>NC_135500.1:144246260-144846260 GCF_052857255.1 Amblyomma americanum
ATATTGGTTTTTGGCGAAAGGAAATGGCGCAGTATCTGTCTCATATATCTTTGGACACCTGGACCGCGGCCGTAAGGAAGGGATAAAGGAGGGAGTGAGAGAAGAAAGGAAGAAAGGGTTGCCGTAGTGGAGGGCTCCGGAATAATTGCGACCACCTGGTGACCTTTAACGTGCACCTGCATCGTACAGGCACACGGGCGCCTTAGCGCTTTGCCTCCATAAAAACGCAGATGCCGCGGCCGGGTTCGAACCCAGGGGGGCTAAGTTTCGTTTCAAGAGGGAACGATGTCCTCCGAGTACCAAAATTTTGATACTGCTACTATTGCTGCTGCTGGCTGCTGCTGCTGCTGCTGCTGCTGCTGCTGCTGCTGCTGCTGCTGCTGCTGCTGCTGCTGCTGCTGCTGCTACTGCTACTACTACTACTACTACATACTACTACTACTAGTCGTTAAGTAGCTTCAACGGTGGTCGAAATTCATCCGCAGCATCTCCGCTGCGTCCTTTACTATATAACAGCCTCCGCGGTGCAGCCAACGGCACACGAACAAAATCTCTTCCCTTCGACTCGCCGCGCAAAGCGTCACGAGCTCAGCAGAGTAGTATACAGCGCAGCTTCTCGCTATGGCACAAAAGGGCAGTGTGACGATTATGGACATGCGCACATGCACAATTACGAAGGCGGAAATTACCGAGACCCGAAATTTCAACAGAACAAAACAAAGAGCATTACACCGTGTTTCATATAACACGCAACTTTACTTCTGAGGAAACAAAAAAAAATTGAAAAACCCACGCTCTCGTATCCCGACCGAGCGAGGACAACGCTGAGCGCACAATAGGGCGGCCACAATGACCGGCGCGAGGTGAAAAGAGCCCCGGTCCCGGAAGACGGCATCGAACCACGGTGAATGCATAGGCCAGTGCACCAGTCGAATCAATAGTCGATCCCGCGATGCAGCTCCGATGTTTGCAGAAAGGGTCAGCACGATATGCGGAGTCCCTTTTTGCTCGATCGCCCAGTCAGACACGCCGCATAACGGTGTTTACAGAGCCCAACGAGCACAGTCTTTATCCCGCGGCGAGCAGGAAAGCCATGCAGAGGCAGCAGCACCAACACCATCTAAAGAACTGCAGTGCGCGCACGCGAGGGACACCGCTCACCTCTTGCTCTCGGTTCATCCGCCCACTGCGTGCACAGCACCTGCCTTATCGCCATCTCATCTATTCTTATCATCTCTCACTCCCATTCCAAACTACGGCACAGCGACCATGATCTCATCATAAAGAGAGATATTACAGCCGGCGCCGCCCCTTTCCCCTCATCATCATCAACAATCACGAAACAACGAACGATTCAGGCCGTTGTATACTCAAGCCACTCCACGGAAGTAGGTATTCGCCGCCGGCCTGAAAACAGCCCTAGCAAACGAGAAACTTCATGGAATTTTCAATGCGTAGGCATTATACGGCTGATCGGCAACGAAACCGGCGCAGTCAGCGTTCACCAGCGGCAGTGGTTCCCAAAATCCCAGTTGACGTCACCGTGGTATCGAAGAAAAATAAAATTTCTTCCGGACTGTTTTTTCATTCCTTGCTGTATTACATTACATTTTCCATTAACTTTTTGTTTTCATTTTGCTGCATTGTTTTTACTTTTTTATCCACTCCCTTCTGTAACGCCCCACTGGGGCTCTGAAGGTATTGTAATAAATAATAAATAATATCTGAATGCGAGGTGAGCGCGCAATCCACAGGCCACAAAACCGCGTTGCTCCTTGGCGAACTAAGGTGAACCCAATGCATACATTGCCTTAAGACTGTACGCTAACGAGTAGATGAATCATTAGAAAGGACGGGAAAATTTTAAAAATAAATAAATCAACAAAAAAAAAATTGGAAGGGACACTAAATCCCGCTATAAGGGTATGACTCGATAGCGTTAATGCCCCATATATGCAGAATTGATCAATCTCGACTTTACATCCATAGATCCCTGCGAGTCCTGGTACCTCTCCAGGCGTAGCGGTGCAGCTGATAAGCCTGTTTCACATGCAAGCGAAAACGCTAGCGAATCCTGCAGCCGCGGCGCAAAAACTTAAAATTTTTGAGTCGTCGCGGAGGTGAGCCGCGAGCTTCCAAGTTGGAAATTTTCCCGCGAACGCGCCGCTCATTCGCTTGCATGTGGACCATGCAGACTTTAAAGGGGCCATGACAGCCTATTTTCACGCATACCCTGCTGTATCGCCTTTAATTCCCAACAGGTTAAATTACAATTCCCTGAATTTTCAGTTGATTCTGTGCGGCAAATATCTTTAAAACGACTTTTTCTCTTCTGCTTCTTCTGCGAACTGCTTGCTGGTCTGGCACCCTTTTATCGCTGACGTCACGAGGACATACCCACCTCGTGTCGTCTGCAGCACGCTGTTGAGGTGCTTGCATGCACACCGTAGACTGCGGTCGCTCGAAATGTTTTCTCCTTTAAGCTTAGCGAATAAAATGCATTCCCCATGTTCACTTTTGGCAAGCCTTCAACTTAGTACGCAGCTGAGTGGTCCTTGGGAAAGCGGACTCACTCGTGGCGCCCACTTTCCGATTGTTGAGCAAACGGAAATCAATCGACCCCTGCTTACGCTTATTTACGCTTAGAAGCATGCTGTTCGTATGTTATGAGTGCGGTCTCTTTTGAGCAGTCAAGTGCTCCCGTATGTGAAAAGCGGCACGTGCCGTGCATGCCTTCACCGATGTGCGCCGTGAAAGCCGCGGCGTTTTGTAGTTGGCTACCAAGTTCTTGTCCGCTATTGATCGGCTCGATAATCAAACTCAAATTATCACAAGGTGGCACTAGAGTAACCCTGAGGCACGAAATGAGCAGAGAAAAGTGCCGATTGCGACGACTTCCCGCTGCATGTACGCGTTTGAAGCTCCAACATACATTCCCTTCGACTCGTAGAACCCTTTTGCAGGAACCAATTAAGCCGCTTGCTAAACCCTACGCGATTCGAATTCTTTCCCTGCCCGCACCGATGAATAGTCGCTGCCGTCTAAATGAGTGCTTCGAAATAATAGTACAGTATTTAGCATTTTGCTGTGCGTGCGCATTGTGGCCCCAAGAGTGCGACGATTACGACAACTGCAGCCCCGCGCTGAGGTTGTTTACACGGCTGTGCGCAAACAGTACTGCTCGTTTGCGTGGCATAAAACGCCAGGTGGGTTATCCTCATCTTATATTACGGACTCTTGCCTCACAAATCGCACTTTTACTCATTTACACACCATGATAAACACTGAATAAGCGCCCCGATGATGCTATATATCGCCTGCTTGGGAAACGCTTCGCGCAGGATACCCGGCGCTTCCCGCTAATTGAATCTGCTTCCTCTTATGCCACGAAAATTTAATTTTTAGGTCGCTTTAGCTAAAATACGTTCGGACATCACTTGAATTAATGAAAACAACCAGATTTGTTGTCCACAGTCGACGCCGACGGCTGCCTTATGCACATGCTATGCAGACCGGGTCACATATATCGGCACTTCCCCCTAATTGCACTCGCGTCCTGCGATGTAGGCAGTCGTCGCTTTGAGGACACTGTAGCCAAAACTACGCTCGACAGCTATTTGCAGGCGCTAAAATTTGCGAATTCGCTCTCCGCAATCGCCGAAATCGCACACACGAATCCTGCGTACTCGATAGGCCTCGTCAGTCACGAAAGGGGCCGGTGGTCCGTCAACCGAAATTTAAGAATATGGCAAAAGTTCCTCGCTGATTAGTGACAGTGTGAAGATATATGTAGCCGCTTGTTTCGCTTTTTCGATACGGATAAAATACACAAGCGCAGTATTTTCGGGCCGTCGCCTCACCGGGCGTGAAGCTTTCGCTCGGCCGCACAAGTCCAGGCGACGGCGGCGAGCGGCACCGTCGTGCGGCGTTTTCCTGGCCGTGTCGCTAGCCTCGCCGATCGGTTCTATGCGCAGGCACCGATTGAAAGCACATCTTCGCATGTGCACGCACATCGCGTATGTCGCCGTGGCTAGCATGATCAGGTCCCAATAAGTCAAAGTTCTGAAGGTTTATAGAATGTCATACCAACTAGTCTCCTACCACTCTCTGCTGGTTTCCCACTAAGCTGGACTCTTAACATTACTAAGATACGCGGTCGTTGATCGTGCTGGCGTCGTCGTCGGTCTAGCGTGACAGACCAGTGCGTCAGCGACGGCATTTGCATACCGACCAGTCCACCGTCGATCGCCGTCACATCGGCCTATAGTGTGACCGGACCCTATCTATACCGAAGAAAAACTGCATTACTGTTGTTATCGCTTTTGCGACACCAGTCACTCATATATCGGGGACGACTGCTATTTCGATCGCCCGCGAAAGTACAGGGCGGAATGAGACCTCGCTGCGCATATTGCCCCAACGAGAGCAGACGACGTTGCTCCGTGCATGCCCTGGTGACGTCACGACAGCATTCAACATGGCAGTCGTTGCCGGTGGGAGGAGTCTCCCGGTCTAAATTTCGATCGCATTTTTTGGAATATACAGCGCGTCCAAGGGCAGCCAAATTTCGGAAATTGAATCATAAGCTCTTGTATTAGTTACGGAAGCACAAAACTGCAACATGAAGAACAACGATGTCATGGCCTCTTTAAGCGATGCGCACTGCCCTGCGGTGGCCGGTGCTATCAGCGAGGGGCTTTGTGTAGCCCACGTCGCCCTTCCTGAGCGATCAATCATTAAATAAACTGCCCACGTCGGCCCTTCCTGAGCGATCAATCATTAAATAAACTGCCACCTGCCCCGGTGGGTCTGTTCACTATCCGGAGGGCAGCTGTCTTCCTGGTTTGCCCTCAGGGCATCGCCTGCCAGTCGTGCTCGTGATTGTTCGCTTACAACACCGACGACAGATTTTCTGGACAACGGGGTCCTTTAACGCTTTCGTGTTAAAAGCAAAAAGGAACAAAGTTCCACTTTGGCTCCGTGATTTTTCATTTTAGCTCCGCATAACGCTTGCCGAATGACATCTTATCAGCTCCTTGGACGCTTCCTGTCATCTGTCGGATAGGCTATATGCCAAGGATAAAGATAAGCTGCTGGTCAAGCTGAAAGGTCAGTGGCGTGGACATTGGAATGCAAGGACAGCCGAAAACAACGAAGCTGCACAAAATCTGGTCGCAGCTTATAGCGGACTACCCGATGCTACACGCGTAGCTAGAGACCAAAACTATATATAGTATACAGCGCCCAGAAGCGACACAATGCCGGACGAATGCAGGACGCACCGCGCTTTTTTTCTTTTTACCCAGAAACGCTCTATAAACGCAGGGACTGACGCGTTTTTTCGTCACACGCGACGTGATAAATGCACGTGTGTAAAATGACTTGGGAGCTACATTTGTCATTTGCCTCATCCCATCGCCCCCGTAATAATTGCGGCACGCCTCCGTCCAACGCATCACGTGAGCTCGCACGTTTTACGAAGACGAACCGAAAGTGTCTCCGTCGTCGGGGAAAAACGCGCGTCACGCCAAAATCACGGCACCATGCAAACAAGGGCCGACACACGCGACGTCCCGGTAACCCGTCTATTTATTACATAACGAGTACCCATCAAAGCAGCCTAGACGACGCTCTCGCAGTGATTACGTACACACATACCCCACAGAAGAATGAGGTCATACCTTGCCCATTTTTGCCTCACCAAGATCGATTTCCCGCCTCTCGCAAAACTACACAGATGTCGCACAGCGCTTGCAGAAGAGACGGACACAAAAGGAGAGAGAGAGAGAAAAAAAAAGAGCCTTACACACGATTCACGAATAAGCGTAGGATCTCTTTGCCAAAGCCGCGCGCTTCGTGACGACGATACATAAGGGCAGGAACGCACACACGGCCTCGGCATAACGGAACGACGTGTAAAAAAAAAAAAAAGAGGACTGCGAATGGTGGGGGGGGGGGGGGGGGGGGGGGGGCTCGTCGCCTCGCCTGCGAAGTAAATGGCAAGCACGAGCACAACTGCACGCTGGATTCCTATCGGCGTGGACAAAAAAAATGCCGCCACACAGCTGTTCCAGGGACCGCACTCGGTCCTTTTACGCCTTGCGCTCGCCGCCAATACACAAACATGGAATGCGAGGCAGGCCCGCGAGGTTTCGTCGCAGATGGGGCGACGAAGGATTCATCCGGGGAAACTTTTTATTTACCTACCTGCAACACAGTTCGACGCGCTAGCAGGGTGGCGACAGTAACAAAAGACGAGAATTTTCAGCCCTAGCGCAATTTCAAGCAGATCATACGCGACCTCGCGCATAGAGCAGCGAAACGCCGCAGCCGCTTGGAGCCCTCAGCGAGCTTATAGACAGAGGGACTACGCGTGCGCTACCAGTAGGTGCACAGCTGCATCCGTAATGGGTCGTGTTGCGAAGTTGCAATGTTGAAAGCATCAGCTACGCGTTACAGTAGCTTCGGCAAGCAGCGAACTATAGGCGTGGCAGGGCTACATACGGGCACTGAAATGCGCCAAAACATGCGTCACACGCCAAGAGACACGACAGAAGCAGCATCCACGAAGGTTGCCAGCGACAAAGTAAACGATGGCAGCTGTAATACGGCAGAATTCGAGGACGCACGTCTGAGCGATATAAAAGAGAACACCCAGTTTGCAATACGGAACAAATTTCATTTTTAATTCTGCACCGAACTTTATAAAAAAACGCACTGAGGGAAACCATCTCGAAGGATAAATCACGCTTCCCACTCGTACATACACTGCACGTTAATAAAGTGTTCCCTGTCACGCTGCTTCAACCCGAACGCCTTCGCCCATTTTGCAAGGCGGTAACGCGGCGAGGTTCCGCAGGGCAACATGCCCACACACGCTGCGTTCAGAGCGCGACAAGAGACGGCGAAGCAAGCATGGATGGAACAACAAACAAACATAAGAGCAAAAAAAGTGTTGCGACAGTCGACGGTTCGCCGAAGAAGAGACGGCAGCAATTGAACGGGGCGTCACCGGCGTCGCCGTCGCGGCATGGATGCTGCTAACGGGACGCTATAGATAGACATCTGGGAAGCTGCGGCCGAATGGAGGAGAGCCTAGCAGCAGCAGCATCATCCCCCGACGACCGAGCGAACAGCCGCAGCGCGTCCCTGTCGACAGACAGCGTGGATGTGGAAAGAAAGAACGCAGAGGAAGCGACTACAGTGCCCCTCAGGGAAAAAAACGCCATGCAGTTTCATGCGCCATACCGAGGCAAGGACGTGATTGCGGGAGACGAACGCCGTAGCCACAAGGACGGCTAAATTGTGGTTGCACGGTTCGGGGAGCGGGCGAGGAGAAATTCAGTTTCGACAAGGGATGCGCCATAGCATATGCAGCTTCGCTGAAAATTCGCAGACGGGCAATTAAACTCGGCCACGCCATAAAGAGGCCTGTAAGCGATTATACCCCCCCGCCCCCCTCCCGCAGCACGTGTTTGTGAACCGCGCGCGACTTCCAGAGTGTGACGAGCTGAATCCGCAGCGCAAAGCATCAACAACGGGCAACGAAATATGGCCATGTATGCAACGCCAGTGCCTGGCTCCCGCCGCAGTGGAGGAATGTGGCAGCAGCGACGCCTGTTTATAGTATATATATATCTGGCACGCAGTCAGTACGCAGCGATGCACAGCGACGCGAAGAAAAAAAAAAGCAAAAAACAGCGGCCTCGACAACTGCGCCATATAGGACCAATACTCGAGGCCCACTACGCCGGAACTCGAACAAAAAAAAAAAAGAAACAGTGGTCTGAGACAACACATACACGCGCGTGCACATACATAAACGCGCCCGTGAGTAAAACAGCTTATCCACATGCGACCGTCAACAGCCTCTCTATGCGCGAATACACGATAAGACAGACACACACAGAAACGGGTGCGCGCTCACAATCACGCTGCACAGTATCGCTACGCCGCTGCGCACACACGTGACCGGGGGGGGGGGGGGGGGGGGGGGTAGCCGAGGGTGCTTTGCGCAACACCCTCTCAATGCTAAGGCCTCTCCACCGGCCGCGTGACGTCACGCCAAGGGACCGTGCCAACACCCTCTCAATGCTAAGGCCTCTCCACCGGCCGCGTGACGTCACGCCAAGGGACCGTGCAGGCCCCGCGCTCCGCGATTTCAGCGCGCCGCGCCCGTCTGCACTATTCGGGTACTGCCGTACGTAGCTGCCTTATAAGTGATTCCTTCATTTTCATTTTTGTCGTTGCTGCAGAAAAGAAATTCGCTAGTTTGTGCGCGCCTTAGGCTATCATTTTATCTGCTTTATATATTTTTTTTATTGCAGAACACCTTATTGTCAAGAAAGTTCGAGCTGCTAATACAGTTTTTTATAATAAACAATTTAGCATACGGCCGCCAATTTCGCATTATTGGTCATTATAATAAAAAATTGATTAGTTAATTTCAATTAATCATCTAATTATTAGGTTCTATCACGTACATGATGTCTGCCGTGCGGTAAAATCCATCCGCACAGACCGCACATGCGTATATCTAGTTGTTAAAGTAGAAGTTCGTGAACATTGAAAAAAAAAACACCGTCTACTGCGCATTGTGTTAGTTTTATTCTGTATTGTGTTTTGCTTAAAGCTTTCACACACAGCAATAATGACACTCACAATAATGTTGCGCTGTTGAGTATTTGTACAGCTAATCTGACCCTTACAATAAAAAACGACGAGACACCAGCAATGAAGTGTGCGCAAAGCATTTTTATTGCTTGGGAATAAAACTTACTTCTTCTTAAGCGTTGCTGCTTTCCGGGCTGCGGCCTTCTGCTGCGCATTGTCTTGTATGGCATCATTTCTTAGTTTGCAAAAGTTGTTTAGAACAACGTTGGTTGCAACGCGTACTACCAAGCGCAGGAGAGTTTGTGCAGTGTGGCCATTTTCACATGTCTCAATGTCGTGTTCGTCTAGGAGGGAAATCGTCTGTGAAATCACGACACCACGTTGATTTCTACAGGAGAGAAAATCTTCCGCGGTTGCTCCAAAAGACAACTTCTCTGCAACTAGTTTAGTCATCAGTACCATGTGAACTGTGCATGGCTGGGGAAACTTCAGCCCTCCTCTCGACAGGTTAGCTATCATGGCAGTATTTTCCGCTTCGATCTCTCGATTTTCAATCACCAATGTGCTGAAGCAATCAGAACATGAAAGCTTCTTTAAAGCAGCATGAGCAGCGTATCCTGCAATGTAGACAATAGCATCCATGTCAGAGTGGGCGTGTGTAATATCGTCGTCGCTGACAGCCACAGAAAAGTTGCATGGGACAAGATCCTCACTTACGTCTTCAAACTCTGTTTCCTCGCGTGGAAATGTCAAAAGTTTTTGAAGACGAAGCTTCTTCTCACATTCGTAGAGCTGACGCACGGAAATGTGGTACTGTGATCCTGCCAGCTGGCGGTAACGGCCGAACCGGTCTTCTAGCGCATCCGTCTGAAATTTGCCCAGCAGTACGTACTTGAAGTGAAGTTCTTCTAAGCAGTAGCGCGAGAGTTCTACCAGAGAATAGCATGTCAGTCGCAAAGCACTGTGAGTCTCTTTCGTCAGCGAGCCACTGGTGATGTTTATTCTTGCCCAAGCGTCCAACCAGTCCACAACGCCGCTCAGGAAAGCTAACTGTGTGTCATCAACAGACCTTACAGGGTCTTGCATGCTGTCCCTTAGCCTCTGGCCTTTGCAAGGGGTCTTAACATTGACTATTTGCCACCATGTGAGGATAACGTCAATGAAAAGAGCAGTCGACTCAGCTTGAGGAATCTTGAACGCGGAACCATGTGTCCTGAGGGCATTTGAAACAAACTGATTAATGACGTCGAGAGCGAGCTTTACATTTTGCCGCTCCATTGAGGTTGGATTCACGGCTTTTGCGTTCAGTCTGTAAGCAGCCTTCACAAGCGACGTCTTCTCTGAAGAATAAAGCTGCCGCACAGCTGCGAAAGAAGCAGCTTTCATACGAGGAGGCCCTTCGGGCATTGCTCCACTCAAGTCCATTTCAGGGAAATAGAGGCATGTTCCAGGGTTTTTCTGGTTAATCCAATTGTTCCTAATGCACTTCAAGAGATGCACAGGATCGACCACGTAGAAAAGAGGGCGAGCGTTATCGGCTGGATGGGGATAGACAATGCTCACCTGAGGACTTGTAGCAAATAACGACATCATCTTGCGGTTCAGAGCATTGTTGTCCGTTATCACAGCGATAATTTTGAGCCCCATTTTCTCAACATTAATGATTATGTTCTTAGCATGCTCGTGCAAAATTTCTGCGCTCAGTTTGCTCACAGGTAATATGTGAATGACGTCCTTGTTTGCAGAAAGGAGTGATTGTACCATGAACACATGGGCTGTTGTTGCTGGTTCCGTTGAATGAACCGACGATCCTACTATTGTGCCCCCTTTGTAGTCGAAGTATGGTTTTATGTGGATCTCATCGATCATCAGGGTCACTGTCTTCTCGTGGTCTTTCATTGATTTGACTCGTTCTCGGATGTAGGAGAGACAGTGCGGTTGATTTTGCTCCACAAGAGGGTACGCTTTGTAATTTGAGCAAACACGGCGCAGTGTGGAAGGATGGGGCAGAATGATTCTTGATGCAGCTCTTGTGAAGTGATATGCGTGAGGAGAAATTGAATTCAAAATACTGGCGAATACCAGCAGCTCTGCGCTATACGCATGCTGTTTCGCGAGGAGAAGCTCTATCTGCTCAACCAGAAATTTCAGCAAAGAAGACTGTTCTTTCGTCGTATCACTGTCCTCAATGAGGTCTGCAAGCAGTGAACCGACAAACTGCAATACTTTAGTATGTTTCGACTCTTTCGTCACCTCAGGTATATTATGCAAGCCTATCTCGAGTTCTTCTAGCAGCAAGGACAGGCTGGAGGTGTCGCATACTTGAGCTGGCAGAATCCTGCCTGAAGGAAGCGACAGAAGCTTCACTCCATTCAAGAAAACAGAAAGTGACAGATCAGGGAGAACTACCAAGGCGCATTTCACATTAGGTGAAGGATCATTCTCGATGAGAAGGAACCTAACGCACTGCTCATCGACAGAAACGGTCCAGAATTTCGTGTTGCAGATTCCAGGCAACTTAGATTTGAACTCCTCGTAAGATGAAACTTTGTTTCTTTTCTGTTCAAGCTCATTAGACTGAAGTGACTTCCTCATAGCCTCCTGCAAAGCAGCGTTTTCCCTTCTTGCTTTTTTTGTCTCTGGCGATTCACTCCGTCCAGGCGTTGAGGACAAGTATTTTGGGCAGTTTGGAAAAACAAGGCGCAGCATCAATCTTCAACTGTAGCCTGTCACGCTTCACCTCTATTATTTTCCCTGTCAGTTCATCTTGGTGTGACAACGTCGTAATGAAGTCGCCTGCGTGGAAGTGCAGTTCACACACCTGCACGAGAAAATGAAGCAAGGCCATTCGCCATGACTCTCCATTGCCTAAAACACTAAGTAAAAAGAGTCTGAATAGTGAACAGCTTTTACATATTTACACAGCTTTTACACAAGCCTTATGCACATCCACAGAACTAAATGCTTCCTGGACAATTCATACATAAGTGTAAGAAGTGATATCATTGCCTACAAAGACAGCATGCCTTTCCGGGAGCGACAGCTCACAACTAAGATAATTACCAGCGCCTATTAAGCAATATTTCAGAGTCTTACCCTCGAATGCTCTGTAGGTGCGAAATCCTTCCGTGGAATGGCTCGCAACCAGGCTTTTCTTCGTACTTCGTCTCTTGGGAAGCAATAAATACGTACTTTGGGACCATTCTGGTAGTTCCCGCGGCACCCGGGAACACAGCACCGGCCCATGTTTCACGAAGTTGCACTCGCTACACGGCAGGCAATCAGTTTCCCATTCGTGCGCTAGCACAGGTACGCACGCCACACAAGAAACGGCCACACGAAACAGACACAGCCGTGCGAGGAGCGAACGGAAATGCACCCAACGCCAGGCTGAAAGACTCAAGCAGCAGCTAGACGCTCACTGCAAGACTGCGTTCGTGTCTGTGCTTGCCCGGGCAAGCGCGAGCACATCGAGGGAGACAACCGAGCGGAGCGGAGCCGCGCTTGGTGAGCAGCCTGACCGGACACTTGGCGTGACGTAGCGCGTGTGGAAAGGAGGGCCTGGAGAGGCCTGAAGAAAGTATTTAGAGGGTGTTGGCGTGACACGCACGGAAGGAGGCGCGGGCACGCAGGAACACGCGAACGGAAAGACGCGTTGACGGCAAACTTTTCACCGGGCGGTCGACCAAGCCGGCGGACACACAGTCGTCGTCGCGTTGAGTACGGCCGATCGGTGCGCCATATCTGCAGTTACCAAAGGCTTCGAGACAGTGGAGTAAACAACAGGGCGTCGCGCATATATGCGAGGCTCCGGGATGATTTTTACATGGGCCCTTGTTTTCCACGCACTGCACGTGAACTCAAGCACGCACACATCTTGTGTAAACAGACAGCCGGCATCCTTCCCGGTGGACCACCCACGGTCGTAGTCGGAGAACTACGGCGTTGACGCGCTGGTCGCCTAGCGACGCTGTCCGGGCGAAGTTTGTAAGCGGCCGCAGCTGCCATACCGCCACAAGAGTCGCCGCGACGGCACGATCAGCAGTGCTCCGACACCGCTGCTCGAGCGGGGCCTGTCCGACCACGCGCACGGAGCAAGGACAGTCGACAGCTGTGGCTGGCCGAACTGCCTCGCCTTCACTCACTCTAGCCTCTTTCCCGCGTTGGTAGCGCGCGCAAGGGCTGGCAGCGTGCGAACGACATGCGCTCGGCGCAGCAGAGTACACACACACACACACACACACACACACACACACACACACACACACACACACACACACACACACACACACACACACACACACACACACACACACACACACACACACACACACACACACACACACACACACACACACACACACACACACACACACACACACACACACACACACACACACACACACACACACACGATGTAAGATGCCTTCGGGAGCAACTACAATGTGGTACGGCAGGCAGGGAAGCTAGCTCCCGACGCTACCAACCAGTCTGCCGAGCCTGTCACGTTGGGGCAGCGACTAAGCACGGCGGGAGGTTGAAACGGACGCATGCGAAACCGAATGGCAATGGGCCGACATATGATGCGTGTCCGGTGCCTGCACTTACCGAAATCCGTGGCTGCACCTCGCCTGCGCTCCAGCTGAACACGCATCAATCATCCGGCCATAGTTCATGAAAAGATGGGCACAGCCATGAAAATCCGCATACGCGCCATACATTCCGGATGATATTTTTCTCTTTTGCAGTATTTTTTTTAACCAGGCGCACCTGAAAAGAGGATATCCCGCCTCAGATTTAGTGGACAGTGAGAGGTAGTAACGAATTTCCATAGAGAGCCTGTTGTCAGGATAAAATCGGTCAAACAACTTGAGGCTGAGGCCAACGCTGCAACGGCAACCTCAAAAACGTCCGCCGTGGGGCGGGGTAAAGCAAGCGACAGAACATTGAAGGAACCAGTCGCTATTGACCACGGGGCGAATTTACTTTCTAATGACTAGTGCCAAGAGGGTAGCGCATTTTTTTCGCGTTTTTAGTGTGTCCACTAGTCTCCGTATCGGAGCAGGGTAAAGGAAGAAATCAATTCCAAGAACGGACGGCTCCATTCCATCAAAGTTGTGTCAACTGCCTGCCACGAAGTGCTCTTTCAAAACGGCCACTAAACGTTGACTCAGAAACAAGTGATCAGAATGCTATCGAGTTAAGTACATCTAGGGGCGCACTGTGACAGTTGCTCTACCATGTAATGCACGGCAAGATGAACAAACACTGAGCGAGGGACGAGATCTTCATGCCAATAGGGAGGGAACCTGCGCTGCCAAGGTGGCGCTGCAATTGTTCCATTCGGTGACTAAAAACTGCTTTTGTCAGCCGCTTGGGACGCTGTACACGCGAGAACACATTCTGCGCGATTAGATACCCGCGTTTGGCTGACAGCATTCATCGCATAGCTTCTCTCGGCGTAGCCCAGATAGCCTTCGACAGAGCGCGGAGGCTCACGCCAATAAGCGCCTGAAGGTGGCGCGGAAAAGTACTAAGAGTACTACCCAAAACTGCTTGCTCTTCTCGCTAGGCAGTGTGTTATGGCGCTGCAATCGGCACCGCAAACTCCAGCGCAAATTCCCCATAGCGCCAATGATAACCAAAAACGTTTTGAGTGAAAAAAAAACAACAATAATCAGCATGCACTGGCGTAATCAAGAGGAAAAAAATAAAAAGTGAAAGAGAAGAAGGCCGATTACTTCCAAAAGTTTTAACAAAAAAAAGGGGGGGTTATCACTACTACGCGAAGTTCTGCGGACATTTTTTTTGTTTTTCTTTTCTCTCAGAAAAAGCCACAGCGCAGGGTAGCTATTCGTTTAGAGTATATGGGTCAGTGAAAAACGCATCGTCATGGAACGCGACGCAGACCCAATATTTCTTTTTTTCTTCCTTTTCCGGAAACGTCCACCAGACAGAAGTGCTCGCTATCTTTTTTTCAAATTTATTTCAACGCTGGTCCAGACGCACAAGCCCGGAGAAATGACTCGTGTGACTTTCCTCGGCGACTACAGACTGCGACGGCCACACGCACTGCACGTTTACCGAAAGTGCTAAAGCAAAAAAAAAGAAGGAAAAAATCGCGCACAAGCACGACTTCGCTCCAAATTCTAATCTCAAAGGAAACAACGCCCACGAAAGACGACGGTACATGGGTGGCAGCATCGCGACATCACTCTTGGGCGCCACGCATCTTTTAACTCACGCGAGCGACTGTGAAGTATAAGCGAGCCTCAATCCCGCGAATAAGAAAAGGAAAAAAAGAGGAAGAAAGGAAACGGAACGAGGTGCGCAAAGCAAACGACTATAATTAAAGGTCGAGTCGTACTAGTCACGCCACGGCACCGACAGAGGGAAAAAACAAAACAAAAAACGATCTGCGGCACATTCTGCGCTGAAAAAAGAAAATCGGTAGTGGGCAGACAAGACGCCGACTACACGAGCGATGCGCATGTAGTTCCGCCGCCGACACGGGGCCAACGCCGATTGGTCCACTCGTAACGCGCGTGGGCCACCGTGGTGTAGGGAACGAAGTCATCGGCGGAAGGGGGAGAATAGGGAAAAGGGGGTCACACACACACACACACAGAGAGAGCCATACAGGCGGCCGCGAGCACGTGTTCCCTTGATCGAATGTCATTAAAAACGCCGGAACGACTGCTCACCCGCGCATTTTTTTCTTCCCTTCCAGGCGGGTCGACAAACACGAGCGCGCCAAACGCCGCCGCCGCACAGTCGATAAGGCACACGGCGCCGGCAGCGCAGAGCGCAATGCAGTATGCAAGCAGTTCGGCGCGAACCAAACAAAGAATTGGCCGCGGAGGGGGTGTTCAGGGACAGGCCCACACGCCAGAGGCAGATCACGGCGGGACCACTGTTTGCATGACGACTCGGCGCGGCCGGTGGTCTCCCGCCAGCTCGCATACTGGCTTCCGTGACGCGTGCGCCAGCCAGCGAGCGATACCGGGGCTGTGTCCCGACAAGCAGAGATAAGATACAGCAACAGCGCGTGCTAGCGCCCCTGACAAGCGACACTGCAGTAAACGCCAGCGACCGTGTCAAACTGGAAATGTGTCTAAGCAGTACACCACCCGCGCCCCAAGAACACCGAGTTGGGAGGCAAACAAAAACCACGCGGTTCGTGAGAGAGCGCGACAGAGGGAGGGCAGGGCGGTTAACCACATATACTAGTGTGGGCTGAGAAAAAGAAAATGTTGCCCAGCCTGCACCACCAAGGCACAACGGGCGCTTAACCACAGTAGGATTTTTCTTTGTCCCCCACTGCAGTGGGAGGAGGAAAATAACGGGTAAAAAAGGGAAGAACAAAGAGAAACACGAAGCGCGCAACCGAAGGACGCCGGAAGCGCATGCCACAACTTGTGCCCTGAGTATCAAGAGCAGCGCCTGGTGGGAGTACGGCACTGAAGATCCCTGGGATGACCGCTGCTAAAAGAAGAGAATGTGATAAGGGGACTCCGTGAGGCTGGCGATAGTGAAACTATATTTGGGAAGAAAATTCGAGGCCCGCAGGCCACCTTGGTCTCCGCGCGACCCCACCCACGGCCTAAATAAACGTCCATGTGCTGTTGGTCCACGACGTATGCGGCATGGATGACGGAGACCTTCTGCCTGGCCACGTCTGCTGACCGCAATGAGGTTTCCCAGTCCTCACAAGTTCGGAGGGGCACCGGCCCGGTGGGGAAAGGGGACAACTCGAACTACAACCCCTTTCAGAGAGCTTTGCCAACGTGCATGCCGTCGGAGGCATGCGAACGCCGCACAGCTAGAAGCATGCTCGGAATGTTCAGTGGAAAAGGCGGCGATGAGCGCACAGCGAAGTTGCAGTCCAAAGTTCGCAGACGCCTTCCGGACAGGAACGACGCGGCCCCGGACGGAGTAGCGAGAGGAGGAGACTGCACAAGTTTACTTTAGATATTTACAACGTTAAGAACAGATAAGAGTCCCCTCGGCCATACTCGTTGGCGAGCTCTCCTGCACTACAGTCCCTAGTGGGAGGTAGGGCCTCAGCCTCACCACGGGTAAGAAACTCAGGTTAGTTTCGGCTGCAACTACAACCTTTGTCCCTAAAGTTCCGAGACTGAGTCCATTAAAAGAAATGCGTTTAGCATTGAAATCATTTGTGCAGCACCCCTTCGAAATAGTCTCCCTTGCAGCCTATACACAGCTTCCAACGCTTCTTGAGGCCTTGGAAACAGTTGGAAAACACTTATTTTGGCAGGGCTGTCAGCTCCTTTGTCGTGGCGTCTTGAATTGCCTCCACCTTCCCCATCCAGCGACTATATACGGCTCTCTTCACACGACGAAAAAGGAAAAATCGCACGGGGAGAGGTCAGGCGAGTATGGCGGATAGGGAAGTACAGTAATGCTGTGCTTGGCGAGAAATTTTGTCACGCTGAGAGCAGTGTGCTGCCTTGCGTTATCGTGGAGAAGGCTCCTGATTCACCGTCTGCCCTTGTGGGACGAACTCGTGGTGCATGACACCTCTGGCATCGGAAAAAAAAAAACTATCAGCAGCGTCTTTGTTTTGGTCTTCTGTCGCCGCACCTTTCTCGACGCCGGAGAGCTTGTGGACCGCCATTCGGCGCTCTGCCTCTGTTTGAGGATCGTATTGAAAACACCATGTTTATGGTCTGTGGGGGTTTAACGTCCCAAAGCGACTCAGGCTATGAGAGACGCCGTAGTGAAGGGCACCGGAAATTTCGAACACCTGGGTTCTTTAACGTGCACTGACATCGCACAATACACGGGCCTATATAATTCCGCCTCCATCGAAATTTGACCGCCGTGGCCGGGATCGAACCCGCGTCTTTCGGGTCAGCAGCCGAGCGCCATAACCAATCAGCCACCGCGGCGGCTAAAAACACCATTTTTCGTTTTCAGCAATGATGCTGTCGACGAATGGAGCATCCTTCTCTGCCTCTGAGAGCAAATCAGCGTTCACTGATGCCCGCGTGTCCTTTTGGTCCTGTGTGAGGGAGTGCGGCCCAAGTCTGGCATTCAGCTTTCGTTTCCCCAAGTTTTCACGCAAAATTTGGTGGCACTTTGTCTTACTAATGTCGAGAGCATCTGATAGCATGCGGATTATAATGGTGTGGTCTTGCTGTGCGATTTCCCTGATCCGAGCCACGTTGTTTTCATTCCGTGAGGTTGAAAGGCGCCCCTGCCTTGTGTCGTCTTCCCCCGAAGTTCTCCCCGAAACGAACCTCTTGTGCCACTTGAAAACTCGCGCCCGTGATAATGTCTCGTTGCCGTAAGCATCACGAAGAAGCTCATATGTCTGTGTGGCTGTGTTGCCAAGCTTCACACAGAATTTCATGTTTACACGCTGTTCGAGGTGGACGTCCATCTTTCCACATTCACTCACAGTAGAATGCGCAGACGACTAGTGATAACGTATTTTTTTTCTACATGTAGTGCCTTCTAGCGGCTGCCACAACAATTAGCATAAATATCCCAGGTTAGCCCGAAAAGATGGCGCTACACATGATATGCACCAACATTTGTCTTGGGGAGGCATTTGTAGAGAAGAAAACAAATCAGTCTTAAAACTTTACGGACAAAGGTTGTACTTTAGCGCACCTGGCGACTGAAAGTGAACTAATATGCTTAAAATTTAACGATTCCTGCCCACGCACGCAGCGCGATAAGGCTCCGGCCGTGGCCGAATTGTCTGAGTGACCGGGATACGAAGCTGCTCTTTCTTTAAACGGCGTGGTTCGAATCCCGCTTGGGGAACAGTTTTTTTTTTCTGCTAGATGACGTTGTCATGACGATACGACGCTCTAGATGGCTTCCCTCCGGCTGCTATGGGAGGCATTGGTGCTGACGTCTGTATTTGCTGGACAGTGGTGTATGTGGAAGTTTCCAACCCCTGGTCTCGCCGAGGGGGCAGTGGGCTGTCACGTTGGTTCTGCGCTCAGTATCACGCCCCGCACTTACAGACACGCTCACCGTCATGTGTTGGGGCTGAGGAGGATGCCGTGGAAGTAGCGTCGACTGCGGTAGGTCAGCAGGTGACGTTCCATGGAGAGCTCGTGGTAGACACGCGCTGCCGATGCCCGTTCTCCACAACACCCGACGCGCAAGGCAAGCACACGGGATGTGAACGGCCGGAAATTTCCCCTCTGCCTTCTCGGGGAGGCCCATTACGGCAGGCCTTGGGAGCAATCTTCCTCAGGTTGACATACGGTGCACTGGCAAAAGGTGTGCTGGCTGCTTCCCGAGGAGACTTGCTGTCGCCGCCGTGGCTATACTCCGGGAGCCGACGTCGCGTGCCAATCCCCCTAGGCTGGCTGTCGGGGCCCGATCATAACGGCGGATGCTGACCGCCGGCGGCGTGATTTCCGACGGTGTTCATGCCTGCATCTATGATCGCGGTGCCTCGCAGCCTTCGCCAATGACGTCTACACACACGTGTATCGTTATTCACGAAACAAAACAGACACACCATTCTACCATAGGAGTATAAAAAAAAAACTAGATTCTACCGAGGCAAAGGGCGCTTCAAGTGTTAAGAAGCACAGCAAAGAGATGGAAGTAAAGGTAAGAATGCCATTTATTTTCTTTCTGTTCCTATCTTTCTATCGCAGCAACGTGCAGGCGCTCGACGACGCTTAGTGGTGCGTTCATCCACGACCGCCGTCGCCTGCAGAAGGGCAACCAGGTGCCGAAAGTAGCAGCGAGACGGAGACACAAGAAAGACAGAAGACTCGGCCAACGAAAAATGAAATCTACTACACCCCCTTGACACACATTCAAGCAAGCTCCGGGATTTCACCGTAGCAGGCCTGGCGCGGAAACAGCGTGATAGTATACGCGCTGCTTGAAGTCTTTCTGAGTGTACGGTAAAAGGCGGCGCGGCGCGTTCGATTCACAATGTGAAAGGGCGCTGCAGAGCTGGGGTTCCCCTTCCCCTCTATGAACGCTGGGGCAACTGTTTCATCGTTCCGCTGATAAATGCGAGAGACACTGTGAGAGTGCCTAACACAGCTAGCGCCGCAAACAAAAAATTTGCACAAAAAATTTCGATAGGCTTGTAGGAGCAACGAGCCCGTCACACACGTCAGGTCACGTTTTCGTCAAATGGGTCTTCTCACCTATCGGCGGACCTGCAAACCACAAGGGGCACATCCGCTTAGTGAACAAAGCGCCAGCCAACAAAACAATGACGGAAACGCACAATCGCAAATTTAAGCAAAAAGAAACAACAAACCACAAGGGGCACATCCGCTTAGTGAACAAAGCGCCAGCCAACAAAACAATGACGGAAATGCACAATCGCAAATTTAAGCAAAGAGAAACAAGACATTCCAGTATGTGCGCACTCCGATGGAATCTCTCGTCCTATTCGTTATCAATCAACCACGTCTGACACAGTAATGGACGCAGACAAGGGCATCGCACACGGTCACCAACCCCAGGCTATGCTTCGTTCAACTAACTCGTCGTTTCGTAAGCATGCCACTGATGTCCAAGCCGTGTGAATGCACTGCATAAGCGAGCATTTAATTGCCACTGACCGATACACGACGCACGCGGCGAGCTGACGCCCGGTTCCCGCGAGATAACACGTCATTCGTGGGACAGCGCCCCTTTGCTGTCATCCCAACAAGCCTTTGTCGACCAGTCACGGTCAGAAATGTAGGATAGAATTTTTTTTTTCCTAAGAGCTGCGAACAGTACCTTTCTACTGGACACACAAGAGAAACCAGCTAACGGAGGAGCTCGGAACGCGAGCTAGTTAGCGCGGGGCTCACGTAAAGGCAACTCCGGCAAGCTAACATCCAATCGCAACAGCTGCCAGACTCGAAACGAGAAATTCAATAGTTAGTTCCCTCCGCTCCGGCTCTGGACAGCAACAATGATTCGTTGCAACGGTCAGGGTCCATTAACCAAACAGCATCGGACAATAGCAGCGCACGGTCCGTGTTCGCAACTTGGAATGGATGCTCGGACCGGGTCCCTCTCGTGGCTTCCGAATGATCACCGCAGCTGAGAACCACGGTTAATCGACAAACAGTCGTGCACTTGGCCCCAGCGAAAACCCTTCGAGCCGTGGCTTCGGTGGTCGCACGTCCTCACATTGAAAGCAATGAGGCAGAGTCAACAAACAGCACAACGATATAAAATGCGCCGATAGTGGCGTCGTCTATAATACGTTGTTACAGCTTTACAAGAACAGTGCATGCCTGAACCCCCTGAAATGCAAAGAGAGCAGGAGAGACAGAAAACAGTCGGCCAGTGACACACGTGAAGCATACTCCCGAGCACACCGCGCCTCTTCTTTCCTGCTTACCGGGCACTGCAGTCACTGGACCGCCTTTCGAGACAATCAGCCGCCCCCTGCTGCGAGCACATGCACGACCGAAAGTAAAAGGGAACAACTATTCATTTTCAAATACATCTGCGCCTAAAGTGACACCGCCGTTAACAAGGGGGTTCGAAAGCTTGAGGTGCGAAAGAATGAAAACTGGGGGTCGACTTGGTGCTAGTTGGACACTGTATATAGCGTTGCGCCGAGTCACCTTCCCTTTCGTATATCGTTTATTTCTCTCGCTCTGTTTCCACCGGAATGTTCAAGGGCTGCCGTGTAACTTCTCTTACAAACAACACACCCCGAACGCCAACAAACATCGGGAGCAGTCAGCCGAGGAAGAACCGAATGCAGTTGTAAACGAGAAGCGGTGAAGGGGGCCCGTGCTTGTAGATTATACAGTATACATCCCCCAACAAAGGCCGCGCCGCAGCCACGCCCTTCACGCTACCCGCACCCAACGCAACGCGCGCAGTCAACGGGCACCACAGGCTGCCTTCCAGTGCTCTCCTTTGGAGCCGGGGGAGGGGGTCAAGGAAGTGCTGCCAGCTACGCACTTGAGCTTTGTCCCAGAGTAACGGCGCCTGCCCCTCCACTGGAGAAGACAAAAGACCGCGCCTCAGATAAGCACTCCAGGCCTGCCTGCATGTGCACTGGCTGCCCTAGCCGCGCCCCACCGACAACTGCACAAGGGGGGAAAAAGGAGGGGACGCTTGGAACAACACGGCGCTACTTATGAATATGCCGAAAGCCTATCGACCACAGCCTACCCTTCCAAATAGGGGAAACAACGATCGCGGAAACAAGACACACACACAAAAAAGAAAAGAAGCAACAAGGAAAGGAGAAGGCAAAGTGCTCGTGCGTGCGCACACGCTTACAAAACATGTCTCATTGGCAGAAAGAGAGACTAAAGAAAAAAAAAACCATACGTGGTGGCAGAGCGAAATTTCGAAATTTCATTTAGGCATGCAAACGGAGTGTAGAGAATTGGCTCAAAGGCAGAAGAATGCCTCTTGTGAAACGAAGGACGACCAAGAAGGGCGCGCGGCTCACTGTTGTGAAGTGCCACCGGCAGTTTTGTTTTATCTCTCTCTGCAGCGCAAAATGCAACCAACGCCATTATTAAACGCCTATACAGCGCGGTGCGACACGGCTGCATCGACCACACAGCTTCTTTCGGGTTTCAAGGTCGACGAACGCGGCGCCAGAATGATGTCATGTGGAAGCCACTACTAATGCATCGCACGCAAAAAAAAGAAAAGAAATAAGGAGTGCTTTGCGGAGTGAAAACTGAAGGCCACAGCTAACCAGTGGAAATGAACAGAATAATTTATCTTCACGGCGACATCGTCAATGAATGCGAAGTTTTTCTAATATTTTCCGTTTAAAACTGCACTGCCTTTGTCGTTAATTGTATGCTGCAGCAAAGCGCAGCTTTCTGCAGGGGTGACAGGTGACTGACCGCAATGCGCTTACACAAGACCAGAGGCACGTTCGAGTCACACGCCCCTCACTAATTCTATCTTCCTCTGTCAAGCGCCAAGAACAAAGGAAAGCAGCAACACCATTCTAGAGGGGCGTTTCTCTAATTGCAGGGTCAATAACAGATATCCAAACACACAAATCATGCCCTGCACAAGAAATAAAAAAGGTCGAAAAAAAAACACAGATGGCAACAGCCATGTACTATCAGCAACGAGTGAAACGCGAACAAGAAAACTGAGATAGCAGCCCAAATACACCAACATATTAGCTCCTAGAGCGCAAATGCAAGCGTGGTTGATTAACACTTCAGTAGAATAGTCTTCGCGCTTTCGAATTGCCCTCCGTCAGTACAAAGCTTCCCCGGCCTAAGAACTTGTTGATTTCCTCTTTGTGGCTCAGCTGTCTCGTTCGAGTTTCATTTCTTGTTGATAGTAAAACAGTGTTCCCGTAAGCTGATAAGTGAACAACGATCTGCAAGCACTGGTCGACGAAATAGAGCGGACTGAATAGTAAACTTACGTGGAAAGTGTTAGCAATTTGCATCAAATATTGGCTTAGATAAGAGAGAAAATAAGTGCTAAAGCGATCGTGAGTGACCATCAGGGTGGTCTCCCTGCCCTTAGTGTTCCTCTATATACTCCCGCAGGGAGCAAAAACTATACAGGGACACAACCTGCCCTCACACGCATAGTTTCGGTTTCAGTCACGCGTCAACTCCACTGCCACTCCAATGAAAGTCGGCGCGCTAAGTTGGTGCGGTAGCATTCGTTCAGATGCATGAAGGGCCAAAAACCAAAAGATAGGCGGTTCGTACAACGATCTAAAAAAAAGAAGCATACAATGCCGCGCTGTGAGCATAGTCGAAATGTATTCATGCATGAATGAATGAATGCTTACGGAAGGGATAGGCAAGTTGGGCTAATGTGTAGAAAGGGAGAGAAGACATGGAAAAGGGGAAGGAGCGCAACGGTACGGGAGCGAGCGCACGTGTCCACTTGGTGCTCTTTCAATCGGAGATGCGATCGCATTTCCTTTTTGCGCAGTGCGCCATCTGCCAAATCGATCCCCTGTACAGGAGTCCCGAAGCCGCGTCCGCACTTTTCACAACACTGCTTCGACTGGGTCAGTCGCCCACCACGTCGACGCCGTACGATCTTCAATATGCCAAAGCGATGCCAGAAGGCGGCTTTCGATAAGAAAGAAAGGAAAGGAAGGAAGGAAGGAAGGAAGGAAGGAAGAAAGAAAGAAAGAAAGAAAGAAAGAAAGAAAGAAAGAAAGAAAGAAAGAAAGAAAGACTACCCACTGCGCGAACGCCACATCGAAACGAACGAAACATCCACGCGTTAACGCCGCATTTCCAGACATTTACTAAATCCGGTACAAACTATACCTAACGGCAAACATAACGGACACCTACTGCGCTGTGGAATGCATGTGGTAATACGGCAGCAACACGCAGTATACCGCACGCGTACGAAATCAGCCATGAGTCAGTCACCGGCTGTATACAAGGCGGACAATGTCTCTCCCGCGGCGTAGCTGTAATGACAGTATACACGGGGCAGCAGCAGCTGGGGGCATCGCCTCGGATCCAGAGTCAATCTTCTCCGGACAGCAGATCGCGGCCTATCGAGCGACCGCGTCCGCTTTCGGCCGAGGTGGGCCGTGCATCATCGACGGGCTGGCTGGCTGCGCCAAAACACACGCGCGACAGAGGCGCCCTGTCAGTGACGGAAGCTACCATTTAGGCTGGGACGACCTCTGCATTGTTCGCCAGACACGGAGAGACTCCGGCTACACGCTGCTGGTCGTTCGACGAGGGATATCTCTGTTGCCGCGGCGTCTTTGTCCTTTCTTGCTCCTTTGCACTGACCCTCCCCACTACATCTAGGAGATGAAACACTTGCCAGCGCTTTCAATGGATTTTCAAAGGGGACCATGAATTAGAAATCGGGGCATTTTCGCAAGGGCTGGACATACAGAAGTACGGAATGAGTGAAACATTTTATTGCACGGCCCAAGCATTGATTTTTTTTTTCTTTTTCCTTCTTCTTCGACGCGCTACATGCTTCGGCAACGTGACCGATGCTAGAATGCATAAGAACAAAGCTAAAAGTCTCAACCACCGCAAAAAATTTTTTTGAGGGCACTTAAAAGTCTGCTTACATGGAGGAATGCGAAAGCGTTTTTCATCGTGATTTTTTTTGTAATGTGGAGTGCGGCACTTCGTCATTTCCGGTTACGACATACTACACCACTTCGACATTTCCAGTCACGACATGCTACAATTCATAGTCTCCGGTTACGGCATACTACACCACTTCGGCAATCCAGTTGCGACATACACAAGTTCGTAATTTCTGGTTACGTCACAATTTTAACACATATATAATTTTTATAATTGGTTTTTGGGGAAAGCAAATGGCGCAGTGTCTATCTCATATATCGTCGGATACCTTAACCGCGCCGTAAGGAAAGGGATAAAGGAGGGAGCGAAAGAGGAAAGGAAGAGGTGCCGGAGTGGAGGGCTCCGGAATAATTTCGACCACCTGTGGATCTTTAACGTGCACTGACATCGCACAGCACACGGGCGCCTTAGCGTTTTTCCTCTATAAAGACGCAGCACCCGCGGTCGGGTTCGAACCCGGGAACTCCGGATCAGCAGCCGAGCGCCCTAACCACTGAGCCACCGCGGCGGGTACAATTTTAACATCAAATTTTATTTTTGAGGAAAGGAAAGGGCACAGTTGCTCTCACATCTCGGTGGACACCTCGACCGCGCCTTTAAGCATGCAACTGAAGGTGCATATGTCATCTTTCTGAACCCCTGTAGCAAGCTAGCATCCAACTTGACTGTAATACAATATGCAATCTATATGCAAAGAGAAATGCTATGACACCCCACGGAACGCTGTATGACGAACGGTTGCTCAAAATTTTGGTGCAAATGTAGTCGGGAATGCTGCCACCACAGGGCGGTCAGCCATTGATGCCATCGCTGGGATTTCATTACATCACCAAGGATTAGGGGGTGATGGACACTTGGTATCACGTCACGCTACATCATTAGTCACGCGACCTGGTATGGCGGCATGTTAAATCGTTGTCATGGCATGGCGTCATATTACATCGCTGTGACGTGACTAGGCATAACGTCATACCACACCTGTAACGTCACATGGGGCCGTTTTCTGTGGACACGTTTTGCATATAATGCTTTCGCATTAAACAAGGAAAAGAACACAGCGCGCGGAAGGGACACCAGAAACAAGCGTACCAGAAAGACACGGCAGTTCGAGTCAGGGTGGTCGCTGCGCGCACAGACGTACAACACCACAGACCTGCGGCCAAAGCAAGACTTTAATGTTACCAAAGTACACCGTTACATGTATTCACAATCACTATACCTCTCTGGAGATTCGCCGCCGAAAAAATGTGGCCTTTTCCCAGAGGGAATTTCTGTTCTGCCTTTTGCGCCCGCCCGCCCGACGTGCTACGTCCTTTCAACCGCGCAGTAGCCGCGCACCGTTTGCCCGATGTATACCTCTTCTGTATACCTTTGTGCATCAAACAAGCCGGCGTGCCCCACTCTGTGCTATCATAAACCAGCACTGTTCAACGCGGTGCCCAGTACCTACACAACGGAGGAGGGGATCTCAATCTATCTTCCACCCAACAGTCTGCAGAACACACTCATGTGACAAACTAAAAGGAAAGCTTGCAGTTATCGTCTCAGGCACTGCGGAGGCGTCAGACATGTGCTGCAAGGGGCCAAAGTTCCGGAATAATATAGACACGCCGAGGTATCCAAAAGCTCTCAGCCCGAAGTACGCTTGGCCGAGTCACTCGGAATTACGAGCGCTGAGAGCCAATCGTTCCACACACACACACAAAAAAAAATATACCGCGAGCAAACTGGTTCAGACTGCATTAAGCCTGAACCACTGACAATTGCTAGAAAGTGGTAATAAATATGGTAGCCGAATTATTCGCCTCTCAGGCGTCTGCCATGAAACGTCAATTTCACCGGAAAACAAGGAAGTGACCGTCGCGTTAGAAAATGGGTGATTACTCGGGGGGCTCCGCCAACAGGTAATCGATCGTCCGCAATCACGCTTTGTTCTGCGTGCGCATTATATATACGGAATTTCGGTAATGCACACGTATAGTGCAGTTCGTCTTCCCCGAGTGGTACAGGTAAAGCAATTCTGAGGTGCGCAGGTGCTTAAAACTGAGGTTCGAAAATGAGCATAGCCTCTAGTAACGTCGTCCAAGCCATGTCACTCAATCCCGCTGCGGCTGGCCTATAGTGCCACTGGCGCTCGGCTGTTGAGCACGAGCTTGCAGATTCGATCCGGGCCGTGGTGGCAGCATGGATGGATCAAAGGATGGATGTTAGAAGCGGCCCCTTTGAAACGGGGTAGTGGCGGCTGCCACCATAATCGGAATTTATTGTCATTTATATTCCTTTAACCAATCTGTCTATAAATACAAATTCTACTGACTTTGGCACTCGACCAGTTTTAAATTCCGAACTTGTATCCTTACGTCACTGCCCTGCTTTTGAGCCACCGATGTTCCAATCTGTTTCCGCTAACGTCTACAGTAGATTCATTCCCATTACCTTCGTTGTCTCTAAAACCACAGGGCGCCAGGGAAAGTGACATCAGGATGGATACTGCTACGTATTCTACCAAAATATGTTCAGTTATTTCTACGCATTTATTACACACTGCACACCTGTCATCTTCTTGCTCAAATCTCTTTTTGCTGCTTATTTTCAAGGACCCCCCCCTCCCTCCCTCCACCAAGGAAGTCCACCCACGGACCACTGCAGTTCACGCCGCTACCTCGAAGATGCTGGTCATGGTCGGATTAAAAAAAAATTCGGCATAGACACTTAATACTGTAAGTGTGCAAAAGGGAAATCACAACTGTCTCTGGGTGCACTGTCCCCACCCACACACACGCACGCATATGAACGCTTTACAACGAACGGCTTGCATCACAATTTTGATACGAAAGCCCGGGAAGGCATACAATTGAAGCTGCATATGTTGTAGGTTCGAATCCCTGTCGCAAACTAGCCGTTCTGACTGCCTCAGAAAGCCGCAGCCTTCGCAACGCTGCAAAACGACTTGCGAGACGGAGTCGCGCAGGCATCCGTCCTCTCCCGGTGCTCAGCCCCTCTCAAGCCTGTTTGGCGACTTCCTGAAGCAACCACCGCGCATAAGCACGGCACCGGTTGGTACACGCCACCCGGTGGCGTAAGCCCAGGCACCACGCATGACGGTCCACTCAGGCGCTAACGGTCCGATCTGTATAACTACGCACGATCACCGTTTCCCGAACATCACCGCGGCCGCACGCAACGCAAAGGAATCGTCAGCGACCACCCCTGGAAAGAAGCGCGTGCCACCACCACGTATTCACAACGCAACCTTCATTAAAATAGCAAAAAAAAAGTAGGAGACTTACTGCTGACGCGTGCCTACCCTGTGCACTATACTACTTCCTCGTGCCTCCTCCGTCCCGCTCCCTCACCGGCGGAACGTGCTTAATTACCGCACGCAACGTGTACCCAGAATCCACCGCGCACCAGCTGCGGCGACAAACGGGGGCACTTCCCCGTTTACGCCATTTCGCAGCTCTTAAAACACGTTTGCACGATTGACGTGCTTCTGCGCGCGCAAGCGCAGGTAGCGACTTCTATTCTCCCGCAGCGTCGCACGTCGTGAATGGGCCTGAAAGGGACTTTAGAAGAAAGAAAAAGATGGAATATAATGCGTGGTGTTCAACCAGTTTAACGTTCGGAAGCGACACGCGGGGTATGAGGGACGCCGTACAGTGGAGGGCTCAGGATTAATTTCTGACCACCTGGGGTTCTTTAACGTGCGCTGAAAAATAAAAATTAGCTGCGGTTTAACTACTGCTGAACCTGGTTAGAGAGCGAAAGCTGTGGTGTATCGGCCAAGTAGACGCGTCTTGGCGTCTGTAACATTGTGTTCCGCACACTGGCTAGGCAGCGCATTCACACTGCCAGGTGGCAGTTAGTTGTTCATCACCAAAGTTTGATCACCCAGTGAACGCTGCGGCCTATTGCTGCAGTGCCGCGTGTCTGCCACAACGTTGTCACCGCTAATCCATGCAGCCCACATCTCTCTCTCACCATCGCCACGTAGCTCAAAGCGTGATTGAGGTGTCCACTGAGCCAGGGAGCCCGTTATGCGCCCTTCCTTTCCTCAAAATCGTCGGAGTCTAGAACGTTGTCAACGCCAACGCCGATGAACGCAATGAACTCGGACGTCCAGACGAGCGCCCGGTTTCGGCGGCTGAGTGACGTCATAGCTGTCACGTGGTTTCTCCTCGGTTCAATGTCAAACTCGCGCACACGGCGAAGAAGCTACGGAGGGGAGTACGAAAAACTTACTAAAACTTAATAATAATAAAAAAGAACGCGGTCGAAACATGAGGCCTGGGCGCATCTAAGACACGAGGGCCATGCGCTGAAATTTCTTCTTCTCGGCTGCACAAAGCTTAATGTGAAACCCTGTTCAGTGGCTATGGGTTCGCGGGTTCGATGCCTTTCGAATTTCGATGGAGGAAAAAAAAAAAGAACGCCCGCGCATTCCGATTCAATTCTGTGCACGTTGAGAGGTGCCAGGTGATCGAAATCACACCGGACTACGGCATGCGCCTCACAGACCACCATGTTGTTGCGGGGCTCAAAAATCAATTAACCAATAAAATATGCGTACCCTTGGGGTGCGCACTGAAGAGGGCACTCTGGCTTCCCGGTATGGATCCGTGCTGACTCAATATTCATTTCGGAGGAAAACTTAATGCCGCGACGTCGGCGAGGGACACAAGGCCGTTGCGTGCAGACAAGCTCAACCCGGTGCCAGGGCGACTACTCTCACAAGCTGGCTCTATGGCCTCACAACCGCTAATTAATGAGCACAAACGCGAGAGAAGCACTGGGAAGTCTATCGATGCCAAGAAAACGCGCTGGCCTACTATGCTGAAATCAAACAGCAGTTATCCCGTCACACCACCACGTCCCTGACTCAAATCAGATACGGAGATTTGGTTTGACGCCCCCCGCCTCTCTAATAATGTGCCGCAGCTACCCAGGTGACCCCACAAGGTGGCAAAAACCACAGCAACAAATGAGGGATGCGCTACTCAGCTGCGCAGCGACGCAGGTTCCCTAAAACCCCAGCTGCGAAGCTCCTTCCCAAGACCATCTTGTCATCCCTCCAGAGACCGGTCTTCGGCAGCTAGCAGAGAGAGAAATGCGAAACGCCAGAAAACTCGTTAACGCCACAGGCCGAGCGCTCCCCCATATATGCGTTCTCTTTCCTGCTCTGCGAGTCGTTCGACAAAAAACGCCGTGATTCAAGAAAGAGCCTCGCATCCCGTGGCACCGAATCACGTAGACGTAACGGCGCTCAACGAGAATGGAAAGACCACAACAGAAGGGCCGGGAACGTAAACAGCTGGACGAGTTGGCACATCTGCGCGTTCCTCCCTTACAGAAATGGTCTATAGACAGTATATAGACTTCTTATAGACTGTATTGCCTTCCTATAGATATTTGTCTACTCAGTCTATAGACTGTCTATAGACAAAAGTCTACTAAAAGTGCATGGCCATAATTCTATAGATTGTCTATAAATTTTTCTCTAGAATTTGTATTGCCTATAGACTGTTCTCTAGGGTCTGTCTATAGCGAATATATAGACTTCATAGACATAAATCAATGGACAGTCTATAGACTGTCTAAAGAAATTTTTGTAAGGGCTGACAGCGCAACGAAACCAACGAGTTATACACCTATACAGCGAACAGGGAAAACTAAAAAAACAACGCTATCCTGTAATTTCTTAATCCCCGTATGCGGTATACACTGCCGCGTCCCCCGCGTTGGATACGGAGTGTCCGAAGTCCGCCTCGGTCGGTTACGACGACAGCGACGAGAGAGAGAGAGAGAAAGATGGAAAATTAAGAAAGAAGCCCGCAAACGGCAGTGTGGCACGGACTAGCTTGTGCCAGTGCCACGAAAACGATTTCGCAAACTAATGGGATCCCACGACATCAGACATTTTGGTTTACTCCGAGCACGGACCTCCCTCAGCGGTGTGAGAGGCCAAGGAGCGTTAACAGTCTCGCCACGAAAGGCGGTAAAGCCCGCCAGCCCTGCACACCAACTTTGGTGCAGCAAAAAAAGAAAAATCAAAATAAAATTAGCCGTGTGTGTATAGGTGTGTGAGCTAGAACACGCGCGAAAACACAGGAGGCACACTTGCAAAGTAGAGACGGCGAGAAGCAGCAGCTGGTGCTCTCAACGATTAATCACGATTCGTGACAATAGCGCGAGTGCAGGCCGAGCGTCTGCGCTCAACTGAATTACGGACTCTCTATTTAATCGCTCGTTCTCGTGATGAGCGTTTATAGGTCACTGCACGCCAGGTTTCCAGTATCGAGAAATCAGTTTGCGGAATGCCGCTGAAAACAAGTTTATCGCACTATAACTATTTGTTTCTTCCAGCCACTGTCGATTGCGGCCACGCAAGGGTTACTTAATACGTCGCATGGAGAGACAAAATTTGAAGATCAATAGAAACCCCTCCTCAACTGATCACGCGAGCCGTGCCGCAGGGAGCGTCCGCCACAGACATACAAACCGCGTAAGTTCGGCTAATCAAGAAGCACATAATGAAATAAGCAAAATGAAGGACGTCGATGCTGTCCGCTTTTGAAGAGTTTTTTCCTAGCGTAAGCCTATGATCGCGAGAGAAGCGTTTCGAAAGAAGGAAGTTGCAATCACCAGTGTTTTTGCTGGTTAACACACAAGCTTGTTGACGTCACCCGGCCGAACACAAGTGACACCGCCCAGCGTTGCCGAACCGTGGGAAATTTTCTATATAGTTCGAAAACTGGAACTGCAAAGGGAGAAAAAGGAAATTAAATTTTAGTCTATGCAAAACGTGGCAAAACTGTCGTTTCGGTTGCTGCTCGCAGCCAAATCGAGATCGCGAAAGCTATCTCCGAGAAGACGCGGTCCGTCTTACTCTGGCTCCAGCATTAGCTGTAGTATGTAGATTATGGGGTTTCACGTCCCAACGCGACTCGGGACTATGAGGGACGCCGTAGTGAAGGGCTCCGGAAATTTCGACCACCTGGGGTTCTTTAACGTGCACTGACATCGCACAGTACACGGACCTCTAGAATTTTGCCTCCATCGAAATGTGACCGCCACGGCCGGGATCGAGCCCGCATCTTTCGGGTCAGCAGCCGAGCGCCGTAACCACTCAGCAACCGCGGCGACTGCATTTATTTTGCATGGGTCACCTTTTTGAATAAGACCATTTGAGCAACTGTAAAGTGAAGTTTTGGCTCCAAACAATGATGGCTCTTCAACTTTGTGGAGTTCCGCATATGGGCTCCAAAGGGGCGCCTAATTGTTTGTGGGCCCAACATTTATTTATGCTTAACGCTATTCTTTGCCGCTACTCACTAAAAAAATATATTTTGTTGAACAAAATATTTGGCGGAAAAAAAATGGCAAATTTGTGTTGAGATGGGGGGAAAAAGCCAACTGAGCAATAATAGGGAGAAACGCCGCCGCGATGATGGACTCAAAGGAGAATGCAAGATGGCAGAACACACGAGCGTCAGATCTTTCGTCCGCGAACGATTTCTCCTCCCGGGAATTTCTCGCAACGGAACGGGGGAACGATTTCTAATAATAAAAACATAGGGTCACTGACCAAGTCAAAATTTTAAAGAAACGTATTGACGTTTCGATTTCTACGCCTGCAGCATGGTAAGATGAAGCCTGAGGGGAGGGAACGCGCACGTAGTTGAAGTTGCCAACATCGCTCAGTGAACTCAAAAGAAAGTTACGGAAAACTAGGTCAGCCGCTGCTATCATGAGTTGTACACAAAACTAACGACAAAATTAAAAAGGCTGCACCGTAGCCTCTCCACAAACCGACAGTGGGCATCACCCGGAGACCACACAAATTATTCGAAACCCGACAAGACCGATCAATTTTCGAACTCGAGAAGAGTGAATACAGGAGTGTCGCGCAGCAGGGTACGACGGGTACGGTTCTGCAAAGTGGAGGTCGGATATGTAGTACGCGCACAAGGTCGGTCACAGGAGACGCGGAAGTGGCGATTAGATCCCTCAGGTTGGCGCGATAACGTTACGTCGGGAGTGGACACAGCGGACCCGTTATTATATTACAAATTGCAATGCGCAAGTCCTCTTTCCATTCATCAGCGGCAGCTAAAACGCACCTTGTTCTTGAGAAAAGCTCCATTAGTGTGCCTCGGCTCGTTAAGTGGCCCAAAGGGCTCGACGCACTCAGAAGCCCACAAAATTGGCTCTTCAGTAATAGGAAAACAAGATCGTTAAAGAATGTACAAACTACTTCTGCTACTCTCCACATCGTTACAAGCTCAGATCCTGCAAAATGCCGTCCGAATATATCCATTATTTATCGTTTATGTGCATCGCAGCTGACCGATTGATCCACTATGTTGGGTGAAATAGGGTACAAAAAAAAAAAAGCTTCTAGTCGGATCTCAGAGAAAAGACCAGAAAACTTTCGAAACTAAAACGCAGTTGGGAAATAAGTGTCCGTCACAACGTGCTCCGCCACTGACGCTGTAATCCTTAATAATACTGAAATGCACTTTTGAGAAAAAAATGCAATTACGAGGCTGTGAGGCCAGTTCATCACAGAGATGTGAACCTGAACTGGGGAAACTAGCACGTGATGCGCAATTGCAAAGAAACGAATGGAGCCATCTCGAGCATGGCATTGCAAAGAAGGGATTAGCTACGAACGGCCTGGAATAAATAAGAAAAGCAGGAAAATACACAAATGAGCGGAAGCAACAGCACAAAACCGGGAGACAGGATTTTCAAAGCCATGGTCGTGCACGTGCTGCACTAACTGTTGCAACAGTCCGCATTATTCAATACAAACATCAACATGCAGAACTCGCACACCTGGCCGTGGATTGGAAACGTTTGCTTTCAACACAGACATCACAAAAATGCATCGCAAAGAAAAAGAAGAGAATTAGATGCCTGTAACGACCACTGCTAAAGCCGGTGAGGGTGAAGCACTTCGATATAAGCGATATTACTTCGCATTCAGGTCCGGAAGTGTGCCATGGCTCGCCAAAGTCCGCCGCCGCTGCCCACACATGGCTCGACGATCCCAGATGCCAGCACCGACCGCTGCAAATCTGAGCGACTTCACAAGCATCGCACAACGCAGACGCCCGCCTGTCCCTACGTGACACAATAGGTCCGATTAATCACACCGCGACAAAACAGCCGTCCGAAGAGACCCAAAGAAACAACCGACCAAATAAAACAGCCGGAGAGGAATAGAAAAAAAAATAATACCCAGGTTTAAAAGAAAAGCTGCCCTCTAGCCTCCGCATTGAACGCAGCCGCGGAGGATAGGGACGGCTACACGTCTCGTAAATCTGTCACGAGTCTCCCTCGCAGCCCCACTAGAGGTTCCATCCAGGGCTCGAGATGGGTAACGCACGTAGGAGACAACCCCCCCCCCCCCCCCCCCCCCCTAACCCCAACCTCCATATTTACTTTTTTTTTATTTCTGTAGGCGTTCGGAACGCCTTAAACAGACACTAAAAACAAAGAAAGAAACGATTGCTGATAGATTAAGACGCAGGACCTGCGCCGGCAAAAACTACGGGAATCGCCCACTCTGAGCGGCGACCACCACGACGTGCGCTTGATACCGCGTGCGTTAGACAATCCTAATCGTGCATTCACCACGTTTCCCGAACCTCCGCAGCAAACCCCCCCCCCCCCCCCCCCCCCACCTCCTTTTGTTCTCTTAGCTGTTGCGATCACCCCAAAAATATCGCCGCATTTACTACGCGCGCCTTTTGTCTCGAGAGCACGGGGGCGGGCGATATGATCAACAGTTCCCTCGGTCGATGATGTCCGAACGAACCGTCATCCACAGCACACGGCGTTCGAAAATGGCACGCGCGGACCCTCCAGCCTAAAAACTCCTGTCGCACAATCAATTTTCAAGCGGCGATCGCTCGCAAGTGCGAGATCGTCCGCAGCCGCCAAATGATTCATACACTCATGCGACGTCACTGGCGGAGCACACAAGCGCACGCACTTGGGGCTGCTCGGAAAGAAACCGTTCGCGGCACGGTTTTTCATTTCAAAATTGCGTCGTCAAATCGAGACTCGTTACCAAACTGCGTTTCGCTAAATGATCGCAGGTTACAAAGCCGCACACCAAAACAACGCGCGGCGCATTTTGAACCCCGTTTCGCTGCTAGAAGAGAGAGCAAACAAGAGAGGCGCTCTACTTACGAAACCATATCCTCTGCTTTTTCCAGTCTGTCGATCGGTGATGACCACAGCTTCCTCGATGTCACCGAAGGACTCGAAAAACTGCCGTAATGACTTGTCAGTCGTGTGGTACGGCAGTCCGCCCACGAATATTTTTGTGAACGTCGTGTCCTTTTGCTGCACACCACACTCCGACATGCCGCTAACCACAGCTTTGCATGCTCGTCTGACGCCGAACCAGCTGCTGATCACGTGACTACGGCAGTGGCGCCCCCTGGCCAAGAAGCGGTAATGGCCTGAGGACGAGGGTGCGCTTTTGCCACAAGTTCGGTTTCGGTTTTAAAAGCGGGAAGTTTGAACAATGTTTTGGTACGAGTAGTTGAAAATTGTACTTTGCAAGACACTCTAAATTCTTTTTTTCGTACTGCTTATTACTCAAAATTAAACGTCCTCAAAGAGGAAATAAGGTCTCAGGTGCATGCTGAGAATGCAGAGCACCAAGAACACTTTCGAAAGCCCTGATAAAATTCGGATGTGAAGAATTGTGACTTCAACCAAATAATTTTTGTATTATTTGGCTTTGAAACACATACTCTCCAAACAATTCGTTAAAGTACACATATAAAAATAAAAAAGTACCCAGGAAAAAAGAATAATCAGTTCCTGCATGTAATTTTCGACTAGTGCACATTAGCCAGATGATGTGCTTCTGAAGAAAGTCACCGTAAATGGTAAATGGACAAATTAGTGCCTTAACGCTTAACCCTACTGGATGACACACAACAGTGCTCAGCTGCTAAGCTGCAGACAGCTACTGGTTAGCTAAGCTATTCACCATTATCTTGCCTCCACTAATGGTGCACAAAACTGCTCCTCTTTTGCATGGGAGTTCCCAAGAAGGAAAGCAACAAATGTGGGCTTAATGAGGACAAAAACTGGCAGCACGTCATATACTACTTGCACACGTGGTCTATGTATAAGCCACATCAAATTGGGATGCTGAAAGCAAATTTTCAGTTCAAGGTCTCAGCTTCCATGTTGTTAAATAAGCACATTCAACCGAACAGGCAGAAGATTCAGATTTTGGGACATCAAAATTCTCCTCAACTTTGGCACCAACCAGTCTTTGAGTGTGCATGTTGTGTTGTGCTTATAGAACTAGAAAAGGTACCCTCATGCAGAACATTGAAATATAAAGCACAATTTATTTGGAAGGTAAATAATCTCTTTTAATTGGATATCAGACAAAATACACATTTTGTACACCTAGTGAAAACTCTGCATTGAATTAAAAAACAGTTTTGCCCAAAGCGAACGCCAGTGTTAAGATGTTCTATGCCTCATAAAATGCACCTGTTGTAGTCAACGTGAAGGCCAATACAGCACACAGATGCTAGAACATAAAAATGATCAGTGATGTGTGAGGAAGGCCGGGAGGGAAAAATGTATTCAGGAATGTGAGCAGCAAGCCGCATGTTTTCACCTGGCCATTTTACAGATCCATCTTTAGCCTCGATAGCCACCTCCAAGATGTCTTTCAAAACCTTAGTATTTTAACTATTAAGGTGCATATCTGAGGAGATTGCATTCAGAACTTTATTCAGGAAGTGTTGGTGAGTGTAATTCAGCTCTTGAGTACAGATAGTGTGCACATTACATAGCAGACCATTGCCCCACACAGAGTGCACCACTGGAAGTTCATGTACAGTGTCATCTACACACCTGTCTAGAGCACCTGAACCGTGCACTGCTTTGCACTTATGACAGTCATGGCTGTGTGCCTAACCCAACATAACATTTGAAGACATGAGGAGTTAAACACAACCCACGAGAATAAGCACGTAGAATAACGCCTTGCTTCGAGCTCTGGGGCACTCATAAATGACGCAAATGTGCTCCCCGGTGCACAATCAGAGAACTCTAGACATAGGTGTGGATGACTGCACAAGCCTAATTTTACCTTGTTGCCAAGTTATACAATGAAGCTGCTTTTACTACTTGACATGAGTTTCCCAATCTGAAAGGCTTTCCTTCACAGCACAGGACTACACAAGATTTATGTGGCAAGATTTCTGTGGAAATAAAGTCATGCAGGTTTAACAAACAAAACATATTTTATTATCACTCAAAATACAATAAATAAAAATGAAGCAATACATGTATAAAACCACAAGGCCTGCTGCGCAGATGCAGCTTTAGAGATAAAGATTCAGTCATACTCTAAGCTCACAAATTAACACAACACAGACGTTTAAACATACATGCTTTCATGCTCAACAATAACAAAACCAATGATACAGAAATACACCAGGTTAGCTTGACAATCCAGTGCACCTTCACATGCACACGTTGTTTAGTTTTATGTTGATCTAGACACAACGTGACTAGGTTTCAAAATCCTCATTCAAGAAACTAACACCAGTGACTATGGATGCATGCATCCATGCAAGTTATTGCAACAGTATAGATCACCACAGCAATACAAAACTGGGCTTCTTTCTGCACATTCCCAACAACCACATTCCCAGAAAATCTGCAGGCTCACATGTACCCACAGGACATGTTGGCTTCATAAGGACACCCGACTGATTCTAGCTTGCTGCAGATTGCTTCAAATGCACCAGGCATGGCTGATAGGAAAGAAACCTGGATACAAATGGCCCGGTAAGAGGCAAAGTGAAAGGCATCCCCCATGTGATGGGCAGGGCCTGTCCACAAATGTAGAAGTGTATTTGTTACATTTTAAGCAGTGCACCAGTGAGAAAAATGTATCCGTTTAGATTACTATGTCCCTACTGAGGGTGCATGACAGGAGTGGGCTACACAACGTGGTAACAGCCAACAGGAAATAAAATATATATAAATGCAAGGCCTTGCTAGGGAAAAACTGCAGGTTAAACCAATACGCTTTATGAAAAAAAAAAAGTACCATATGAATGTGCGCCCTTCCGGTTAATGTGCCACTGCAGTCATGTCCAGGAGTCTTGCAAGTTCCAAAAATAACAGCCTGTTGTAAAGTGGAATCGTCGAACACTGAAAGCTAATGGCTTTGTTCAAAGCAAGTGATCTGCTATGGAAAGTGTGAAAGACTCAATGTGTGTCTACTGCTCGTCTACAGCTTGCAACACACGGTCAGATGCAACATACCACCTCAGCATCAAATAAGAAATGCAGTCCTGCTTGGTAACACAGCCTTAGGCACAAAAACACTTGCTAAAAGCTGTGCCGTGGCCCCAAGCATAGAAGGACAGGAAACGGCATGGGTGCAATAAAATATGCACACAAATCCTGTGGCTGCATTCAGGTTAAGCGCTGGTGGATGAAACAACTGGCCTAAATATGTAGCCTGCTAAGAGTCAGCTAGCACCAAAATGTATGGGTTAACACTTCAAATGTACAGTGTCTGGAAAAGAACAGAAAACATATTAATCTGACCAGAATATCATTTGGCAACAGTGCGCACATGAAAGAAATTGTGCTCGTGAAGGAAGAGGTAGCTTCTGTGCGCTTAGTGACCAGCCCAGCTGGCAGGAAGAAACAGAACGGAGCAAGGCAGCTCAAGAACAACAAAAAAGGCATGGCTCCAGATTATGAGGCTTAGTCGCACTGCCCATATTTAGAAAGTGAATGCTCCTGACTTGCTCCATGAATAGCATGGTAGTTGCAACTAATAAGGGAAATAACTAGTCTCACTTGTTTTCACTAACCAACAAATGAATGAACTTCAACATGCCACGCTTCAAGAGAGATGGATGACAGTCTCCCGACAGAAACAAGGAAATGTGACACAATTTGAGCACAGATAACTTTCTGCTCAGTGCTTTCAAAGGCAGTTGTGCTTTCAGCTTTCCAGTTTTCATTGTGCACAGCGGATAATCCACCACAATTTAGCAAAATGCGACAGGGTATGTTATTAAAAGATCAGTGCATAACTCCACAAATGAAGCTGATTGTTGAAGGCAACACTTGAAAGACCGCTGCTGTTTCACTGCCCCAATCAGATAACCGTGAAAATTCAGTCTTTCTATTACATCAAAGCTTCCAGTAAACCAACAGCCTCCAAAACTTTCCACCCCCCCCCCCCCCTCAAAAAAAAATGAGGGGGAAGGGAAAAAAAGTACTAGATGCATAAGTGAACTAAGTTTCAAAATATCCATAACTTCAAATATTTTACTACATCATTACACAAGCCATGGCCAACATTACAATGAAACCCAAGTGTGTGAATTTTTTTAGACATGCTGAGAGAACAGTGGTGCAGCAAATGCAAAGACAAATATTTTTCAAGCGAAATGCAAAGCGTAACGCCAGGCAGGTGCTGGCTAGAAACAAATAAATGACGCTGATGAAGGGACCGATGAAACCTTGACTGAAATTCCAAATCCAAGTACCATTTATCTCTAGGCAGGGCGGCATGACGCCACATGAGAATTCCTTCTAGCTAGGCAAGGTGCAGCATTCACAAGCTACACAGGGGGTAATTTTCTTCAGTTCTCTTCCCAGCAAGCCAATTTTCTTCTCTGGAGTCAACAAACACAGCTTATACTGACAAACCATTCCAAAGTCGCTGTCAATCCGAGCATCACAGCTGAGTGACATTCACAAAAAGAGCACAAGGTGACCACACATTCGTAATGAAGCAACAGCACACATTTCAATACACAACTCATTTTCGGAGACTCCCACTTACAGTCCACTCCAAAGTTTTTGTTTACTGCAATATACGCTTAAAATGAGAATTTTTTGACATCACATATTCAACTTTAAGGCCTAAAAAAAAAAAACAAGACCAAGAAGATGCATAAGCTGCCAAATCATAGCAAGAGAAACAGATAGAGGAACAGAAGTAAACTGCCTTAAAAAGCAGAGTGCAGAGTTGAAACTAGGTCACTTTTAAGACCCAAACTGGATACGCTGCAATGGTGTCATTACACACAAGCTGATCTCAAAAATGTTAAGACAGAAACAAAAAAAAAAGAAAGAAAACACTTCTGTACCGTGTATCACATCTCGACATCCAAGTCTCGAAGAATTTTGACCTATTCCAAAACAAACAGGAGCTACGTTTCACATGCACATACTTCATACAGTGCAGCAAATCAAAACATGCAGTTATACACAAGAAAAGGGCACCAAGCTCTAGAAACGTACCCACTTTCCATTTCCTTTGTTGCATATTCCGTATCCTTCGCACATGAACACAACTGGAACACAGTCACCTTCACGCACAATAAGCAACACAAACATAAGATGCCAGGAGAGCAAACTGTGCGTCCAGATCAGATGTATTTCCCAGTTTTCTACCCCATTTAGGAACAAAAAGAGAGAGAGAAAAAAAAAACCACCAGGGCAACTACATGCACAGCACACTGCACAAAAGCAACGGGAACATCAGTGGTGGTGATCGGTGGTACAGCAACAGGAACAGCAGCAGCAGCAGCAGCAGCAGCAGGGTGGTGCAAGCAGTGCAGCCACTCAGTCCGTCTTGATAGTGCTGTACAAGTAACGTACAAACCTGTACGCCGCAAAGAAGCTCACGGTGCCGAGGGAGAGGAAGAACACATATGCCGTCAGGATGCTGTAGCCAAAGAACTCCACGGCCTGCAGCGTGCCGCCCATGTTGGAGCGGAAGAAGTAGAAGAATGCGGCGTAGAAGAAGACAAACGCACCCGTGGATCTGCAAAAGTTGACCAGATTTGATGGCACTGCGTTTTTCGTGAAGCAAGTGCAGCTCATTGATACAGAAAACAACAAAGTTTGGGTCTTCGACCCCACCTCGAGCAAACCAAAACAGGTTACCTATGGCACTTTTTGGCCAAGCTGCCATTGTACCACTGAAATCAAATCAACATTATGCAAAGAATACTGCCACATCAAGAAGAGTTGCCGTACAAATGCAAACTTGAGCAACAAACATTTGTAAGCCTCCTGTCAGACTCCTGATGATGGCGATGCTATGATGTAGTGGAACAGCTGCAGTCTTTGGTCTGCTGGTTTCTGGTTTGGTTCCCCGAGTAATGGTTCACATTCTTTGTTAATTCTTTGTGCTTGTCCATAGAAGTTTAGTAAGCTAAATCTTTTTAACGGACATTTTAGTGCATACTAAACTGCTTAATCTGTCTCCTACATGAACAACATGCAAAGCTCGAGGCCATATGCTGTACAAGACAGGTATTGTAAATATGCTGGACTGTGTATTTTTGCAACGTGAATAGTTATGAACTGAAGGCTTTAACATCCCGAAGCGACACACGGGCAACAAGGAATGCCACAGCGGAGGGCTCCAGATTGATTTAGACCATCTGGAGTTCTATAAAATGTGCTGACGTTCCACCGCACACAGGTGTTTTTTAAATTCTCCTCCATCGAAATATGGCCACTGCAACAGGGATCGAATGTGCGACCTTGTAATTGTTGGCCGCTCTAAGGGGCAGCTAGCAAAGTAGCTTCTTGAAGTGTTATTCATTCATAAACTGGGAAGCGATAACTGCATCACAGACATGTCGGTTGTTTTGCTACAAAAAGAATCTATGTTGCTCAATGCTGAGCAATCTCTTTGGTGTTGCTGTTTGAAGGGGGGGGGGGGGGGGTGCTTCCGGTTTATCCATGCTGCTCTGATCATTTTTTTTAGCCTCCAAATTATCTTAGTTTAGTTTACCTTGTTATCTAGCTGCCTCCTCAAATCAGTGGATGCGTAGGCATGCGCGCTTGGTTCCTCGAGCATGTCATATCTCTTCCAATTCTTTCAGTTGCAAGTTAGCGCTCGTCCTGCATCCCTCTCAATTCCTTGTTTCTCTCGTGCTAAGTACCCTCCAAACCAAGTGAGGCAAAGGCACAAGACAATGTTACATCAGAGGTGAGGGAAACTTTGTTCTTTGATGCGGCACAACATTTATTGCTTTCAAACCCTGCGAAAAACTCAACGCCAGTCACATGTTGGTGGCATGTGGCGGTCGTAAAGGCAAAAATTGTGCTTCTGACACCTTATGGTGCTAATTTTTACCCAGAAGGCAGTCACCACATTTACTTCTTAGTAATGCACCCTCAATCTTAATGTGCACCCGGTCTTCATAGCCTCAGAGAGATAATAATGTGCCCCTATGTACATAACAAATACCAAATTTTTGCAGCCAGAAACAGAATTCTGGAAAAGGAAGAGGCATCATTCACTGCGTGTGAATGGTGCTTACAGAGAATTTTATGTTGTAGCCAATAAATACCTGCATTGAATTAGTGATATCGATTGCATGTAGTTCCACAACTCTTGAACTATACTTCGCCATCGTGACTAGGGCACATACCTCAGGCGACCAATCTGCGAAAAGTTTGCCCAGTGACATGTTTCAACCTGTCTGTTGCCCATCATGGCTGTATGAATGCCATTCACTAACCACTCGCTAAGGAGTGTGGCACGACCCCCTCCAGGGTTTGTGAATCGCTGGTACACAAAACCAGCAAGCCCAGCTGGAACGTCATTCTGTCAGGTATTGCACCTACATGAGTGTGCTGCACAGAGAGAGCTTGTCCTTAAAGGGGCTCTGAAACGTCTTCCGAGGAGAGCACATTAACTCATTTAATCACTGCACTGCGTTGCCATGAAAACCAGAGCCAAATAATACTCTTCTACACGCAGCAGACGACCCACAATTACGTGTCAAAGTTGGCGAGCCCTTCCTGGAGACTTTTTCATGCTCGCACCCTCCTCCCCCGCATCTGCGCAGATAAGGTGAGAGGTGGCCATTGGTTCGATTCTTTCAGACGTCAGGAAGCTACCGTGGCCGCGGCCAATAAGCCGCTTATCTCCGGCGAGTCGGGAAGCTTCGCTCCCAGAGTGGGGTCGGCGAAGGAGCACCTGCCTTCCAGCGTGCAAAATGTGACGAGAGGAGAGGGAAAGCGCGAGGACGCTGAAATTCAAATTTTAACTACAGATAACTCAGCTTCTACAAAGCGCATTAAAAAAATTCCTGCTTGACACTATTTGTGAAGTGGCGTGCTTCAATATTCCAGGCATGCCGCAACTTTATTACAGTCCCCTTCGCAGCCCCTTTAAATGGCCACTCAGGAGGATTTTCGGATATCTTCAGTTCAATATCACATTACACCTTTTGGATTTCCCTACCCTAGTTTCGATTAATAATTTAATAACATTTATAAAGTAGCAAAAACCAGAAAACTGAAACTGGGCTGCAAGGCAAGTACGATATCACAGATACTGTCACAAAACCTCTTGTGCGCGCGTTTATCGGCTAAATTGGTGACTGTAAGCAACCGTTTCGACCATTATTTATCTCAGATGACCAAAAAGAAGTTTGAAATTTTTTCCTTCACCGAACGAAGAGAAAATATCAATGGGTGCACAACTAATGCCGTCACAATTTGCCCCAAGTAAGGCCAAGAAATGGGAAAACCAAGTCCTTTCGCACGAAAGCAAAACACTGTTCAGCAACCACATTGAGCACGAAGGATCAGAAGACTCCGGATAACCTACCAAGAAAGTTATAGTAAAATGCATGGAGACAAAAAGAACGTCGGAGTTGCACTCCGGTAACTCCAAAATGTGCTGGCTGGGTTCGGACTTAAGACTCCAGATATGAACGAGCCTCTCCGGCTACTCGGGCACTTCCCTCAAGTGGATGACCAGATCAGTGTCTGTATGTATTAGCTTTGTCATAGACCTGCAATATGATGGCTTGAAAGAATGCAGTCTTCAGTAAGTGTCTTCTGACTGAACATTAAATGCAGATCCAATTTGTGGTGATCCAACCAGCACCAAAGCCACAAAAAAAATGAGAGCTACTGGTACTTTCACACTACAAGAAGACAGCAGGGATACAAATGTTTGGCACACTTAGTTGAACCTAGTTATAACAAAGTTGAAGGGGCCCGGCAAATACTGTGTTGTAGCTGTAGCTTCGTTACAGCCCGTGCTGACGGAGACTTTAGGGGGAATCATCATTCCTTCATTATATCCATTATTTCATTATAATCCGTTTTGTTACAACGAGGATTGACTGTACTAGCAAGCACACAAAAGTACAGCAGCATGTGGACTGCCTACCGTTCGCCTCAGAAGAAAAGACTTCAAGCATCCCAGCAACATCATACCACGGTCAAAAGCACCAACCTTTCTCTTTGTGTCCTACATGGCAACTTCTGATGAATGCCCGCCCATTTCTAAAGAATGAATCCTTTCCTTTTCAGAGACTTTCTGAAGTATACACGGGGCAACTTTTCTTGGCAATGCTGCAAATATTAGGCAGGAAAAGGAAGGGGATGGGCTTATGTTCCCTTGCCGTGGGGGGGGTGTGTTGTTCAATGTTCCGTCTAGGGGTTCAGAGGGTGAAAGGGGGAAACAATGGAGCCATTCCTGCTTAGCCTCTACTGCATTGCCAAGAAAAGTTGTTCCCAAGCACAGTTGTCTGCCAAGTTCAAGCTCATTTCTCAAGCAACGCTCTGAAGGTTTGCCAGCTTGAAAGGCATTGCTGTCACCAGCTGGGTGTCGTGAGCATGTGGTCTGCTCACTGCCACATAATGAAGTCGGTAAATGCACTTCCAAGTTTCACAAATGTTTCTGTTCTCAGTGTACGGTATTCCTTCCTTTCTATGTGGCAGCAATTCTCATGCTCTTGTTTGCACCATCCAAAAATGATATTATCTAGGCTGGCAAAACTGACAGGCTGTGTTGTCAGTTGTTGAGGGATGCGGAATGGCTCTGCTATAAAAGAAGCTTTCTCAAAAAAAAAAAAAAAACAATGCACCATTGTTACCATTTCCACTATTCATAACAAAACTAAAAACAAGACCAAACCCACAGAGTGCAGTATACAAACATGCCCTTTATCGCTACCTCGTGATGGTGATGGGACAACAGGCCCTCGCCAGTGTTGCTAATGGGACTTTTGGTATTGTCACTTCTGTACTGTAAGCAAGTTTTTGACCTCCATTCATAGAAAAACAAAGATGCACTTTATAGAAGGAAGGAAATATAGCAGTTTGCATTTCCATACACAGACAGTTTAAAGCAGGTGTAGAAGTTAGCTCCATTACAGCTCTCATAGGTGCAGCATGGGGAGCCTGCTCGTTGCGTTGCCAGGTGAAACCGAGCTTGCACCTTCATCAGCGCTTCTCCTTTGCATCCGCAACCTAACCATCTTCCTGCACATGTGCATGCACAAGGAGTTTCCTCTCCTGCATGCAATTTGACTCTCGACAATTCAAACCCGTAGGCAGCCAAAAATCTGCAGAGATTTTGCAGATTTTCAATTAAAAGGAATCTTTGTAATACACTTGATGTTGACGGGACCAAATCATCAGTTGGAATAACCAGCAAGTTTGAATTAATGATACTGCACTGTATTCTTGCTTTGCGGGAAAGGGCCAGAGGAATATCTCGTGCTGCTGGCTGTGTACCCACCCTCCTGTGCAGATGGCCTTCCACCACCAGTGGTAGTCCTCGGATGAGAGCTGGAAGTAGGTGAGCACTACCGCTATGCTGGCGGTCACACTGAACAGGATCATGGCCACCACGAGCAGGATGCCGTACAGGGTGTACTGCTCCCGGCCCCACACCGTCGAGAAGATGTAGTACAACTCCACCGAGATGGCACTGCGGGCAAAGTTTTCTTCCCTCACTTTCTGTCACCCAGTCCACGGCACCATATTTCTACGTGCATTTAGGCTGTAATAACGACGCCACATCAGTGCACATTTAAGATCAAATGTCATTTAGCAACCTTAACAAAGGCCCATCACCAGTGAGGTACAAGGTCAGAACGTTGTAAACATCATTTAATATGTACAACAGGAAAAAACTAACACAACAGACGATCGCACAATTTTTGCATGCCAACGTTGTCCCCCTATTTGCACTGTAAATGTAGAGCGATGAGTTTCCAAAGAGCCCATGAGCCTGAAAAGAGAGGACGTGGAAAACAAAGCCAACAAGGCAGCACAAATTATCAAAGCACAGGTGAAACGAGACGTGGCTGCTGCCTCCTCCTCACCTGAAAGGCAGGAAGCCACCGACAAAGCAGTGGATGGGCAGCGAGTGGTACCAGGGCACTGGTGGCACCCCCCGTGCAATCAGCTTAGCTCGGCAGGGGGCCTCAAAGGGGCCGGCACAGTTCTTTCCCAGGATGCCACCCATTAGGGTCAGTGGGTAGCCACCTGCATTGACAAGAGGCCAATGCACGGATTAAATGTCCCTGAGCCTAAACCATTATTTTTAATATCTGAACATGCCTTAAGTAAAAGGCGCAGGATGTGCACTTGTGCTTCAACTCTGGCTGGTACATAAGCAGTAAAACTCGGGGGCATTCTTGACCACATTCTTAAAGAAGAAAATGCAACAGCGTTCGAAAGATGGCCCATCCCCAAAAATTTCATAGCACCCCCAAAAAATCTGAATGTAGGCCCACCCAAGAAAACAGATAAAGGTGGATTAAGGTGGATTAGTAGTTTGGATTAGTATACTCCCATGTATCTTCCAATGGAAGGTACCATAACATTATAGTCTTCATATCTTCAAATTTGGTGGTGTTGATGACCATAGTGGAAGGAAGAGAGGTGCTCTGATGGTGTCGTCATGCTGAGGCGGGAGAGCGGTCACTTATTTTGACCGGAAGTGAGCACCACCGCTAGGGGCAGCACAAGTTGAGTGGGTTATCCTCTCCGCCGATTCTGCGTGCTTTGCTTGGAGCAGGGCCACACGCATAAAACATTTGCGACCTCAGTCAGCATTCAAACACCCCAACCTTAATATATACGCCTATTTTATTTATTTAAACACCTAATTCTAAGCAAGTAGAAGCTTTCATACTGCTTACTCTCTAAATACTTCAATTTCCAACCTGAGAAACGTGTCGTCTGCTCGAGCAGACAATGCGCGGCGCCCGCCTTTCCGGCGCCTCGGAGCGGGCACCGGAGGTGTATATAGTGATTTGTTGCTGCATCTGGCGAATTAAAGAGCCATTTTATGGCATCGTGCCGATAAAAGCAATCCCTGACTGAGTGACTGGCGGCTCAGCATACAGCTGTACTACAACGTGCAGGACCGTCTCATTTTTTCCCTTTGACTGCGACTGCAGAGGTGTGCTTTAATCCACTGTCTTGAATTTTTTGTGCATTTGGCTACTGCAAGAAATAATTGTCTTAATATGGGGCAAGAAGTTCATTGTGCCTGTCAGGAATAATGGCTGAGTGACCTGCAAATCTGCAAGGAGCAGGTATTATTACTCAGCGTTCGCAGAGACGGAACTCGTCCGAAAGAGTGCCGAAAGCCCATTGTCTGTACTGACAGTGTTCACGTGACTACAGTTGCGAAAATAATTTCGACAGTGATTATGTTAGCCGAAGCAGTTTTTTGAAGCCATGCAGCAAAGCCTGATGCATATGACCTCACCATCAATGAAATGTTACTGCATCGCATTCCATGCACTAAGCCCAAAGTGGATTTAAAATCGCATCTTGTAAATTGCTGCGTTTCAATGAGGATGCGATAATTCAGCAAACAAAAAAGATCTGTCCGCAGTAAGTCGCACAATCTGAGAAAGCTCGCGAAGGTGGAAGCTGAGCCGTCAAATGTGAAAAACGCACTGTGTGTCTCGTCCTCCCTTCGTCCGTACTCTGCCAGCGCTAAAGTGTAGAGAATGAAAAACGATCTTGGTTAAAACAGTCGACCTTCGAACGATCGAATGAGAGCCCATCTCCCGCGGTTTCGAAAAGGCTTCAAATTTCTAGCAGCGCAGTAACGCAAAACCGAACAGCTGTGGAGCAGCTTTAAGAAAACCAAGGGCACCGAGGACATGGGCTCGCTGAAAACTGATACAGACCAAGCCTGGCACAGTGTATACGTGCTTCGGCCAAAGAACCAAATATATGTGGCGCTGGTTAGCTTTTTTGGTTTTGAAGTTTAGTTTAAGCATTCAAGTAGATGGGCGCAGGTTTCCTTAAACGAGATCAGTGACTTGCTTATAACGTTTGACATTACTGTTCTCAACATAAAATTAAGAAATAGCAACTACAAAGTTTGCTCTGGTTATTATATCGCGTATACAATTTCGAAATCTATTATTACACCCTTCAGTTTGTGCCACAACACGAGACACATATGACAGCTGGAGCAAAGCACACCTTGAACACGTTGATAGCTGTGTAGGCTTTTATTTGGTGATCTCACACCCCTTGGAATGCACACTGCTCACTTAACTGCTCTCAATCACAATATTAACAGTGTTTCTCCTAAACTTCAAAGTTTTAGTTGAATGAAACTATGTGTTGAAAAGGCTGCTGCTGGCACCATCTATTAAGCAGTTATTTATGTGGCCTCAAGTGAACTATAGCCCGGGAGGGATATAAAGGGACGTCCCTCCAACCAAGAAGAGTTGTTTCAAGCAGGCGAACGTCATATATGCATCGAAATCAAGCGCCCGTGCCAGGTGCGGTCATTGAAGCACCAGCAAAACGATGCAGTCATTGAAGCACCAGCAAAACGACCAACAAAGGCCCCCAGTACTGGTGCTGCATCTTACGGCCACGCCGTGCGTAAAGGTCACACTAACTGGCCACTCCACTCGCTGTTGTCGGATCACCTTTGTTCTTCCATCATGGTGATGACGTTACGACTCTCTTGACAAATCAAGGAATTTTGTTACAGAGAAACCGGAAATTTTTTGGATGACGTCAACATAAATGCTAGCGCATTAAAAAATTGGGATGTATTTGGCCTTAACATTATCGCATTGAAATTATTCACAACAATTAGCACTACACACACAAAAAAAATTAACATGGAATGGTACATAGTCGTATGCTTCAAAAATTGACACACCTGCAGGCTATTAGTTTGCCTGCTTCAAAATGTGGGTTTCTGTAGCCATGCCTAGCACCATGCTGACTTTGGAAGCCAGGGATTCATATTGTGCTTGAAGAGCCATTGTTTACAGACCAAAATCATTTCAAGCCTTGCCTGGTGTAAGCCAGAAGTTTTGTTTTCTCAGAAGTTACCTCTGACTCAGGTCAATGTGGGATTTGCACCAAAGTGTACTCACAGCAGATCCACACAAGCAGGAGTAAAACCACGGTAGTTGCAGGCAAAGCCTGGGTGGAGTGGTAGATCCAGGCTGTGGAGTTCTGAATGCTCCACACAAGGAACAGGGGAACTGTTCAAAGAAAAACAAGGAAAGGAAGGTCAAAAAACCAGGCACAAGAGATGAGCAGCGTTTTTTTAACTATCATTTTGAGCTATTGCAGAACCCACACTCTATTGGGCGCGAGTAGAGCAGGTTGGGCAAGTTGGCAACAATTACAGTAGAATCTCGGTGATACAAACACGGTTGAAACGAATTTCACGATGATACGAATTTGTAACATTCCCAGGCCGGAGTGCATTGTGCACAACGTGCGGAATTCCGGATGCTCCAAACTCTCTCCCGCGCCACATCGGATGATACGAACACGCGAGCCACGATCGCACCCTCGAGCACTAAGCACGGCCCTCACATCACCAAAATCGCTATTGCCAATCGCGCGATAATGCACCGCGAGCTGAGAGCGGCAGTGCGCGGACCTCATGTCGCTGAAATTGCAATCGCTAATCATGCGGTATGCACCGCGAGTAGTATGGCCGCACAACCGTGAATAAATCCCGTCAGCCGTATACAGATCTGTGTGCATGTATTTTCTATGCTTCTGCATATGAATTTTGTTTGTTCAGATTATACAAAATTTCGAATGATACGAATTTTTTTGCGACCCCGTGAGATTCGTATCACTGAGATTCTACTGTATATAAAAATAAACAGCATGAAAACAACCCGAAGACCAAAAGATACAAGGACACACTGCAAGTGCTCATACAGTCGAGCCCACATATAATGGCCCTACTTAAGACGAACTTTCGCTTATAACGAACGAGACCTGTGCGACCGTCAAAATATACATTGTTTCAGTGCTACAAATCACACGTATAACAAACGTCATTAAGTCCTGCTGATCGGTTACAGTGGACGGACGGCGTAAACCCGGCGCTGTGCCGCGAGATAACCTGCCTCTGACCCCTCAAGCGCGCCCAGCGCGCTCTTCGAAGGCGAACTGCCCACCCCGTTTCGTGCCGCTCTCAAGCGAGCTACCCTTTCCCCGTCGATGCGCCTCCCAAGACAGCCCTCCCGCCCCTCCTCGCAACTCCGCTCCCCTCTCCTCACTCTCTTACAAATCTGTGCGTGGCCTCTGCGACCAACCGCGCCACCGCCGATGCTGATCGTGGAGGCCACGCTCCGTGAAACAGGCCTTCCGTGGGAGCCAAGAGGTGGCTGCACTGACACTCACGGACGGTCCTCACTGGTCTCTCCTCTGGCGCTGTGCGTCTCTATCTTTAGCTTGATTGCCGTCTGTGCACGTTGCACGTCTACCCCATCGTGCACTTTTGTCACTCTTTTTGTGGTGCGGACGTTTCTTTGGCTTCGTTCAAACCTCGGGCCCTGGTTGTAATTCGTGATGACGGACAGGAACACCGTGCCCATTTCCATTGTATTCAGTGGTAGAGATGATGAAAGCGGCCTGGGTGGAGGTGACGGCCACTGGGGAGCGGAACTGCTTTCGCAAGGCCGGCGTCGACACAGTGTCTATGCGAGCCTGATGCTTCAGAAGATGACCAGCCCGGCGGCGATTTGTGGCATCGCGTCGTCGACTCCAACATGGGGGCGTCATTACATTGGTTGGAATGATTTTATTTCTGTCGATGATAACGGCAACACCGCGAAACCATGCACGGACGAGGGCATCGTTTGCGGGACGAGAGTGACGTGGAGGAATCAGATAAGGATGAAACTTCGGAGCCCAGCACCTATAAGCGCGCCTGTAGCAATGGGCTACATAGAGAGCCTCAGACAACTTGTCAATGCCAAGGGCCTCGGCGAAGAGCACGCTTATGCTTTAAATAAACTCGAAACCTCCCTGCTCAGATCTGTGCTGCAATAACAGATGTCCATCAGGGACTTTTTCGCAAAAAAAAAAAAATTTGTGTTTTGACAAGCAACTGTCTTTAAAGCTGCGGTCCACTTACTACGAACTTCGGGATATAACAAACGGAAGCCGTGTGACGCTCATGTTTGTTATAAGCGTGCTCAACTGTAGTACGCATTGTATCTTTGATCCTCGTGTTTTCTTCGTGTTGTCCTTCATAATGGATGCGAACAGCATGTCTCAAGGCAATCAATTAAAATTTTCAAGAACAAGGAGCTAGTTTTCATTGACAGTACTCCATGAAAACAATGAACCCTTTAGAAAATTCACTGTGGCACCTCAGCAGGAATCGCCATTAGCTGCTCTAGTTCATGTAGTACCACCATTATTCAGACACTCATCAATGTGGCATCGATGGCGCTTCTGCTCGCTTCTGTTAATATGTGAAGGAGATGACAAACAAGCATTCATTCTGGCCGAGAGACTTGACAACTGTTCCAGACGGGATTTTTTAAAGGTGGCTGGAAGCTTACTATGATGCCCAAGGTGTGTGCAGCAAGTCAGGATGTACTTCTCAATGCAGCCTTTTTGCGAATCTACTGACCCTCATTCTGCCTCATCGCCATCCTGCAAATACAGTGCCCCTGAGTGCATGACATTACTGCTTTTTTTCGCCACTAAAACATCTCGCATTCCTCAGTCCTTTAGCTGTGTGTGTCCGTGTAGCCCATTGCAATGCGTCAGTGTCAAAGTATACAAATGTGTAGAGTGCATGGACAGCATGCCCAGTGTCAAAAGGAGAGGACAAATTTGAATCTTGTTTGTACTGCACACAATGATGCCACAGACATTTTCGCAGTTGAAAGGTATGAATGTCTTAAAAAATTTTTATTATTACAGAAATCATAATATAATTACACGTGTAAATGTATTTTTTCCTCCTGTTTTTCGAAAATACAATAGCTTCAGTATAGTATCTCAATCATTTCCCATATTATGGGAAAATAATTAAAGCCTAATAGGTAATTTTTTACGTGTCGGTAAGACATCGTCCCCCAATAATTTTTGGTTCAGATTGAAACGAAGCTGTAGCCAAAGACCTACCAATTCGGAGCTATGCTATCTACCGTATATACTCACATATTGAACCCACTCGCATAATGAACTCGGCCACCACTATTGATCATGAAAATTTTTCTTTTTAATCCTTTAGCTTTTGGTACTGCGTTCCTCCGTTTTCGTGCCGACTGCAGTGCAGACCTTGGCAGCGCGCCGATAACATCATGGCGTGTTTGTTTATCTTTTGACGAGAGCTCCTATCGAAGGCGAACTTGGCACAGCGCCATGACGTTGTGCGCCAGGCTTAGTAAGTCAGTGAGCGCTAGAGCATTGGAGAGGAACATAGCAGTTTAAACCAGAAACCTATAAAATATCCTCTACACCGAAATGCTGTGAAGGAAGCAGGACATTCAGACCCCCTCAAGAGATTTGGTGAGCTTGAGATCGAGAGCGAAAATGCCTAACCCCTCACCATCCTGCATGTTTGTTCAACCTTGCGTAAACAATGCGCACTTAACCTTGACAGCATGTTCGCTTTATCTCACCGCGATTTTCCAGCGCTACTGGCTATCACAAAATCGTCGGATCGCGCTGTGATACAGAGAACTCCTCAGAAGTGAACGGTGCAGAACACCGCTGACATGAATGCATCGGACCGCGTGCTTTTGTCGATGATGGATGGACGGACAGACGGACGTACGGGTGGGCAGCACATCATGAAATTTCGATTCTCAAAAAAAGAAATCCGTTGAAACTTTTTTCCCGCGTAATGAACCCTCCCCCCAAATTGACGCCAATTTTTCAGGAAAATAAGTGGGCCCATTAAGCGAGTATATACAGTATATTGTTATTGAGATACATAATCACATGAAATGTCCGATTATGTTGAAACACCATAATTATGAAATTAATTAGGTCACAATATTCTTCACAAATTTTGATGTTTCGACTCAATCAAAAAAAAAAATAGCAGAGCTCTACAGTTCAGTTCTTTCTGAATTCAATGGGATAAGATTAATTGAAATTGCACCATAAAAACAATAAGAACTTCCATAAGGTTAGTCACATTGGCAAAAAACACGAAGTTGAGCAAAGAGCAGAAACAAGTAAGAGACGAGCAGACAACAACTAGGTGGAAAAGATGAAGAGAGTAGTTAGGAAAACGGAGGAAAATTGGCATTTAATCTGAAGATACTGAGCACGCTAGGAAGTAGTGGCTAGGTGACATTTGTCACCATTCCGATACAAAGGGGAGGCTAATAATTATCTGTCCATTAAACAAAAAAAAAAGGTTGCTTCAGCAGAAATGGCATGATTTTGGGCAACGACAGCCAAGGAGTTTCCATGGCTCTTCATAGCATTTTGATGAAGGTGAAATACAAGAACACTCACGTGCTGTGCGATGTTAGTGCACGCGAAAGAACATCAAGTGGTCGAAATTAATTCAGAGCCTTCCACTACGGCACTGAAACCCGCATACCTTACCATGTTTTTTTTTTTAACCTGCACAGCAACTTACAGTTTAAAAGAACTTTTATCTGGGCTAGATGGTTCATTGCACTCGTTCATTGTTTTCCTTTCTCGAGTGCACAACAACTCTCCATGAAAACAACTTTGGTGAATGTAAAAAATGCAACATAACCGGTAACAAACTTTTTTGTGCAACAGTCTACAGTTTTTAAAAGGTGCACCGTAAGCTATTCCCGGCCATGGCAGCAGAAGGTGGGAAAAGGAGGCTATACTCACTGAAGAAAAGGCACGAGACCAAGTTGACATTGGTGACCCACTTGGTGCCGCCCATCTGGCGGTACATCTTGGAAGACACAAAGCCCGCAATGCCTGCAAGTGCAAAGGCAGATGCTCCAATGCACAGCAAGTCACATCAAGGAAGTTCACGAACTACCAAGGAGGATAGAAATTCTGCGTCTAAAGCAACATTCCATGTCTGAAACCATTTTCAAAGCTACTGCTAGTGGTCACATGTGGAACTTTTGTAGAGACAAAATATTGCATTTTTGCAGCCATGTGGCTAATTCAACAATAGATGCTGCACTGAGCTTCCTATTAATATTATATTAGAGGTGTGAATATCCGAAACTTTGAAAACGAATAGAATATGTTTGTTATTCAGTTTGTATTCGATTCGGGAAATTAAATTTCGAGAACTTCCGAATATTAAGCAGCGATCAAAAACTGTGCTGGCTTTCATAAATCAGACTATGGCAACACCACAATAGCTGGTCATATCATCTAAAGACCCAGTTTAAAGTGCCTAGAAAACAGTACAAAGGCGCCTTGTTTGCTTTCTTGTCCGATGTTTATCGCGTGGATAGATCACATTTGGACGCTGCTAGGCTTGGTTCTGGGCCTGCATTCTGAGTTTGTCATAATCGAATATGTTGATTATGTCGATTTGGAGTGAACTCATCGGTGTTACTGCGTTTTTCAGCACGTCAACTGGCTATAAATTGGGGACGGGGCTTTCGCTTCATCTTATCTTGCCTTTAACAAATTGGATGAACGACAAATTTGGCCTGTTTTTTATTTCGTTGGACCATTCAGTAGCTCCTAGGACTAACGAGCATCGGTTTGTTCAAGAAATTGCTTCATCCAAACCAGATGGTGCCACTTTATCATTGCACCTGCGTTTGTGTACAATGAATGATGTAATATGAAGCATAATTTCCTGCAAAATTCTTGTGTTCACTGTGCGCAAACATGCATTCGCTATTCTTGAACCCCATTAGCTGTTGAAGTGGCCTGCACCATGATCGTGTGCAATTTCTAGCAGCGACTCTGGTCATCATGTGCACGGATGGTCAGTTGCCAGCGACGCGCCACTACACGTATAAGTTTAACATGCCAGAGGTGGTTTTTCAGCATCCCTATGAGTCCTCGATAGCAAGCTGCAGTGCTGTGGCACTGCGTTGAGCTTGTGAGTAAGCCGGCAAGTTTGTTTCCAGGCATCAATGGGCATGTGTGCGCTTCATGCCATGGCGAAACTCTAAAAACTTCATCTGCGAAGCCTCCCAACGCATACACGAAGAGAAACACAACGAGAAGTATTTTTTAGCTTTCCAGCATGTCAAAACAGTGCACTCATTGCAGGCTTTTCACTGTTTGTGGGGCGGAGCCCCCTCACCAGGCTTCACCACATTTTTGGCCTTTTTTTCTTTCCCAAGGTGTGGGCAGGGGCATTTTGTAACTCAACTTTTGTATAATCTGAGCATTTCTTCCGATCCCTTGAAGTCCAAATTAGTGAGGTTTCAATGAGGTTTTACTACCATCATGCTGTTTTTAGTTGCCGGTCATGTGGCTTTCATTCAAGGCTTCCATTTTATTGCTCAAACTACGTGGCTAAATACAAGTTGCTTACTGTTATCCTGCCTAATCAAGCAGTTTACATTTCTGTGCACGCACATCATATTTTGATATTGTACCTGTATTTTATTTTTGGGCATTCGCTAGCTTAAAGGAACTTTTACCAGTGAAAATCATCTCTACTTTCGTCATTATACCACAGTACTGTATTGATACAGGCCAGCTTATTTGATCTCAGTGTCGCTTTAAGGTACTGTGAAAAAAAAAACTGCGTATAATAAGAGTTTTTCTTCCAGTTTTTGCATATCAGATTTCTGCCTCTTAGTTGGATCCAAACAATTTTCACCAAATTCACAGTTCCGGTCTCTTTATGATATAGTGCTACCACCATCAGGCTTCCAGCTAGAGGAAGCACTATCTAGCAGTCGCGTCGGCTGGTAGTTAAGATTCTGCCGACATTCCATCACCACGCTGACCTTGTGATGACCACACTATCAGAAGCAGGACGACCGCGTAGGGACCACGAAAGCAGTGCACAGCTGGTTTTAAAAGAAAATCAATCGTAGCTGCCGAAAACATCAGCACAGCGTGACGCGCTGCTACGTGGACTGCATGAGGTAGGCGGAGCCTGCAGTTGCGGCTGAAATGGCCCCCTCCAGCTATGCTCTTAAGTTAGATCGCGGACACTCGAGCCAGCACACCAGAGGAGCTCGTCGTTCACACTTTAAATAAATTCGGGATATCGATCGTGTGCAGTGGTGCTGCAGATATCTCTGACAAGGGACTCTTGGAAGACTGTACACCTAACAACGGCGACTGCTAAAGCCCAGGCTCCACGGACACTTCCTCGACACACACTTATGTGCATATGCCAGAGCCGGTCTGCACATATGTGTAGTGCGAGATGCAAACAGGTGCACTGTGCATGTGCTGGAAGTGCCACACTGGTTTACAACAATCTGAGGACTGCGTGGCTGTCGCGAATGCCAGGGCGAGTATGAGTTGCTGTTGTCATCACAGCATGAAATTATCTGGTCCAGTGTGCTGGTGCGAAAGGGGGAAGCAAGCCAGCACCGGGCACGAGGAGGTGTGTGCCCCTTTCCAATGCCTGCTGTGTGGTGAGGATGAATGCGAATGAGCATGGTGCGTATGCCTCATGTGCGTATGCCTCATGCCTCATGTATGCCTCATGGTGCGTATGCCTCAGTTACTGAGTCAAGCGTGAAATGCAGTGCAAAGAAATGCTTTCAGTGAGTTTTGCTCACTTGCATAATACGCGGATGAAACTTTTTCCGTATTATGAGCAGGTTTTTATGGTACCTTCTGTGGCCTTGAGAAAATCGGTTCGAATTGTGCCGTGAATCGTCAACGTGGTCTTACAGAAACTTACAGGATGTCAAGGCATAAAGGACACAGATGGCTGTGTTCATAGAACCGTGGTTGTGCACGTTGAACACACTCAGCAGGGCCATGAGAAGCACACCGACAGCAATGCATAGGAACTGTGTGCCCACACCTGCAAAAGATGGGAGAGAATCAAACACAAGCTGTAAATTTCTGACGTTTTTCTTCCTGATGTCACTACTGGGCACGCTTACATTCCCAGAATAGCACTCATCTCACCCTGGGAGTAGGGGCATCTTATAAGATAACGCACAAGTAAAGTTATTAATAAGCAGATGTGAGTGACTACATAGGGCAGAAAAGAAACTGCAATCAAGAACAAAATGTGTACCATCATCTCACAAGACAAGGTAGAATAGCATGATGAATTATGCATCTTCAGAGAGTCCATGCACTCCAACAAGTTCGCAATGCTTACCTTATTCATTACTACTACTAACTACTATTCTACTAATAGCACTTGCTTCATTTTTCTTTTTGAGACTGCAAAAATATGCAAAGGAGTTAGAACTTTTGGGTTTGTTAGCCTGAGCAGTTGAAGTAGCAGTAATTAATGCACAAATGCTCATATTTAAAGCAGTTCTTACAAGGTGAAATGCCACTGCCAAAAGAAAAAAATAAAACTGTGGGACTTAAGTGACTCGACCGTGAAATAAAAGCGATGGTTTAGTTCCAAACACTGGGTTGTCATAGCCTGCTTGTACTCCGGGTTGAGCGAGAGAGATGCAGATGAAACTGCTGCTGAACAGTCGCGAAAGCCAAAACATGAGAGTTTTTCGTGACGCTTATGTATGATTTCACTTTGCTGGTAACCTGCTGCAAACGTTGTCAGTGTCATTACATACATCCAGTGTAAAAAAACTAGCTCAATCAAGCAAAGCAGTGCTAAGCTAGCAATCATATTTAGTAATGAGGTCGAGCTCCTGGTCAGCAGTGGAGCATGTCTAAGGTCACAAAGCAATGCATCTAAAACCATAACATTGCTTAATCCAATGACACCACTCTGTCGCCGCATCGATGGCTTCCATGCTTTCCACTGTGTTCTGTGACCGTTTGTTTTTTTGGTTAAAACCGAAAAATTGATCAGAACTCTGCAGCAGTAACTTGAGGCGCTTACATAAAAGGATCTTTCTTTGTCGCTGTCTCATTCACTGTTGCAGAGTGCTGATGAATACACCACTTAACCCAGCTATCCACCCTATTAACAAAAAAATTCAATCTACCGTATTTACTGGCGTAATTTACTCACTTTTTTTCTTTCAAATTAACGCTTCAAAAAGGAGGTGTGCAAATTAGGCAAAAAATATGTGAACACGTCCTAAAAAACTTTACAAAGAACTCCACAAAGGTCATAACGTGCAATGTATACTTTATATTGCCGCCTATGCGTCGACCCCCAAACTAGCACCCCTCGCTGTACAAGAACAAAAATTAACTCTGAATGTATGACGCATAACCGCTCCCGCCTCGCCCTACGTTATCTAGTTCCCTGCAGGAAAGCATGACGGTGCACGTGAAGCTCAAAGCAATAAGCACACAATGATACAGTCACGAGCCCAGCAGTCAGAGACAAAAGGAGATAACAGAACATAAAATTTGGGCACTCCCAGGCAGCCAAAGTTTTCATTAGCTCCAGTCAAAGCACCATCATAGCCACCCCAAAGGAGGTGCAATACTTATCAGGGTGTAAAATTGCCTTGTCACAAAAAATTATGATCTTGTGCAAGTGACAGCACAAAGCAACCCAGCGAGGTTTTCATCATAAGCTGGCTCAACGTATACAAAAAACACCCTGCGGAGGATTTGCCATCGACTGTCTTGCACTAAATTACACTCGAAACATTATAATTTTATACAGAAAAATCTTGTTAAACTGCACACGCTTAAGCGGTAGTTCCCCTTAGGACATAGTCCCGTGAAATCCTCGACTCTGCTTCTATTGAACCTCATGCATTTGGTGCCTGCTTATGGCACGATGACTTATTTCAAGCGTCCCTGTTAGTATTCCTACGTATCATCATGTACGAGGCTGCAGGAGTCACTCATAAAGCAGCCATGAACTACACCGCACACTATGTACTAGGAAACTTCACCGGTGCTCGTAACGTGTTGATCGCAAAGCGTCGGGAGAGACATGCAATGACAAGGCACAATATGTGACGACGCTTGCAGTTGCTGACACGCCCGGAGAGACTCTCCCCTCCCGCTGCAGGGGGCGTGACAGTACCCCCCCACAATCGATGCTCCACTAACATCCCGTTCGCATGTGCTAGTGCCAAAGCGGTCCTGGTCTGAGCTGCACGGAAGTGTCTATCATCATAACTATCAATGTCACGAGTCTCGGCATCTCCGCAGCACGGCTCTGCAGTTGAGGTTGGCCACCGTAAACTTTCGTTTGCCTCCACGATTTCTCAGACGCCATTGCTGCATTGTTGGCTTACTGGCCTCATTGCACGGGTGCAATTCCACCCTATCTCGCTGCGTTGCCATGTTATTGGCGTTGTCAAGGATCACGCGTTTTCCATGTCCAGTGTTTCCCATGTGACATCCCTCAGCAGCATGCCTCGCACCAGGCCGAAGCTCCGAGTGTCGATCTGCACCGCCGCAGCCGCCTAGGACTCTTCGGGGCATTTTTGCAGTGGGAACACGCAGAAAAAAACCGTCACCTTTTGAATGTTTAAGACACACATAGTGCAGTTGAGACTTCTCAAGCGTGGTCTGATAGTGACTATGTTGCCCCCACCACTGCCGAAACGTCATCCAATGCAAGCGACACTAATGAGGAAGCTGAAGAGAGCTCAGGCACCAACGCTAGAGTGACTGCGTGAGCGCTAGATGTGCTTTTGTTTGCTTACACAAATATGCGGCCTACAGAGCAGTTGTAACCTAGTGTAAGTCCTTACCAGGCTGCATTAGTAGCTAGAAGGCTACTTCAGCAGCAGACATAAATAATGTCCTGCATAGTCCTATGTGAATATAAGCTTCCGTGTATGCCTTCCTTTATGGAATACCTTAGGTCTCAAGTTTTACCACGTCACTGGATATATTTACACTGTTTTCGGTTAGAGCGTACTGCTACTTAGTGGACAGTTTTTCTGTGGTCCAGAAAGGTAAGCCTAAACAAGGTGTCATCAAATCTATCGGCACAATTATAGCTGAAGTTTCTTCCTGAAGAGGCACTACAGTCTGCTCTTGTGCCAATAGTTTCCTGAGCATTAAAAGGCTGCTGGAAACGAGCGCTCGTGAACCTGTTTTTGTGTCCCTTACTCTGTCCCTCATCCGGTATTTTGCACTTCCTTGTTTACAACATGCATCACCAATTAGCCCAGCAGCTTGCTCTCCTGAAGAGCATGGCCGTATGCGCTGACTGCTGGTCCGAAGGACCGAGGACATCAGGCACAAATTTTCCATCGCCAAGAATTATTCTAAAGCACAAGTTTCTTTTGCTCAATTTTTGGTGCACAGCAGAGATAAATACTACCGAAAGTATGCAGAACCGTGTGTATCTGAAAGCCCTTCAAACTGAACTGTAGGGCTAACTGCAAAAAGGACCTGATGCTTGAAGACATTGAAAAAGAAAGGAATGCTGCCATGTTATGAGCAACTGAACTATGGCTGGCCTATGCTACCCCCTTCAGAGTCTTACACAACCCACTTCTCTATTTATTTTTATCTATTAACTTAGTCACGTAGATCAACTAGCACATCTATCTATCAAACACTAAGTCCAAGTATAGGCTGGCTAACAGCACAATTTTGCGCCACTGGTACACTTGCACTTACCCAGAATGGCACAGAGGAGGTTCTTGTAAGGTGGAAACCGGAAGACATCAGCATGGATGATCTTCCAGCCGTACTCCTCCACGTCCATCTCTGCCTTGGCCTCTAGTGAGTTGTACCGAGCAATGTCATTCTTGAGGACACGTGTCTGAAATAAGGAACAATTGGAGAGCCATGAAAGCATCACGTAAACCCACCTTGCTGTGCATCACGTAAGCTGTCGTCAGTAATAAAACACAGTACATTAAAAACTTTGAACTAAATTAATGCGTGTTACTAGTGTCCCTTAGAACCAACATAATAACATAAAAAATTCCAGGGGTGCACTTAACTCTGCTTAGGTGCAGTAATGCAAAAGTATTTCTTTTGCTGCTGCCGATTATGTTGCTGCGTGTTCGTTTCTTTATGCCTTTGTCGTTTCTAAGTCGTGTCTTCGTTCTAACTTTGGTCCTACTACACCTGAAGACGTGGGTCCCTTTGCTAGAGCATCTAGTAAGCACACCAAAGAACTTAGTAATAAACTAGTTAATTTAATTGACTCAATAATTAAGTAAGTAACAAAGTTCATTAAATTACCCATGAATGTAAAAATTCAATAATCAAATTTATTATTTAATTCACTCAATTACACAATTAATCATTTTGGTGACTTAATTGAATGTACTCATACTCAATTGTTTAAATAATTTGTGCATACAGACCCACAGAACGTGGTCACCGAACATGGCTTCACAGTAGCGCGTCAACCGCATCACGGGCAATGGCAACGCCGCGAACCGATTATGCAGCCAAAGTCGGCATTGAGAGTGAGCGAGAGAAAAAGGGAGGACCGCCGACGTTTCAGTGATTAACTTATTTATGATCCAACTAAATTACCTATTATTTTGTTAAATAACTGACCCATTCAACTAATTATTATTTTGTCAAATTAATTAATTAGTCATATAATTAGCCTGATTGGTGAATTAATTATATACCCATGTCAATAGCATAATTATTTCATCAACTATTCTATTATTTACCCCAATAATGGACAACAACCTCTGCCGCCACGCTCTGATGACAAGTCCAGTACACGCCACTCATGAGACAAGAGATGCTTTCACACTAATAAGACAATGCACTCATATCTTAGCAGCTTGGTTTCAACAGAGCACACCTATCACTGCTGTTTTACTTATGGTGCTCAAATGACTGAGGTTATCATGGAACAAATGCAACGCTAAATATGCTTCATGTGTTGAAGAAGTCGAGTGTTTTAAAATGTTGAAGTTCATTTCAAAACTTTTCCTTCTCAAAAAACCAGCAACAAGTAGTTTTTCCTTAATAAGGAGCAAGTTAGGATGGAAAGGGATATATGCTTTCTATAAAACATGTGAAATTATTTTGTTTAGTTTCTCAAGTTAAGCGCATGAAAACAGAATCTGCTGTACAGCAGCCACTTCACATATTTCATGCACAGGTATGTCTTGCTTCATGAGCATGAAGTAGTACATACTTTTGTCAAAAACAGTTCAACAAAAACAGTTCAACAAAAAGAGCAAAAGGAAATCAGACAGTACTCACCAGAATAACACCAATGAAGCCCAAAAGCAGGAAAATCAGCACCAAAGAGTTGATCACTGACAGCCAGTGAATCTAGGAAGAGATTGGGTAACACAAAATTACCACAGCCTCGCAAGACCCAAGTTATATCAGCATACCAGCATGTCTTGCTGCAGAATGTCACTGCTGAAATTAGCATTAACACATGCACCAAACCGATAGCATTCAAAACATCCAGGCAAATTTTTTTTGCATGAAACATTTCACGCTACTCTGAAAGCACATTTTTTCTTTATCATTCACTACTTTTCCTTTCTGCAGCCGGCCCTCGGTTTCCCAGCTGCCCCTGTTTGCACAACTTCAAGCAGCCACTATTTGCTTTTCATGGCCTGTGCATATTCTCCCACTCCTCAAGCTCTGATAATATGGCAGTCTATGCATTGCTGGATTACACTGCATGTACCGGCAGCACAGGCTCTCTCCACGATACCTCGGCACCATGAGTGGTGGCTCAATCAAGCTGACACTCATGTCTACTCACATTTATAATATTTACACTTATGAACATTCACACTCACGACCACTCACTAGCCCTCATGTCCCCTCATATTCATGTTCATGCTCGTGTCCCCCCCCCCCCCCCACACACACATGCACACGCACACACACACTTTCTCTCACTCTCACTCACTCACTGTTTCCCTGCTTGTTGAAACCAGAGGGGAATGAGAGATTTACTGCTGCAGCTGATGATGCTCGTGGCCTCCATAGCATAGCCTGGGTCGCACAGATGTGGCGGTTAGCCGCTCAAGCTCTTGTCAGGCTTTTAGGCTGACTCAATGCCTGAAGGAACAAGTCTTTAGCACGCATCTTCCATGGCCCGAACCAACGTTAAACAAGTGTGCTCTTGCGCTTGCTACTAAGATGATGAGTGCCTGCTTAGTGCCAACTAAGATGCTTAGACACGTTTTTTAACTGTCTCTAAATAACAGTGTAAAGTTTGCCTTGACGATAATGTGTCCGTGTGTCTGCATGAACACACTGGAAGCACGTGGTGACTATGAATACCTTTCGCAGCATGGGAAATTGTTTTTTTCTCAAAAGGTCAAGCGAGTGCCTCACAGAAAGAGAAATGGCTAGAATGGGCCACAAGTACAAATTTGCCCATGAAAAAAGGGCAGTGGCTATTATTAATCCCTTTACAACAGCCTCTTGGGCTTACTTTAGGGCATAGTTAAGAGTAGGGCTAGCTTCATCTAGCCAGAGCAGGTATGCGTGAGCAATATGTGGACATGCCTACCATGCAGTACATTGTTTACATTGTGCATAATCCCTGTCTGAAGTATGCTTGAGAAACTAGTGCTGTGTTCTTGCTTCAGGGCAATGCGTGCGGAGACACGTGCGGATCTGTGTGGGCATAGGAGGTGCTAACACTGCATATAATTATTCTACTGTAGTCTGCAGCGTCATTGGTTGAGCAAACGTTCATGAAAGAGCACGTAGGCAGCTAACTTGTCAGCCATTTTGCAGTGTATGCCCTTCTGAAACAATAGGACATTACTGGAAAAAAGCCCTATCCAGAAGTTCTTAGAGGAAATCAAGGTATCCGATTCAAAAGATTCCTCACGCTGTCCAGATATCATTGCGACTAGAATTGCTGCAATCGAAGCGTGCAAACAAATTTTTCCGCTTACAATATTGAAAATACAAAAATAAAACTGTGCCCTGCACACATGCAGCGGAACCTTGTAAGCAGTTGTTGACTTTGCAGGGCAGCCCGGAGCAGCCCAAATTGCCGGTGGTGTTGTTCCGGATCCAGGTTGTAGACAAGAGCCTTTTCGTAACCCTCTAAAACACATTTTTTTTTCTTCTGTTTCTCTGGCGAGCGCATTGGGGAGCTTAATACTAAACTCTTTCCTGTTCTACGAGCGCAGTTCAGTGTCCAACATGCCGGCACCCTTCGACCTGTTTATGGTAAGTTCTATAGATCAACACTGATCTGAGACTTCAGCAAGATGCGGTAGCGCAGCTGTTGCTGGCTGGGATGACAAGGGTAAAAATGGGGGTGAAAGGAAGGCTTAGTGCCCGTAGGAATACATGGAAACAAAAATTTTCAAAGCAGTTTTCTGATTTCACAGTGCATCTTTGATGTCCCTTCGTTAAGAACAGCCAAGCAACCAAGTTCATCCTGGAACAAGTTCTGAAAGCATGAAGCATCATTTTGAAGGCAATGTATTTTTAACGTTAAGTGCGCAGGGTATGATTCCTTGCAGGTGGCACGGAACTGGAGTGCACCCCATTGAAACACTTGCGAGCAAGACTTTCAGACATACTTTTCTTGTTTCACCGAGTGCCCATGCAGGCAGCTATTTGTTAACAGTTGGCAAGTACTTTGAAGAAGAATGTGAGGGTATGCTACGTCATTTCAAACCTATTATTTTAGAACGCCGAGATAAATGTGTGTTGTGAAGCCGAACATGCCCCTAAAAAGTGTTCTATCTGCTGGGTGCTTCTCCGAGTCGTGCAAGCTTCTTGTGTAGCCCCACGTGCTTCTGCGTGCACTACATTTTCTCACTAATACAGTCGTTCAAACTAGACAGCCTAGACAGCATTACCTGGAAAATCACCTCTCAAATGCCATGAAAAGCGCATTAAACAGAACCACGCACTGTAGCAGACGGCGTCTTAAAATGATAGGCCCGGCCCCCTCCGGCATCTACCAGCACCACATATGTGTGTAATTAAGGTTTAGTTGTCTGCTATAATGCGCAGTTAATTTACCGTGCTGTTTGAAGATTGTCTGCAATGCAAACCTTGCTGTCGTTTGAATGGCATTATTTGCATGGGAATGTAACGTGCGCGGCAGAAATGTCAGACTACACGAGAAGCTTGCGCGATTTGAGGAAACACCCAGCAGACAGAGAGCCTTTTGGGGGTATGTCCGGCTTCATGACCCAAATTTATTGTGGCATTTGAAAAAGATAGCTTTGAAATGACGAAGTGTACTTCGTCACACTCTTCTTCAAAGCACTTGCCAACTGTTAACGATAGGATGCCTCCATGGGTGCTCTATCAAATGAGAAAAATAATTTGGTAAGTTCTGCTTACATGTGTTTCGTATGGGTCGCACAACTGCCTCATACCCCCAGCGGCGGGCAACTCCTAAGTGCACGTTTCATGGTGTTTTAAAAATACATTGCCTTCGAAATGATACTTCATACTTTCACCACCTGTGCTAGAATGAACTTGCCTGTTCTTCAATAAGGGTCGACATCATAGCTGCATTGTGAAATCAGGAAACTACTTTGAAAACTTTTGCTTCCATGTATTCCTATGGGCGTTAAGCCTACTTTTCACTTCCAGGTGGGTCCGGCTGCTGTGAACTTCCGCTTAGTTTGTAACATGGTGTTGGTCTATAAGGGAACTCCCCTATGCCCCCATCCCAACCACTGCACCCGCCCCCGCCCTCAGTCTCCTGTTCTCTTTTTGTTACACTTTTGGCTATGGTGTCCGTTGGACGTTTTTCATCACTGCCTTCTCGGTATCGGCAGTTTGAACAGTAGCACTCACTTCCACCATACTTTGAAGTAAAATGAAATTTGTCGCCCCTAGCTTGTTTCTTATTAGATTTCATTTGCTTGCACTGCTTTAGTAATGCGAAAGCATTAAATGGCTCATGCAAATGGAAAGCCATCACCGGAAGTTGTCTGCAGAGCATGTCCACAGAGCATGTCCATAGACCGTGTTCGCAGACCATGTCCGTAGGAAGTGGTGCCTCTCAAGTGACCTCGTATGGGTCAGAGTTGGATTTAATTGACTCAGTGAGACTCAAAGTTTACGAAGGTGTAGATGAAATACAAGACTACCTGACCTCAATATGGTGGCAGCATTCCCGACTACATTCTTGCCAAAATTTAGAGCAACTGTTCGTTGTACAGCGTTCTGGGTGGTGTCATAGCATTTCTCTTTGCATATAGCTTACATGCTTTAGTCAAGTTGGAGGCTATCTTGCAACAGGATTTCAAATTGATGACATATGCATCTTCAGTTGCACGCTTTTTGAGCTTTACCTGTTCCCTTAAGACACTGTTGAGTTGTTCACTGAGATGTGGAGATGAGAGGGCTACTGCTCCCTTTCCTTTCCTCAAAAACCTATTTCCATACCACAATTGTGACCTAACCGGAAATGACGAAGAGTCGAAGGGCTGGCCTAGTATATCATAACTGGAAATGATGAAATGGTGTAGTACGTCATAACTGGAAATGACGAACTGGTGTAGTGTAATGTAACCGGAAATAACGAAATGCCACACACCATTTGTGAGTCAGAAAAAGAAATCAAGATCAAGATCAAAGACATGCTTTCGCATTCCTCCATGTAAGCAGACTTAAGTACCCTCAAAATTTTTTTGTAGTTTTTTCTCAAGCGAAAAGCTGACAATACTCACAGACATTATATTTTGGATCCCTTTCCCAAGAATAGAAGAACTAAGTTCAAACTATGCACCTAGCCAATCAAAAAGGGGGTGGCCAATTTTGCTACCTCATATCCACTGCCGAAAATTACTGGACTGTTTCGTTGCCATCGGCACAAAATGAGCATTTCTGTAGCAGATTAAAACACAAATATTACCTTTTTGCCTATCTCCATGGGCATCAAGGGATCATCACGTTTCATTCGATGCATGCAAGAAAAAATAACCACACGTCTGATTTACGTCACAGGGCTCCTTCAAGTTATATGACAGAGAGGAGAATCTTTGGCGTTGCCAAATAGTGCGCTTGGTTTTCACTCGTTTCCAAGCTTGAGTCAAGCTTGTGTAGTTCGAGAGCCGGGCCAAGTAGGTCAAGTATTTTGCATAGAAAATAGAAGGCTCTGCCGGCTCCTGGTCTGGTTCAATCAAATAATTATGGCCAGGGCAGTGTTGTACAATGCATACACCCGGGCGCAGGAGAGCTTAAGCGTCCACTGCAGTACTTGAGATCCCATCTTTTGCTAATTAATGCCGAGAAGTGGACAGTCATTATTTCAGCAGCAAGCATTGAAACTCTGCGTATATAAGCTTGAGCCGTGTAGAAGGCCTGAAGAGAAACATCTACCTTTCTAGCAGGGGCAACGTGTAGCGGCTCATTGCACCCGCAAAGGGCCTGCGCCCATGCCAATGGTGAACAAGTAAGGCAAACAGGAATGAAAGATTGCAATTCCCATGCCAGCAGAATCTTCTGCTTTGGCCATCCTAAAGCACCAGCATGCTGCCTTATGCTGTACTGCCCTCAAGCACCCTCGGCAGTGAATATTTGCTACCCTCAGCTCGAAACACACGTGGCAAACTTCGCTGTTGCATCCACCCACCACTCACATACACTGCCACTCGTGTCCACTCACAATCACTCACTTCCACTCATCACTCATCTCCACGCCCTCACACTCATGACCACTCGCACTCACATCCACTCGCTCGCACTCATGACCACCCACGCTCAGATCTACTCGCTTGCACTCACAAGCACTACCTTGCACTCACACCAAGAGATGTGAGTGTGACTGAGGTGATATGAGCGTGCTCATGAGTGAGTGTGCCAACCTATGCTCTCCACAAGATGTCGCTCGTCAGCGGTCAGCAATAGTGTTTCTGTAAAGATGATATTCTGGTAAATGCAGCGTGCCATAAACGGTGAAATAGCAATATCTGGATGTGTGAATCGCACCACCAAATTATATCTGCATCACAATTAACTGCAACGCACGATCGTTTAACTCACGCTAGGCCTAATTGGCCTGCCAGTCGGAATTATGCTGATGGAAGGGAGTTTCTAGACATGCAAGCCTGAGGATGTTGGCGGACCTCCATCATGGCACATATGCTGCTCGTGTTTTGTAAAGCGGCTGGAAAAAGCGTATCAAAACTTCACCGGTTCAAAGACTGCTCGCGCATACATAAGGCATACAAAGTACATTATGAAAATCAATATTGCAGCATTCGTTTTTGTCCATTTACTGCAAACTTTGGGACACTGGAAAGAATGCCACGTGACAGTCATGTTCCTTATAAGTGGGCTTCAACGGATGTTAACCTTTTGAAGGCTATGTCTGCCTGATGTTCGAAAGCAGCGAGTTTGGAGCAGATGCGCGCAATTTTCCCGATTTTCATCAGGATGGTGCAGCTTATCTGGCTTGGCGCAGTTTGGCGGATTTTCCACAACGGTGGTGTCACTGCACCACAGGGAACTTATAATTGGCAATAATTAACATATTTGCTTTAAATAGGGCATTTCTATGTCTTAGGATCTATAGACATGAAAAAGCTCTTTAACCGCTGCTTACAGATCACTGCCACATGCTTGTCTCACCTGTTCTAGAAGTAAGCAAGCTCTTCCCTACTCTTCAAAAGTGCATTTTTACGAGTGTATTCACGCAAGGTAAACAGCAGCGCAGTCGTACGCCACTTAATCTCTCTCAGCCGCTGATTCAATGGCACATGCTTATTTGTAATTGCTAACATGAACGCTAAAAACCATTTCGTCCTTCATACAGTAAGGTGGCTATACCACAGAATCCTGACACGAAATTTTTTTCACAAAAAAGCAAGAACCTCACCACCTGTGAATACTGTTTGAATGCAATGTGAACAAGCTGTTTAACAAAACTTCCATATAAGCAACAAGTGTGTGTGCTAACTTTCAGTGCCCATTCAATGAATCCAAAATCACCTTCCACCAAAGTTGTTTTTTCTCTTCCACAGGCTTTTTACTATAACATTTAATCCATTAATTTATTCCTTTTACTATCCTTTCATTCGCCTTCCCCCTCAATTACCGTTTCTTCTCGGCTGTGCTAGCATCCTACACCTGCACATCAGCATGTGCAGCTGGTGCACCGGTGTGATGTGTGCAACATGCCTGATGCTGAGCCATAATATACGATACCACCTTTATGTCTTCCTCTCCTTGGGAAAGGAAAGTGGCCAGCAATGGCATGTCATTTTTATGACACTACAAACGACATGACAGTCACATAAAGAATGCAAAGGGCTGACAGAAGCATGGGAAAGAGGAGACAACGGTGGTCCTCCCTTGACTTTATAAAATAGCCAATAAAATGCAGCAGTTGGAAAGGCTACAGCTCTTCACAATGAAATGTAGTGACGATGGCACTATGGAGAGTCTGTTCCGACCAGGCAACTATTACATAATTTGCCTGCAGTTGCACAATTCTGGCATATTTCCTTGTGCAACAGCGATTAATAAACACTGAAATTAAGCTGGTCTTCCAGAGAGTCAGTGCGTGAGAACCGAGAAGAGCATCAACAGTAAGTGATGCTGACTAGCACGATTAGAGATTGTCAAAATCTACCGCAGCTTGCAGGTAACCTATTAAACCACAACACAATCTAAACCTTACAAGCTGCCTTGTGAAATATTTGCAAATAATTTCTGAGAAAGATTCCACTAAGGAAATGAAATGTCAAGAATGCTGCCCAGCTGCTTCTGATAGTCTGCTTTAAGGTTGTAGTCAGATAGATAAAGCTGTCCACCCTCCCCTCGAGCTTTATTTCAAAATTTAAGTAAAAGAAATCGCCAGTAGACAATAATAAAAACAAATATTATTGTTGAAATATGTCCATGACAACTGCACAGCATGGACCAATTATGAGGCAACTGCATATAAAGAAAAAATGTTTTGCTGGCATGCTAATTCTCTAAACATCCTTGCATGAGCTATATAACCTTTCTGTGCTTGAAAGGTGCTATAAAACGCGATTTCCCTTAACCCAGGCAAGGAAAGAACAAAAATGGAACATGCGAATGTGTAACATACTAGTAGCAAAATCCTCGGTGCCATGCCCATGCACATGGCAGTAACCTAATTCTTTTGCCAAGCTCATAAATTGTATAGGCCCAATAACAGGCCATAACAGCATTACATAACCAGGACGTAAAATCAACATTTCTGTTGCACCCTGCTCCAAATCGGAAAACCTCTTTGCATTCAAGATACTTTTATTTGGGGCACTGAACTGAATGGCACCCTGAGCACAGAAGCAAACAAGGCTGCATTTCTTACCAAGAATGTGCTGTCATGTTGCTTTTATGTGTGGTACCACTTTACATATGTGTGTGATGTTTTTCTGGTTAAATTTTGGTTCCGTAATACAGAAAGACCTAATGTGTCTTGAAGAAAGGATATTCACAATCTTCAGAATTTTTGCAGTGTGCGTGCTTCGCCAGTGGTTACCTTGCAAAATGATGCACAACAAGATTCTAACATATTGCATGTTTGCAAGTTTGTAGGCTGTTTATTAGCAAAGAAGCCACCCACCATGATAGTATGAACCCCCCAATGGTGTCACCTAGAACTGAACATTACGGCATTCAAGCCAACCCACATTGCCACTGACTGCTATGCATGCCCACTGTAGTTGTTTTTATCAGCAACATGCAAATTCTAAACAGACTGCCACAGCAGAGCGTTCACACACACCTCCAGCGTCTGTGGGAAGAAAGAGCCTTGAGGGCCGCTCTTGGAGAGTCCACCTGGAGCTCGTTCAGAGGCATTTGTGGGTAGCCAGCGGACGGAGTATGTGTGTGTGATGTCCAACGGAGCTGTCATCTCATCCAGGAGCATGGGTACACCATCCGTCACAGTCACATTGGCAGATATCACCTGCGTGTGCATGCGCGACACAAGAAAACCTTTACCACCAACACTACGCACACGGAAGCTGTCTGGAGAGATCATACAGCTCGCACACAGCTCTACACTAGCTTTGAAACTTGCTATGCTTGATAAATGTAGGCTATCACATTCACACAAAACCCTATATATATTAGAGTGGAAACTCAGAAAGGAAACAGAAATGACGCTGCCCTACAACAAGAGTCCATAAAGTGGGTTTCGCAAAACCCTTGGGCCCCTTGGAGTGCTTTCTGGGTACCCTCAGCACCTAAATACATGCATGCCACAACCCAACCTTTCCTTAAATCACTCTATTTTGGGACTAATCATACTGCCACTGCTCATGGAAAACTGTTTCACTAAGTCGCCAGTAATTTCTAATTCAATTTTGGCATTGCATGAGGGGACATATGTCTGCATGCTCATTTTAACTCGCATGCTAGGCAGACAGCGATGAAAACCAAGACATGAAGGGTTTCTCAGCCCTTTTTGAAAGCCACTGGGGCTTCTCAAGCCTAGAGAGATTGAAGACCCGCTGATCTCTAGTCAGAGTTCTATCAAAACCAGCCTAATTAGAGATGTGACCAACACCACTTGTGGCAGCGTGATGTTCGCTGGTGATGAAAACCCATTACCAGAAAGCAATGTATTATGATGAATGATATATCTGACATCAGTGAAATGAGAAACTTTAATGCAAGGCCACTGCAGCAGTGCCACACTTATTGGTGAATGCACAACACGCCAATTGGGGCTCTCATTCTGCTATATAGAACAATGCACACAAGAATTTATAAAGAGAAACATAACATGACTTGCATATGAAATCTGCTACCAAGGCCACCCTGTAAATCTGAGCATGGATGTCAAAATGGACTACTTAAGCCTTATTAAAAGCAGACTTCATAAGTTTAAGCATGAACACTAAGAAGACTGTTGAAATACAGATGGAAAGAAATCGGACTACTCTGTACAGTGTTCTTGTGCGTGATATAAATTACTCAACTTTCTTGGCAATTTAGGATCACTTTCACATAATTAGCCACTTGCACTCCAGCAGAGACATTGTATCCATTAAAAGGGTTATAAGATGACATTGCTATTGTGAGTAAGTGAAGTGGGTATCCACAAAAAAATGCAGATTGTTTGACCAAACCTCACACAACATCTGCAGTGATTTCTTCTGCAGATAAAACCAACTATTCTCAGCAGCAGCATGGAGTCTGTAGAAAAACACTTTTTATCTTCAATGTGACCACTCTATAATTCATGGTTTCGGTGACTGTTGACTTTCTTCATATACATCTAGCAGCTTAAAATCGTTAAATGAGAAATGCTTTACTTTGTCCAACATTATGACATGGAAAAAGAAACTTGGGAAGTCTATATACCTGTGCTGCATTAAAAAATGAATGTAATGTTATCACATTTTGGGAGAGTTGGTGACAAGAATCACGAGTCTTGCCTGCAGAACAAATGTTTTGGTGCTTGGACTAGCTAGTTAGAGCTACCAGATTCTTCAGACAGAATTCAAATAAAATTCCTTTATTTGGTGAAGGTGCTGACTTTCCTCCCATGAAGAGCACTAGTAGACGAAGTTTTCCCAGTTTAGCACCATAATCATGAATTACTACTTCTTGAGCAATGATATTATATTTATTTTAGTCACAGTGAGCTTATTTTAGCCACAGTTAGCATGCCTTCTGAAATGCATTTGTATCATAACAAGAAAGCAACTAGCAGACAGAGAAGGTATCAACAATTCTCAGGCAGGTATAATTGTTTCAAGACACTGTTCTGCAATACCCAACATCTGAGCAAACGTTCAGGTTCCCTTCAACTCGCTCAAACCATCATGCGTGCGCAAAAAAGCTGCTTTGAAGTCACAGGAGACACTCTCTCACCTGGTCCCCATGGTATTCAATGTTGAAGGTCAGGTGTGTCCAGAGGTACAGCTTGTGTTTGTGTGGAATCAAGGAGCCTTCTTCTAGCTGCCCTATGAAGCCCCATAGTCTCAGGCCATCTGAAAAAGCCCCCACACAAAATGCGGTGATGGTGACGCTTCAACTGGCTACTCCAGCAAAAACGTAGAGAAACACAAGAATGGAAGAAGAGAATATTATTGTCAAACAAATTTCATGTTGATAAATGTTTGAGGAGTGCAGGATATACTGAACGTTCAACACTGAAATAGCTTTGAAAAAGGATTGATCAACTATTTGCAAAGCTTTGTTTTGGCATTAGAATGTTCTAGCATTATTTATTCCTAATTCCAAGCTGCAAAACTTAGCAGACGAAAGCAGTCAGAGACAGGTGAAAAAGGGCAAGCCTCTAGTTTGTTACCAAAATTCAGCAACATCTGTTAAAGGGGCACTGCAACATTTTTTTCATGGCCGATTATTCCGGTTAAAAAAATTTCTCATGCTTTCAAGACACCACTGCAAAAATAAGTATAGAAATCAAAGCACGAAAACAAGTTATTCTACTTAGCAAATATAAAATAAAAAGATTAAACAAACCGCATTTCACTTGCCCAGTGCAGAGATTGGGCACTACTAATCAGAACCGTGCCTTGCACACATGCAGCGGGAGCTTGCATGCAGTTGTTGGCTTGCTAGGACAGCCCACAGCCATGCATTTTGACGGTGTCATCATTCCACGCACACATCGCAAACAGGACAGCGGCGACAGCAGGGGGAGCTCCCAATGCTTCCTTGCGACCCCCCACCCCCTCCGACCCATCTCGTCTCCTGCTCACATTTTAGGTCCAGTTGTGTCAAATGCGTTATTTTTTTTTTTTTCACTTCCTTCTCATTACTGGCAGTTTCAACAGCAATGCTCACCTCCACAACAGTTTGAAGCAAGGTAGAAAATCTCGCTCCTAGCATTTATTAGCTTTCGTTCTATTCTACTCCTTCATTGACTTTTTTTTTTCCCCCAAGGAAAAGCTTACAACACTCAAGAGAGATTATATTTTGGATTCGTTTCACAAGTATAAAGGAAGTAGTAAGTTAAAACTGGATGCCCAATCAATCAGAAAGGCAGTGCTTGATCTGTTTGCCACCTCATATCCACTGCCGAAAATCACTGCTACGTTTTCACACCATCAACCCAAAATAGGCACTTCTGTAACAGATTCAAACTTTAAATATCGCAGTTTCAGCAAATTCCTTGGCTCTAAGGGATAACCATGTCCGATGCTGTGAATACATACAAAGAATCAAATCACATGCTTTTTTCTGTGTTGCAAGGCTCCTTTAAAACCTGCTGGGATGAAAAACATGCTGCTCATCTTGACAGCTAGTGATTTCTCTCATTCTGAGGCTATTGCCAGACAATTTTAAACTGTTTAGACGAACCTTTATCTTAATGTATAAACATATTTAAGCGGTACAACACATGGCAAAACTTTCTGAAATGGCACACATTCACATTAGATTTCAGTTGCTAACTAATAGCATATTATTGGGTAACGTGCCCTTCACATGTTTGGGAGCCATTGGTTGCAGTATAGCTATCCTTCATCTCACAAGTCGTTTGCAGCACTGCTAAGGGTACAGCTCTCTCCTCCAATTAAGGGCAAGGAAGACAACAAATAATCCTTAGAATATTTGAGTACTGTTGTGACTATATTTTAAACAATTATTCCAGTAATTGGAAAGGTAGTACAGAATGGTGTTTTGAAAGTACAGTGAGTTTTTCATTAACTGGTTAGTTAGCAGAGAATTTCCGCATGAACACAGCACTATGGAGGCCTGCTGTGAAATAATGGTACGCAGCTATTCGTAGCAAATATGGCGCCCACCGAGACAGTCCAGTATCCTGTGCACAGCAGCTGGACACTGGTGCTCTCTCCTTCCAAGTGATGGAGCCGCCAGTCGCGGGGTGAGGGGCACACGGGAAAATGATTTGCAGTCAGTACACGCCGTTATGATTGGCTCAAATCACTGCAGCCTTCACAGCGCTGCAAACAACTTGTGAGAACGAGTATAGGCTCTGTGCACTGCAAGTTTGGCGAGTTCAAGTGGCGCCATCTGGTTAACAGGGGTGCGAAAGATGGTCACTGCTCTCTCGTCCAGTTTGCAGACAGCGAGGCAGGCGGAAAGGTATTTCCTCTGAAGGCAAAAGCAAACTTCGCTAATTGTGGGTGGCTCGATCTATTGCCTAGTGGGTCACAGGCGATGGTTTATGGTGGAGTTCTTGGAGCTAAATTCTGAAGTTTCAGTCTTCGTTTGTTATGGTTCTCTGGGGTTCAGCGCGTCAGTTTCTTTTTTTTTTTTGCGTGTGTACGTGTGTATGCGCGTTGTGGGCGCAACGTCGTATTTCCGACAGCGCTTATGTCATTTTTCACATTGTTTCACCTAGGCTTTTATGTATGTATTTGTATCATTTTATTGCCTACAGTGGTTTACAATTTTGTATATTTAATTGTCGCATTCCCGACACCTAAAACCCTTTTCTCGATCAATAGAACGAAAATTAGAAAGTGGTTTAATTTTCTGTATATTTATTTGTTGCATTTCACAAAATCACAAAACCCTTTCTTTAGTTAAAGTATTTATCAATAAATAGAAAAATAAAACCAAAACATTATGTGAGGGCACAGGTCATTGGGAATTTATATAATAGGTACCTTGATGAAATACCCAAAATAAAAGTCCTCTAACTTTGGAATATAGCAAGAAAAAAATTGCCTCTTTGTATGCTTAGAGCTATGCGCCTATGAGGGCAATGCACATAAAGCAAATCCTCAGAACGTAGAGCATTATTATCTGTGTGTAGTAAGATTGCTTTTTGCACAATTCTAACTGACCATTCATATAGTGGATGTAAGATACACAGCTGATTTCATTATCTCAGTAAATCAACACTTGTTTCTCAAACTGTAGGGGAACTTAATCTCAACAGTTGAGCTGCACTGCTGGAAGTTGCAATGCTGTCGAGACTGCAATACAATCATGGCTGCTCGGGATTGATGATCAGCCCAACCTGAAAGCAATTGAAACTAAACGCAGCACCAGTGACTCAGTGGTGGCATCAAGGCTTTCAGTGCATTGAAATCCGTAGAAAATCAGGCGTTGACTCGCCCGTGGTGCCATTAGGGCAACGCTGTCAGTGCATGTCTGCTGTGCGGCCGGGCTGATGCAAAGGCACTGGGCGTCCAGTTAATGTGGCGATTGCCACGAGGCGGCGCTGGTGATGTGGTCATTGCTGGAGCCACCATACCAGCGTATGGAGCTTATATGTGACATGATATGCAGTCACAGCAACCATAAAGCAGCTCATGAAGTCATGAGTAATGAATAGTCTAAAAACAAGTCTGGGCAATTGTTTTATGCTCTATCCACTCTAAGAAAAAAGGGATGGATGGCAAGTACATGCATAAGTTTGTAAACTGACTCCTGCAACACAAGCTTAATTGTTTTCTTTGTCATCTGGTAACTCTCATAGACAATGTTGCTGGAGGACACAAGACAGTACAAATACAAAGCCACAAAGCTAAGAGGCCAAACGCAACTCTGCAACAAAAGTCAGGTGTGCCCTGTATGAACGGCCAAAGCTCAATCCTGAAATTCCTTCCTGTATAAAAGGTTTCTGTCCTAGCTAACAACAAAACTTTTGCTAGAACAGAAAAACCAGCCCACACAAGCAGAGAATGACACTGCCAGCTGCTCTAGACTACAGCTATGGCTGCAGCCTAGTTCCAAGTTCCACTGCCCATAAATAATGGGGTCAAATTTGAATGCTAAGAAGCTCAGAATATCTAAAGCCTATAAATTGAAATGCTGCTGTCCTATCAAGTAGTGACTTAAGCTTTCCAAAATGCCTTTGTCACTTACAAGCCAGCAGGAATGATCACTCACTCGATGCAGTTTAGTTCTACGAGATTGGAAGACCGCAGTTGTTTGTTCCATGTACAGTACACACAATTGTTGATTGCACCGGTTCTAACTTTTATATCAGTTTACCAGCACCCACAACAGGTGTCCACATTCAGCAGATGTGACGAGTACACAAGCTACAAAAATCCCACATTTAACAAAGTAATGTGCATTATATATTCACAAACACAAAAAGATGGTATCTGTAAGCTGAACGTCACAGTGCAGCATCATATGCAATATCTAAAGCAGTGTTGCAGGCATTACCCAAAAAAAATAAACTAAATACATTACTCGTTACACACACAAAAAAAGGAACGCGTTACCGCCCTACATTAGCCACAACAAAAAACGTTAATGCGTTACCGTTACAGCTACCAAAAAAAAGTAATGCACATTACTCTGCCGTAACTCCATGGCCATAAATTTTAATCATTGCGTCTTTGCCTCGAGAACTCATGATGATAATTTTATCAAGTCCATATTTCGCATTAAATTCTAGCCCAAACAATGATCTTACCCGAAATCCTGATTTAACGAGAACACTTTGCACAAATGCGCAGGAGCTTAGCAACGTTATAGTGGCCTAGAGTTGCCTGTAGAGTTACATGTGATGGCTTCTAACTCTGTGGCACATAATGAAGCGATTTTCTTAATTTCATTTATTGGTTTTTGTTTGGCCAGTACAGAGACTGCAAACAAGGGAGAGCAAGCTAAAGGCGCCTAGTAGCGCCTGACAGAGGCCTGCCCTCCCCATGTAAAAAAACAAAAAACAAAGTGGCACTTGGCAATGGTACAAAATTTCCATAAGTAACAGAAACTAGAAAAGCAGCGGATATATTGACAACGAAACAGAAATCAGTCATGCATAGAGCTAAGCACAACAAAACTGAGAGCAAAACATAACAAGGACAAAAACTGATTAGGTAAAAACACACCACAACTAGCTACAACAAAAATATTCATGAACAGATTTCCTAAATCTGACCTCGGACATATTTTGTACTGACAATTCTGTTAAGTATGGATAGGTGTTTAATGTATGAGGAATTATGTGAGTTAGTTTTTGGAACCCATAGTTTGTACGGGATTTTGATGCATGGTATTGAGGGTGCCTTAGACTGTTTGGGCAATTAAATATGTGCTCTCGAAAGTCTGCCAGTTTCCTTTCATAAGGTTTCTGATATAAACAGCAAGCTTCTTGTGGTAAGCGGCCGTGATGGTTAGCAGTCTATGGTTGAGGAAGGAAGGACCCGTGCTCTCACTGTAATGTAAATTATCAATCGCTCGTACAGCTCTTTTTTGTAAAGTAAGTACTTTCACAAGATTGGTTGAGGTAGTCGTTCCCCAGATCAACAAACAATATTGTACATGCGAAAAGACTAGAGAGAAATAAATTTGTAGTTTGAATTTTCGAGGCAGTATTGTGCGAAATTTATTTAGGATACCAACAGAGCGAGCCATTTTAGTGCAAACGTAGTTTACATGATCTGTCCAGAGTAAGTGTTCTTCAAAAATGACTCCAAGGAACATTGTAGAGCTGACACGAGTTATAGGAGCTTGTTCGAAGTGAATTTGGAAGTTGTTCGGAACTTCCTTATTTTTGGCTCTGAACAGTATGTACTTTGTTTTCCTGACATTAAGTTCTAACCTATTTGATTTTAACCAAACAGACAATTGGGATAACCAACTATTGGAGGCTGCTTGCAAAATATTACTATCTTGCCCTGAAAAAAATACGTTAGTATCGTCTGCATAGATTATAATGTTGTCTACTGGACGAAGGTTGACAATATCATTAATACATAATAAGAACAACGTTGGTCCTAGAACGGAGCCCTGTGGCACACCAGACACAATCTGACCAATCCCAGATGAAATACCGTTAATGATAGTTGTTTGAGATCGGTTGTCAAGGTAGCTAGCAAATAAGGTTAAAGGAACGCCTCGTATTCCATAACACTGCATTTTTTCAAGCAATATCTTATGGTTAACCGAGTCAAACGCTTTCCTCATATCAAGGAATACGCCAACTGTTAGCAGTTTATTTTCTATGTTTCCAATTAGCTTTTCTTTGATTTCCAGTAAGGCGGCCTCAGTTGTTTTGTTTTTTTGAAATCCGTACTGTTGCTTGGAGATGACATGGTTTTTGTCGAGATATTGAGAAAGACGTGTGTTGATTGCAAGTTCCGCAATCTTAGAGAAAACTGAAAGAATGGAGATCGGCCTATAATTATTTAAATCATTAATGTCACCCCCTTTATGAATGGCAGTTACACGAGCTATTTTCAACTGATGTGGAAATGCGCCTGTCGTGAACATTAGGTTGACTATATGTGCTAATGGTATCGCAATGACATCTGCTACTTTCTTGATCGGGACTGGAGCTATGCCATCTACACCTGGAGCACTATTACTGCGTAAGGAGTGAATAATGGTAATTATTTCTGAGTCAGTGCATGGTAACAAAAACATGGAATTACTTTGTTTACTGGTTATATAGACTGAGGCATCTTGATGTGGACCATCAGTTGATTTTCGTGGAAAAACAGATAAGAAATGCTCATTAAATTCATTCGCTAGGTCAGCGCCATCATAGTTCGCACCATGAATGTGGAGTGAGACGGGTGCGTTGGTTCTGTTTTTACCTAGAAGATTGTTAAGTGTATTCCATGTTCCCTTCGAGCCATCAGACATGGAGAACTTTCTCGCGTAATAATCACTCCTTGCTTTTTTAATGTCAGCACCTAACTTATTGCGGAACGTTTTGAATTGACGGAGAATGTCAGTGTCTTTTGTTCTCACAAAACGAGAAAAAAGTCTGTTCTTTTCCTGTATGCGGTCATATAGTTGTTTATGAGTTCTGTGCGTTGCTAGCGGAAATGCAGTATTATAGTGTTCTTGAATAGTAGATATAAAATTTGTGTACGATTGGCATGCATCCTCCTGTCTTAAAATATTACTCCAATCTGTGCTAGCACAAAGACGTCGAAACTCTGATAAGCTGTTTTCATCAATTCTTCTAAATGTAGAAGTTTCCGGTTTACTCCTGTGTTGTTTTGGTTGACTCGGAACTATACAGAATATAGGCATATGGTCACTAATGCTGAATGTCAAAACGCCAGCCGGGACATCACTAGTGCAAATATTCGTAAAGCACACATCAATAAGCGTTTCAGAGTTATCAGTAACTCGTGTTGGTGAGGAAATTAAGTTCACAAATCCATAGCTGTTGTACAAATCTAGCAGATTTCTCGTAACGGACGTTTGACCCAGAATATCAACATTTATATCAGCAAGAAAAACCACTTCATAATTATTAAGAGAGACATATTCCAAAGTTTTTTCAACAAAGTTACAAAACGCAGATACCGAACCTGAAGGCGGTCTGTATATACCTATAACAGCAATTTTTCCGCAGCACAAAGGCAAAGCTTCTACATCTTCATTCATTTCAAAGCATTCAGGTAAACAGTGATAGCCGATTTCATTCCTCACATAAATTGATAAGCCCCCTCCTCTTTTCTGTTGTCGAGCCAAAGATACGCATTTATAATTATCAATGTTAGGAGCATCATTATCATTGCTAAACCAGGTTTCAGAAAATACTAATACATCCCACTTTAACCTCAAAGTTGACAGCAACACAACCATTTCATCTATTTTGTTTTGCAGACTTCGTGCGTTTAAATGAAAAAACACAAAAACATATAAACACAAAATGACACTTCATCATCAATACTGACTTCACAAAAACATCGCTGAACTCTCAACAAATTTACAGTAATTCTGAAAAATGCGGTGTTCCAAAGTGCTCGATATGCTTCTGCTAAAAAAATAGACGCGCATATTATGCAGCAATAAAGAAATGCTTAAATGGCATAGTTCTGGAAAAATATATTTGGGCACATAAAAATTCTTTTTTCACTTTAACCTGTGTAATTAGCGCAAAAAATGCGAGGGTTTGCGTGAAGGTGTTCAAGGTCAGCCTGGCTCGCCCAGAAATTCAGTAACCAGAAATGTAGCCGCAGTTGCAGATAGAAAGAAGCAAAATTTATTTTGAAGACAAAGCTGATAAACAACACTAGAGTATTGCAGCAACAACTTTTTAATAACTACAATTTGTTGTTGTATTTAAGCAACAGCTGTATTTCAAAGCTGTAATCGGACAGCTTGCCTCGCTCCTTAGTGAATACGTCCGCACCTAGGCTAAATAGGCGCTCAACAGACGCACCGGACAGTACTCTTGTATTCACTTTCAGGAAGAGCTGGTGAACGCATAGAAAGTTTTCCTACAGCCCACTCAGCGCAAACTTACACGGCACCAAAAGGTACCGAGACAGTCCCTCATCTTTAGTTGACGACGATGTGGAGAAGGTGTTCCCGAAGAAGTTATCCTCCGTTGATCTGGAGCTGAGGCAGGTTGCTGTGCCTAGAGTCTGGATGCCCACAAGCCAAGTAACTAGTAACGTGACATCTCACGTTACCGAAAAATGCGAACGTAAGTATGTTACCCGTTCCAGCTCCGTAATGGTAACGAGTATGTTATAAGTCACCGAAAAGTGTATGCGTTGCCGGTAACACCGTTACTTGTAACGCATTACCACTAACACTGATCTAATGCCTACTTCATTGCTTCAAAGCTGTTCAGAGTGTATAAAGGTATACTGAATCTTAGCCAAAGAACCAACATTTTATGCAATTTTCCAGCTACAAAGCGAATGTGTCTTGTTGAGTGCTAGCGAACGCAAGAGCCCAGCAGCCCTTAAATCCATGTGTAACATAACGTGCCCTAGTTTACGCTGCTAAAATTTAGTTTCAGAAAAGACTAGCAAAGTTTTAGATATTAAACATAAAGTTCCCAAGCGCCACATAATCAGCCAAGTATTCTCCCTTCACATTTCTGTAACTGTCCTTCATTCTAGTGCTAAACACTTAATAAAATCAGCAAGAACAAACAAATTCAGTGGAAGCATAGGATTACCAGTAAAAAGACTAAAGTCAAGGTGCATAATCATACGACAGTAGTCCTGCATAAATAACCAGCAAAACTGTTTCTTACAGTATGCGTTTCTTACAGCAGCCTATAATTTGCATGAGGAGGTGAGCAGAAGATAATATGCATGGAGTTCATAGGGCTTGCTCAGAAAAACTAATCTAAAAATTAACCACATTAGTTTCTTTAAAGCAGCAGCTTTTTCAGACAACCATTCAACGCAGCAACATTATTTCATATTAATGCTAAGTCAATAACTTGAATTGCTACACACCACGCAGAAAAGAATTACTGACTACCAAAGACTTCAGAATACATAATTGAGAAGAACAGTGCCCTTTTGCAAAAAGGAACACTTAAGGCTGTTGGCTGCAGTCTGCAAGTAAAAAAAAAAAAAAAGGAAGGACCAGTGACTGACTGGCCTATTTGTGAATGCATTTCAGAAATTTTGACATGGAGTCTGTGATAATCAAATACATCCTGGCTGCAACTGACATTTTTCTGACCTACATGCAGCGTGTGGCATGCGTTAGGAGGGCGCAATGTCATACGTATGACAACCTTTGAGAATGCTTCCACACATAACATGTGCAGCAAGAGTAGCCACTTACCTAGAACAAACTCGAAGTAGTAGAGATCTTCAATGGCCTCCTTCAGCTTCTTGAACTCTTCAGCCGACAGATTCACTGTGCACAGCACTTTCTTCTCTGTAGGGACTGCAAGATGCATTGTAATTAGTATCAATATCAACTGCACACTTCAAGGGTGTGAAAATGAGGTGGGAGGCCACACACAAACCTCAACTTTTTTTCCTGAATTTTCTATTGTTATTTTATCTATTGTTAAATTATACCCACACCTCGCTTAATTTAGAGGTTACATCCAGTTGCAGAACCCTTACACCTGTTTTTTAAAACCAAAATTAGGTTGTTTTTGTCTCTTATGTTGGCAGTTTATACTTGCTAGAGTAAACTCATACCCTAAAATTACACTTTTAACGTTTTTAATGTTATTCACTATCCTTATGCTTGATTAGATACATATTTTACCTAAGAATGGCCACAAAAGGAATGTGCAAAACTTGAAGACAGCATGTGAACTCATTTGAAAAGGAAAGTTGACTGATGCCATGTTGATCAGCTACAGATCTGCTTTTGTATCACCATACAAAACTAACATGGGAGACCTTTGAAGAAATAAGCAAACCACACCAACCTGTCGCTTTCACTATACCTCTACACACGAGCATCAAAGGCATGGTTTGCACTGCTTGGTTCAAGCGGCTCGTGTATTAGAGAGATCTGAAGCACTGGGTTAAGGAAGCTATGAGTACAAAAGAGGGCTTTCAAAATGAGACGAATAGTGATGTCAAAGCCCTAGTCGGTGATTCTAGCTCAGATGAACTCCTGTCAAAGTGTTTACATGGCAAAATACGACATGCAGAGAGAGCTTGAATGGGTTTATCATTTAGCAAACTCTCAACTTGCATGATGCTTTTGGTCACTTCAATAATGAACGCGTGCATAGTACGGATACCGTAAAGCATGCGCTGGCATAGAACCACGGTATTAATCAAGAGGGCTTGCATCATCAAAGATTACTAATGAATACAAAGAGCTTAGTGTCCATCAGGTAACTATCTAAAACAAGAAAAAAGAGACGAGCAGTAACACAGCCAAAAGAAAACCTCACTAAGTCTCAGGGGTGGCACAGCTATGAGTCTGGTGTATTTCACACTTCTACGTAATTATTTTTATATCTTGGGCATTATTTGAAAACTTCATCTTCACTTTTCTCAAAACAGCTTTTTACTAACTTTTCTGTAAACGAATACGTTCAACTGAAATTTTGTGTACCTTTTCCCAACATAGAGGAACACGCAATGAACTAGTAGAAATAAAATCCATGCGAAAAGTTTCACACTAAAGCTCATTACTTGGAATAGGTGTAATCAAACTAGGTCATTTCTGCTCACTCTGTTCAGTTTTTTGAAGGTTGCATCTTTAATATTATTTGAAATATATTTATCCTAGTTCATTGCATAGGGCACACATACAGGTACTTAAATGCCAAAGCTTTCTTATTCTGACATTTCAGGGTTTTCTTATCAATGCTGGCACGACTACAGCTCTGTCAGATAAAATAAATTTTACAATCCTAACTGTTTATTTTAAGATTTTATTTTGTATGTGGCCTCACACTTTAAGGTAGATAAGAATGGTAACTTAATTAGTTCCAAGTGCACTTTCACAAATAAGAATTGCAACTAGTGATTCCAGTAGATTAAGGTTACATGATAGGGTAAAATAAAAAAAAAATGCATTTTTCATTTCCTGCTAATCACAAATGTAAAATCTTGAACATTACTCAGTGACTCGCATACCAGGTTTCTGAAATCAAGTGGCGAGTACGCGAGCAGGCCCACTCAAATTCTTTGGGTTTTCACTCACCCACATTTATTTAAAAAAAATAGTGTTGAAAGCAAAAGAGAGAATTTTTCTGAACTGAGCTGATTCTCTATCTGCAGTAAAGCAAAGCAAAGAGGTCCATATCATGTTTTATTGAATGCTGGCATGATGCACTCTGTGCTAATCTTCTTACCTTACTTTTCCTTCCTGTGCAGTGATTCCGACCCTTTTTTTTTTTTGGATTTGGTTATAGACTTAGAAAACAAGCTAAAGGCACTTTGGGCAACACATTTCCACATGCTGGCTACCAAAACCAATCCCTGTCACAAGATATGTTCAATACAGCCCAACACTTGGTGAACAAAGAATACCCAGATGACGAATGAGCCTTTTATGCATTAATTACCACCCAGATCAGTTTGTAACGCCACGAAAACTGCTTTCCAGCTACTAGCTTAGGCAGAGCCTTTCTGCAAGTGTCTCTATGGGCAAACCCAAAATGCCAACAAGTGCATTAACTATGTCGCTTGGGGTTGCACACATGAAAATGCCTTCCCTATAATGCACACCTCTGAATTGCAATCTTAGATGCAGTGCTCACATTCAGTAATGACAACAGAGCCCAAGTTTATGTCGTCTGATGTTCGTGGTGGTATTCCTAGACATTTAAGATATCACCAGGGCATTATATTGTGAAATAGTTATGTGAGATAGACTGCCATCAGCACCACTACACAGGACAGATCACAAAGCGGAGGAGAACAGATCACAAAGAAGGCCACAAGAACGAACTGACAAGCAAAGAAGCGTAAAACTGGCACTGGTATTGACTACATGGCTAGTGGCTATTAAAAAGAAATTTCAGCAAATGCTATTTACGCCAAAACATTGAAGTATGTGCTTTGACCTAAACATCTTTTTCATTTGTTGTTATATATGAACCATTATCCGAAAAACAAGATAGGAGGCTGAAAATTTTCCAGATTTATCTACACAGAAATGCAATGCTACTGAACTGGAATGGTACTCATCTATGAAGCAGGTCTTTTTCGACAAGTGTTTATGCATGAAAACAGCAAAAAAATTACGAAACTGTAAATATCTACTAGAGAACTATAATTCTAATTAAGTTAAACCAGGACAGAATGGGGAATAAAATGAAGCAAAACAAAATGAGCTATGCTGAGCTGGAATAAAATCTGAATGAGTTGCTGAGAAAAAAAGGGCTAATCACATATTCCAGATAGAAATACGGACCACGTTTTCTTGCTCCGCGAACCAAAAAGTGTGTTTCCGTGGGTGATTTGCCATCATACACATTATCTCAAACACAGATAAGGAGCTACTTTGGGATTCCTGCTTTCACCCTCAATCCCCTCAAAGGTTATAGTATACATAACTATACTCTGAACTGTCATTATTAGATTATGCAACGTTAACTAATGTTTTGTTAACTGTGCTGCCGCTACGATGCAACAACCAGCGATTACTCTCCCTAATTTTTTTTAAAGTTTCTAGTGGGGCCTTCCAGCTTGCGTATGCCAGGTGAAAAATGACTCTGCTAGGCAAAAAAAATAATAAAAAAGGCAAACATGGGGGTGGGAGGTTTGTTTCTAGAGGGCAAGGTGATGAACAAGCTTGCGTTACATTCATCTATTCCTTGCAAGAAGACTTATGGTTTCTACCTGCACCTTTTCTCCTTCGCCCTCTTCACCTCGTTTGATCCCTTCCCTCAGGGTGCAGATGAGGTGTTCCATGTGAGTGAGGGAGGTACTGCACCTTTCTTCACAACCTCTTACACTTCCCAGTTTCAGGCCACAAAATAAATTCGCAGACGATCAATGTGGTTCATGCGGCAGAGAACATTAGTGCTCCCCATGGAAGGTGCAGCCGCAGGTGTGTTCAGACTGTGCAAGTGCGTAATGTGACAGTCCATCAATCAATACGTGATACGCCATACCACTCTCTCCACTCCCCTGATCCACTCCAGCAACCACAGTTCGATATTTCATACTCCTACCCCACCTAACTCTGCTTGGCGACTCCCTTTTCCCACTCGTCATCCGTCGCTTCCCACCCTCTTCCCTTTCCCACTCTCTATCTCTCTACCAAAGCTTCACATGCCAACACCGAAAACTGTTTGCAATCACGGGCGTTATAATGCTAGCGCATTTAAAAACACGGACGAACACTCACCTTTGAAATGGATCTTGTACATCGACTCTGCCATTCGGTCGCCATCCAAAATTTCCCCCAGTGTGAGACTGCGATGAACAATCTGAAAGCGAAAGCAAAGAAAAATGCTCAGTCACATCCTGCCCCACAAAATTGGTCATGGCTTAGGGGGTTTAACGTTTCAAAGCAACTCAGGCTATGAGGGACGAAATAGTGAAGAGCTGCGGAAATTTCGACCCCCTGGGGTTCTTTAACATGCACTGACATCTTTAACATGCACTGACATCTTTAACATGCACTGACATCGCACGGTACATGGGCCTCTAGAATTTCGCCTCCATCGAAACGTGACGGCAGGGGCTGGGATCGAACCTGCGTCTTTCGAGTCAGCAGCTGAACGAGATAACTACCGAGCCACCGCAGCGGCTTCCCCATAAAATGAAGCCATATGCTGGGAAGAATGATATTAAGCAAAGAGGTTATACAAATATATGCCCATTTAAGGTCACACAAAGTGCGACTATATTTTATATTCTACACTATTTCATTTACGTTCCAGTGCATACGATAACACAGTGCCTCTAAATTACAACCAATTTCCTTTCACTACATCCCAGAAAACTAGCCTCACAGAAAGGAGCTCTTCCTCTGCACCCGCAGGCCCTCAATACCACTTCTGTAGTAGGCACGCCACGTTTAATGAAGACCTATTTGCTGCAAGAAGAATGTGATTACGTGCTCAGCTTTAAGTAATATCAGCGATTATTAAAAAAAAACACATTAAGAAAAGTCAGTTATTGAAAAAATAACTGCAATAATTAAACTTCCTCAAAACCTTTAAAGGGAGAAAAAAAAAAATAACACGGCAAACTGAAAATAACACCACACTGATTTCGAACGATGCCAGAAATGAAAACAATATGAGCGGCACCCAAGGCCACAGTTATTTTACACACGAGGTGATAATTATACCGTCAACATATAACAGGGATAGAACTTACTGCCGCTAGGTTTTTAATCTTTTTTACTCGCTCTTTTTGTCGTGTCCGCAGGTGCATGGTCTGATTTTCCGTTTTGACACACAGGATAATTTGAACAGTATATTTTCACGCTATATGATCGGTTTGTTTGCAGAAAAGAATGATTCTGGTGGAATTTGTGACGATGCCGATGAGTTACCAGAAAACTCCTGCGCGAATCGAAATACGATGTGGCAAAAACAACGCGTCTGCGATTTGTCGATTGTGTTAGTCTCCTTTGTTATCCAGTATAATTACCTTGGTTCTGATTACAAGTTTTCGAGCGGGTACTAAAAAAAGGAAAGTGAGCAGTTACGATATAGTAAACAAGAATGCGCAACAGGTTATTTAAAAACGAACCGGACTAAGAATAGAAAATATGGCGAAAAATTTACAAAGAAATATACACCCTCTGGCCAGCAGCTGTTTCAAAAGATATATCATGCTTGTGGAACAGCGAGACTGTTAATGTAGGGGAAAATAAAATAAATGCAGGAAGGAAAAGTAAATGAAAGGGTCTGAACTGGCGCTTACAAAAGTGCACATGAAAGAGTACTAGATGAAGTCGTGCACATTTGCCCGCAGAATTCAACTCAAATATAATAAATGCAAACGCCTTAAATTTTGCCGCATTAAGTTTCAGAAACCTGCAAACATCTCGCGGAAAAGCGCGGTAATAATGGTTGCATCGCGCAAAATATCTCTTTCCCCGTTACTAACACCTCCACACCCGCCCATCCCCCTCACCTCAAAAAACATCGCTTGATCCCGGCAAGCTGGCTTCTCCTGAACATGTCTGTACATAAGGGAAAGCCTAAAGAGGTACACTTCCGGGAGTCCTCGCGTTCGGAGCAAAGCAGACGTATGAAACGCTAGTTACGAGCAGTGTAACCGGCACAAAAGAGCTCGGGTAACTTTTTTTTTTTTAATAATATCGTTGTCCGCTAAATGCACATGTTCACAGACAGAAAATTTTCGCTGCGCGCACTGCACCAAACCTGGGCATGCGTCGGAACGGGGCCAGGACGCACCACTTCTGACTGATATACAGTGTCTGATCCCACGTAACAATAGGCTCCACGACGATTTTGAGCGGACAGAAAATTTTCCAAAGTGAACTGAGGGCCATCGCGAAGCAGGCGGAAACTGCTCGCGATAATGCCAGTGGCCTGTCCTTGGAACCCGAACTCGGCAGCTCTTACGCGCAGCATTGTTTAATTATCAAATACTATATCAAAGGACCGACTGAGGACCGATTCAAGTTGACCTGGATCGACGGATTAACGCGTTCTGATGACATGTGGTAATGTATCAGGGCGGATGACATCAGGAAGTTTTGCAAGGATAAGGCAGCCTCAGCTGCCGTAGGACAGGGTTCATTCGAGGCCAATTCGAGGTGCCTTTGTCCTGCAGAGGACGTAGTTATAGCTGGTGATGATGACGTTAAGTAATGGCGTCTTGATCCGGAATCCGCCTTACCGCCGCAGCATATTCACAATCAGTAGTATTACAGCACCATCAATATCGCGATCTTCACAAAATATCGAAAACGACAACAGAGGCTACCCTAGGCGCGAACGTACAATGGCCTGCATCAAAAAGAAGCATACACGAGGGGGGTAGGACGGTTACCACGCAAAAAAAGTATAAAAGTATGAACAACGCACTATCGCGTTTCCAGTAACGAGGTGGACCACGCGGTGCGCTGTACGAAGCGGGCCGATAAGAACTGAGGCAGCAGACACAACTCAAGAAACATGGATGTTTTTTGTTCGAAGAATATAGCAAGAAATTATCGTAAAAGTACGCAACAACGAGAAAAAAAAAAGAGGACAGAGAGAGACAAATCGTCATGGGGCTGCAGCCTTTTTTTTATTTTTCCGCGCGTGCAAACTAAAGAAGAAAGTAACACCGCCCTCACCATCAGCGCAGAGCACCTAACTAATTGCCCGGTCGGGCACAGATAAGGAGAAGCTGTTTGCGCCGCATATTGCGCCGGAACTGCCCACACGGCGCGACACGTATTCGCAGTCGAACGACAAACGCATGTGAAGCTGAAAATATATAAAAAAAAAATAAAAAAAATAGCAGGTATAGTATATACGGGGCTGCATGGGCCACGCCCACCTCGGCATTGGGCGCAACTACTGCGCGCGTCACCATGCACAACGGCAACAAAGTGTTAAACAAAAAAGAACAGACAGATGGGACAAAAAAGAATACGTGGCTAGTACGGGCTCTTCGGAGGTGGCGAAACCCGACTTCGGTCACAGCCGCGACGACGAGATAACGTGGAGCAGAGACACGCATGTGCCGCTGACGCAAACGGATATGAACGCGCGACTGAACAGCATTGCGCCGGACAGCGACCAGAGCCGGCTATTTTCTTCGGGAACGCTCAGTGTGAAGAATCCACAAAAAAATAAATAAAAGAAAGCTACAGTCGCAAACGTAGGCGAAAAAAAGCATAAAAAAATGGCGTTCGCAAGTGACTGGGACACGCATTGCCATCCGCTCGTTCAATGAAAAGCGAAGCCAAGCTTTTATATATATATATATATATATATATATATATATATATATATATATATATATATATATATATATATATAATATATATATATATATATATATATATATATATATAGAGAGAGAGAGAGAGAGAGAGAGAGAGACGAAAGGGTCGAATTGGCGGCAAGGATCGTATACCTAACGGTTGCAGGCGTTTTAAGTGATTGTGGGACACGAACCGACAAAGAAAAAAAAAGCGCAGCAACGCGCGGGTCCTGACACAAGCAGGTAAAGCGTTGTGCACACCAGTTATTGTTGGATTCCCAAAAACCGACACACAATCGTTGTCCGCGCAGTGAACTGCTCCTTTCTACAGCACAATAAATGTCACCTGAGTAGCTTTCGAAGCATGTAAAAGAAAGCATGCGTGGAGTCTAGCGGCAGCAGCTGCGAGAATCCCTGCCGACGTTCACATTCATCAGTATAAGACGACTAGAAGGGCTCGTTGGTAAAAAAAAAAAAAACAATGTGCAGCTGCGTGTACTGACCCATCGTGTACGTGGGTATAGGCAGCTCAAAGCGCACAAGAGCGGTGTCGCGTGATGACGCCGTATACGTGCAGAGGCCACAGAGGCTGTCAGCACCTTGCAGGCCTCAGTGTACAGCTCTACATTTGCCCGCGTCTTCGTGGAGCGCTCCGGCAACTGTCTGCCAAGAATACGAAAATTGCTTTTCGAAGAAAGGAAAGGCGCGGTAAACGGCTCGCATCTAGGTGGACACCTCAACCGCGCCGTAATGGAAGGGATGAAAGGGGAGTGAGCAGGAAGAAAGGAAAAGGCGCAGCGGTGCGGGGCTGCACTTGGCCACCATCGGAATACGGTGGCCGCAGCCCTGCCATGTAAAAACACTGCAGGGGCAGGGAGGACAGTGGCGGAGATTATGAGGGGGGGGGGGGGGGGGGCAGGGATAGTGGTGCAGATGATAAACATATTTATTGATACCCGTTTAAAGGCTGCAGCGGTGGTTGGAGTTCTCAGTCCAGTACCCCAGTGGCGTAGGCTGCTGCACGGGCTCTTTCAATCAACTGTTGTTGACTTGCTTGATCCCAAAAGACCAGCGCTGTCTCCCACCCATTCTGCGGGTTGGTTGATTGTAGATATCTATTGCTTGATCTAGTTGGCAGGCCCATACCCTGTGGTATAAGTGCGCGCCTTCTACCCGATCACCGACTCCCGCAGAGCGTGCGCATGCCGAACCTACGAAGCCGGTCGCATAGAACCCCTAGCAGCATATTTCTTGCGTTGGTGCATTCGCAATACGGAACCCACCCCTGACACATCACCTGGACTCCAGGCCATCAGGGTCTTCGAGGGAATGAGGCCGCGCACGCGGCTGCCCGAGCACTCATCTCCCGGGTACCTCATAGCGACTCTGATATCTCGGATGCGGGACAACCCTTATTCCGCTTTTGTGAAATTCTAAAATACTATCAGCATGAACATCAACGCTACCCAAAGCCCGGCAAAAGAGCTTGGGAAAGCAGGCGAACGCGTGCTCCTCCTACTTTTTACGAATACTCTTGTGTGCCTGGCTGTAATGAAACATTTCGACCCTATGGTCACTGGCCGGTGCTCGCACTGTGGGGAGGTGGCTGACACGGTGTGTGGTGTGGGCCTGCCGGCAGAACACAGCCCTTTCCCCAAACCCCCACCCTACCCGAGAGGATTGGGAGGCGGCGGCTGCTTGGACCTCTAGGCCCAGCGGGCCTTGGTCCAGAGGGCCCGGACGGAAGCTTCTACCAATGGGGTTCCGGACTAGGGACTCCAGCAAGTATGTAAGGAGGCTTCCCACTAGTGGAAGCCCCCGAACACCTCTCAGTATATATATAATGTTTTTCATAACCACCACCACCACTACCACGAAATTTGCATTGTGAGTTGAATGACTGATTGCGAGTAATTTGTGTGGGTTATCAAAGGTATTGGTTCGTAGTTTGCAGGGTCACAGTTCTTCCTATTTGCTTAAAGCCGTAGCCAGCGGAGGGTGCATTCGACGGGCTAGTCTTAAATGCTTAAGTATTTCGTAAGTTATCAGCGGGGGTAGTGGTTCCACGATGTCCATAATGGGCGCCCCGGGGAGAAATACTCGCCCGAGGCGTGTGCGCGCTCGTTCCCTTTGAATGCCTGGTGACCAGGTACCCATACTACAGTCGGATACCACTCATGAACGAAGCGGGCTTTTCCCTCGTCAAAGTACCGACTTCCAGCCAATTGGCGTCTGCCGATTCTCTTGACCCTGGAGCGGCAGATGAAAGGGGATAGTCCCCTCTCTACATTTTGGCGCCGCTCCCTGCATAGTCACGCAGCCAAGGTGATGAGAATCAGCCGACGCCATTTGGCTGGAGGGGTCCTTTGACGGGGAAGCGGGGAAGAGCTGCTTCGTTCTTGAGTTGGTATCCGGCTATACATAGGTGTTCCGGGTGTAGGTAAGATTTTACTGTAAGATTTTTAGCCATGAGTGGTCCTATCCTGCCCTTGGGGGTAGCTGCGGTAGGCAGTTTGCGAGTCTGCCACGGTGTATTATGAGGGGGTGTGTGTTGCAGCTCGTGCAACCGCCAATTTAGAGCTTCGGATTAATTTCCAACACCTAAAGAGCAAACATGGCAAATACTCTTGAAAAGTAATTAAATTACATTACAATTACTTCCAAAAAGTACTGAAAATTACTTTCAAATTACTTTTTTAAGTTTCGAGATATTGTGCATTACTCCCTACTCCCTCCACTGACCTTCAAAATGTGCGTCGGAAATTTTGCCCTTCTTTGATGAAAGGTAGCCCTAGTCCATTGAACCCACCCCCCCCCCCCCCCCTTGCTGGCGCAGATGAGGTCAACTTAATCGCAAACCCTTGCATAATTGCTCGCATCGCTCTTCAATCAGAAGTTCATCGTTCAATGCGTAAAATGGTCCCACCCTTTTGATTTTGAAGAATTTGTAGCCCGCATGTTCACGCTCACCGTCTCGGAAATGCAGCGGGGGGCGCAGACAACCTGACAATTCTGCTGTTCAATTGACTCGTTCCGGAGGCACCCTGGCGGATATAAATTGCATTGTCGCGGTGGTGACGCTGTCGTCTATGCTGCCCTTGAGTTAAAAATAGGGCTTCAAACCTGGCTACAGAAGGTAGTTTTCCCAAACAATCACAACCAAACTTGTTAGATGTCAGTTAAGACATGTCAGTTAAGGACATGTCAGTTAAGACATGTCAGAGCGGCGACATGACAATTATTTATGAAGCAGTCTAGAGGAAGTACTCGCTTAAGCATTCGTGTTGTGTCTGTGCGTAGGTGCAATGCGTCATGCCATGGCAGTAGAGCACTCCTAGCGGCCCTGCGGTACGTGTGTGTGCATACGACCGTACGCAGAGATAGAAGATGCGTGGCAGTCCAACAGACTCTTCACCAAGGCGGTGCTGATGCCCGTGCGCACATCGCCTCTCGCCCGCGTGCGCCGCTTCGCTGGAGACTGGAGTGCTGGCCGTTACTGGCCGCGAGTTTTTCTCGCTATCTAGGACGCTCAACCCTGCAAACGCGAGGCCAAAGCATGGCCGATACAAGGAGCAGCACGGACTAAATATTCAACAAAAGTTTAGTTTAGTTTCACGAGATCCGCCGGATAGCAGCGTGCAGTCCGAGCGAAATTCCGCGAAACGTTTCTGCCGGTAACGCTGTTGTGAGCGAGTCGATGGGTGTGCATTTCGCGTTCTGCCCCTGGCGGTTCAAAACTGCGAGAGCCGAGCGCGGGTCTCGAGCGTCGTGCTACGGGGTTGCTGCAGCTCTGTTGGTGTATTATTAACAATGGTGTATAATTAACATAGGCGTTGGAAACGTCGCAAAAGGCGGAGGCCGAATGATGTGCTAAAATCTCAGCCGTTTCCTGTGACGTGCGGGAAGCATGTTTCTCATTAACGACGGTGCCCGGTTTGGTGTATTTCGCTTTGTGTCTAGCGGAGTTGGAGGTGGATGGGTGCGCAGTCGTCCCGCGTTTGTTTGGTGCTGCCTTTTAAAGGATGCTTCACCGTTAACACCAGTGCGCCTGAGGCAAAATGTTTAGCTTGTGTAGTGCAGAGAAGCGCGATTGGCGTGGTTTTCTTGGGATGCCTTTTGGCGCCTGCAAAAACGTCTAATTTGATGCTGCCTTTAAAGCGTGCTTCACCGTCCCCGCCAATGCAATGAGGCAAAACTTTTAGCTTATGCAGTGCAGAGAAGCGAGCTTGAAGTCATGTTTTCCTTGTGGTTGCAGTTCGGACTTGTCTTTTTATTTGCTTGTTTGTTAAGATAAGCGTTTAGTGCTAGCATTTAGTTCCATTTGAAGGCTTTCGCCGAACAGAGTGTCTGTAAAAACGTCAAGCTGGGTTCATTATATCGTAGTCTCTCCGCCACAACAGAAGTGCAATGTATGGAGGATTAAGTGCGAAATTCCAGTTCCTGCTTATGGTTCATGGAGCTTAACGTCCCAAGCGATTCAGGCTACGAGGGACGCCGTAGTGAAGAATTCCAGAAATTCCTACCACCTGGGGTTCTCTAACGTGCACTGACATCGCACAGTACACGGGCCTCTAGAATCCGTGTATTGTGCGATGTCAGTGCACGTTAAAGAACCCCGGGTGATCGAAATTTCCGGAGCCTTCCTAAATATTTAGAGGCGTGTAGCCCAACGTAAGTAATATCAATATCAGTTTTAAAAATTTCGAACACGATTACCCTCGGCGCTGAGACCCAACAAATTTTGGCTATTTTCGTCGAGTTGTGTGTACTGGAGAGGTTGCTTTGCCTGCAAGCTTCTCGAAAGCCCACGCACTTTGACGCGATGTAGCCAGAACTTGTTGGGGCCACAGCGCCGAGGGTAACCGCGTTTTTGAAACTCTAAAAACTGGTACGGATACTACTTACGGTGGGCTACACGCCTCTCAATAATTAAGGAGCCTCACAGTAACAGTTAAAAAATAACTCAATATTAGTTAACCTTATTAGCACTAATATTAGCACTTCTTGACTGTATTCTGATGTACTATACCGCTGGCGAGAAAGGCGGTCTTCTAACTCGAAAAGCCTGTTTTTAAAAATTGTGTTAAGTCTTAGGTGAAACACTCTGAATGTGGGCAAGCAGACTCTTGTGCATCAGCGCAACGAAAGCCGTGCAGCTTAGAGGACGCGTTGTTTTGTCCAGTGTGATTCTGAAAGGTTGTGCTTCAGTGATTCGGCGCATTACTCTTCAACCGAAAGGGGCAAATAATGTGCCCCAAATTTTGCATTAAAAACTGCTGCACCAGCCTATCGCATGCAACAGAAACCCTTTGGAGGCAATGCCATGAGCAAGAAGTTTTTTTTGTGGTACAAACGCTGCAAAGACGGCCGACCGTCAGTCCACAACAATAAGCGTTCAGGACGACCGTCAACCACAACACCGAAAACGATAGCAGAAGTTCGCGAGGCTATCCATGCAGACCGCAGTCTGCGATCGACGTCTGTGATATTGGAGAACAGTCGTGCGGGACACTTCAGTGCATTCTGAAGGACGTTTTGAACACGAAACGCATTTGTGCCGAACTTTTGCCAAGACTGCTCAGTGACGAACAGGAGTTCCATCGTGTTTCTTCCTATACGGAATCCAGACAAGTCAGAGACGACCCCAGGCCCGTTTGCAGTAACCAGTGATAAATGAATCATGGGTTTACAGTTATGATCTTAAAACGAAGCAGCAGTCGTCGCAGTGGATGTCCACCAATTCGACGCGGCCGAAAAAAGCCCGCCACGTTCCTAGTCATGTCAATCCAAGCAGATTGTTTTCTCTGACACTCCCGGTTTTGTCGACAAGGAATTCTGGGTTCCTGGGTAAACTGTCAACAGCAAATTTTACTGTGAGGTTTTGAAGCGCCTAAGGGAAGACAGTCGGAGAAAACATCCAGACGAGTGGAAGAACCCCGGGTTCGAACCAGACCGCGGCGGCTGCGTTTTTATGGAGGAAAAACGCTAAGGCGCCCGTGTGCTGTGCGATGTCAGTGCACGTTAAAGATTCCCAGGTGGTAGAAATTATTCCGGAGCCCTCCACTATGGCACCCCTTCTTCCTTTCTTCTTTCACTCCCTCCCTTATCCCTCTCCTTATGGCGCGGTTCAGGTGTCCAACGATATATGAGACAGATACTGCGCCATTTCCTTTCCCGCAAAACCAATTATTATTATTAACAACGAGTGGCTTCTCTGCCATGAAAACGCACCCGCTCACGCATCACTTGTTGTTAGACAGTTCCTCGCTCCCGAAAACACCACTACAGTGCTTGCGCACCCGCCCTATTCGCCTGACTTTACACCATGTGACTTTTCCTGTCCCTGAAAACGAAACCGAGGCAGAAAGGGCATCAGTTAACACAATGAAAGAGTCGGAATCGCAGGAGGTGCTAACGCACTCACACTTGGGGACTTCCACGGATGCATGGAATCGTGGGAGAAATGCTCGGATCGGTGCATGCATGCTCAGCAGGGTGGCCACTTCGAAGGGGACAGGAAAAACTAGGAGTTATGGCAAGCATCTCCTGTTTTTTTTTTCTTCTTACGATCGAATTCTCCGAACTTTTGAGTCGCACCTTGTATGTGGTGTTCTGGTGCGGTCTAAAGAAACTAGAGTTCCTCTTTGCTCATTTATTTGCCCCAGCAGTTGATTTATCAGTGATTAGCGCCCATTTGAGCGTATTTAGAGCTGGCACAAAAAAACGCTATCGCCGTAAGAAAACATTTGCAAAGCTACGCTTACGGGCTTAGTGCATGAAAGAGCGAAATCTGTCATAGCTTAGCCATATAGCCATGCATTTCTGCCATGACACCACCCTCAGGCTGCGCATTCTCCCACGCCCTCGTCGTAACCTCCTCCTTCCAGGGTAGCCACCCTCTGGGTTCCACGGTAGCCACGGTAGCCACCCTCCGGTTGCGCGTTCCTCCCTTCTCGCAACAACCTGCCAAGTCACACTATAGACGGATCCCTGTCAGAGGTCCTCCTTCCAGCCAATGGCGTCGGCCGATTCTCGTGACCCTGCTAGCGTGGCAGATGAACAGGGATAGTCCACTACCTTTATGGTCGGGGATAGACCCCTCCCCGCATTGTCGCACCGCTCTCTGCGTTGTCACGCTAGAAGGGTGATGAGAATCGGCCGGCGCCATTGGCTGGAAAGAAGGTTCTTTGACAGGGAAAAGCCACTTCGTTCTTGAGTTGTATCCGGCTATTGGCCCCCCGTCGCCTTCTACCCTATGTCTCTCCCCTCCCCTACAAGTGGAGGAGAGGTTTCCTCTCTCCACAGTGCCACTTGCCAACCGCGGCAGGTGGCAACTGAACCAAATTATATTAAACTAAATTTTGGTTCGATTAACTTCATTCACTAAATAAATTAAGGTATTATGGCTGACGCTGCAGATTCCAAGGTAGAGCGCAGGGCTACACGGCTAAACCAGAGCTGTAACGTCTGTCAGTGTGAAAGTGAGAGTTACCTGTGAGAATAAAGTAACGTGATCGGGCCGTAAGCAACAGCTGCGGACTAAGCGCATATACACTTGCCGCACTTAGGCATTACACGCCGTCAGGATCGACCGAAACGATATACCGGGTGTTTAAAGGGAGCCAGGCGCTAATTTTTAAAAATAAGGTTTTTGAGGTAAATAGAAGCTTTTTGCACCACAGTAATAGCAGTGTTGGCAAGCGTCAATAACAAGGCGAGTCACGTTCACTAATAAAGTGATTGTTAACGGTTGTTAGTAACAACGATATCAGTTCTTCGAGTTTCAAAAAGCGATTAACCTGTGGCACAACTACTTTGTGCCATTTCTCATGCCATTCAAAAACCGCGCACCTGCCGGAGGGCACAAAGCGATGTTAATCAAATCGCGACATTCCGTGTTGCACATACGGCGTGACATTCTGTGCCACGCCTGCAGCGAGGTGGAGAAGGGTCGGGAGCACCGCAGCAAGGGCGGGCAGAGGCTGTCACGTGGTATGTGCATCACGGAATGTCGCGATTTGATTAACATCGCTTTGTGCCCTCCCGCAGGCACGCGGTTTTCGAATGGCATGAGAAATGGCACGAACTAGTTGTGCCACAGCGGCGAGGTTAATAATAATAATAATTGGTTTTTGGGGAAAGGAAATGGCGCAGTATCTGTCTCATATATCGGCGGACACCTGAACCGCGCCGTAAGGGAAGGGATAAAGGAGGGAGTGAAAGAAAGGAAGTGAGAAGTGCCGTAGTGGAGGGCTCCGGAATAATTTCGACCACCTGGGGATCTTTACCGTGCACTGACATCGCACAGCACACGGGGGCCCAGCCGCCGCGGTCGGTTTCGAGCCCGGGAACTTCGGATCAGTAGTCGAGCGCCCTAACCACTGAGCCACCGCGGCGGGTGCGAGGTTAATCGCATTTTCGAAATTCTACAAACTGATATGGCTATCACCAACGGCCGGCTACAAGGCTCTAATTGCAAGCGGGTGCCTATTGGTAATAGAGTTAATTATTATAATTTAGTTAAGCCAGTTTTCTGACGTCCGCCAACAACGGTTTTACTATGTCGCAAAAAGCTTTTCATTCCCTCAAAAACCCTGTTGCTTTAAATTTGTGGCGGGCTTCGCTGAAACGCGTGGGATATTGGAGAGGCTGAAGGTAATAAGACGAAGGATGCAGCAAACTGCTATGTAGCGCTGGTGAGAGCTCACGAGCCACCTTGGCCGTCAACTGTGAGTTCCCCGCGACTGAACTTCAGGTGAGAGGAGACCACGCTACCGGGAATCGTGTGAGTCGCGATTAATCGTCAGGGGAACGGAGTCGGCCGACAAGCCACTGACTTTCAGCGAGAAGCGATACTATTTGACACCCGGGCTGCCCGGGGCGCCGCGGACCGAAGGGCTTGGAAGAATGCAACAGTTTGCCGTCCGAGGTTGCTGTACGGCGAATTAACGGAGGAGAACGGGAATATATATATATATATATATATATATATATATATATATATATAATATATATATATATATATATATATATATATATATATATATATATATATATATATATATATATATATATATATATATATATATATATATATATATATTTTACCTGTCCCCCATCAGTCACAGCGGCGGCAGCAATCCTTGCAAGCACGGGAATGGAAACGCCACTGGAGATCCCGCAGCCGGGAAAAATTAAGTGCCCGAATTCTTTCAGAATCTAACTGCGCGTGTAATTGCACGAGCGTCCTAAGAAGAGGGCAACAAACCAAGTTCACATGTGCGCCTCAAACACGACGAGACTGCAGCACACTCGGGAAGAAAGGGGAACAACGTGCAGTGTGGGAAAAAAAAGGGTTGGGTGGCTCTCGACTCCCCCCCCCCCCCCCCTTCCCTCCGCCCCCTTCCGCAAAGAAGAAGCCAATTCCATCTGCGCAACGCGACGGTTAAACGAGATGAGGACGACGCCGACACCAACACCACCACCGAAGCGGGTGCTGATTGTTTCCTACGCGACTCGAACGGCTGCCCAGCGTACAGCAGCGGGCGTTTTCGGGCCCCGTACACGTATACATACGCGCGTAGTTTGCTCACAAAACTCGGTTACCCGCGACAAAATAAGGGGAAGCGCGTGCCGCTCGGGAGAGGAGAGCGCGCGAGCGCAACCGGGCGACTTATCTGCTGCCGGCGGATGACAATGTGCTCAGAAAACCGCGCGGGTGCTTGTTCTGCGTGCGAGCGCCGACTAATAACAAAAAAAAAAGAAAAATAAACGGGGAGACAGTTGGGGACTAAGTAGAGAGAGGCCTCATCTAACGAGAGAGAGAGAGAGAAAGAGGGGCGAGTGCCGGTAGCAATTTCGCGGGACGCCGGAGCCATTAAAATTTATTATGAACGCCCCATATCGTCTCTATTCACCCAGCGAAAGGGGGAGTGCGCAAAGGAAAAAAAAGAAAGAAAATGGAGAGCCACAGCGTTACGCGCGCGCGAAAGGCACTTTGTGCACCACGCCGCTGTTCTCGAGCGAGGGGGACCAGAACGGGGTGGCAAGGAAAGAAATAATAAAACGAGACGCAGAACAGAACCCCACCCCCCAAAGGGTCTATATGCATGCAAGTGCGAACCTCGAAATAGAGCGCAACAAACGAAGGACAAAAAAAAAATCGAGATGGCGTCACTTCGCGGTCAGAGCTGAGAGGGGGCCAAAGAAAAAAAAAATTGTGGAGGGAGATGGTCACGCCTCGTTGGCCACGTGCAACGCCATAGAAACGGCTGTGTAAGCGAAACCACGGGCACCCTCTTATCGGCGTGCTATATGGAACCATGTGAAAACGGTATATATCCTAACTTATACATTTGTACGCATGACTTGCAAGAAAAAATAAAAGTATGCACGGGCGCACTTCTAGGAAAGCACCAGGTTAATTTCTCTGAACACCTAGAGACAAACAAACACGAAGGACAAAACCATGGTGCAACGAAGCAAAACAGCATTAAATAAGAGACAAAACGGCAAACAGACCGGACGAAAGCGTCAACTAACCGCTGCATGCCAACGCATTTCACTTGGCTGTAGTTCAAGCACTAAATATAAACGTACGCAGCCGGGCGGGCAACAGCGAGGAGAAAAATATAAAAAAAACACAGAAAAAAGACGTCCCCTATACGGATACAGCAAGCAGTAAAACCAGGATCAACAAGCTATCAGAGTCAAGTACTATATATGAGCGCAGCGCAGCGCCTTTGAAGACCAGCGAGACTTAGAAACAAGTGACCACGAAAGAGAGAAAAAAAATACGAAGAAAAACACACACCGGGTGCTCCGAAACTCGTGTACAAGTTGAATTTCGTGCCGGGAAGGACATGCAGTGGTGTCCACCGGCGGAGATAACCACGCGGTTGTTCCGACGCGCGACGTCCCACCAACCAATTACGCTCATATATAGCTCCAAGACAGTGACGGCGGCGAACAAACTGCGCACACCGAAGAACGCCACATATCACGGTCCACGAAAGAAAAAAAACAGACACCCCACACAGAAAATGGAATCAAAACACGAACGCGAAAGGAAAAAAAAACAAATTTTAAAGCCAGTGCGATAAAAAAAAACAGGAGGGAGCAAATTCTGACAGCGAGAGAGGCACGACCGCAGGAACACGAACAGGGAAAAAAAATACTAGAATATTAAGCCGCGTGGGAGGGTGGCAGTGCGGACTCCGGTGCGTACAAGCAGGAGAGAGCGAAGAGTGCAGCATAAAAAAAAAGAGGGAGGGGCCACCAGCGTGTGAAATGCGCCAAATGAATACTCCTTTCGCCGACCGCAGCCCGACAGCCTTGCGGTGCAGCCCGCTTAGGCGCCACCCTGTAATAATAACAGCACGAAGGGGGCGGGGCAGCACGTATACACACACACACACACACGTGTAAGCATGGGAGAAGTGAGATGGAGGAGAAATAAAAATAAAAGAAAGCAACCTGCGAACTCGGGTGAAGAATGAAATAAAGTGATTGCGGCCTTCTTTGCGACAAGCTTTTTATGCATATACTGTACACGCAAGCGCGCTTCCTCCCTCGAAAACCGAGTTCCTACACAGCCGTTTGGTTCTGGCCGATAAAGCTGGCCCCATATAAATTACCCCGTTCTCAGGCTGGTGCGCAAAGGAGTTTTACAAAAGGCAAGGAACAAAAATAAAAAGAAAGGAACAGTGTCGGGGGGGGGGGGGGGCAGTGAGAACAGAAGGGCACGATTAGAAAGACGTAAACGCAGCAAGAGCCGAAATAAAAGAAGTAAAATACAGCATCCACAATTGTTCCAAAGAGCAGCCGCGGAGAGTAAGTATGGCGCGGTGTAGGTACTGCCGCACCCGCAATATTTAGACGCCCCGCAGCTGGTTATGAGGCTCCTACAGCATGAAAAGAAAAACGCACTATTTTAAAGGGGGGACGGTAGGAGCACAAAAGCAAGACGAAGAGATGGGGTGCAAAAAACTAAAAGCGGAAAAAAAGAAGAAACAAAGCGAAGGACAGCAAGCAGCAGTCTACTCATCAGTATACCGCACAATCCTCAGGCAAGGAGACTGTTTGCACTGTTTCCGCTCATTTCGGTTCCAGCGCGAAGGCCACCTTTCCACACATGACGCCGGCATCGAGCGGGATGCCTCTCTACTTATCCACCATTCTAATGAGACATCGCAAGAACAAGGAGAACAAATGAAACACGCACACTGAGAGCTGAAGGATAGCTGTCACATAGCGTTCGGATATGCTCGATGGCGACGCCATTTAGCGCTTGTTTATAAGAATAGAAACCCGGAAACGCGCATTGAGACAGGTCTATAATGACACACGCCCACTGAAGGAAATGTGATTTTACGTCACTTCCACCAAAAGCCAGGATTAGAAGGACCACTAAAAGTGCACGTCTGTAATGAAAGAGGTGGTTAAACAGAAAGACAGATGGAGAGTCTCTCCGCCAAAATGCAGCCGGAGCACCATTCTCTACATGATTGGGCCATGGAGGCAGAGTGAGTAGGAAGAAGGCCACAACGTTCTCGGTATTACAGTCGGAGATCTCAAGAGAAATGGCGGGCTCTGGAACGCCACTTCATGCGATGTGTGTATGCCCTGCCAGGTTAAGGAGCAGGCGCACAGGCGAACCACTGCGCGGTCATCGAAGAGAACGCACATGTCGCCGAATGCGCGCTGCAGGCGAGACCTCATCGGTCGGAAGAGGCCACGTGAGCGTGTGACGTCATCGCAACCTGCCCACCGCTGCCAAACTGAATGCAAATGCTATCTGCCCACCGCGACGCTGTGCATGAGCCTTACGGGAGCTCGGGAAGAGCAACCTTGGGTTTCGCGAGCCCCACCGGCGGCTGTGTTTGAAACAGCCACCTGCCAGTCTGTACGGGCGCATCGCTTAACAGCGCTTCACCGCTGCGCCAGTGGTAGTATGGGGACGTTCCGCGATCTACGAGTGCAACTGAGAGGGTCGTGACGTCAGCAACATCGTGTGGCCATCAGTAGGCCAATCATAGGGGAACGCCCCAGATTAGAAAATCTCACGAACCGCAAAATTTTGGAAGTCGGCCCACCTCGAAATGGAGTAAGGTGGATTACTCGGATTTAGTGAGTAAATTAAGGTGGTCAGTGGGGATTACAGGGTAAAACATGGTGGATTAGTGGGTCAGATTAGTATAATCAGGGTCAATGCTGCTGGTTCCGAGCTCGGCAATTGGAAGGCTTTCCAAGGACTTGTAAGGAATCGCCAATATTTTTTTTTTTCAAAGATGAACACACACAGCGGCTTACCAAAAAAATATTTCCCACATATCACGAATGTAACGAAACCACACTAGCTAAGTTGCTCTTCAGTCGCAGCTTTAATGAAAGTTTAACTTCCTCTTTTTGCCTTATGTTTCTTCTTTAGCAGCGTTCGTCAAACCGGTGGCTTTTATCACCTATGTCAGGTCATTAGGAGCTTCTGCTTTGTTACACAAGCCGCAAAACCCATCCAGCTCAGAAAAGCTCCCTCCAACAATTCTTTTTGTCATCAAATCAAATTCTTCACCTTGACAATGCCTTTTATACATTTGCTTCTTTGCACTTTCGGCCTCCAGCTACTTCCATGTTTAAAAAAAAAAAAACACACAGCAATGATGTCTTGCATAAGCTACGGGCAGCCACAATTCCTTTGTGATCTGCAGAAAGGATGCCACCTGCTGTACGCAGCAGTGCACACAATCCGCTGTGATATGCAAGAAATGACGAAACCTGAGCACGCTAAGAGACGTTTATTAAAAGAATGCGTCCTGAATGGTCTCACAAAAAGCCGAAAATCCCTGTAAAAGCACGCAACACATAAATATTCCCGCGAAAAGGTACGAATACATATATGCGCACGCGTATTCATTCCCAGTGTCCAGTCTCTCTCTCTCACACACACGCACACGCACGCACACGCACACGAAAGTCGGCGGAAGTGTTCATTGGCGGCTGCTTTTTTTTCATCACCACCAATGTGTAACGGCATGGTCTAGTGGACGACTACCACAAGAAAAAACTAAGTGCACAACAAAGGCCTATCGCATATCCCTCTAATTAAGCCTGCCCTGTGACAGCTGCGCCCACCCTCTCTCCGCAAACTTCTCAATCTCATCCGCACGCCTGGCTCTCTGCCAGCCCCTGCTACGCTTGCCTTCCCTTGGAAATCATTCTGTTACCCTGAGGAGCCATTGGATCATCTCTGTACATTACATATAGGATGCCCATTTTTACAGCGCTGCTCTTAAGCCCCAACTCGATGGACACATCCTACGCGTACCAGCGGAGCGCCTACGCGCACGGGCGTACGCTGGATCCTGTCTGCGCATGCGCAAAGCGCGACGCGCGCGCAGGGGCAGATATCTGTCCATGTCAGATATCCGCGCCTGAGCGCGCGCGCTTGCGCGCGCGTCGGAAGCGGGGTCCGGTTTACAACAATAGGAGGACGGCGGGGGCTCTCGGGGACTCTTTTCTTTATGGCTTGAACCTATCCCAGGTTCCTGGAACGTTTCTTCGCGGTTTAAGTTGTCCTTTCAGCGCCCCCCAAATCCCCTTACTTCACGCTTGAAATTCCTTCGGTCCGCTCGAGAGGGAGAACGCCCCAGCACAGGGAGCATGGAGGTGTATGACTTTTTTCGACGCTTGGCACGGCGCGTCGCTGGGCGCGTAGGCGCTCCGCCGTACGCCTAGAATGTGTGCATCGAGTTGGGGCTTTAAGCGCCTGTTCGTGGGTTGAGCCGCGCCGCCTCCGTCGATGTAACCGAACCAAACAATAAATAAATAAATAAATAAATAAATAAATAAATAAATAAATAAATAAATAACCCCGCGGCGGCGCGAGCAGATCAGCTTCGCCGGCCGCTGCACGAGAGCAGAAGGCTGTCGCCGCAGCAGATCCCGCCTGGTGTTTCGGGTGTTTCGTCTCTCGGGTCACGGGTTCGATCCAGGCCGCGGCGGACGAATTTCGATGGAGGCGAAATTCTAGAGGCCCGTGCACTGTGCGATGTGAGTGCGCGTCAAAGAACCCCAGGTGGTCGAAATTTCCGGAGACCTTCACTACGGCGTCCCTCATAGCCTGAGTTGCTTTGGGACGTTAACAACCCATAAAACCATTCCTAACTTCGCCTGCTCGCCAGTATTAATGGAGACGACGTGCTATGACGACGGCGACGTTTACGCAGCCGAAATTCATTTGCACAGCTTTGAATTAAAAAAAAAACTGAGCAAGACACAGCCAAGAACCGAGTATAAACAAAGGATCGACGTAATAGTATAGCAGCGGACTGAACACCGTCCGTATGGTGCCGACGATAGTGCCCAGTGCCGACCCAGTGCACCCAGTGCCGACCATAGTGGATGCGCACGTGCACTACAGCTTTCATCATGCATCTAGAGGAGTAAGAACAACTTCTATTTAACCAACGGCACATTGGTAGTTATCGCCACCCTTTGCGGATGGTGTCCTTAATCCAGGACTCCGTCGGCTGTCGTTGTCCTGCGCGCCCGCTCGATTAGCCGGAGCACCAACCAACGAGCCTCCACCTCACTTTCTCCTCTTGGGAGGCTGCTCTGTCCAGCACAGAACCACAAGACCAGCATGCATCAGATTTCGGGCCGTCATCGGCAACAGACGTTGACACAGATACCTCTTATCACGGGGCACCGTTAGACAACGTTTCGAAGGCGCAAGAACACATGCATAAATTCAGCGAAGGCTCGCTTGCACAGCTAGCTGTGTTCGAGCACTCGTGGTGAAATGTCAGCCACGACGAGGTTTAGGTCCTAAAATGGCACGTAGCAAAGTGCGAGTCACGCACGCCGTACGCGCACAGGAGGACTCCGCATTTCACTCCAGAGGGCAACACCGCGCTGCCGGCCCGTATACTGGCGTTTACATGAATGCGACATAAGTCGACTCCAGTCCCCTTTTTGACGGCAAGTGCAAAAACGTCGAGGAAGACAGTAGAGGACGAATCAAGCCTTTCCTTCTCAAAACCTGCTCTTTACCCGCCGCGGTGGCTCAGTGGATAGCGCGCTCGGCTACTGACCCGGAGTACCCGGGTTCGAACCCGACCGCGGCGGCCGCGTTTCGATGGAGGCGAAACGCAAAAGGCACTTATGAGCTGTGCGATGTCAGTGCACGTTAAAGATCCCCACGTCGTCGAAATAATTCCGGATCCCTCCACTACGGCCTCTTTCTTCCTTTCTTCTTTAAATCCCTCTTTTATCCCTTTCCTTACGCCGCGGTTCAGGTGTCCACCGAGACGAGAGACATACTGCGCCATTTCCATTCCCAAACAACAACAACCATCCCTCAAAAACGGGACTGGAGTCGACTTCTGTCGCATTCATGTAAACGCGGCTAATGACTTCAAGCTTGCAATCCGAAGGCCAGTTGTGCTGCTGAAGCCCCTCGCATTTTGCACGAGTGTATCCATAATCAGTAGAACATCCCCCTCTTCTCATCTCCCTCTCCCCCTTCCACCCACCCTGTCCTTCCTCTTGCTCAAATTAACTTCAAGAAAAAAATATTGGAGGGGACACTTAAGCTGCGCCTTAAAGGTATGACGCGATACCGTCATGGGTTAATTTACATATATTCCCAGTCATTCTCTACATTTCATACATCCCTACTAGAGGCCCGAGTACTGTGCGATGACAGTGCACGTTAAAAAACCTCAGGTGGTCGAAATTTCCGGAGCCCTCCACTAAGGCGTCCCTCTTAGCCTGAGTCGCTTTGGAACGTTAAACCCCCATAAACCATAAACCAAACCATAGATCCCTAGGATCCTCATACTCCCCCTGGCGCAGTGGTGCAGCGGTTAAGCTAAGCGCCCCTGCCTTGCGATGGCAGGTGCTGCCAGCGGTGGGCCTTATGTAGCCCAGGTTGCTCTTGCCGAGCGACCAATCATTAATTTAACTGCCCCATGCCACGGCGGGCAGTTTGCTCACTATCCGGTGGCCAAGTTGTCATGACACCTCAAGGTGACCTACCTGCCAGAGCAATATTTTTCGCTCACAACGCCGAAAACGGATTTTCAGGTGAACGGGGACTTTAATGCTATAGAATTAAAAAAAAAAGAACATCCATCGGTTGTCCAGTGGCAGTCGGGAAAATCTTAATACGCTTGGGCGCGGGACACGTAGGGCCGAATTCCAGAACGCTCATTGAATGCCTGAAAAGCGGCTCGCCTTCCTTCGGTCAAATTTTTAATCCGACTTACTAAGATGCCCTTAATGAGCCCTTACTTGGAGCGTCCTTTTCATGAGGTATCCACAGCGCTACTTTCAAGCTCCCTTCCTCCGCTCCTTGACCGGTATGCAAGCTTCGCTGCACAACAACTCGCTCTGCGCTTGCGCAGTAGGGCGTCTACGGCACAATGACAGAGCAAACAATGCAGCGAACATTCGCTGCTGCCTCTACACTGCCACTGCATTGCAACCATGAGACGTTGCCAAACTAATACGTTTTACTGCCAAGCCATCTAGGGCTCTGAAACAATATGCGTAAAATGCAAAACAAGCGCACATAGGCGAGTGTACCTAGAAAAATATACAATATTGTAGACGTATACATGTTTTTTTTTTTAATTTAGAGAAATATATTTCTATTATTGTGGTATTGTATTCTGTAGTTATGTTTGTATAAACTAGGTGGCGCTAGGCATGCGCCCTATCTGGTCAGCTGACTCGCACATCTGTATATATATTCATCATTGAACTGGAATAAAAGGGAGTTGGTCGAGGAATGTACGTGGCGGGTGCTTGACGTGGTGGTGCTCCGGGCAGTTCCCCAACGGTACGGGATACAACAGTTGGCGACGAGTGGTGAAGTAACCGAACGCGGAAGCAATGAGCCTGCATCAACCGCCCGAGTTCCTGCCGACGCCCGGGAAGCCCGCCATTCCTTGGACGCAGTGGCACCGCCTTTTCAAGAACTATCTCCTGGCGTCCGGGAGCGACGCTCACCCACCTGCGCGCCGTAAAGCTTTGCTGCTACACTGTTTGGGTGTGGAAGGCCAACGCTTGTACTACGCGTTGCCGGAGGAGAAATCGTCGACGCCGCCTACAGAAGGAAAGGAAGGAAGCGGTACGAGCGACGAGTACGATGCAGCGGTGGCTACGTTGGACGCTTACTTCACTTCTAAAACGAACGTCGTCGTGGAGCGGCATCGGTTCGGACAACGCACCCAACTGCCCGGGGAGACTGCAACAGCGTTCGTCACGGCGTTGCGTGAGCTGGCATTAAGTTGCGACTTCGGTAAGCAGGCTGACGATTTTATTCGTGACCAACTTGTAGCGAAAACGTGCAACCCTGTTCTTCGGGAACGCTTACTGCTTGAAGGCACTTCGCTCACTCTTGAACGCGCACTGGCTATTGCAAACAGTATCGAAGAAGCCACGAAATACTCACTTGAGCTGCAGTCATCGGCTGCGAGCGTTCAAAAGGTCGAAAAACATCGGATGCCATGCCGCTCAGAAACGCAGTTACCGCGTTCGCAGCAGCCGAAGTCCTGTTTCCGTTGCGGGTCTTCAGGGCATCTTGCAGATTCCAAGACATGCAAGGCGCGGGGTAAAACTTGCAGCAAATGTGGCAAACGAGGACATTTTCAGCGTGTCTGTAGAAGCGGCATGCCTGACGAAAGGGCCCTTGCTGTCCGAGAAGTCGACACCTGCAGTGCATCCGGCGATCTCAACGTGTTGCTTCTCGACCGGCAGTGCAAAGGAGGGATACACACAGAAGTCTTCGTACAAGATGTTCCTATACGTTTCCTCGTAGACACGGGTTCTGCTGTCTCCATTCTGTCGAACGCCACGTATTCAAGGTTGAAACGCTTCCCTTTGCAGCCAACATCAGCGTCACTCTACGATTTCTCTCGCCGCAGAATAACCATCGAGGGGTGTTTCACGGCGCCAGTCATCTTCCAGGATCGGCAGGCCGACATTCTCTTCTACGTCGTCAAGGACGGTACTGACATTCTCGGCATCGACGCTGTCGAAACGCTGCGTCTGCAAATCAACGGTACGTCATTGCAATGCACCCATATTACGCAAGCGCCAGAAGGCCTTGACCGTGAACTGTTTTGCCAGTTTCCGCACTTGTTTGATGGCAAGTTAGGGCTTGCAACAAATTTTGTCCATAAGGTCAAGATAAGAGAAGGAATCACGCCTGTTGTTGCTAAGTTGCGGCGTTTGCCATTTTCAATGCGAGACCGAGTACGCGAAGAGCTGCAGCGCCTTGAGCAAGAAGATGTCATAGAAAAGATTGACACGTCTGAATGGGTGTCTCCAATCGTAGTAGTAGCAAAGAAAAACGGCAAGATAAGAATTTGTGTCGATCTGCGCGAACCAAACAAAGCGATTGTCGTTGACAAATTTCCACTGCCGCACACGGAAGAAATATTGCACAAACTTCATGGCGCAAATTACTTTTCAAAGATTGATTTAGCAGCTGCATATCACCAAGTTCTGCTAAGCCCTGAAAGCAGGGAACTGACTACCTTCATAACCGATAGTGGACTGTACAGATTCAAGCGCGTCTGTTTCGGTCTTGCATCAGCACCGTCTGCGTTTCAGAAAATGATGGCCACTATTTTGCAGAACTGCAAAAACACTTTGTGCTACATAGATGATGTCATTGTGTACGGAAGCACACGTGAAGAGCACTTCAAGAATTTGAAACAAGTTTTGCACTTGATTGCAAAGGCTGGATTGAAGTTGAATGACAAATGCATTTTTAATGTGCAAGAAGTCGACTTCCTTGGTCACAGGATCAGTCACAAGGGAATACGCCCTTTACAAAGTAACATTGACGCCATCAAGGCTGTGCCAGCCCAAACAAATGTCGGTACTCTGCGCTCATTCTTGGGCATGGTAGGCTACTACGCCAAATTTATACCTGACTATGCGGTGGTTGTCGAGCCTCTTCGAGAGTTGCTACGTAAGAATGCCACATTCACATGGAACCCTGCAAGACAAGCTTGTTTCGAGCAACTGAAATGTTCCCTGGCCACAAGATGTTTACAGCTATTTGATCCTGCGGGTGACATTATTGTCACTACGGATGCCTCATCCATTGGCTTGGGAGCAGTGTTGCAACAGACAAGGAATGATGAACTGGTGACGATTGCTTTTGCTTCTCGCAGGCTTACTTCACAGGAACAGAAGTATTCTGTAGGGGAATTGGAAGCCCTTGCTTGCTTGTGGGCATGCGAATATTGGAGAGTGTACCTTTGGGGTCGTTCATTCATATTACGCACCGATCACCAGGCTCTGGTCACACTCCTTAGTACAAAGGGAGTAGGTCGCCGACCGTTCCGGATTGCGAGGTGGCACGCTAGGCTGTTGGCATACAACTTCACGATTGAATTTCACAAGGGTGACAAGAATACTGTTGCTGATGCTCTTTCAAGGATGCCCCTTCCAGGTCGTGTGGAGGAAGAGGAAGAAGAGACTGTTTGTGTTGTCTCAACATGCATTACTCATGAAGAGTTTGTCATTGAAACGATGCAGGACCCGTTGCTGCAGCAGGTTATAAAGTGGGTGACATCGGCATGGCCCGCAGTGAAGATGTTGCCTGCCGAAGCAGTTCCGTTCTACCGGGTGCAAACTGAGCTCTCAGTCGTTGGAGACCTCCTGCTTCGTGGTGACAAATTTGTAGTACCTTCGTCCCTCGTAGCACGGCTTCTTGACGCAGCCCACGAGTCTCATCCGGGAATAACGAGGACAAAGCAGCGACTACGTGAGCAATACTGGTGGCCTGCTATGTGCAAGCAAGTAGAACAATTCATTGCATCCTGCGCGGTATGCCAATCTGTTGACAAGTCTGCAAAACCCGTGACACCACCTCTGCAGCCAGTTGCATTCCCATCTGCACCATGGCAGAAGCTAGGCATCGATATTGTGGGGCCTTTTTCCGAAGTGCCGGCAGATTGCCGTTTTGCCATTACAGCCATCGATTACTACAGCAAGTGGCCTGAGGTTTGTTTCTCAGCAAGGGTGACAACTGCAACAGTCATCTCCTTTCTGCGAAGCATCTTCAGCAGGGAAGGATATCCAGACGAGATTGTGAGTGATCATGGTGCTCAGTTTACAGCCTTGGAGTTTGACAGTTTCCTCAAAGAACGTGGCATCGCTCATACGTATTCGGCAGTCTATCATCCGCAAGCTAACGGGCAGGTAGAGAGGTTTAATCGAGTACTCAAAGAGTACGTTCAAGTCTGCGCACAAGAACATCGGCCTTTGAAGGAAGCTATCACCGAATACCTGGGAGTCTACCGTTTCACACCGCATGCGACCACAGGAGTGAAGCCTTCCGTCCTTCTTCACGGCCGTCATCCCAGAACAAAACTTGATCTTGTAGGAGCGCCAGGTAAAGAGTTTTTTCAAGATCCGCAGGCAGCGATGAAGTCCATCCACAGCAGAGTAGCACAAAGGCAACAAGCAAGTAAGACTTACACTGACCGTCGACGAGCTGCAAAGTACTCTCCATTAACAACAGGTCAACCGGTGAGAGTCAAGTTGCCTGGTCACGTGCCTAAGGGCGCTCTGAGCTACTCGAGTCCATTCACCATTGTGGACCAATGTGGTCAAGATACCTACAAGCTCAATGATGGCCGCACATGGAATCGGAGTCGGCTGGTACCTTGCCCCCAACCAGTTCCACCACCTACAGTTCCGAAAAGTTGTTCGCCTGAATCAGCAAAACCACTTGGCGAACCACAGCAGGAGAACCACGACCCACCCCAGCAGCCATCTGTTCAGACGCCAGTTGAAAGGGACGTTCCAGGACTGAGGCATTCGACGAGACAAAGAAGACCACCAGTGTGGTTTAAAGACTATGAAAGACATTGAGTGTTTATTGTGTTTTTCCAGTGTTAGTTGCTAACTCTTTTGAGGGGGAATAATGTGGTATTGTATTCTGTAGTTATGTTTGTATAAACTAGGTGGCGCTAGGCATGCGCCCTATCTGGTCAGCTGACTCGCACATCTGTATATATATTCATCATTGAACTGGAATAAAAGGGAGTTGGTCGAGGAATGTACGTGGCGGGTGCTTGACGTGGTGGTGCTCCGGGCAGTTCCCCAACGGTACGGGATACAACAATTATTAGGCGCGCATATTCTCGACACCTGACGCGAACAAGCGGCTCTTTGACGCGCTGAATGTTTCCTCACCCAAGGAGCGGCTAAAGACGATTCTAAAATCAGATGGCTCCCTTAAACGCTTCCTTGACAAGTACAGGGATCACGGAGGGGTCGTCATTTAAGGTAAGGAAAACGTGTACGCTAAGGTGCGTAATGGAATTTTGCCTGTAATGTACACAACGCATACAACGGACGGTATGCCATCATCAGCGGGCGTAGGCAGGCTGCTGATGATGATGAGCATGATGCTATAGGGTAACAGAGTGGACCTCAACCGGAGGAAGCGGCTGTGGGTCACGTGTGGAGATAACACCAGGGAAATTTCTAGGAAGGACAATCCGTGGCTGGCGCAGGACAGGCCCATTTACGACCAACGGCGGAGGTCTTCGTCCTGCAGCGCAACGCAAATGGATACACGCTGACGAGACATCCGCTGACGAATGGCGTAGACACGGGCGCCGATATTAAGGCGCCTCAGCGACCAATACCGACCCATTGCGGGCGCAACGTTCGCAAGGGAACCTTCCATCCCACACTACAAAACCACACGCCTCGGGAGGATCTCTCCTTGTTCTCAAAATTCACTCGCAAAGCGGGGGCGAAAGCGCGCGCAAGCCGCGGCCCTGCCTCTGCCGTGCCGCGACGAACGGCGCATAACAAGCGCGTACATGCTCTCAAGCCACGCGGTACAAGGAGTGGGCGGAAAGGAGGCCCGGTGTGTATACGCGCAAGCGCTGTAGGCGGGCGACTACACGCCTCGCGTAACGGCTACACGGAGGATGCGATTCGCCACTCAGATATGCGTCCGGAGAAAACGGCGCCCATATTCGCGCCGGTTGCGATTACTCGCCGAGGGTCCCATTATTACCCCCCCGCCACTGCTCGCAGTAAGGGCAAGAGCGCTGAAGCGGGCACGAATAACGACGCTAACGACGAAAGGGCCGAGCTGCTAACGCGAAGAAAAAAAGGAGAGCGGGGAACGGGGAGCGGGGAACGGTAAAAGCCGCTTTCTTCGTCAGCCAAGGCGCGAGCGTCTACGGGCAGATCGCGAGCGCGCGCTGCCCTTTTGGTTGTCGCCACGCATAGCCGTTGTCTCCTATCGGACTCGGAAAAGGTGACGGCGGGGCGCAATTTTCGAAGGCGCCCGCGTCGACAGCGCCCCAAAGGGGCCGAGGAGAAACGACCCGGCCCCAGCCACTACGAGGGGACGGGCAAGAAAAACAAGAAAAATAAAAGAAAACCTACAACGCGTCACACATACACGAGCCCGTGGTAGCAGTTACGTCCAAATTAAAAAAAAAAAGAATCTATCGCGGCGGGACAAACAAAAACACGATCGAGAAGAACGCGCGTCGCCGACACCGACAACTCGCAGAGTACTGCCGTAACCGTTAGAACGGCCGGGAGAAGAGCAGTAAGAAAAAAAAAAGGAAAACAACGCGAACAAGATCCAAGCGCACAATGCTAAAAACGCGTCCAGCAACGAAAAAAAAAAAACCACACCCCGAGAGCAACGCGTACACACGGGCACGCGTTACACAAGGCGCGAAGAAAAGCGCGCGACGCGGCACTGTATGCAGATTTGGCGCGGCGCGGCGGGCAAAGAAAAAAAAGGCGCTAACGAACCTCTCACGCACCCCGCGAGCCATTCACCGAGGACGGGGACTGCGACATCGTGTCGAGTACGGCTTTCCTCCGCTTCACCACCATAAACACCGCGCTCACCACAAGCGCCCATTTTTTTTTCTCTAGTTTAAGCGCACAACTACACCGGCCTATTTAAAAGAGAGAGAGAGAGAGAAAGGAGAAGCAGAAAGAGCTACCAGAAAGAACGAGGAGCAACCGGCCAAAGCGTCGCCGGCAATGGAAGGAGAGCTGCCCCGGAATAAAGGAGATAGGGCGGAATTTCTTGTTCGCCAAACCACCGCCACCGCAAGCCATTGAGATACCCGGGCGGGCGCGCGCACAAGCTCCTCGTGCACGATGGCGCGGAGCCCCCCTCCCCCCACCAAGAAGGGAGGCGCGGAACGGCGGGAGAGGCGCGATAGCCGCCCGCGGCCCACATTACGCGCGGGCAGCAAACTCAGGGTCGGGCCGCTCCGCCCGTCGCCGCCGCGTTCCCCTTTCAGACCGCGCACGACCGCATATTTGCCGCCGCGTTTCGATTTCAATTTTTATCCCCCCCCCCCTCCCTCCCCGCTCTTCCTCGTGGCCTGGCGGGTGAGAAGGATGGGAAAGTTCGAGCGGCGGTTCCCGGGATTGCGAAGGCTTGTCTTCTCAATCTGCCCGTACAGGCACACACCGCGTTCTGTGGATGGGATGAGAGGGTAAGTGACAACAGCGAGAAAACAGAAAAAGACGCACAAGGATTGCTCGTCCCCCCCATTGTTAAGCAAGAAAGTGCAAAGGGAAGGTGACGGGTAAAAAAAAAAAGAAACACGGCCAAGACGACGAACAAGAAAAGGAAGGAGGTGGCCCAAGAGCCGTCCCGGAAAACTTCTTGTTCGGCCTCCCACCTCGACATGCATAACGCGGACCCGAGAATGGCGCCGCTGCGCGTAACGAAGAAGTTCGGAACGCCCGCCGAGAGAGATAAGGGGAGAACTGCGCGTGCTCTGTTCGCCGCCGCGTTAGGCGCGCGCCGTACGAATCGTTACATTTATGCGTCGAGGCCGCGGCCGCCCGCGAGATATTTTCCCTGCCCTTTTACCGCACCCTTCCTCCCGACTGTCTTCCTTTTCTTTTTACTTTAACAGCAAAGCAATGAGCCCACCGAGAAGTAGCGAGGACGAACTAAGCACCCCCCTCCCCCACTCGAGCCTGCCACGCGTTTCCTTTTGAAGATGAACAGAAAGAAAGACAAGACGTGCAAGCATACAAGTCCAATTTAAAAAAAATAAAGAAATTAATCGCAATTGAGTCCAGATATAAAGCGTAGAACGATTGACGCTCTATCTTCTTGCAAAAGTATTGCGATCGGCAACTTTCTTCGGGAAGATTTGGAATGCGCCGCAAGCGGCAGCAGGGATGACTTTGGCTCGGGCCCAATGGCTTCCCCTCTCAGCGAAAGTGAAAGGGCCGCGCAGATACTACAGCACCACCAGCGGCCTGGGAACCGGTTACACACGTTATTATTCGCCTCGGGACGCGCACCTCTATCTCGCTAGCAGCGCATACGCCGAAACGCTCGCAGCCAGATGGCCGCCGCTGTCTCGCTATTCGTCTCCTTTCCGAACCCCCCCCCCCCCCCCCCCCCTTGTCTTCTTTTTTCCTCCCATCTGGGTTCTCGCGGGCAGGCCATGTCCATCCGAGCCGAAGCCTGGTTTTCACGCTAGTTCTTAGATACAAACTTATTCCCCCCCAGTGCCGGCACAGAATGGAACAAATTTCCGCGAGAGAGAGTTGGCAGCGCGCCGTCGACGAGAACGGCACCCCTCTGACACGTAATCGCGCGCGCGCGCGCGTACAAAGACAGCCGCCCCGAGGATACACGCTGTTATCGCCGACGACGGAGCCGTGCCGCGCGCGCCGACTCAATATTACCCAGGCGACCTGCTCGAGAGCGCGATTTTCGAATACGATAACTCCCGCGCAGAACCGAACGCGGAGAGATTAGAAAACGAAAATGAAGCTCGCATACATGCGATCGGGTTCTGGACTCAATGGTAATGAAATAAGACAGACTCGTTGCTCCTCCCGCAGCAGCCATGGGCCCGAAGAAGATTTCAAGTGAATTGGAGAACGGCTGCCGGGTGCGCAGTGAGCGGTAAAAAGGTCCGCCGGTTTTGCTTCACACCTGCGCCAGCCACGGCTCGTTTGGCTCCCAAGTTTCCGTTACGCTTATCGAGATGCCGCCGGCCCACGCAGCAGCATGTTGCATCTCCGAAACCGGTTATAAAAAAAAAGAAGGGGGGGTCTCGGCTTCGTACGGCATCGCGTTTTAGCGTGGAAGACTGGGCATACCTCAAGCGATTACGGGACAACTCCGTATGGAAGGCGTACGGAAACCAATATGAGCAAGCGCGTCAGAATGGAACGAACCAGGCAGCAATTCAACGATTGCAGCTGGCAAAATCGAGCTGGCAATTCGTTTTTCTGCATAGCTGGGCGAACACAGTAGTGGCGTAGCCCGTTACCAGTGCACAATTTATGCGCAGGCGGTACTTTTAGCGAATGAGAACTACGAAGAACGTTGCCCATATGCCCCTTGCACATGTATGTGACACGCAGGAACCTGAGCGCCGCCGCCGTGGCTCAGTCATTATGATGCTCGGCTGCTGACCCAAATGATGCGGGTCCCATCCCGGCCGCGGAGGCAGCATTTCGATAGAGGCGAAATGCTAGAGACCCGTGTACTGTGCGAGGCCAGTGCACGTTAAAGAACCCCAGGTGGTCGAAATTTCCGGAGCCCTTCACTACGGCGTCCCTCATATCCGGAGTCGGTTTGCGACGTTAAACCCCATAACCATAAGCAGGAAGTTGAATATCGCACTTAATTCTCCATACCTGCAATTATGCTGTGGCGGAGAGCTACGATAGAACGAAGCAAGCTTGGCGCCTTTACACACACTCTGTTCAACGAAAGCCTTCAAATGGACATAAATAGTAGCACTAAACGCTCATCTTAACAAAAGACAGCACCAAACGGCAACCAAAGGAAGGCATGACATCAAGCTCGCTTCTCTGCACTGCACAAGATAAAAGTTTTGCCTCATCGCAGAAGTGTGAACGGTGAAGCACGCTTCAAAGGCAGCACCAAACAGAACTGACGTTTTTGCACACACACTGTACTACATCGAAAGCCATCAAACACAATTAAATACTAGCACTAAACGCTTATATTAACGAAAAAAAAGACGGTCAAAAAGCATCAAAAGAAAAGCGTGGCGTCAATCGCGCTTCTCTGCACTACCCAAGGTAAATGTTTTGCCTCAGCGCACCGGTGTCAACGATGAAGCACCCTTTAAAGGCAGCGCCAAACAAACGCGGGGCGACTTAGCGCACCCTTCCACCTCCAGCTCCGCTAAAAACAAAGCGAAATACACCAAACCGGGCACCGTCATTAACGAGAAACATGCTTCCCGCACGTCACAGGAATGGCGGAGATTTTAGGACATCATTCCACCGCCGCCTTTTGCGGCGGTTCCAATTCCTATGTTAATAATGCACCATCTTCAACAGAGCTGCAGAAACCCTGTAGCACGAAGTTCGAGGTCTGCGCTCGGCTCTCGCAATTTCGAACCGCCAGGGGCACAGCGCGAAATGCACACCCTCGACTCGCTCACAACAGCGTAACGGCAGAAAGGTTTCGCGCAAGTTCGCTCGGACGGCAAGCTGCTATCCGGCGGATCTCCATACATCACACATGCTGTACACTAGCTCTCAACGGGAAGCGGATAATACATTCACGGAGAGAGAACACCATAAAACACCCGAAAATGAAGAGAGCGAGAGAGGGCGAGAGAAAAAAGCGCGACGCAAAGCGCAGCGAATACGAATCTCTGATGACGGCAAACGACGCACGCGGGAGGCGCAGAGAATATAAGAGGTGCTACCACGGCTGCCTGGCGCGAGCGCTCGAAATCTACGAATCTCGCGGCGCAACAAGCCCTCCCTGCAATCGCGCAGGCGAGCAACCGCAGCGGCAACCCGGTACAACCCCTCACAAGTTCGCGTACGCGCCGCGCGCGCAGCTACCGCAACATGCAGCGGCGGCGGGCCGAGGCCCACGTTTTTATCGGGATTCAGTTTCCCACCGCCACAAAGCCGCGCTTCGCCTCATTTTATCCGACCGCGCGCTCGAGAAAAGATCCGCGCCTCTTGCTCCTTTCATTTTTTTTCTTCTTGTCTCCGCTTCTCATCGCGTTCCGTTTCTTGGCTTCGCCCCGCGGGCTGTAACAACAAACCGCGAGACGCCACGCGGGATCGCGCGCGTACTGCGTAACACAAACAGCGCGCGCCCGTTCAACTTTTCATCGCGGCTCTCCGCCCCGTTCCTCCGACGCGAGGGTAATAATACGCTCGCTTGATTCAGGCTATTCAAAACCCCGCGTGCGCGCCGTATAAGAAAGACAGCGGGTGCGCAGAGAAGGGATGGGCGCGTGCGTAGCCTCCGCATTTGGGTTTCTGGGTGTCTGTGTGTATATGTATAAGCAGTAGCGCTTCGCGCCGTCGCGAACGCCCCGCGTTATACGTCGGATTCTTCGATACGTTCGCTAGCGCCATATCTGTACACACACAGAGTGCTTGTCGGGAGCACTGCAATCCGACGGAGAAGTGATGAGATAGAAAGAGACCTACACACGGACACGCGAACTGTAAAACGGGCTGGGCAGACGCGCTCGCAAATGAAGCGCACGGCACTCTCCCCTTCCTCCCTCAGACTGACGAACAACGCCGCACATTTCCATTCACCACGACACGCGCAACGTCGGCACTTGGGAAGAACGGAGTGTATGAACACACGGGCGACGCCTATCCCAAGCCAGCTGCGCACGGACGAAGAAGGCTGAATAGGGAGGAACGAACACTGCCGGAACTCGAAGTTAAAACGTTCGCGCTTTCGTGCAGAAAGCCCAATTTGAAGCGTTCAGAATGCGGAACTCGGACATACATTCTGCGCGACGCATCCGGCGCCCGTGCGACGACGAATGCGATCTGTCGCGACCTCGCAGCTACCGTTAGGCGCGGAAACAAAACGACAGCGTCAACGAACAACGGGGACAGCGCCCTGGAGCGGACACTTTGTTAACTTGCACGCACGAAAGCGCACCAGCAATCTGCTTCCAACAGCTAACGGACGGACCACTCAACCAATTCTGATGCATAACGATGGGGCTCTTTAAATCGAACGACAGCTTAAATACGATGAAGGCGACTGCAACGCCTAACGGAAGGGAGAAAGTAAAATCACAGTAGATCGGCCATCCCAGCCGATTACAAGAGTGAAGAGACGCAGGGATGACGTAAGTAATGTCTCGTTGTGTTCCCTGTCGGCGCTGCGGCATGAGGGCTTTGCGAAGTTAAAGGTGTCACTCGCGAACGCATGAACCAGACTTCATAAGAATAACGCGTGCTAACGGTTGCAAAAAAAAAAAACCCAAGGCTAACATCTTTGAGGACATCAAAAGCGCTTTTTTATTAAGTGTATGAGAAATTATGCATGCCAAAAAGCCAACGCACGCAAGTAAAGTTGTAGGCCACTTTGCAGACCTACTAGGTTCGTTATCTTCTTCGCACCAAAAGTGCCCACCGCCGGAGGCGGTTGCTCGATTTGATGACCGAAGGGTTTCATCGCATCAGGGGTGCCCCGTCAGAGACGGTCTTGCGACGAATCAGGATGCAGGTGTTAAGGGAGTACGACTGGATTGTTTTATATACAAAAATTTACATTACGAACAAGTTGGTACACAAGAGACAATTTAAGCGGCAAAAAAGGTAAACAACAAAAAGATGGAACTGGCTAACACTAGGGGAGGCCCCTACTCGGCATAGCCGAAGATTCATTACATCTGAACGTAGCCCAGAACAATTTTCCAGGGCTCCGGGCCCTGGTTTTAAAGACCTAAAGGCCCGACCCATATTCGGTAGCGTACAATTACGTCAAACTATTAATATGATTGATTAAACAAGTGAATGGCCGGCCCTCCGATTACCGCAAGGTATATAACCCTCTCCCTAAAGTAAACACAAAAACAGACATCAAATTCACTTCCAAAAGAAAGAAAAACCCATTTTCTCAGGAGGCGCCACAACCCTTGGTCCACAGGTTTGCCTGCCCCGCCCGGCAGCCTTTTTGAGTTTCACCAAAACACTCGCTCCGCAGAAAAAGGAAAAGCAAAAACAACCACCACAAAACCGTGCCCACCCGTGCAATCGGATTCGTCTACCCGCCGCGGTGGCTCAGTGGTTAGGGCGCTCGACTACAGATCCGGAGTTCCCGGGTTCGAACCCGACCGCGGCGGCTGCGTTTTTATGGAGGAAAAACGCTAAGGCGCCCGTGTGCTGTGCGATGTCAGTGCACGTTAAAGATCCCCAGGTGGTCGAAATTATTCCGGAGACCTCCACTACGGCACCTTTCTCTTCCTTTCTTCTTTCACTCCCTCCTTTATCCCTTCCCTTACGGCGCGGTTCAGGTGTCCAACGATATATGAGACAGATACTGCGCCATTTCCTTTGCCGCCCAAAAAACCAATTATTAAAAACCAATTATTATTCGTCGAAGCTGGTCAACCCTGGCGCCGTTCCGCAAGTAGAGCTGTCATCGGACTCCGGTGGTGTGCTTCCGCTGTGCGCGACTGCCCGCTCGGTCCCGACTTTCCCAGGGGGATTAGCGTTCTCGTGAGCACACACGGCTTAGCTTCCACACCGATACCCGTTATCTCCAATCTGACCGCCGCTGCCCATCCGTCACTTTCATTGCTCCCCTCCTTGACAAGACCGCCATTTTTCAAGATCTTCCGAACAAGACGTTCGTCGCAGGGTCGCGCAGCTTCTGATGTCTGTCAAGAGAGAGGGGGGGGGGGGGGGGGGGAGAACAACGCGCGCGGCCCCCCGCTGTCAGGGGTGCTTGACCCCAAGACGGGCGCGTCTTTTCAGCGCGTCCCGCCACCGCCTGTCGCCGGGTTAGGAGGGGGGGTTCAAAGGGAGGCCACAGCGGTGGGGTGCCCTGACCGGGCGACCGGTCCTAATGACCCCACGCATCATCGATCCCGTACTACGCATATACAGAAGAAAAAAAAAAGGGGGGGGGGGGGGGTAGGGCAGAGACAGCGCGCAAATACTTCACGTATAGTAACCGGCCACCAGAACAGTGCCTACAAAACCATGTTTGATCGCGAGTAATAATGTCACAAGAAAAAGACATCATTTTCATAACATGCCCCCATTTCTTCAGATTCTGATAAAAATTTTCGCAGAACTGGCTACATCCACCGAGATTACCCCAAAGTCTTGCGCCCTTTGTTAAACTCAGAAACCACTCTTTTCTTTCAACATAACTCGAAACTTCACCGGAGAAAAGAAGAAAAATGCTTGCCTGCTTGAACATCAATTAAGTGACCCCCCCCCCCTCTCCCACCGCTCCTTCCCTAGTTCTAAGTATAAAAGAGTACTACCTTGTCGTTCTTTCGAGCCATCTATCTCGGCGACCGGAGTAAGACATCACAAAACATCTTTTGCGGAGATAAAGGTGTCTCTTGTGTAGTAACTGCGCTTCTCCGAGTCAACTGCAAGTGACACAACGCTACTACAGTAGCTAGACAGACAGCTACTGGCACTCCCTTCGTACCGGGCCGGTGGAATGCCACCTTGCCAGTAATAGTAAATAAAGCAGTAAAATTGTTTTATCTAATCTTTTTTTCCTCCCGCCCTTGTTTACATTGAACCATGTTCTCGTTATTGTTTTTTTTTATTCAAGGCTATTTTTCACAGTCTATACGGATGATGATGATGACAGTGTGTCCTTCCCTTTGAAATAGGTGGGCGCCTAAAAAAAAAAGTGCCCCGACCGGAAAAGTGAAAGTAATTCCGGAAGCTCCATCTAGCGTAACATCTGGGAATTCCCCGACGCACCTCAACAATCGTCATGCACGGTACACCCGAACGCTGCGATCGCAAGCGGGAATTAAAATCCTCGCTAACATAGTATACGCGCTGCCACGTGCCCTTATCGGCGAAAAAAAACAACTAAACAGCCCGGCACCTTTCTTCAATGCTGCGTGAAACACATCTCGCCAAGGCTCTCGCATTTCGTTCCCTCTTCGCCAGCCGCGAGAATTACGACGCTATATACCCGCCAAGCCGCACGCTGCCGAGATTGGGTGGCGGCGAAGGGATACCGGCGAGTTTCTCTCACGCTCCCTTTACGCCACACGCACTTCGCAGTACGCCAACGTTTATAGCGCGCACAGACACACACACATTCAAACACTATAGAGTCGCATTGAATCGCAATCGCGCTCATTCACCGGTGTGACAGCGCGGGCTTGCCGCCACGTGATTGACTGCGCGCGCGCCCGCGCGCCGGGAATCTCCGCTCGCACTTACTTATACTTCCACGCGAATTCGACAGCGCGCGCGGATAATTGTGCGTTACACAAGGCGCCGGCTTGGAGCACTATTAGACGCTACTGCTGCTGCTGAATTTCTCCTCTTTCGCTCGTTTTACTTTCCCTCCCTCCCTGCTGAGGAGTTTCACGGTAGCTATCAATCAGTTCGCACCACAGGAGCAAACGCGTATACGACGCGAAAGCTTCGAGACCCGTAAATGGAGAGTTTGGCGATTAAAACGCTCTAAGGCGAATTCAATAAAAGACGGAGGCGGCTGGGTTCGTGCGCAACGCCGGGCGTGCGAGGCAGCGGGAAAGAAACCGGTGACAGTATTTTTCGCTCATAAAGGAGGCGCCTGAATGCGGTATACAGGGGAGAAAAAAAAAAAGAGGAACATATTTCGGATATATAAAGCGCAAGAGCGAACCCATAGCTCTGGCGCCAACAGAAGAGAAACTGAAACGTGAACGCCGAACAAGCTTTAGCGAAGCGGTCGACTGAAAACTTTTTTTTTTTCCTTATATCGTTCGCGAAAAAAGTGAGAGCTGTGATCGACGGTGTAAAAAGGGAAAAAGTTGAGAATAGACTGCCAACCGGCAATACGTGCTTTCTACCGACGCATAGTCTACACTGATAAGCGCCGGTTGTGGTCTGTCACTGCTTCGCTTCTATAGCCGGCCGTTCGAACTTCATGGAGTAGCAGACCCTTAATCGACAGTGCTCCGAGTTTAGGAATGCGGATGACTTCCGGTTTTCGGCGAAGCGCGATGAGACAAGGGTATTCGGTACCATTTGCAAAGCATCAAGCTGAAGGTGCCGCAACAATTAAAACGTCGCCACCGATAGACAGCCGACAGCGACGGAGGTATACCACTCTATCTGCCGCTCATATTCACGCCATTATAATTACGCGTAATTAGGCTCCGAAACCTGCTTTCACCCGTCCACTCTCTCCAGTCAGCTTAGAGAAAGTAGAGGCAATTTCCCCGCCGACTAGATGAACGGCGAACTGCTAACAAAATCTGTAGCTACACATCGTCGTCGAAAATAGGAACAAGCATAAAATTCGTTGCAGGAAAGACGCAGCGTAGAGGACGGCTCACATCCGAAGTCGTCGGCATCCAGTGTGGCGCGCGTTCCTCAGCTGGTTGGATGCGCTGAGCGACAGCGGAGTTGACCCAGGAGTCATGCAGGAGCGTTTTTTAGAAAAGACACACAGCGTTCTTCTTGTACAGACGCGCCGCGTTTGTTTGTTGTTGAGCCCCAGACTGGAGCGCACGCAAACACAACCGTAACGGCTTATAAACGACTTCTCCCCCTACCGACGCCGCGGATTCCGAGTGATGTGAAGGGCGGATCGCAGTACCACACAATGCGCTGCGCGCTGAAGCTGATACCCCGGATATTCGAGAACTTTCGAAGGCCCGAACAACGCGCTTCCATTGGCGACACGCTGGTTTCTTTCATCATCATCACCATCAGCCTAAATACACCCACTGCAGGGCAAAGGCCTCTCCCATGTCTCCCCAATTAGCCCCGTCCTTTGCCAGCTGCATCGATCCACCCTATGCCTGCAAACTTCTTAATCTCATCCGCCCACCCAGCCTTCTGCCGCCCCCTGCTACGCTTACTTTCTCTTGGCCATAGCTTGATATCATTCCGCGATGTGGAAAGTTCCCTCATACAGATGTCATTCCACCTGAAGATGACGGCATTCCCGGCGGGCTTCAGGATCAGCGCCGTCGAGTTCAGCCTCAGGTTCAAACGACGTTCGCCTGAATCTACCGAGGACAGGATCTAATTACACTTCATGCTTAGCAGGAAGAATGTATCGACCTAATGTGAGGAAAAGATAACGAAAAATGAAAATGGAAGAAAATAAAACACACTTCCTTCGCAGCTTTGAAGGAGGCGCGAATGCCGAGCAGAGGACAAATCGTAGCAGGAGCACGCGTTGTTAACATTCCACGATGGCAGCGCATACAGCTAAGAGCTATCGTTCAAATCGTCCACACAGACCATCGCAGAAAAGGACAGAGCGACAGCAACAGGTGGCGTCCGCGTTTTCCGAAAAGCGCGGACAGGCCCTGGCCACTGTTTACGATTCGGATACGAGCGCTGCGGTTTCGCTGTACAAGTACAAAAAATCAGCTGCCGTTCAACCACTGCTGAACCATGGTTAGAGAGCGAAAGCTGTGGTGTATCGGGCAAGTAGACGCGTCTTGGCGTCTCTAACGTTGTGTGCGTTCCGCACACTGGATAGGCAGCGCGCCCACCCTGCCACCCTGGCAGGTGGCAGTTAAATTAATGGTTCATCGCGAGACGTTGGTCACCCAATGAACGCTGCGGCCTATATATTTCCCCCAGACTGACGTCACAACGGCAGTTTCCACCGCGCGACATCACGCGATTGTAACGTGACTATTCAATCGCCCTTTAGCGGCGAATCGAAAGGTCAAAGGTCGAGTGGTGCGACACCATGGTGGACCACATATGGTAAGGCCTATAGCCACACTTGACCTCTGGCTCACCTCAAGGTCAACCGGCAACGCACGGAGAAATCCGCTTTATTAAGCGTGCGATGCTTTCGCTTCAAAAGGAAAGGAAAGGAGCCCGCGCACTCGTCGTAGACGGCCCCACTTGAGTGGTTGTTCGTCGCACTCCAACAGCACCGCGTCTGCGCGCTCACGCGGTCGCCACCTCTAACAGAGAAGGCGGGCTAGAACTTGACAAGAACAGGAAGCTAGTGAACTGGGCGAGTTGATTTTCGTTCCCTTCCCTGTCCGGCGTGCTTCGCGCTGCAGCAACAGGGAACCTGTGTTAATGCTTGCCGTGTTGATGACACAGCCTAGCGGGAGGAGCAAGCGGGTTTTGGTGCACCCGTAGTGCTTTTTCGCGCCTGATTGGCTGCGCCGATTGGCATGAGCTTCCGCGCTGTGCCAAAGCCACAAATGGCGTGCGCCAGCTTTGTGGGCTACGTCGAGAGAAGCCAGGCGAGGAGTGTTATCAGCCAAACGCGGGCCACTATGACCACTCAGAATGTGCTCTCGCGTTCGTAATGGCCAAAGCGGCTGACGGGAGCAGTTTTTATACGTCCAGTGCAACGCTTTAAGTGCCGCTTGGGCAGTGCGGGTTTCCTATTTCGAAAGGCGGGCAAAGTGTGAGAGCGAACCAAGAGTCCGCGAACGGGTGGGCTGCGCATTATGCCCCCACTGGATCATCCCCCCGCCGCCGCGGCACTGCGTAGCACTGAAGGTGCTGGCTGCGTGCCGACGCACAGCATCCGCTTGCTGACGCCGGCGCATAATCCAGAGGAGTCGCACACTGTTAAGCCCAGCGTAATCCTCCTGAGATGCGTAATGTTTCCTCAATCTGGAAAGCGGCCCTAACGAAGCGCTTTCTGATGTTTTTTTCTTCAACCAAATCCTTTGCCAATACTGCTCTCAATCCATGAGGAGCAGCTAATCCCGGCTCGACCTGGCTCTCACGCGTCGGCGAACGAGAGACATTTTCATCGAAGTGCGGTCGCCACGACTATAGGACTGGATCCCGCGGCGAGCTCGTGCTCAGCGCGAAGCAACAAGCGAAAGTAATGCTCCCCTTCAGCTTTTGTAAACTGAAAGAGCGTTCAACTTTTATTAAAGGCGTCAACGCAAGAGCATCATCGCTGAAAGGAAAAAGTCTACGCGGCCAACATTTTTACAGCACCACAGGGGTAAAGATGCATGAACGAGCTCGGGAACTGGTGCTACCACCCGGCGCGGTGGGCCACCATTTACGGTGATCCACAACGAGTTCCCGCGTTCTACTTGGCGGCCGCATATCGATAGAGGCAGAGCGCAAGAAACACTGTGCAGCGAACGGTGAAGGATGTTGCCGGTGGTCGAGATCACTCTCGTGGCCGCCACTAACTGCGTGCCTTGTAGCGCACGCAAAGCGTTGTAACAGTGTAAAAAAAACGAAAAATAAGCATCAAGTAGCATTTTCGTGAAAGGAAGCCAGCACAAACTAAAGGTATCTTTACAACGGGCAGCGACATATGTCCCCGTGTATAGGTCGGGCAGGTGCTCATGATGCTCCGCAAACAGCGGCGCTACGAAGGCCTTGTACTGACGTTGAAAAGGAAAAAAAAAGGGGGGGGGGGGGGGACGCGGAAATGAACCGGAAAAGAAAGAAAGAAGGAAAGGAGGACAACAACCCGGCAGCAACAAACGGCGGGCGGTACACGTCTCCTGATCTTAATCCCCGCCACACACGATGGGGGCGGAGGTCGGCGCACGCGACGGCCACACACTTGACGTGGAATCGCGCGCGGCCAAAAGGGCGAATCAGGCGCGCGACCCGCGCTAATCCGTCGTGCGAATGCCGGCTGACCCCACGCATCGTCGGCGACGCTAGTGGTCAGTGCCCGCGGACAGACCCTCCGAGCGAGTGCCGGCCGCAGCGGCATTCTGACAACTGGGTTCGCCCCGAGACGACCGGTCGACGACTTTCGAACGCGGCGGGACTACATAGATAGACGCAGTTCATGTGGTGCCAATCTCCTTTTCCTTCCCTTCCCCAGGGCCTTAATGTCTCTTCGCTTGCCATCGAAGCACCTCGGTACAGACGAAGCATTCGAGGAAAATGAAGCGATGCCGAAAATGCCTGCCGGCCGTCTCCGCAATACATGCCGCAATTTCAGTTTCCGTGGAGATCGCTTCGTTCGCACGAAATGGCGCCGTATCCTCACGTGACCAGCGGCACAAGTGCGGCGGAACCCGCAGCACGTGCGGACGCGTCAACGCACCACGTGATCGCGTGACGCCAGTGCCAAGACAGCGTCCTCCAGTAAGCGACGCCGGTGTCACGTGAACCAAGGACGATGTGACCCATCAAACCACTAACGCGTGTATATACCCCTATTAACCCCCTCGGGAGACGTCAACCTCTTAAAGCAGAAGCTGCAACTTCACATTACTTCACAACTTCACAAAATTTCTACAACAGAACGGACTCTGCCTATTCGCCTCGCTTGTTCAGTAGATAAGTTCGCGGTTTAGGCGAACTCAACTCACCCTGCTCGGCGCCCAAATCAGTGGCTGGAGGAAGTATGATGGAAGTATCAATGTATGTATACGCGCACAGGCCTGAAATCTACATTGCTGTGAGCCAGGCAGAAAGCAAGGTTGGGTTGAGAGATACAATGGCAGCAAAGTCTACAGAAACCAAGCGTCTCATCCCCAACCACACGGCGAAAAGAAACAGTGCGACGTAGGCTAGCTTGGTGTTTACGTCGAGGCGCCTCCACCATATATGGTTCAAGCAATATTACCTGCAGTCAACCATGTCACCACTTACCACCCTTAACCAACGACCGTTTCAACCGCTAACATAGAGAATTCCGCTTGGCAGTGCTGTATACAGTGCACATCACGAAGGACCCAGCGGTTTCAAAATTTTAGACACTTCGCCACCGCCTTCTGAGCAAAGAAGAGAAATACTGTACCAAGCCGCGCGTATACATTTCAGCAAGAATCCGCGCAAGAGAAAACCCAGGCGCGCTCGGGTGTGCCTGCCACATCCTCCACGCCACAAATGGTTCGAATTTCGCGCCATTCTGCAGCGGTTACAAAAGCCTTCACAGCAGATAAAGTCCTCCACAGCGCAATTGGTGTCTCATCTGACCTTCTATCGACCAAATATGTTTAAGTCTCAATCGCATTTAAATTTCTGACACCTCGCGTTACTCGGCGAGCAAGACAGGCCTGGCCCATATTTGGTAGCGTTCAATCACGTCAAACTATTAACATGATTGGTTAAACAAGTGTATGGCCGGCCCTCCAATTACCGCGAGGCATATAACCCTCTCCCTATAGTAAACAACATAAAAACGGACATCAAATTCACTTCCAACAAAAAAGAAAAACCTATTTTCTCAGGAAGCGACACAACCCTTGGTCCACAGGTTCGCCCGTCCCGCCCGGCAGCCTTTTTGAGTATCATCAAAACACTCTTTCCCGCAGAAAAAGGGAAAGCAAAAACAACCACATAACCGTGCCCGCCCGTGCTATCGGTTTCGTCGAAGCTCGTCCACCCTGGCGCCGTCCCGCAATTAGAGCTGTCATCGGACTCCGGCGGTGTGCTTCCGCTGTGCGCGACTGCCCGCTCGGTCCCGACTTTCCCAGGGGGATTAGCGTTCTCGTGAGCACACGCGGCTTAGCTTCCACACCGATACCCGTTATCTCCAATCTGACCGCCGCTGCCCATCCGTCACTTTCATTGCTCCCCTCCTTGACAAGGCTGCCATTTTTCAAGCTCTTCCGAACAAGACGTTCGTCGCAGGGTCGCGCCGCGAGACGGTTCCAGGGAGCGCGGACAAAGCGCGCGTCCCGCCACCGCCCGTCGTCGGGTTTCGGGGGAGGGGTTCAAAGGGGGTTCCGCAGCGGTGAGGCGCGCCGAGACAGGGCGACCGGCCCTAATGACCCTGCGCATCACCGATCCCGTACAGCCACCTAGGCCCGTTTCACATGCTGCGACTGGAACCAGCGTATTTTTAGATGCAAGACATTATTTCGCATGTTTTGATTAGAACAAACACTTTTTTCTTCCACCGCGGCAACAGCTCCCACGTGACCGCACGTCACAGAAGTTCTTGCTGTTGGGCTGGTTGGTTCATCACAAAGTTGAATGGCGCCAGGGAACGAACACAGGAAGACACAGAGACAGAAAGAGCGCCTTCGCTCGCCGTCTCGGCGCTCGCCATTGGTCTGTCGCAGTGCGAACACACTGAATTCCAACCGGACGGAACTCGATCGCAAGCCGTCTGCGACTAGACCGACGGCCCTCCGCAGACGCAGACCGACGGAATTCGCAGGGTCGCAGGCGAAAATCGCATGCATGTGAAACGGGCCTTACACAATGCTTGCACGACTGACGAAGCTGCCACCGAATTAAATATATCTTCGTTGTCCGGAAATCTCAGTACTACTACTCATACTGACGTTACAGTTACACAGTAATGTAACGTAACTACGTCCATCTTTGTCTCAAACAAAAACCTCCAAGGCCGACCAGTGGCGTCAATGAGAATAATGGTCATCCCTTCCCGAAAACAGCGCCTTCGCTAGGTTCACTGAAACATCAAATTGCCAAATTTCATGACTGCGATAGAGCAACTATCTTGAGCAGGCCTGACACTGCTGACTAAAATCAGCACGTTCTAGCGTACACTTGAGGACATTTAGATCGACTTCGCCAACTTTCAAAAGAAAAATTATGCAAGTCGAGGTTGAAAATTTTATTGCTTCATGCTTGCACCTCAGTAGCACCCTAACAAAACCGCAATAAAAAAATTTCGCAACTACAGTTAATGGGACGGATAACACGAAAAAAAAAAAGAAACTGTGTATATATTACACATGAAACGCACAGCCTTTGTCAAAAGTTTAAAACCCGGGTTGGGGGGCGGTTTCATCCGGGCCACGCAAGGTGGCAATTTTTGGAGCACTGTCGAAACGCTACATAGCTATCTTCGAGCACGTTTGGAGCAGCCATGTCGCCACTTTGGAGAACTTGTGCTTGCCCATCAAGCAGCAAATTTTGAAACATTTTTATGCTGTTGAGAAATTCAATCTTAGCTAAAATATAATTGCCTCAACTGAATCCCTTGTATGGTGTACTTTGGAAAGATCATTTGCGACACACTTTGAGTGCATTTTTGCCTGCCAAATGCAGCTGACAGTCGTAATTCCGAGACTTGCCCGATATTCCACACTGCGTTCTCACTACAGTCATACCCTCCGCTAGCGCATGTGCCATGGAGAGCAAAACACGTAACAACACAGAGAACACAGGGCCTTTGAGGCCCATTCCGTATGTGTTACAATAGACGACCTAAACAGAACAGCCCTGCTGTTGTTACGCATCACTGCACTGTACTGTACTGTACTGATTTTGTGGGCCGGCCACACCGGTGCTCTCACAGAATTCCGCGCAATACGAACTGAGCTTTATATCGAAACAGCGGGATAGCTCCTGCGTGACGCGTCGCGGACGCCACACCCTGCGGCTGCCCGCGCAACAAATGCCAGCAACCACTTTGAATTTTGACGCAGTCTGAACTTTCGTATGGCTTTACTACATACGTAGGTATCAACCGCAGCGAGCACTGCAGGCTGCAGGCGCCTGAAGGTATGTTTAGCATGCGCGCGCTGCACGGTGACGGCACGTAAGGGACACTGGAGCTTTTTAAAGCCCATGAGTGCGTGACAACCACCCCCCCCCCCCACCCTCCCTGCTTTCGGCTGCTTTCAGCGCTCAGACAACGCGCACTCATCGAGCGGCGAAAATTTTGCTCCGTCTGCTACAGAAGTAAGTACCATCGGGGCTGTAAGGCAAGCGCACTCAAGAGAAAGCGTGAAAACGAAACTATGCCTCGACAGGCGCGCAGTGCAAAGTGCAGATGAATGGGATGTCCCAGGGGGCTTGCGTTGCTGTCTTCCGATTTTTACTCCTCCAATATGGCTTGTAAGACGGGATGTTTCCGGATAGTATAGCAGGTGATAATTTCACCGGATAATCGGAGCAGCCAGCGCGTTGCTGACCAGACAATTCTCCGACTTTAATTGCGGCCTCCGAGACCCTATGCGGGTGGACGCTGTGCCGATTCAGCGCCGCTGCTCATCTCGTCACAACTCGAATACTTTAGGCGGCCCCAAAATTTACCATATCCAGCATTCGCGCAGCCGCACGGTCACCCCAAAGTGAACGCCCCGGTACACAACTCTGGCGAAAAGCAGACTTGAAGGCACACCTAACTCGAAAGCACAGCTCTTCGAGTATGCTCTTCATTGAACTCTTGAATGCATCGCGCGACGGCGGCGAGCTTTAGTGCGGGCTACGCCGGCCAGGGGCGACGATGTTTGCCGATCATTGACTTAACCAAAGAAGATGCGAGAACGTGTTCCGCAGACGTCGGGACCACCCTAAGCGAAATTCCGGCTACGTTTTCGTACAAGTCGAAGGGCAGCTAAATTTCGCTTAAGGCGAAGACACACATTCCTATCCTTTTTTTTTTTGCTATCGCTTCCCACCCTTTCTTTCCCTCTTACTGTTCTTTTAGTGACGCTAGCCACAGCTAAGATGCTTCAGGTTCTGACGGCAGATGCCGCAGCTAGCCGCATCTTTTCCTTCTAAGGTTTTGTAGCGATAGCTACATTACGGTAGAATTTCGGCGCCGCCACGCTGTCACGTGGTGCGGAGCAGCTGCCGGCGGCGCGGCGCCGTGGCTGATCACGTGGTTGGTCACGTGACCAAGTTCCACTCGGCCAGCCGTAGCTATCGCGTCACTCCAGGTTTAACCAGAGTTAAACCAATGACATTTTTTTTAATACAGATTCACTAATAATAATAATAACAACAACAACAACAACAACAACAACAGATTTTGGAGCACTTTGGCGTAGTTTTGACCATTTTTATCAGTTTGGCGCAAGCAAATTTCGCTTAGCGCATAACGGTGCAGGAGCGGAAGCACTGCGTGACGTTTACCGACTCCCCGCGTTCCAGTCCGGGGCTGAAAGCGACGCCGAGAACGCGACGACGGGCCTCAACGCGAGCACCGGCTTTTCCCTTGATTTTCCTTCACAAGCTAGCACGCTGCTTCACGTGCCGTACACAGGTACACTATAGTTCGAGAGACATCCCCAGAGGTGGCGGAGAGGCGCACAGTACGCGTACGTGCACGCACGTAGAGGTAAAGTACGCAAGAGAAAATCTCTGAACGCAGCTGCGATAAGCCGCCTGATATAGGCCGCGCGGATTAGTGGCGTACAGGCGGCTGGCTTCGCGGAGACGCGAGAGAGAGACTGCTGCCAAAAAACCTCTACGGTCGGCTTGGGGACGGCGCGACTCAACTCCCATGCAGTGCGGGTGGTTGGGGTCGCTTGATGCAAGCAGGCATAGTTAGCGCCCAAGTGCATGGCATGCGAGACACCTAGCTGTCTTATCTTCAGGCCTGACTTTGGAAACAGTGGAACACGCTGAAAAATTGGAGGGGAAAATTAAAGCGATAGCGTAATGGGTTAATTCCGATGTATGCGGTATCGGTCATTATCGACTTTACATTCTTAGACCCCTGGGAGTCATCATACCCGTCCTGGCGCAGTGGTGCTGCAGGCGTTGGTTAAGCGACGCGCCACTGCCCTGCGATGATGGCAGGTGGCCCCAGCTTGCGCGGCCCGGGTTGATCTGCCCGAGCAACCATTCATTAATTCAACCGCCACTTGCCACGGTGGGCAGTTTTTACACAATCCGGTGGGCAGGTTGTGATGACGCCACAAGGTCACGTGACTGACCTAGGTGGCCCACCTGCCTCCTAGGTTGCTCTCTGGAAGCAACCCTCCAGAGTCGTGATTTTTCGCTAACTATGCCGACGACGAAGGATTTTCTGGGTGACGGTGCCTTTAACGTTATCGCGTTAACACTGTTTTTGAGGGAAAAGAAGACGTGCAGCAACTGTATCATCGCGCCATGGGGGAACGAATGGAAGAGGGACTATTAAGAAAGAAGACAGAGACAGAAGCGCCGTATGCGCACGACTGCGGATTAATTTGACCACCTGGGATTTTTTCGAGGTGGCACTGAGGACAAACTGAAGCTAGCTTGCATCGAAATATTACCGCGTTTTAACGATAACCGAAAACTGAGCTTCTATAGGGTAGAAGCAGCCAAAAAATGAAGTACAAGCGTCGCCGTCAGCGGCCCGCACTTCGCTAGAAGACTGCGGTAATTAAGTGGATACGTTTTAGAGCGCATCAGGAGCCCGTTCCTGGCTCCCACGTCGTATAGCTGTCGGTAGGGAGGGCGTTGCGGATCTTTGAGGCTGGGCTGCACAGCCATTCTTTAATAACGGTTATCACGGAGTCCTTTCCGGTGCACAAGTCACGAGCTTGTGGCGAGTGGCGGTAAAGTTTTCGAACGGAAACTGAATGGAGTTATGCTCACGAAATGTCTCTTTAACGCGCACTGATATCGCACAGCACACGGGTGTCTTAATTCCTCCTCCAACGAAACGTGGTCGCCACAGCTGGCGATTTGATACTGCGCGCGTCCTCGGGCTCACCAGCCGAACGCCGTAACCACTCAGGCACCGCGGCGGCGATGGAACACACTGTCAGTAGCCACAGGCGGTTCCGAATAGTTCACTGGCTCGAAGGTGCCGGCGAACTTCCTGCGGTCTGACCCTTAGCCTGACGTAGATAGATCCCTCGGAAGTTCCCGAGTGCGGAAAAGCTACTTCTTTTTTCTCTCTCTCGCTAGCACCGCTCCACTAATCTTGAAGGGACACAAAGGTCTCTTGTTCTTGTAAAAAATAGATTCAATGACTTTATGTGGCTGTGTTGGTATTTGTTCGGCAGCAAAAACGTACTGATTGGTGAAAAAATTTGGCTTAAAGACGGAATTTTTTTCTCCCGCCCCTCAATTCAAATTCGCGACGTCAAGACCAAAACGGACTCGGTGATCACCGATAGGAATAGAATGGCAGGGTGGCCTAGCCTCTAGGATCCGCGCTTAAAACACGTCTCGACGTCATTGCAGCAGTTTACTTGCCACAACGGCTGGTGGTGGTGGTACCTGCATTTTATCCCTGTTATTTTTCTTTTACAGTTTATGAGAACCGCGCCTTCAATGAAAGTGGCCTGTCTGTCATTAGAACGTGGTAATCAATTGACACAGGGCAGCCTCAGCTTTTTCTCAGTGTCTTTTAAAAAGAATACAACGCTTCAGATATATGAAAATGGGTGGCGTTCAGTTCCAAAACAGCGGCAGCCAAAACATTCTTGTTGTTCCTCAAACTTGTCTCAAAGGGCCCCTAAACTGCTCTTGCCAGCAGCCCCCTCCCAAATTTCATTCCACCCTTCACCATCATTCGCTGCAATGATGGTTAACACTCTCACTGGTGAGCCTGAGAATGTGGATATTTTCGGCTGAGACACACTACGCCGATTATGAAGAAGTCGACTGGGACGAAGCCTCATGTATACAACTATCACTGAAGCCTCAGTATGATGAGGCATGCCCGGCTGAGCGCAAAAAAAAATAAAGTATTGCATGTGTATTGCACTTGTGGCTTCAGGAACGCTGGCAATGCCGAGAGGAGCCGGAGAGCTTCGGGGACAAAAGCTTCAGGGAAAAGAGTTGCCCTAATATTTCAATCTAATTATTTCTTAGTAATCTATGTTAAATGACTTATTGTAACTGATAACTGCATTATCATCCATCCAGGGTCGAGACAAATTGGTTTGGTCAGAACAAAAAAAAATCCTCTTCCGCGGCAGTCAGCAAGTCGGCAGTCAGCAGTCGGCAGTCGGCAAATGCAACAAATTTCGTTTATGTTTTAATTAACGGCGGTCATCAAGGGAGGCAGGCACGTAGCCAGAAATTTTTTTTCGGGAGAGGCCCAAGGCAATTTTTTTTGTGCTCAACTAGAAAGATATGGGGAGAAGGGCGGGTGAGCTGGATTTTGGGGGAGGGCCCGGGCCCCCTTAGGCCCTCTCTTGGATAGGTGCCTCAAGGGTGGTAAAGAGGCATAAGGTTGTGCTAAGGCCCTGCCAGGGACTCCGGAACGTTTTTTTTTTTTCGAGTGAGGAGGCAAGAATTGTGGCTTCTTTTGTTATTTATTTTTAATGCTCATTTGCATAATAATTTTTATTTTTTATTTTTTTATTTTCAATGCTCAAAGGTTGATGCAAATTGTCACGTTGTGGTGACGACACTCCAGAAATCCGGAAGACAACGAAAAGGCTTCCAAAAGAAACTGTTAAAGGGGCTGGCTCGCGCCCACTAGGAACTGAATGACTTGGCGGCGGCGATAGCCACAAGCGTGCTCGGCGGTCATCAAACTGAGTGCCTGCAGTTCTTGGCCGCGCTCAATTTAAATCTAGCAAGGTACCTTCGATAAAGAACCAATAGCAACTGCAACAATCTAGAAAAATGTGGAAGCGTTTGCACGCGGCCACGATCAGTGGAGAAGTAAAGATGTACTGGTCTCTTGCTGACCTACTTGGTTCTTTATCTTCGCACCAGGGGTGCCCACCGCAAGAGACGGTTCGTTGGTTTGGCTGACTGAAGGCTTTTTCGCACCAGGGGTGCTCCGTCAGAGACGGTCTTGCGGCGAATTAGGATGCAGGTGTTAAGGGAGTAAAGACTTGAGGTTTTATGTACAAAAATTTACATTATACAAGTTGATGTACAGGAGACAACTTAAAGCGAAAAAAAAAGGTTTAAACAAAAAAAGGTGGAACTGGCTATAACACTAGGGGAGACCAGTCAAAACGATTTTCCAGGCTCCGGGGTCCGGTTTTAAAGACACCAGAGCCTAGCCCACATTTTCGCACCACCCAATCAAAACATACTAACACATGATTGGTTAACAAACTGCATGGCACGCCTTCAGTTTCTGCACCGTTCAAAACCCTCTCCCTAAAATTCATAACACAAAAAGAACATCAAAGTTGCTTTAAACAGATGGCATTCCGGGAATCGTTCCACGCCCCATACTACCACAGTACATGAAAATACATCATAAACACATCCAGGTGTCGCAGGCTCCACAGCACACGAAAATACAACATAAACACATTCACGTGTCACAGGCTCCCTGGGAACCCGTGACCCTGGCGGTTCCCAGCGTTAGGGCAATTATCGATTTCACCCGAGCCGCCGCGGGTAACAAACTACTCGTCTTCGCGACGACTGTGGACAGGCGTCCCCCAAAATCTTCAAAGCGGCGCCAAGCCTGACATTTGCTGCCTTGGCGGCGGCATTCCTTTTCTCCGGCTACGTTTCGTTAAGCCGGCCCGTTCCCCCAGAGCATACAACGTCCTTGCGCGTGGGAGTCGCCGCGACGCCCGCAAGTCGCGTCCGCACCTGACCGTACGCTACGCTTAATTACTCCCGGTCAAGCGCGAGCGTTCGGACCCGTCTCGCACGGCGGTTTTAGCCCTTCAAAAAAAAAAAAAAACCTCTACCGACCTTCCAACATAGGCGGTCTTCGCTCAGACGAGAAGGAGAGGGGAGGGGGGGGGGGGGGCGCTATGGCGCCTTCGCCAGGGTCACTGTCGGTCTGCCTCGCCTTGCCCCCTTCTTGCCAAAGCACCGCCGGGGATTAGCGAGGGGAAATCGCCGCCCCGCTGCGCGGAGCCAGCAACAAAAGGGCGGATGGTTCCCACAAAGCGGCGGGCATCCACAGATCCCTTACAGGAGATAAGTCTGGTCCCATCCCGCATTACAAAACAAAATGACAAAGCCGCGCGTGCCGGCGGTTTTGAGTGCGAACGAACAAACGGTGCAAATATTCACGGCAATATAAAACGAAGTGAAATGGGAAGCTTTACGCACGAGGAGTGATCAGCTGCAAAAAAAAGTTTTGTGCATAGTTTGTTTGAATTCTGCTATTTATGACCATGTACACGGGTCAGACAATTGACTTCTGTTGGGACATGACTAGTTTAGGTTACTCATATACGAAATGCTTTACATCTGGCTACGAAGCGAAGTAGCTCAGCACCGCTGTGATTTGTCCTCAATCCCAGACTGGGGGAAGGGGGGGGGGAGGGGGGGTGCTGACCCCCTGTTCTGGGGCCCCTGGACCCTGCAACACCACCAGGGTAATATCATGGTTGTATGCCCAAGAGGGGCACAGTAACGATGTCTTGTTTCACAGCAACAGGGGGCATCATAGTGCAAGTTAAAACTATACGATATGAGAAGATAAGTGCTGATAGATCAGCCCAAGTATTTGCCCTGAAATTAGTCTACACAACAGTGGCTGGCTATGAAAAGGTGTACTACAATGGCTACCAACATAGTCAGGGAGCTCAGCAGAGAGCCGGCATGGGAATGTGGTTGCCTCTCTCAATGAGAAGCAAGTAGAGCAACTCTGTGAACCTAATGCATGTAGAGCACTGAAATGTGGCTGCCTGCGTGCACTCAGAACTGCAGGTTGGAAGCTGGCAATCAGTCACGAACGCAGCCAAGCCTTTCGTCACACCAAGAAATTATAAGCTGCCACACAATGTTGGCAACACCTCCCATAGGGTAAGTGATCTGACCGCAGCAAAGCGTCGGAATAATGTCTCAAGCCTGAAAGTGAAGTGCTACTAGAACTGCCCATGCAAGACAATGTGTCTGGATTGCAGGAAGGAACTAAAATCATTTAACACCTCAAACTGCAGAGAAGCTATGCTCCCTTTGAAAATGTAGAAATGTCGACAAGTGCTTTGTCCGCTAGGAGTAACCTGAGGTGCAACGGGACATGCTGATCATCTGTTCATCATCATAATAAGTATTTCACTACATTTTCTTTAGACAAGCAATGAGGAGAAAAGATTCGCTGTCCACCAAGATGGCCAGTCCTCAGTTTGGAACAGCTGGATAAAGGCAGCACCTAACAATGCTTGTTATACATCAGCCTTTTAAACTATTTGATGCTTCTTACAAAGAACAAAGAAGATAAATGCTACTGTTAACATGGAAATCAGCATTAACAAACCAGTTGCATTCACTGTCAAAAAATTGCCGACTGCTGCATCTATAGAGGTCACTATCAAATAGCTCGATACATTTCTGTAGTTCTCCAAATGCACCAGAAAGCATACAAGGTTTATTTTTCTCTTTTATCTTTTTCTACATGGCTCCTTATTTTATTGTTTACATTTTCCGATAGAACACAAATACGTTTGATAAAAAAACTATTCAGCAGAAACTTATTAAGCTGTCCATGAAATGTTAATGGAAGAATATATCTGACATCGACCCTCTATACACTACGGAGGTGCTCAATTAGCCGTTTCATAGCAGAGAAGAATTACAGCAACAATACTCTACCACAACAAAGCAAAGAGACATTGATTAAAGGAGAGGCGGCAGCAATTTCTGAAGAAAGCAGTAAAACAGAGCTAGTTATTACATCCCGATCTCATGAACATCACAGCCAGAGCCTTGGTGGGCAACACAACGTGCGACTTTAGTCAAAAGGTAGCTTGTCCTTCCTGCAACCCCTTTTATCACCATTTTCTGTGTGATAAGTCTATGCATGACTGCTGCAAATACCTACTAGATTGTAAGCCTCATTCCACTGGTATGAACAGCAGGAACCAGCCCAAAGGTGTAATTGAGCAGAGTGGTGGTGAAGGAAAATAAATCAGAAAGATGAAAGCAAAGCATGCCCCAGAAAACTCAGCTTCCCAAAAACCTTGTAGAGCCCTAGCAGCAAGTAAAGTAAAGCTTGCGTTGGTTGACCAGTAGCACTCTTAACTCACTAAGTTGTACCCAAATAAGAAAAGCTACTAATGACCCAAGGGCCGAAGTCTTGATGATCAGCAGTATAACAGACAAGGCACAGCACAATTACAACTCATGCTGCTGTAAGAGTAGCTTTTTGAGTTTGGACACGAGTCCTTGATGCAAGCTGCTAATGTGTGCAGCAGTGTACATCTTCAGTGACCACTGAATACAATGATCGAAGTGCATCAAACCACACACCACATCACCAAAAAAAAAACAGAAAGGGAGGGTGAAAGAAATTAACAGAATAAAGTGCAGCACAACGCCACTTCACCGGGAGATGTATTGTCTGTGCAAGTAGAGAGTCACAGCTTTGAGCATGATGCCGACAATGAAAACAAGATGGAAAAAACTTGAAAAGTTGTGAAAGGTTATCCAAGGCTCTTCTGGACTCTGATGATACAAAAGGCTTGGGAAAAATTGCTACGGGAATGATCGTAACGAGACGCCCTTTCTGCTTGGGAAAGTTCACAACTTCGTTAAACTCAACGAAAGCTCCTAAGCATGAACTCGGGAGAAGTTCACAAAAATGTGCACTCCAATTCCAAGAGCCTGGAAAGGAAAAATCCCCCTGCTGTGTTTTCAGCCAAGAACTAGAAAACCTCGGCCACAGTCTCTCTCCTCAGCACCCATTCTGGCTCCGAAAAATACACGCTAAGTTAAGACTAGCACTGCATGACCAAGTGGACAAGAGAAGGAAGCCTTGTGAGTGTGAACATCTGTTCCAAAGTTTCAAGAAACGTTGCTTTACGATCACCTCTGCAGCATAGCACATAGACCACAGTCAACAGCCTGGCCAAGCCAATGCAATCCTCACCTCTGCAACTCTGCTAGGATTCAGTTGTTCGACTAGTTTATGTACTTTTTAAGGGACTCCCAATGCTATTATACATAACATTTATCTGACAGTGTATTGCCCCCAACTCACCCCCGGAAGTTCCTTATCACAAGTTTCTCGATCAATATAGCGTCGCCCAACTATAAGATACTATTCTATAGCGTTTCATAAGCCCAGAATACAAAAAATCAAATCTGACCTTGTCTGGCCGGCATACTGGTAGTTGGTAGTAGTGGTACGTCTCGTGTGGGTTGAAATACGGCCCAACCTTGTTCACGTACAGCATCACCTGCACATTGGAAGAACAAAAGAAAAAAGAAGCACCGGTAAGACTGTAAACATTCCGGATGCAGTGAGTAGGGAGCACACTTTGCTAAACCTTTGCTCTAAGTGTGCGTGATTCCACATCCAAACCAAACGACTCAATAATTCCAACTTGAAGGGAACTCAGAATTTGTGGAGTTCGAGTTAAAGGGAGCCTTTTCAACACATTTCTTTGATGCTGATGCCAGCAAAGAGTCTTTGAATTAAGTGACTTCGAACGATAAAATAGTTGATTATTATTATTAATCTCAAACCAATTAAAATTATTAATCTCAAAACCGAAGCCTAAACTCCGTACATGTGACCAGTACAGGGGAACAGTCCCCTATGAAGCCTGGCAAAAATATTGTGTCACCACTGCATTTGTGACAAAGCACTACTAGTAGCTTTGCTTGACAATGAAACTGTCACCTAGTCCTCTTTCAAATGAAGTACTAATGCTCCTTTGCATAAATAAAAACCCCACCTGTTTGGCCCCTTTCTCTAAGGACTTAAATACAGAATGCAACTTCATAAAAACATTGGCAATTGAAACTGCCTATCTTTCTTGAAGTAAAGCTACAAAGCTCTAACCATTCAACAATTATTCTACCTATTATCATAGCGATAGCTACACTACGCCATCCACTTCGTGGGGTCAGCGTGGCTGCGCTCTGAGCCATGGCACCACCGCTCCTCAGCTGTGCGCATGTGTGGAGTGACATCATAGCCAGCAGCAAGTGTGCGCGCCGCGCGCTTTGCCGCTGCGTCGACGGTGGAGCAGACGCTGCCCGCCTCGTCAGTTGTGCGCATTTGCGGAGTAACATCAGAGCATGCAGCTCGTGTGCGCGCCGCGTGCCTACATTACGCTAGCGTTTTGAGCCTTCAGCGTGGCGGCGCCGTAGCCACCATGGCGCCTGCCGGCAGTGCAGCGCGCCGGCAAAACCGGGTGGGGGAGAGAGTGAATTTACGTCCAGGGACGAAGATGAAGAAAGAACGCCCAGCGAAACGCAGCTGCGAGAGACTGACTTTGCAATTCGACTGAGTGAGTTCCACTTGGCCAGGTGTAGCTATCGCGTGACTCCAGGTTTATCCAGAGCTAAACCACAGCCATTTTTTGCAGTTTGCCTAAAATACCAGTAAATACAGGTGAAACACAACTTTCCTGCGGGATACACTGAATTCAAGCTAGAATAGGCTAAAAGATTTTACGGTCCAACCCAAACAAGCATCAAGCACTACCTAGTCATACCGCAAAAATAAACAGAATGTCAGCACCTTCCGAAGCAAACAGTAAACAACACTGCATTTAGTAATTAAAAGCACAGTCTAATAACCAAATAAACTTTATCGACAATATTTTCTTAGTGGCAATCGTAAACTCCTTCCCCATTTAAACGCATACCCACCAATGAGGCTGAAAACATACGAGAACAATTAAAAATAATACTTCAACAATGGAACGTCACCTTCCATTTCATAGCATATTCAGCATCTCTGGGCTCTGACAGAGACACAACAGCGACTGCCTGCCACCTAGACAATGAGAAGCGTGACATGAACTACAGCTTAAAGTTCCGAGGTGTTTTTAAAAAACTATAAATTAAATAAAGCTGGGGCTGCCTACTACAGGAACACACAGTCATATTTTGCAGATAGCAGCATTTCTGATTGCAGTGTTAACAAGGTGGAAGTCTGCACTTTCAAAGCATTTTAAAAGGTGAAAAAGCAGGCTTAAACTGCGCAAGACACGGTGACTAGTAGTAGTAATAAGTGTTTTATTGAAATGATAACAGAAAGGAAGGAAAAGATTTTTGCTAGCCCCGGCATCTGCCATAAATACTGAAGCACCTGAGCTGAGGCAGCAGGAATAAAGGAAAGCAGGCAGAAAGGAGAAATGAAAGGAAAGAGGCGAGGGGATAGATAGAGAGGATAGGGGAGAGAGGTAATATACACAAAAACTATTTACACAATAATAAATATGTATGGGTTGCACACGTGATTAGTTCATAATGAAGCAATAAAAACACACGCGCACAGCACTATGTTCACTACAGCTGGAGTGGGGCGTCCAGCTGTTAATCGTCCAAGGTAGCACTCCTGGAGCGTTCGGTCACTGCACGTAACTACCTGGCGTAGAACAGACGGGACGTCAATACCGTCTGTTCGAGGAATGCACAGAGGTTCACCAAGTGACTAGTCGCAAAAGAAAAAAATAAGGTGTCTAAAGTAGCTTCTAACAAAAATAACCCTTTGTATCACGCCCAGTCCTGACCATGAAATGCAGCATACACACTCCAGGCGAATGGATGCACTACCAGCAGGGAGGGACACAATCTGAAATAGCACGGCGCCACTATTGGCTCTGGGCTCCTCTTCAGAGCTGATTTTAAATATTAATTACTAACAAAATGGCCAGTACTACTCGGGGTTCTACTACCATACAGCCGGACCTACCAGAAAATGCCACTATTTTTTAACTCGTCTCAACAGGGGACCATCCCTTTAAGTGGCACACCCAATCAGGGAAGGAACATTTTCAACATTTGCATCACTACGGTACTGTATGCATCATCTTCTTGAGTTATCTATGCAAGCACTTCAAAAAGCATTAGACACATCATTAGTAATGATAACTTCTGTACGGCTCAATAAAAGTGACCTGAAAGATTTTTGTGCATACAGTCGAGCCAAATTATAACGAACCTGATGGTTACACGGGTTGCATTTGTTGTACTCGAAGTTGGTAGTTACTGGGGTTGCCTACTATGGCCAAAATATACAGTTAGATAAGAGTGGCATTTAGTTCTTTAACAAGTCCATTGCACATGTTTGTTCCTTCAAAGCATCCCTTATCAAGCTGCTTTCTAAACTCTCCAGCACAGTCATGTGCACCTGGCCAAGACCCTTGCTGCATACAAGCCGCTTTAGGAAAGTGATAATACCGAGAGCAAATGAGGCGTTCATGGCAGTAGGTCAGCATCCTTGTCTTCAATCCTCGACTAAGTCGTAAGGATGCAGTGACAAAGCAACCGCAGTGCATTAGCACACAGAATGCGTAGTATGCACCACCCTTGTGCAAAAAGCTCAAGCAGTGCACTGGACTCGAAATAAAGTGACAAATCGCCACAGTTACTAGGTTCCTGAAGCAACCTTTACACGGAGGCAGAGCCGCATATATTTACAAACAAGGTGAAAACTAATGCTTTATCTGAAAACCGCTGACTGTTGTCTGATTTCAGTTTTCATTGATTGGTGCGCATTGCTCGATCCCTCTACACAAGGGTGACGCAGATTGGCTGCTATCTGGACGCTGCCTGCACGCGGAAACCGTGCAGAAGGCAGAGATCCGATTGGGTAGACAACACATGCCACGTGATCAGATGGGCCAGCAGACATAACTCGTGACAGGCATTCAAACTTCTAATACTGCTGCCATTGGTTGATCACCGGCTGTGTGCAGGAGTTTCGTTTTCAATGCTGACCTTGTTTCGCTCTCACCAAGTTTTTGCTTCCCATTTAAACATTTTGCACAGCTAGCACACACGCATGCACTGATTGACCTTGTATTTTGGGTGCATTTGGCTGACGGTCAACTGCAATTTCAATGCTGCTTTCGTTATTATTTTTAGGGGCGTCGACACTTTTTTCGGGGGAGCTCACAGGAGCTGGGAGATGCTCTTCGGTCTGCATGCTGGCGGGAAGCGCGCGTTGCTAGACTTTGGGGGGAGGGTACCATGCCTCCTAGTTTGTTATAACCGAGTGGTGCAGCCACAGTTGTTTGTTTTAACTGTAATGCAGTGCCATAGCCAAACACATATTTCGACGATAACACCGGCCTCATTTGTAATAGGCGAGTGTGCGTTATACCTACGGCTGCTATAAGTGGACTCGACTTATGCACTTAAGTCCGTGGGCAGTGTGAGTGGGAGGGAATGTCGATGTCTGCAGAACACAACTACTTGGCGATCACAGCTAGCCCATGAGAAGGAAGAGGAAAAACTTTATTTGAGACCAGCACTTAAGGCCCAGTGAAATAGTGCGCTAGCTCCGCTACAGCCCGCGAAGAGCCTGGGTGAAGCCAAGCACACCAGGGCCCACGTAGCCCAAATCATTATATTAACGCAATATGTTTGCTATGGATGTTAAAATAACACTTCTGTACTGTGGAATAACGTTAAACCAAACATTAAAATTCAACATATAATGTATTTGTTGTCCTCAGAATGTTTACACAATTTTTCAAATAAAACAAAGTATTACCGTTGGTAATAAAACAGTAAAACATATTGCAGCTTGGCATATAATGTATTTATGTTCGAGAACTCGAAATTAGCATTAGAAAGAAGCCCAGATGTAACATGCAATGCGTAACCCATGAAGACTGTTGTACCACTAATGGTTCATTAAACCACTAAAATGGCAACCAGTAACAACGGAAATCGGGAAAACAGAACTTTGCAAATAAAGCTCTTGACTTGTGCCAGTCATAGGTTATATACATACTGCCAAAATTTAGAAAACTTGTTAAAAACAATTTACCACTAAAACTTTTGGGGGCACTGCACATGGGTAGTATAAAAACATGAGCTCAGAGTAATAACACAGATCGGGTGAGTGCATGAGTGTTTACAGATGTGCTGTGTTATACTCCTCCATTGTTGCCCTTATAGTATTCTCCACGCTGAGGCGATTAAGGCTGCTAGTGTGCCTTTACGTAATAACAAACCTTGGTCTAGTTCTTTAAAATTTTTATTTTAACATTATTTTAAGTTTGTTTAATTGATATATAAATGATTAAATACTAATAGCAAAACATTATATTTGTAACATTTAAATAAAGTTAGGAAAAATGACAATAAGAACGATATAGTGATGTTTCACTTAAACAAATAAAAAATGTTATTACATTTTGGGTGCTACTCAGGAACAAGAGAAATGGTAAGGAAAATAAGAAGATTTAATCGCAGCATTACAAGAGTACAGAATGTGTTGAGCACCTGCCCTAATCTCCAGACAGTTGGGACAGTCAGCTGTGTCACTCCATCTGAAATTGCTAAGCATTAGTGGGGGTGAGCAAGTATTAGTTTGAAAGATGAGTGCTAGTTACTTGTTGAGTGAAGAGTGGGATTCGGGGAAGATTGTGCCGTTTTTTCCTGACATTCTGGTAGCATTCAGCTACCGCATGTCGCATCAGTACTGCAGAGGAATGCTATTTTAGCTCAGCTGGCAGCAGCACATCAGCAGTATCAACACACTGAGAGCACACAACCATCTGGCATCACTTTAATATAGTCAATTCTAAAGTGTAATTTTAAGGCAGCAGCTGTGAGACCAAACAAATGCTGCCCTTTTATTTACTGCGAGGCAGTCGCACACCCATGGCAATAAATTACAGTCCCCAAACACGCACTAATCAATTCCTACAAGCTGCATGGCATTCACAACAAGCCTCCATGTGATTTCTGCTTGTTTTCTGTATATCTTCGGCCTTTATTCTTTTCGTTGAGCATGTGTATCAATTCAGCAGCATGCACCGTCTTATGTTCTTCATTCAGAGACATCCAGGAAATGCAGGCTGTGACACAGTACATGGACAATTTTGCGGACTACCGTACCAGTAGTATCACAAACATTACCCGACACACAGCTCAAATAAGGAAGGTCCTTCATTCTCCGCTTTATTAACACCAAACCTTGGCAGCTTAACAGCAGCATAACAAGGACCCAAATGATTCACTACATCTTGTGGCTGGAGGGAGGCTGTGACATGCCGAAATTGCGTCTGACTCTGAAGACTCGGGAAAATGGCACGAGGGCACACACTTATTCATTTTCAGTGTGCGCCGGTTTTATGGCCAAAACCCCTCCTAAACCACAGGCACGCGTACGAGATCACTATAAAAAGACAAGAGCCCCAGGTATACCCCACCTACCCCTCATGTGTGTGTCGTTTCTGCTGCCTCAACAACAGAGGCAGCTCGTAAGTAAAACTCGGCACGAAGCGTCGCATTCACGCAGCTGCGCGGCTCGTTCGAGACGCTTTTGTCTCCTTGGCAGTTCGCTCTAAGCCTCCTGTAAATTGCGCTTCCCGGCTCAGCCATAGGTATACGTAAGGCGCGCTCTCCGCCTTTGTTGAACCTGGCGTCTTCGGAGCTGTAAACTTCTCTGAAGTATGAGCGCGCATCAGTGAAGCCGTCGAGACGCATACGTGAGCGAAACTGACGCCTAGGCACATAAAAACCGGCTCACGCGCAAGTGGGGGGGTCCCTCCCGAATATAAGAGCGCTTTTCAAAGGTCTGAATGTTGCTGCAAAAGGCCTTCGGCAAACGGTACACTTTCCGCTTAACTGCGCCCGCCGACGACGAAACCAGAACCGAAAAGAAATAAAAGGGTGTGGGGAGGAAGGGGGGAAGCTAGCAATCGCGACCACAGTAGTACCGTTCTCCACGCGACAAAATATAACCCCTCCTCCTCCAAGCAACAACCACCGCGGCGGAAAAGCAGTAGCTGCTACGACGACGAAGACGACGCGAGGCAATTCTGCGGAAATCCGGGCGCCCGGCAATTAATAAAAGACGGGACGCGAGGCGCGGCTGAATTACGACGCAGAGTCGGCGAATGTCGGGCAACGTTCCATGCTCTCTCTCTCCTGACACTTCTGTATCGCGGAGAATGCGTGTCGTGTAGCCAGCTACCGGTTCACGAGGCAGAGCAGAAGTCGTTCACGACATCAGCCAACGCGTGAGAAACGAAAGCAAGATCGGGGTGAAAAGAGCGGCAAAAGAAAACGCCCGTGTCCCATCGCGAACGATATGATTAAATTGCAACAGCAGCCACGTAAAACACGACCACGGCGGCGCCGTCACGTTTGGTAATGACTCCAGCCCTCAAGGTACAAATCCTCCGAGAGCAAAAGAAGCGGCTAGGGGCACCGAGATTCACTGTCAATAAATCACGGCGACGGAATAAGCGCGAACGATTGTTCATCGTCGCTGCGTGGAGTAGGGGAGACGGCAATCAAACGCCGCCGATCAGCGCGAGCAATCCCTCGACGACGACGAGGGAGAGAACGTAACGAGCGGCGATGTTTGACGAACCGTATCTGAGAGTCAACAGAAAGCGGGCGTACCCTTTTGTGGACTGCACGACGGCGATGAAAAGGAAATAAAGTGCATAAAAATACCCCGTCCGAAGACGCAACGCTGTCGCCGATCGCGCTCGCTGCAAACGCACTTAAATAGGCTTACATGCAGAGACGTGGCTCTATAACATTACTGAGATGCAGTTTGAAGTCTTCAGCTTACCTGATCGCCGTCATTATATGCTCCTGCGATGACAAGACCCGCACAAACACAAAACAACGTCACGACATATCGTCCCATGGTTGTATCGGCCACTTTTCCGCTTTTGCCCTCGGACACACCGCCACACACAGCTGAGCGAGGGCGAAAGCTCTACTGTATCACTCCGCGGTATTGGTTAAAATTAGTAACAACGTTTATAAACTTCTCAAGTATGACTCGAAAGTTGCATTTAAAACTGAAAAATAAAGTTTTAATCAAGTTTTACTATTATATGTTTTGTTATTACAATAGTCAGAAAGAACTACTTTTTTTAGCGGAGTAGTGTGAACATGTCGGCTTGAGGCAGGAGTGGCGTTGTGTCAGAGAACTCATATTTGCTCAGAATGGACTTCCAGTCGGCCATGGAAACTTTTGCAGAAGCATGGGTCGCCGCAAACACACAGACGCCACTCACAGAGGCCGCGGAAGCACAGGTGAGCTGTTCGAACTCTAATCTCTGCCTCGCGCAACTACACTGCGCGGGTAGCCATGCTCCGGAAAGCACCTTGGACATTTCTCACTATCTCCGAACGCCGATCGGACTTTCCTTTTCGCCCTTGATTATGCGATCGTTTCGAGTGGTCTCTTTGATCGGATCGTCCGATGATCTCCGGCGGCTTATCGAGTGGCCTAGCGATCACCGTTGTGCCGGATGAAATACGCGAGATCGCTAAATAAAGCGGCTGACAGTGTGCTCGTCGCCGTGGTGACATTACCAAGTTGTAGGCGTGCTCTTCCCTCCGTGTTTCTTTATTTTACGGACGCGCTCTTGCTAAGCCGCTGTGTGACATCTCGATCGCCGGATGGATAGGCCGGGAGTGCAGCCCGATTGGAAAAAAGCTGTTCGCACCGCCGATCTCGCTTCGACGACGGTGGAAAACCCCTTTTTGGCGCATCAATGTTAGCGGCGGTAGCTCCGCGACCGGCTTTATTTACATCGGAAGATGGGCTCCGTTTTAGATATCGATCATTCGTAATAGGCACGATTCGGGCCTGCCTCGCTACTCGGCATCTTTCTCTTGTACTCGGGGCTCGCACTCGGCGCTGCCTTTCGTCGCTGATCAACCCGTTAGGACTTTGTCACGGAGTTCCGGTATCGCAGTCGGCCAATACGCCGCTGCGACTTCCCGCTTCGTGTCGAATATCCGCCGTGACCAGCGTCTCTTTAATTTTCCTCTTGTTGCCCAGCGTCAGAGACTTTGTATGCCAACTATGAGTGGGCTCTTTGTCGCCGTGCGCCTGCTTGATCGCAGGTTCGGAGTGCGTTTGCGCCGCAATTCCTAGTCAGGATGGTCCCGTAACTGGCTTCATCGAGCGAGTTGTGTTGGCGCTTTAGCACCGCGCGAGAGCTGTTTCGCGTGTGTGTGGTTGACAAGGCGGACGGCGTTTTTAACAGAACTGTTGTTAGTGTGTGCACTTTTGGTGCTAATTAACCGGTCGTTTGTTCCGACAGATCTTCAATTAGCCATCGCTTACTCATTGCGAGTTTTTTTTTTTTTTTTCCTGTGGTACTATCGTGAAACACTTATATCTCTCCGGTAGTACTTGTACGAAGCGAGATTGTAATGGCTGTAACTTTACCTTGAAGTTCGTTCAACCATCGTATACGAAATGTCAAGGGAGATGAAAAGGGAATCAGCAAGCAGTTACGCGTTGACAAATGTTGCAAGAGTGCGAAGAAGAAATTGGCATCTGAGCCATGCTTTTAGACCTCCTTCAGATTTTTTGAGGGCGCATTGTTTAAAACAGTGTGATTGACGAGGTTCTCAAGAATAATTCACTTCTCACTGCCTGGTACAAATGTGTCATACTTCAGCTGTGGTGCATTTTAACTTGTAAAAATAGCCCAGATTTGCTGCAGGAATTCCTTCCACCTTTGTTGTCATTTCTCTACTTTATAAATGTCCAGAACAGTCCAAATCTGCATACTATGCTAGACAATGTCATGTTGAAGTGCTTGTTTGATGACACATTTCCAGGCTGGTTGTTATCCCATTCCCTGTTGTGCTGTCCAATAGGGCTGCCAGTTCATTTTATCACAGTAGGTTGCATTTTCATTTCACTAAATAAATTTTTCATTTTGTTAATCTCTCAGTCACTTAATCATTAATTTTTTGCAGCAAATTAAACAGAGTATTTGTAGCTACATAATACCCAGCATATAGAAACAACTCGTCTGACTCTCCAACAGCTAGCATGATAAAATCAACATCTCCAGTTAAATTGTGTGTCATTGCAAAAACAATATTTTGATTGCATAAATCACACCGGAACAAGATTAATGACCACAACGTCTCTACCAACCCTGTTGCGTATCTGCATAAACAAGCCGTGCTCTTGTGTCATGTTTCTGATGTTCATGCTTTCTGCCCCCACAGAGCCTGGCAGTAGCCCCAAGCGGTGTGGTGGCTGCTCCTCCGACGGGTGGTGGTGGGTCAGCGCCCAGCGGTGGGAGCGGGGCGTCCGGGATTGGGGGTCAGCCCGGTGCGCCCAGAGCTCCCTCCTCGCCCCCACCCTCTTCTCTGGCCCACGGCTCACCCGAGGATCAGGACCGCAGTAGCAGCAGCTGTGAGGCACTTGCACCCACCAGGCCACCCCCTTCCACGCTGGCTGGTGAGCGTCTATCTTCTGGCCCTATAGAGCTCACTTTCTTTTGAGAGCCTTGTATCCAGATGCAACACAATCTATGAAGACATGACAAGTTTAAATTAATGTATTTTGTTTGCGCTGAGATACACTATGAATCGTGCTTTAGTTGAGAGCTCCAGATTATTTTTTGTTGTGTGGGAATTTTTTTTTTTTGGTCAGCTTTTAGCATGTGGTTTAATTAATCTGCACAGAGCATAGCATTAATTGGAGAAACTGCTTTCATTGTGAAATAAGCTCTTTCTTTACTCCGGGAAAACAGGCTATTTCAGGGTGGTGCGATTAAAAAATTTTTTCACCCAAAATTTAACTTTGCTTTATTGCAGCACATCATTTTTTAGCTCGAAGAGCTCTCTTTTTATGACATGGAAACAAAACAAATGGGGACATATATTGCTTACAATGAAAAAAAAAATCTTTCAATGGCCAAATTTGAGATACTCCCATATAAATTCCCAACAATATTAAATATATTCAGTAAGAAAATAGCAGAACAAAAAATTCTAGATGTACGTTTTATGTATTACTAAGCCAGAAAGTAACAGAACTCCACAGTGCACTACCAAGGTCAGTCCTGGACCGTCTTGGAGAAAACTCAATCAGCTACAGTGCTGGTGGCACAGAATCGTTCATAACATGCCCAGAAAGAAGTGAATCCCCTCAGCACTAGCGAGAACAAAAGTTACAGATGGGCACTTGTCGAAAGTGAGTGCTGTTCAAAGCAGTCACCTCATCTGAAATAAAATCAGACAAATGGACATCATCTTTTTACACGAAGCTGTTTCTTGCATCTACAAAGTCAAGTGTCAGTGCTGCGTAATCACAAAAACACCGCCGGTGCTGAGCAGCATTGGCGCGAGACAAGGATGCCACCTTGGATGCCATGCTCGCTGTGACTGCTCCGCATTGACTGGTTTTGCTGGAAGTTTCAGCTGGTGAACAAACCAAAACTGAAATAGAGTTTTTCTGCAACATACTGAACAGGGTTATTCAACCAAAAGCAGCCTGGATTGTGCAGAATAGGTCATTTAGTGCCATCGTTCAGATTGAATGATTTGAATGGGTGCTGTAAAGAAAAAATTAAGCAACAGCTGCAAGATAGCCGTTGGGTATGTTTATGTAGATTATTCTAAAGCTGCGTAATATGTACCATCCCGCAAAGAGAAGCATACAGTTTCCTGAAACAGCCTTGTGGAATGCTTGAGAAAGAATTGACAAAACCAGGGGATTTTGATATAGCTTTCTTGTCAGTCTCAAAACTTCCTCGAAATTGCCATATAAGGGTAGAATTGCCGGTTACAAGAAGCACTAGTGTCAGTTAAGGACTCGCAAGCTATTGCCTTGGGAGCTGCCTCGATGGTAGTACTCTTGCATATGTAGGTAGATTAATGAAGTCAGGTGAATGGTGGAATGCAACTGTGTAGTACAGCAATAAATTTTTTTCGCAGGAAATAACTAGCGCTAATTATGCACACACTGCAAGCTTTCTGAGTGTGATACTTGGGTTGTACACTACATCAAAAGACGTCTGTTTTCTCTGAACCACGTCCGCTGCCAAGTGCTGTGCAGCTATAAATGTGGTTGCAAAGAACTCCTTAAAGACGTTCTAGACATCTTAAAGGGCAGCTGCTACGATTTTTTGAGGCCGCCATATTGTAATTAAACATACTGTAGGTTTTTCTCTCATTCCTGATATTGAACACCAATTTTCGCAGCCAGGCGACATGTCATTCTGTTGCGAATCGATTTTAAATTTTGCCGTTTTCGTGGCCTCAGTTCAGGTACTTCTTTGGACAGCACTGCATTTTAGACGTCACAAACATTTTCCATGCATTAATACTTGCTCTTCACTTCACTTGCAAGATTTTGATGGTTATGTTTTAAGTCTTCTCAGAAATTTTATGAAAGGACTCATCATTTTCAGTCGCTATTTCGGCCATCCAAAGCACATACGAGAACTTTTCTACTAATGTTTGTGATGCCATCTCTGGATCACGCAAAGCAACATTCCTGGCCGCAGACTGAGTTTCGGTTTCTATTTGCTGTTTTCGCTGTTTTAAAACGGTTCCACTCGCTATTTTGAAAAAGGTTTGTTCTGACACAGGGAAGGTATTCTCAGGAACATAACGTTGTCACATTATGTCACTTTTGACCCTTGTAGCATGCACCATTTGACTGAAGCAACAGTGGTAGTAGTGATTGATCAGCAGCACCCGAAAGTGTATGCATTCTGTGCTCAGCTCTTCATGCAGTGGAGAAGCTGGCACGTGCTACAGTTGCACAAATCGTTTTTGTTTTTAATATGATACATTATGACATCATACATGTATGAACAAAAAATCACCTGGAAATCTACCATGTCCGAATGAAAAGGTTCCGCTGTGTGACAACTAGTTACGGCTACATTTTCTGCACAGTTATTGCCATGACTGCTGCTCTATTCCATTCAAATGAATGAGCCATCATTTTGGTATGAGTGTGCCTTTCAAGCAACAATTGCTCTTTCTTTTCTGCGTGCCTTTTTTCACAGTCACAAAATAAACTCATCGAGAACCAACTACGCAATCTAGCACTGCGCGAAAATGCATAGTTATTAGCCATTGCTTCTTCTGCAGTCCCGGGGTCACACGACGAGCAATATGGTAGTTATGCTGGGTGCCTCTCAGAGCCTGGCCAGACACTCTTCTGCTTAGCAACTGAATTGACATTCACACTTCATCTACTTTGTCCACTCAGTGCATAACACCGGGTACGAACTCCACAATCAGAGTCTGAAAGCAAACCAAAAATTCATTCACCAGTTTCACAGCCCAGACGCAACAAATTGAATATAAAAACAGCTGTAGATTGTGACATTATGTGAAACAATCCATGGCAAACTGGTCTTGCAGGCGCATGCTGATGCTGCAATTCAAGTGACACGGTTATGCAAGAGCAACTTGAATGAAGATCGAGTGTGTTAAGCATTGCAGCTCGGCTTTCCAGGTCTTCTTACACACCGCCCGTCAGGGTGGCTCTATGGCTTTGGAGCTCTGCTACCACGCACGAAGTTGTAGGCTTGACTCCCAGCAGCGGTGGCCACATTTTGCTCCATCAGCATAGTGGAAAGGGTTCCTCAGAAAGCTTCCTTCGTTTGTACTGGTCACTAGGGGCTCAGCTGCTGTCTTTTTTCACAGCACTATTTCAACTGAAGCAGAGTACATGGACTATACTACTCAGTTGTAGGTTTAGTTGTGTATATGATTTGATTTGATTTAGGGGGTTTAACGTGCACTGACAATGCACAGTATGCACACGGGCATCTAGAATTTCGCCGCCATCGAAATTCGACCACCGTGGCCGGGATAAAACCCACGCCTTTCGGGTCAGCAGCCAAGTGCCATAACCACTGAGCCACCACTGTGGCTATTTCTGTATAAGAAAGCTCGCTTTTAAGGCAGTTTGAATTTTAGCTTGATGTCTGAAGTTCTGCATGTTCTTGCTGTGTTCTGTATAGATAACAGCTTATTGTTTGATGCAGAGTTCCTTCAACAACAATAACACAATCGCAATGATAGGCAGACTTGTATGTAATGCATTACAAGTAATTGACTACTTTGAGTTTTGTAATGCGCTGATTACTTCTTGTATGGCTTAATGTTCTCGGTAACCCAGTTATTTGTTTCTGTAATCAATTACAAGTAATTTGTTGCTTTTTCTTTCTTCGTAAGAACAAGTAACTAATGGTACACCTTCGAGAACCTGAACTCAGCTGCAAAGACTGGTGTATTTCCCTCGCATGTGAGACAGCAGTCAAGCTGCAGAGAAGATGCATATGTAAGAAAGTCTGCACATGCGAACCCGAGCGGCCTGCATTTGACTAGCTCTGTGTTCCACATTTCACATGTCATAATTCAGCACGACAGCACAACAGAATGTCACGTTTAGTGAGCTTGGGCTTTGTGCCCTCAGAGCTTGAACAGCAGCAAAACACAGTACTTTTGCGTAACTTCGAGGCGGTGCACCAGACCTTTGTATGTTAAAGCAATGCACTTCCCTCCATTGCATGCGTCGGATACTCTTCCGTGTCGCTACTAATGTGTTCACAAAGAGACGTGGAAAAAATGCCGAGGAAAACAAAAAAGGTAACTGCAAGTGAAATTAGCAGTGTATGCACTGCAACAGACTAAAGATCAAGCAAGCCACACCAGCTCATTTTCGCCTGTGTACTGTATTTGTGCTATGGTTATGAAAGACGAATAAAAAATAATGTAATAGCAATTGGTTACTTCTCTGTAATTGTTCACTTATTGCTCATGGGCTCTGACTGACCACTGAAATCAATTACTTTCAGTTGATAATTGTAATTGTAGTCGGTTACTTGTTTTCTGTAGTGTGTACAAGACTGATGAGGAACTGCTGTCCTTGGTGTCAAATGAGCCAGGGGGACCTGTGCGTGCAGGCTAGGCTATGTGTGGAAGATGAATATGTCCAACTTTTTTTTTTTCACGAGATGTATGGGTACTTAGTACTAACATACCTTCTTATATCGTCGTGCTTCTGGCTCTGTGTGACACTTCATTGTAGCATTTAGAAGGATGACGTCATGATAGGTTTCAAGCTTATTTCTTCATGTGTTAGTTTATTCATGCCTCTCTAAGCATGATACTAATGCTTTGGTGACATTATTTGGCACAGTAAATGATTTGTACCAATTTTGTCACAGCTGTAAATCAAACTACAGAAGTCGCCCAAACGCTGTACTCAATCATTTCACTTATCAGAACAATGACGTGGAAGGTTTTAGTGGTGTGCTAGCAGAATCTGCAAAACTTAATGTGTTGTTCAAACAGGGTAAAAACTTCGACATCAATTAGGGTCGTTCATCTTGAGTACATACCAAACAAAGGTTAGTTTTCTGCAGAATAAGCTATGCAGTTGTTCAAACTATGACTATGAAGAAGACAACTGGGGTAGCGTCGTGTTCATTCAATCTGGATAGTTACAGGTGGTGTTTAATAGGTCGAGTGTCGAGAAAGGGTAAATAGTAACGTGAACAGGTCTCAAGAGGTTGGTGGTGTAAAAGTCGTGAATCACAAAAATTTATTGCCAAGCTCTGTCGGCTGATTTGTTCCCAAATACTTTTGTGAGAACCATTCATGCTCTGTTCCTTCCATACCGGCGCTTGCCTCCTCTTGAAACCTTTTGTATCCACCTACAACATGTTAAAAAGTTTTGCTTATTTAATCGAGCATAAACCAGAGTAGGAAAATACCTCTGCCACTCCCTTATGGCACCTGCTCGAATTTAACTCTGGCTCCGCTTTTTCACCACTTCTTTGACAATCCAAGTTCTCTTGTCTGCGATGTTTTATAGTCTAAATTTCAACGGGCACATACTTGCGTGTTTTCGATGCTGTTCATTGTATTGTGCCTTTGTTGGCCTTTTAGTTTGTTCGCTATTTTCGATGCACCACTGAAGTCTGTGTCGCTTCTAGCCTGAGCACTCGGGTGCAACTTAGTCACTTATGAAGAAAGTGCCGACACTTTTCTGTTCATTCCTTGTGGAGTCCTTCATTGCTTTTTTAAGAGCCTTTTTTTCAGCGTAAAGGCTAGATTCTTTGCTACACTTGAGAAAGGCAGAAGGTTGTGCTCTGAAGAACAGGTGTATTGCAGCAAAATTGGCTAGACCTTCCGAGCCTGCATTCTATGCATAGAGAGAAACTTGACATTGTTTGTTTAGTCTTCCTATGATGCGTCTTTGTTTGTCTTTCCTTCTCTCTCTCTCTGTTTTCTTTTTGCATCGCAGTTTACTCTTTAGGGCTAGTGAGTATTAACTCTTTCCATAGCATGGGAAAAAATGATATTTTGTGTGGTAGTAGGAAAAAAATTGTTTTATACAATTAACTAATTTATCTCCCTCGGAATACATCAATATATAACTTAATAGTTGCTCTTTCATGCAACATACCAAGAGTTAAGAAGTTCCAATCAATCTTGGTCACGGCATCAGTTAAACTTTCCGATGATCCTTCTCTGATGGCTTTGTCCGGATTGGGCTGTTCGGTTGCTCGTCGCGAGCAGTAAATGGTGATGGCACGCTGGCCGGTGATCGAATATACGGCGGTTAGTGGTACAAAGAGCACATCGGGTCTTCGTCCGCTCGTCCGGCGACACATTGCCGGTTGGGGCAGCAATTCCAACTCCTTAAGACAAAACTTATTTATTCAAGACGGGACCGAAATACAAGGCAGTTTAAAAGCGGCCGAGACTGAGACTCGGCGCGCACCTCCAGTCTTTGTTTGCAGCTGGTTTTAACCCCTCCGATAATTGGACGGAGCTTTACTAAACCAGCTCTCGCCCAATTTGAACCAATAGCAGTGCCTTGGCACCGTACATGCAAGTGAGCGGAGCCCAGGCGGAGCCCAGGGCTCACCAGAGCCCGACCCAGTGGATCCCGCACCTCTTGGAACGTGCAGGGCACGCGGTTTCGCGTACGCAGCTCGCTGCATGTGCATTCCATCGAAGCATCACACATCGGCTTTGCCGTCTCCGCTGACAGCAAAGGAATTTCTTCAGCGGGGAAAGGTCCTAGGCCCTCTGCGACTCTGGCAAGACAGTTCAAGGTTCTTCTTCCGCTTTCCCACGGCTTTGGGCAGCGTCCGAAACGCCGCGATGCACTGCCGGTCAGCAGTGCACGAGGGGTAGAGCAATGACCGCTCCCGGGAAAAGGGGCAGGGGGGAATGACCCATCGGTGCCGTGGGCTTCTAACTTAACACCAACCATGTTCAGAGGATAAGTAGTTCTTAAGGAAACAGTTCTTAAACATTAATTTAAAAAAAAAAAAAACACGCTAACGTGAATCAGGAATAAAAAAGATTTGAGGTATACAAGATGCTGTCAAACTCTCCGCAGAAATCCACATCTAAAGGTTGTGTACTTCCAGCTGTAAGTCTTTTTTGGTTGTTGTCTCAGTCATTACATCGGTTGTGAATAGTCAGCCACCATGGCGCTTATGCCGCTCAAGAAAGCAATTTCTTTTTGCTGCGAAGCACAAGTACACACCGCACACCTTGCATAACATCATCGTTAGAAGCTGAAGCATGTGTTCATTGTATCTTTGTTTCCAGATTTTTTTGGGGGGGCTCTTAATGCGAGCTTGCGGGAGGTGCAGGAAGGGTATGACTTCATTCGACTGGGGCAAAGTAAAAATGTGCTCAAGATCAAGAAGCTTTAGTCTAAAAGCAGCCAGTCGTTCTCGAAACTTGAAGCCGATTAAGCAATGTTCCTATGAGCTTCACAATGGGGTGTGACTTCATTCGACAGGGGCAAAGTAAAAATGTGCTCAATATCCAGAAGCTTTAGTCTAAAAGCAGCCAGTCGTACTGGAAACTTGAAGCCGATTAAGCAATGTTCCTATGAGCTTCACAATGGGGTGTGACTTCATTCGACAGGGGCAAAGTAAAAATGTGCTCAATATCCAGAAGCTTTAGTCTAAAAGCAGCCAGTCGTACTGGAAACTTGAAGCCGATTAAGCAATGTTCCTATGAGCTTCACAATGGGGTGTGACTTCATTCGACAGGGGCAAAGTAAAAATGTGCTCAATATCCAGAAGCTTTAGTCTAAAAGCAGCCAGTCGTACTGGAAACTTGAAGCCGATTAAGCAATGTTCCTATGAGCTTCACAATGGGGTGTGACTTCATTCGACAGGGGCAAAGTAAAAATGTGCTCAATATCCAGAAGCTTTAGTCCAAAAGCAGCCAGTCGTACTGGAAACTTGAAGCCGATTAAGCAATGTTCCTATGAGCTTCACAATGGGGTGTGACTTCATTCGACAGGGGCAAAGTAAAAATGTGCTCAAGATCAAGAAGCTTTAGTCTAAAAGCAGCCAGTCGTACTGGAAACTTGAAGCCGATTAAGCAATTTACCTATGAGCTTCACAATGGGGTGTGACTTCATTCGACAGGGGCAAAGTAAAAATGTGCTCAATATCCAGAAGCTTTAGTCTAAAAGCAGCCAGTCGTACTGGAAACTTGAAGCCGATTAAGCAATGTTCCTATGAGCTTCACAATGGGGTGTGACTTCATTCGACAGGGGCAAAGTAAAAATGTGCTCAAGATCAAGAAGCTTTAATCTAAAGCAGCCAGTCGTACTGGAAACTTGAAGCCAATTAAGCAATGTACTTATGAGCTTCACAATGGGCTTGAAAAAGGACGAAGCTGTTGACACAAGCAATGTGATGTCAATACAATGAAAAAGGAATGTTTTCCTCGAAGGCATGCACTTCGTCAACACATTCTAGTTGCAAATGAGCTGGTCAGATTTGTAAACTCTTAACATGCCAGCATTGTGGCCTTTGATCAGGAGTGGCTTCATTAATTTTCAGCGCACAAACTCATTATTCGATGTTTATGTCAAATTGTACATGGGCGTGGTAAGGAAAGAGTTAAGCAGGTGATATACGAGGGCAGTCTAGTAAGTTTTATCCTGCCGGGCTATTACTCCTTCAGGAAATGATGGTATCTAAACTTTAGGGTTTCCTTATATTCCAGGAACGCATCACTTTTGTTGTAGTTCCCGCCAGTGGTGAGGCATTTCCCCCATAAGTGCGCTAGTCTCTGTATGCTGTCGCAGAAGAATGAGGGTGGCAGTTTGGCCTTATGTGCCTTATGCTGAGATATCGCTCCATCATATTTCTGGATGTTCCTCATCATGAGGGGTCATCTGAAGGGTGCATGTTCTGTGTCCAATGAAGGGGTCACCTAAGCAGTGTGTTGTTAGTGCTGTCACCAGCCACCCTTATTAATACGCCAGTGGTGCAAGTGCATCACCGCTGGTGTAGGCTGTATTGAAGTGTGATGTGCCTCCGGGAAGCAGGGCATGCTAAACTTTAATTTTGATGGCACTGCTTTTATATTCCATCAGTGAATAAAAATATTATCCCTGGAGGAAAACTCTGTCAATCATCTGTCTTCAATATACTAGCTGTATCTCAGCATTTGCAAATTTTATCAGTTTTCCGATTTTTTGTTTTCTTTGCTTTAATGACATCTTTGCATCCAGGCTTTTAAGTTAACCAGTCTATATGTAGCATGTGCATTTGGCAGAAGTACCTTCTGTAAAGGCATTTGTGTGTCTTGTCATACTCTATTATCCTTTAGCATTAAAGACTCCGCTTGAAGGCTTTTAGCCATGACGTCACAGGGGACCCCTCACGTGTTGACAAAGAGGCAAATAAATGGTTTGTGAAATGGGCCTCAACACCACGGCCATGATCCCATTGCAAAATACGTCAGAAATTCATCAGGGCAGTACTAATGGGTGTGACATCATTAGTGTACTGCATGTCCAAGCAAAAAGTGGATCTATGGTGAAGGAGTTGTAAATTTTCTATGAAGCGTGATTCTTCTCTTTGAAAAAACCTTATAGGGTTGACGTGGTCTAGTCCAGCATCATATAACCAACTTTTCTCTTTTTTATGTTAAGTTTGGTGGAGATTTTCGATAACTCTTGGTGCTTTTTTATAACAGAAAAAAAATCTTAACACATCTGCCATCATGTAACTAAATCTGGGAAACATATTGTCAATTAGTGAACAAAAGCACTATCTGCCATGCCATAGGTACTAGCAGAGAATTCACTGAACCGTGCACAAATTTTTGAAGAAGCAGTAAGAATGTCAGGTCACTTCACTGCTCTGTATACAATATATGCAAATGGTAAACAAACCTGTGAGCTGACTTGCAGGCTTATACGAGCTCATACTACTATGCACGTTTGCATTTCAGCGGTAATTCTCGTCTCTCATTTTTAGCAAACTATGTTAAAGGAGTTGTTTTAATTTTTTTTTTTTTTTGCAAAGTGTGTTTCTTCCCGAGCCAACAACAAAATTAGAAGTATGCTTAAGCTTCACCTTAAGAGTATCGGCAATAGTGCCTTTTTTTCTTTTCATTCCTTTTCTTTCTTATTTCTCACTGATCAGTGCTGCCAGTGTCACTGTTCGCGTGCTTTGAGTACTTACTTCTCCAGTTCTGTACTAGGAGTTGCTAAGCCACAGTGCCACTGAGATGGCTGATCTGCTGACATGTACAAACTCATAGTTATAACTTTTACTTGGAGTGGTTATCATCACATGGTTCTGGAAAATCCATGAGAAAGTTTGCATGGGCAAATGTGCTTGTTATATACCTGTGCTCCTACATTGCAGTCAGACACATTGCAAATATGAAAAGTTGTAGTCCTATGGCAAGTCGGTAACTTTGGTACCAGTATGCTGGATACACTCACCAATAGGCACCTTCTCAGAAATTTCTTGGTGGTAGTTTTAGTTATGAGCAGTCAATCTTTTTAGCCAGATGTGACATGTGAGCATATTAATGCAATAGCATTAGAGTTGTCACACAAAAGCCTTGTCAGTGTCTGGTTGCATGAAACTCGCTGATTGGTCTTAAGAGGTCACGTAACCTTATGCTGTCATCACAACCTGCCCACATTGGCGGGTGGCAATTGATGATTGGTCGAGAGAGGTCATGTGACCTTGTGGCGTCATCACAACCTGCCCAACGAGTTGTGAGCTGCCTAGTTTTTAGGCAGCAGCGCAGATAAAGAATTGAAATCAAAAATCGCAATAAATAAATTTGATATACGCAGACGTCAGCACTATTGAGGCACAGCAGATACCTGCTACTGGCGCTAGCACTCGAAATATGATGGTTGATGGACTGACAATTGCAAATAAAATGATGCAAACATGCACAGAAGCTGCTGCAACAAATATGAAATTTAAGACTATCGCTTTCCACTCTTAAGGTGACTTAAACATCCCCTAGTTTTTTTGGCAGTTGCACCAGAACTTGTAGCTGCTCAAAATCTATTCATCCCTTTTCCAAGAGCTGCAAAAAGATGCATATCAGAGGGGAACATGACAAGAATAGGAAAGAAAAATTATGCTAATCTTTCAGCACAGCCTTCACCAAACATCCTCGTAACTACGAGGACATGGGCACAGGTATGCAGCAAACCTTATTGGTGGTTAGCAGATGCAGTTACAATTTGGATTCGCAACAACTTAAGAAATTTTTCAAGTGTGCTGGCAGCGCACCCCATAGAGCTAACACATTTCTTTTATCACTTGAAGTTGGCCTTGCATCAATGGACTACCTGATGCAAGTACCTTTAGCTGGCCCTTACTGGTGTTAAGGCAAAGGTGTGTCTATCTTTTGTATGGCTTTCTGTCACCTTCCATTGTTGTTCTGGCTGTTCTGATGTTTTTTTTTTTTTTTCACATAGAAGTCCTTGTTTCTCTGACCTTTCCGTTTTTTTTTTTTTTATCCACTGTGTGGGCGGAGCGGGCAGTGGCAGCTGCTCAGTAAATTAGTGTTTAATTCATACGTTAGGGCTTTCCATCTTCCTATGTAGCTTAAAACCTGCTTTCACATATCTTGGCTTTTGCACAAAGTATGGGTGAGGTGCGAGACTTTAGCGGAGGGCATAGTGGGCTATGTACCATTTTCATATGCAGGGACCAAGTAGCATTAGAGGGCCAGGATAGGATAGATGCAATCTTATGTAGTTTTGTTAACTTTCAGGCTTTCTCTCGTTTGAATTCTTGAACTCCCATTATGCCGCGTGCTCCTGAAAAGCTATGTATTCTTCAACGTGTGCCATTAACGGCTATTAGTTTTACGAAGCAGCAGACCCTTTACTACTCGGCCACCTGCTGGGGGCTATTAGCATTTTACTTTTAATGGCCGGGTCACTTCATCGATTCGAGCTGGGAACACGAGGCAGGCACAAGATATTTGCTTTATTATTCACGAAGTTAACCGCTGTCTGCTTGTGTGGAAGCGAACATGTTCGGAGTCAGCCAGGAGTTTAGTCTGGGGGACGTTCTCCTCGGCTCCGGTGACGGCGCCGTTCTCGGGGCTGCGTCCCCAGGTGAGGTAACTCGCACTTGCGAACCTTTTAGATAAGGCAATCCGCGTACTTAGTGGATGAACAAAAAAAAAAAGACTTCATTTTTCCACTACCTCGCGGCTTGTGTGTCCAGTACGATAATCACCTCGGCTTACCAGCAGCTGCGCCTGCGGAAGTCACCCACTAGGCTTAACCGGTCGGCTCCGCGTAATGCAAACCAACTGGTGCAAACAGGCGTCCATAGGATCGCCGGCCGCCATGTTGGTTCCCCTTGGGACCCTTCCTTTAACTCGACGCAGCGGAAGCAGCGAACAAAAGCAGTGGAGTCCTGCCCCACTTGGAGCGGTGCGAAAGGAAAGGATCGTCTGTTCGCGATAAGGACTTCCCACGCCCTCCGGCACCTGTCGAGGATGTATAGAAATAAAAAAAAAACGCGAACTTGCGCGCTGCACGCATCCGCGCTACCCGGTAATCCTTGGACCTGAACGTACGCGGCTCTCGCCTGGCAACGGTGGAGCTGCGCCCGTTCATAGTGTGGTAATTAGCGGCTAACGCTTTAGTAAAGACACGGTGGACTCCCGTAACATCTAATTCGCAGTCTGCAGTGTAGTAAGGACGCGGTGGACTCCGTGATACTATTTACTGTTTAGTGAACAGCCCATTGCTACCTAACGGACAGCGAATATTTTCGTTATTTCAGTGCTTTCCTCTTTTTTTTTTTTTGAACCATCATCGCCCTGGTCAAAACTATACGGCATGGCAGAGACCTCTCCCAGAGAGACCATTTACCACTCCTTGCCCAGAAAACTTCCCAACTACGTCACTCCACGTTAGTGCCTGTCGCCCCGGACCGTGTTTCGTTTCCTTTGGTGTCCACCCTTTATCTGCTGGGCGCATTACATGTCTTTTTCCAGACAGGTCATGCGGCCGTGGTGGGTCACGGCGCTCGGCTGTTGGGCCGAAAGACGCTGGCTACGTCCCTGCCGCGGCGGTCGCATTTCGATGGACGCGAAGTGCCAGAGGCCCTGTGTGCTGTGCGATATAAGTGCGGGTTAAAGAACCCCAGGTGGTCGAAATTATCCGCAGCCCTCCACTACGGCGTACCCTCATAGCCTGAGTCGCTCTGGGACGTTAAACCCCCATAAACCAAACCAGACGGGACATCAGCTAAACGATGGAGTCTAGTTCTTGCTGCTGCCTTTCCTCCTCAAAGCTTTGCGCCTGTAATTTTCCTCCTCTCCATTTCTCGCTTCACTGACCTTGGTCTTGTGTACAGACACTGTCTCGTTGTTAACATAGAGTCACAACACGCGCAAAGCTCGCGTCGTGCTTGACTGCGGGGACGCGCCCAGTGTATGGCGGCACCGGGAAAAGTCCATAGTCTTGTCTATACCAGCTTTGCCGAGGCCCCTTATTGGCATCGTTGCGCGGCCGAAAGCCTCCACTTTACGCGCAAGGGGGGGTGCAGAAGAAAGGGTCCCTCGCTGCTCCGATTTCCAGAACATGACGTGCGCTCGAGGTGCTCCTAAACCGCGCGATAAGCCTCCTCCCGTCGCGGCTGACTGATAGAGGCTGAGTATCCCGGAAAGATCGGGGTCGTAAGAGCGGCTTTCGGGCTGAGCGTGTGTGTATTTCTGGGAGGAGGAGGAGGGGCGAAGAGGCAGATTATGCAGCGAGAGCGGGGACTGCACCAAGTGTCGCCGCCGGAGAGAAGATGCCTTCTTGCGCATGTGTGTGTATGCGCGCGCGCGCCTTATCGCGTACACCCTTGGAAGAGGCCGGCGGCCGCCCTGTTCTTTGACGCCTCTGCACGTGGGTCCGTCGTGGATTGCCCCGGTTGGAAAGTGCAGTATAACCCACTCATTCGGTCGCGCTCCGTTTCCTGTTGCCACTCGGCCGTATCTCTCTCGCTCGTAGCTGATCTGCGCTGCGCGTGTGCATATAGTTGCATGCAACAGAGTTGGAGGTGCGCGTTGTGAATTCGCTTGCTTCTTCGAACTCGGGTTCAGTCCTGGCCGTGGCGGCCGCGTTTCAACGGAGGCGAAACGCAGAAGGCGTGCCCGTGTTCTGTTAACGATCCCCGGCCGGCCGAAATTAATCCGGAGCCCTCCACTGCCGCGTACCCTCATAGCCTGTGTGTCGCTTCTGGACGCGGCTGGTTTTACGGGGGTTTAACGTCCCAAATGACCCAGGCTATGAGAGACGCCGTAATGGAGGGCTCCCGTTAATTTCGATCACCGGGGGTTCTTTAACGTGCTCTGACATCGCACAGCACACGGTTCTCTTTAGCATTACGCCTCCATCGCAATGCGACCGCCGCGGCCGGCATCGAACCCGCGTTTTTCGGGCCAGCAGCCGAGCACTGAGCCACCGCGGCGGCCAATCTGCTTGCCTCAACTAAGGCATTTCGTGTTACGTGAATTCACGTTAGCAGCGCAAGTAAGGACACGGGACAACGCAAAAGGAAAGGTGACGAATGCGCTGATGACATCAGCCCCTGTGTTCGCCGTTTGCGTGTCGTCATTGTCCGTGTCTTCATGTGCGACGCTAACATGGCTTCATGCTGGGCTGTCCAACTAGCGCGCATCAGACTGCTCCTGAAGGTATTCAGTGTTCGGTTAATAGCAGCGCGTGCTTGTCCGTTTGTCTCAAGCACGGTGTTTGTCTATTTCGTACGCGGGTGCTTAAGGGTGTGTCGTAAAAGGCGTAAGAGTGGGCGGGTGTGCACATGCTTTGTGCGCGTACTTGAAATGAGTCATTGGCCCAAGGAAGGGAAAGGTGGATGCCAGGGGTGGTTGCCGCATGCCTGCGCGGTGAGAGCGTACGTATACGTTGCTTGCAAGGGACTGCCCTTCCTCCTGGATTGCTTGTCTTCATTCGGACTGGGCGGATCGCCAGCGGCACCTACATCGTTCATTTTCGCGAGGCTTAGTTGTCTGTACTGAAGTTATTTCCTGCTACTCCTCCTTGAAGCCAGCCACATCGTATAGCACCAGTGCTTCCACCGGAGCGCCGAGACCTTAGCGCCAGTACCTTCGAAGCAGGTTCCTGGAGACAGCCAGCCCTCCTGCACGTATACAGTATGTGCAGAAGCACTGCTGCCGTGGTCCCCGCAGAGAGATCCGTTGTGTTGGCCTGTCTGAGCGCTATAGCACGTCTGGGGCGATCACGGGGCAGGTGGTTCGGACACTGTGCGTAAAAAGGCTATGGGCATAATCACTGCAGATCGTTGGACAGAAGGTTTTGGTCAGTATTGTGGCATCGGGGAGCATCTCTCTGTCGGTTTGCGACCGCTGCCTCGAAGATGTTGAGGCCGGTTCGCATCCCGCTCGCAGAGGCGTGCGTCACCTCTGTACACGTGCTCTCGAGCTTGATTCTTTATAGTCATCGTCCGTATAGAAGAAGCAAGCCGTCATCGGGTTGGTTACGCCTTATGTGTATGGGTTCGTGTAGCAGCACCGCCCGCTTGCGCTCTTGACGACGGCGCAAGTGTAAACTGCCCGGAAGTGGTCGTGGTAGGTGTTCCGGACACCCCCAGAATAGGTTTGGCCACCCTCGAAATTTGGGTGGTTCACCGTGTTTTTACGCAATATTTCGTGCTCAGCAATGCTAAACCACCAGTCATCTTTTTTTTTGCGTAAATCTGCATTTTCGCGTGTTTGGCATGCGAGAACGTTCAATACTGCTTCTAGACTTGTTTCAGGTTAAATTTTAGCTTTCCTCTCCATTGTGCGGGCCGGCGGGCGCAATCCTTGCGATCCTAAGTGGCGTCTCCGATCGGACAATGGGGTGTCGCCACCCTAGCGAGGGAACGCTGAATGGAGGCACCATATAGGTTAAGGGTGCATGCAAGCGCTCCCAGCGATTGCACAGGACACTCAGCGCGGCTAGAGTAAGCTCGCAAGTGGGCTTTGTTCCGACGTCCTCGAGAGCCAGATAGTCGGTGCTCGAGGTCCAAAATCCGTTGTCAAGTTCGATGCAGCCGCTATATCCACGTGCTGGGCCGTAGCTGCTCTGTGTTACAGTATCGGAAATCTTCCTGTGTATCTGCTTCTGAAATACTTGGTCGGCTCGAGTACACTCGTTGTGGCGCTGTACTTTCGTCGCCTTTAGGAGGAAGTACGATGCATGCATGCTATCTTATCGTGTATGGGCAGTCCCGGGTGAAATCCTTTAGGACGGAATGTAATCCGCCCGGCCGACTCCAGGGGGTTAGATGTTTGGAACACGCGCTCAGAAAACTTGAGCTGTACGTATACGTGTACGGAGACCGAGCCTCCGGATTCTTCGCCGGATTTCGGATCGTCACCCCTACCGATTGACGCCTCTGCCGTTAATCAGCCTCTTTCAGCAATGCCTTGAACACTGTTTTCCTACCTTTTTTCAGCGAGTTTGTCTACGCCTGTTCTGTTTTCCCTCTTTCAGATTGTGCTTTGACACGTGTTGATGCGATAGATTGTATGAACTGCTCTGTATACTGTGGTCCACCTGCTCAATGAATAGAGAGTTTTAGTTTCACGTACGTAGAGGCTTCACGTACGTAGAGCTCGTACGGGTGACCAGTGTGCATGCGCAGAACGCAAAGGGTATGCGCGAGTCTCACGTACGTACGTGAGATTCGGATTCTTACGTTGCGGTCTCTGCGTTGCTTGCGTACGTAGCGTTGACAAACATGGCGGCGCCCTGCCCTCCGCTTCACAGCGATAACAGCTTCGTCGCTAATCCCTCGAGGCGATATCGTGTTCTAAACTGTTGTAGTCGCCTTCGATTTGCCCATTCCTACCCTCGCATAAGGTTTCAAGCAACACAAATAGCTTTTGTTTTTCAGACAGAAGGGCGATTTTTCAGCTGTTAAGCCTGACGAAGTAGCGTTGGTCGTCGTCATAGCAACGGTCTCGCTATGAATGGCTTGGCTTAAAGACTTGTCTTGGATGATTTAGGCTACAACCAGTGTTTGTGTTTCTTAGTAGATGGCGCTAGGCGTAACGAGCGACGTGTTTCGCGTACGTGTAACTATAAGGGTTTCAAACCACCTGCGTGCAGGCTACGTAGACTTCTCACGTTTGCGTACGTGAAATCTATACGTACGTGAAACTAATACTCTCTAATAGCTCATAACGGCGCCAAGAAGTCCGGGCTTGTAATGTGGGCTATATGGTTCGCGCTGCGGTACGCGCAGTATATCTCGATCGTACCTGAACCGCAGCATCGATGTATATAGTGTCAGAGAAATTGCGCATACATAGAAATTGGCTGGAGACGTACCGTTCTGACCGCGTTCTGTTTGACCGCGGGGTTAATCGCAGTTATAGGCGTGGCCGTCTGACAGGTGGTTTGTAGAGTATTCGCAGTTGAATTTGCTATGTTGGCATGCGGCCTCCAAGTGACGTGAGAAGGCCGCGAATCCCTGCCGATGAAAAATATTGGACGGAACGGCGCTCATAGAAGAATTCCTTCCACGGATTCACAGCGGCAAGGGAACGCACGGCTGGCGGCCCGGTTTCTCACTATAGGCGTTTGTCCTCAGCAGGAGTTTAGGTAGATTATCCCGTTTCCAGTAGAAGCAGTGACGTTTTCAGCATACCGGAGACGTATATCGGTTTGCCAGACGCCTCCTGCGCATGCAATAACCCAGCTTGCCCCCCCCCCCCCCCCTTACATGTCACTACGCCTGCACAGGAGGCGCCCGGTATACCTTGGTATACGTCTCCGCTAATACACGCACTAAACACACGCGCGCGCGTTTTTTTTTAATAGACAGTTTTAGCTGTGCGTACGCAAGTGCTTGCGTACCCAAAGAGCTACGGCGCTGCGTGCGTTACGCTGTCCGCTCCGAAGTATAGTTTTAGCTGACCGTGCCGTAGCGTCCCTCAGGCGCACGTGGCGCCATCTAGTGACAAGAAGTCAAACCACATCAACGCTCGGTTGAAGAAAATTTCATCCGTGATTACTGATAACTACTGTGAGTGTATTGGGAGCCTTTTTTGTTCCAAGAAGAAAAACTATGCAAACCGAAGAAAATGCAAGATCTGGCTAAAAGTTAGAAAACTGCTTCGCCAGGTGTCGTTGCTACGAGGAAAACACACTGAATATAGTTAGGCCTAGGAGCTTGTAGATCGCCAAATTATCTGAAAAACAGGGGCTAGTTATCGCTTATACCGCTACGTGTGGGCAAGATTAGGCGAAATAAAAGCGAACCGCTACCATTTGAGCGAGCTATTGCGTCGAAGAATCCAGCGGCGACATGTATTTATTCCGAAGCGGGCGAGCAGGGCGCCGCCATCTTGTCAAAGTTAGCGTACGCAAGCCACGCAAGCGCCGCAACGCAAACTCCGCTGGCTACCGTACGCAAGGCTACCGTACGCAAGACGCAAGGCTTGCGCTTGCGTTCTGCGCATGCGCACTACCGTCCCCGCAAACTCCTCGCGTACGCTAACTCTTTGCGTACGCACAGCTAAAACTGTCTGATAACCAAGAGGAATAAGAAAAAGAACGTTCCATTCTAATAAATGCGCTTGTAGTATCTTGGGCATCGGTGACGGTTGACCCATTTTCTTTATAGTCAGAAGGATAGTGGACAGGACTGGCTCCATATGCCGTTCAATCACAGACGTTTCAGCCGAGCGATCAATGACCGGTGTTTGACCCCCTTTAATGGTTTGTCCGTTAGCTCACGCGCGGGGCAACAGAGGCCACGCGAGGCGGTGATACCCAAGTCCGTCTCCCTATGCTGTGCGCGGGAATGCGGAAAGCAGGGGAGCGGTCGACGCCCCGCGCTCCTAATCCGTCCTGCTCCCCACCCCTCTCTGTTTATCCACCGTTGTTGGCGGCTGAGACCGCGGCGATGGGGGCTCGGGGGGGAAGGGCGCCTCTTCTCCTGGCCTGGCTTCCTCCGCTCTGGTGGCAACCTTTCCCTTTTATCGTCAGGTTGTTTCTTTCTCTCTCTTTTATTTCTTTCCGTGCTTGTTTCCGTCTCGGGGGTTGTCCGTCAGCCGTTCTCGGGCGGTGTTTTATGGCTCCTCAACACGGCGGCAACCGCAGTGTCGCGGTGTATACGGTTGGTCGTTTTACACCTTGTGACCGTGGATTTCTTGGCGTTGGTGAACGGACCGCGTCGCCTTTGGGCACACTTGTTGTCTCCGCTCTTTCCTTTTATTTTGCGCGCTGATACCAACCCCCTCCACTGACTTGGGAATGTGTTCGCGGGTGTCGTTCTTTCCCTTGGCTTTGAGGGATTACGAGCGCGCCCTTCAGAAACTCCGCGTCTGTTTTATCTGTAGATCTCTGTCAGGTCACCTCACAGGGGGGAAGACAGGCCTTTTTACATAGGCTGGAGCTGACTGGGCGCGTCTGTTCACGCCTTTGTTTAATGTCACTGGAGCAGCAGCAGCAGCAACAACGAGAAGATGCGTCCGGCTGCTGTTTCCGCCCTCCGTTGCAGTCGTGAAAGCCGCTGTCGAATGCGGGCGAGTGGCGCTGTAGCGTCAAGTGGCCTAAATTTAAACCACGCGGCCTCTGACAGTTGCCTCGACACTTTTGTTTTTATGCTTGATGCGGTCATATGTTGACTTTTCCGGTGTTCGTTTCCCCCGTAGTCGGTGATATCTGACCGTTTATGAATCTACTCGGGTGCATCTGTGCGAATCTGTGAGGGCCCGGACGTCATGTAACGGGCTAATGGCCCTTGTATAGCTGCGGCTGTAGTGCATGGGTTTCAGTGCGAGCCCTCCACACCGATACAGGTCTAAGCTCACTTGCTTTCGCAAGCGTGTATGGTAGTTTCGAAGAATACGTGGGCCTCTTTGGGAAGAGAGAAACGCTGCGATAACGTGTCCTACTCTCCTTCAGATGCAGTGGGTATACACCGAACCTACAGGGAAGTGTGCTGCAACTTCTCCGGCCCTCGCTATAAGCATGCTATTTTTATAACTCTGTCGTTCACGTTAGATCCGTAGCCTCAGGCTAGTTTGATCCTGGCCCGTGTTGTCTTTCTTTTACTCTAACAGATTTGCTAGGAAGGAGTCACGGGCCGAATACGAAAAATGCTTGCGCGCAGACACGGCATACGGACCAGTGCCTCTACTGAAAGGCATGTTCGAAGGCAGAGCGATCCACGGAAGAAGGTTGGGATATGAAGAGGTCTGAGGTGGAAAATATATCTCTACTGGTCAGGTTGACGGGGACTTTAGTATGAGAGTAGTGGAGCCGTTAGTCCAGGGCCCCTGCGGCCCTCGTGACCGCCGCAGCCCGGGCGACCAGCTGCCGCTGATCAACCAGGTCGGGCGACCGGAGGGCACGCTCCCAGCCGGCTACGTTCGGGACGGGCAGCCAATGGTCTGGCATGCCTGGACGGTGTGAAATAAAGCCGCATGCTCCCCGCATAGCGGTCAATTGGCGCGGTGGCGGATAGGGTAAAGACGGTGGTAGCACGCGAGGTTATATAGGGTATACGTGCCGGTGTGAGGTTGGCGAAGGGAAATGGGCTCCTCGCTGTGGAGGCGAGTCCAGAGCGAGGAGGGGGTATTTGCTGCGTTGGGAACGAAAATTCCCTACAATGTCGGAGAAGGCCGGGGGTATGGGGTCTGAACGAAGTTCCGGGTCAGAGGAGGCGGCCGAAGGAGGAGTCGGCGGGCCCAGGCATGCGCCTGTAGATTTCCCTCCAAAGCCAGGTGACCCGGAGTCCAAACCAGAGTGCGAGGCAATCTCGAGGAGGCAGTTGACGGAGGATTCGCATACCGTTGCGGTCGACGGTGAGATCGCGGACGGCGCTGTCATCTTTATCCCCCTCTCTCTATATCACCTCCTAAGGGACCAGAGCAGGTTTTCTCAGGCGAGGTCCCCGCGATCTCTAGTTGGACGTGTGAAATGAAAGAGTTGCCCGAGTATACCTAAGCTGAGAATGCGCTAAGAAGGCACACGGAAAAGCGAAGAACGGATTAGAACGCAAACAAAAAAAGTAAGAGGAGGCTGGCCAGATCTCCTTGACTCTCTTTAAAAGCAGCGGAGTGGGCGACGCCAGCTTTGCGGCTTTTCCAAAGAAGAAGGGAAGGTGCGTTGGCTGCGGCTGCTCGTGCGCCTAGCACACATCGCGGCACGAGGTTCGTGAGCGGGGGCTTCGCTCTGCGCGGGGATCAGCGGGGGCTCGTGCAGAGGGGATAAAGGCGGGTAAAACGGGGCCGCCGCCCCGCCAGCGAACGCGTGCTCCTAATCCCCCTCCTTTTCCTGCCGCGTTATTGCCGAACAAGTGGATGGCTTTGTCGGCCCCTTGTGCATAGCGGGGCCATGGTACTGTCGCCGCCGCCGTCGCGGTAAAGGAGGCCCATCGACGAGCTTGCGTTCATTTTTTTTCTCTGTCTCTTTCGTTTAGAGTCGGCTGTCCGTTATTCTCCCGTATAAACGTCCTTTTGTATCGCATCGCGCGGAATTGATGCAGCGAGCGGCGCGTTCCCGCAGCCGCTGGGATTTGAACCCGATACCTCCCGCCAACTGAAGAGGAAGGTTGTGTACCTGTAGGCCATTTCTGTGGCTTTCTGGTGTTGCGTTGCCGGACACGCGCGCCGCTGCCTTCGGGTGCTCTGCGTCCGTTAAGGTGCCAGGTCGAAGCGAGGGAAGAGGCTATAGGGGACGAACGGATTTCCGAGAATGCCGTGCATCACCTTCCGGCTTGGCAGACGAGTGACGTCACAGGCCCTCTGCTAGGGCTTTGCTGCCTTCATGGCCCGAACCTCTGGCACTGGCACTTGGGGGCTGCAGTCCGTCGACTCGAGGAAAGCTGTCTGTGGTTGCCGACTCATACGCCGGCTTCTCGTTATTTCAGAATTCCAATATGCATCCTTACAAGAATTTCTTTAGACAGTCTGTAGACTTTATTTAGACTGCTGTTTATAGTGTCGATAGACTCTTTGTAGAGAAACCCCAGAGAACAGTCTATAGGCAATACAAATCCTATATACAATCTATAGATTTATGACCATACAGTTTTAGTAGACTTTTGTCTATAGACTATGAATAGACAGAAACATTATAGGAAGGCAATACAGTCTATAAGAAGTCTATAGACTGTCTATAGACCATTTTTGTAAGGGTGCACTGTGTGACCGACGACAGCGTGACCGTCTCGGACATCGTGCTGTATCCCAGCCTGTGGCGCTGGTTCGGTTTCTGTGCGCAGTAACCTCCGACACTGTGTGCGAGACACGAGCTTCGCTTCATCTTCGCATTGTGCAACTCCATGCAATATCGCTGGCTTACGCGCAGTAGACGACTCCTACGGTGAGACGCCCCCGACGCCACGATGCGAGGGTCGTACTACTGGTTACTGCAACACCGTGCTTCCCTTCGTCCGTCCCTGTCCGTAGAGATATGTACCCAGTGTTTCGTTCGCAGTCTTGATTCGCGGACGGGGTCGAGGGGCCAGGTGCTCCCACGCAGCTGCCGCTGCGGTGCGTGCGCACCTGTCAGCTGCCCGAGGCGCTCAGTGCCCATTGTTCATAACCATAGGGGCATTCGGATGTGGGATTAATGCGGATAAACTGCCCACCTGTTGTCAGAAACGTTCGCACATGTGGCGATGGATAGCGGGCCGTGCGGCGCGTTGGTTTACGCATTGACGGAGCCCGACAGCGTTTATAGACTTGACGGCGATCACGTTGTCTGGCTATGTGAGGAGGCCACAGGTTGTAAGTGCTTCTCTGGATTTTTTTCTCCCTTGATGCAAACAGTGGATGCTTCTGCATTGAAAGTAGGCACAAGCTGCCCGGTCTAGGCAACCGTTAGGAACCGACAGTCACAACGACGCGTCTGTGGCAAAAAGGAAAAACGGATTAAGGTGGATTAATGAAGATTAGGGCAGATTGGCATGCTTCCATATTATAATCTAATGGAAGATAATCGAACTGGGGTGGATCTATGTACTCCCACATGAATGGAAGGTACTCGGACATTCCAGTCCTGATATTTCGAATTTGGGGCTGCTGATGACGTCGCCACACTCTCGACTGGTCAGGGAATTTTGTTACAGAGAAACCGGAAGTTTCTTGGATGACTACAGCCGAAATGTTATCGCATTAAAAGATGAAGAAACGACGCTAATAGGCAGGTCCGCATACGGATTCGTCTCGGGAAGGGATGTCCATACAGCCTTTTTTAGCTGTTCACACCTGACCACGTACAACCGCGTAACAAATAGGTAGATTCTGAAAAGTGCGCTTTGACTCTCGCGAAGTATGCGTGCAGAAAACGTTCCGGCAATGTCTAGACCCTGTGTATCTTACTCCATTTGTGTCGCACGCAGCTTGTACATATAGTTTTTACCGAAACATCGGGACGCGGTAAGGAATCCAAAGTGGCGGAATATAAACCGGAGCCGTTGAGTGCGGCTTGCCTCTTGGTTCACTGTATTGTTTTGGCAAGTAGACATCCTTCAGCAGTCAATCCACGAATATGCCAATCACCACCCACTTTTCAAATGCCTTGGACGCGCATAGTGCGTCGCGTTTACCGTTGTGGCCTATTTATGGGGTGGATTCAACTTGAGGGGTCCCTGAAAAGGGTGTTTGAGTCTGGCTTTGAAATGCTTGCATTGTGTAGAGCACAGGCCACCTAGCGTTCATGCCGTGTACAACACCTGAAAAGCGACCCGACAATTTAGATTATTAAAGGCTCCAGCTTCCGCCCCTCGCAGTGACCAGTGGTGCCGGTCTTTCGCCCGACTCCGCCGCGCGCGTCGCGTTATGTAGCGATCGTTACGTCAGCAGCGGGCTGTTGCTATCATTGGTTCGCCCTGCCAACTCCGCCCCCCCGAGGAATTCCCGTGCGCGTTGGCAGCCGGCGGAGGAGCGCCGACATTTCAGCGTGCAAAAAATGAGAGGAGAGAGAAAGGCGCGAAGACGCGGAAATTTGAATTTTGACTGCGGATAACTCAGCTCCCACTAGACGCATTAAAAAAAATTCTTTCTGGAGAATATTTGTGAAGTGGCGCCCTAATTAACATCCTAGGCGTACTGCAGCTTTATTGAGAGTCCCTTTAGGGACAACGCAGCGAGCTATGAAAAGGAAAATGATAAAAGGCAGAGTGGGTGAGGGAACAAACGCGGCTTTGTCGAAGTTAAGAGGAAGAAATGGGCTGTAATGCGAAAGCAACATATCCGATGGGCCTTAAAGGGACACTGAGGAGAAATTGAAGTTGGCTTGTATCGATAGAATACCGGCTCCTGATCACAAAAACGCCGCTCTTATTGAAAACAAAGCTCTTGTAAGGTAGAAAATAGCAAGAGCCAAAATACAGGTATCGCCCCCACAGGCCAATCTCGCAAGTACAAGCGTGGCGACGTCATAGGACAAGAGACGCCACGCCACCTTGGAGGAATTTTCCTTCCTACATGGCCCCGAATCTCTGAGGCTGACAAAGGAAGGTTGCGCGGTCCAATATTGAAGTAAGTTTTGTTTTTAAACCGATAGTGCACTTTTATCACACAAGGAAGGCAGACAAAAGACAACCTGAATGTTAGAAGCAAAGAAAACCGGTGCTTGGCGGCGCCACAGGCGGCCAGGAGAGTTTCGATTTGTGAGGGCTCTTCGCGTCTATGAGCTTTGCGTGCACCGTGGTTTTGTCTTTGACGCGCCTCGATTACAAGCGGCGAACAGTAGAGGAACTCCAAGTGCCGCTTCAAGTGCTGGTTAAACTTTGAAGGAGCCTGTTAAGGCTTGTCAGATGATCGCCACGGCCGATGAAGAACTATGATGGCACGATGGTCGGTGATCGTACAAGGCAGTTAGCAGTATAAAGAGCACTTGTCTTCGTATGCTTGCCGGCGAAACGTTCCCGGCTGTGCCAGTCAACGTCAAACTACTTAACGGAAATCGTTTATTAGGGACGGGAGACAAGATACAAGGCAGTTCAGAAAAAGTACTGATGGCCTAGTTCTGTCAGGCCAGGATATATGTAGCGAAAGCGCGGAGATTTCTGCATAGGAAGAGTGCATTCACTAGATGCGCCTTTGTTGATAGATTTACCTTAAGCCGTCGTGGCGGAGTGGTTCCGCCTCAAACGCCGAAGGCCCAGGTTCGATTCCGAACATCGGCACAGGATTTTTTTTTTTATTCAGTGAGTGGGCGGGGGGTTTCAGTGGCTCCCATAGATGCCGCCACCGAATACGTTGGTTAGCGGATAAGCGCAGGCTCTGTTAAGGCGCGTTTATGCTCCGGTGTAACGCGCGCACGCTGCACGGCGACGTCACGTCGGCCAAAGCGAGACCCTCTATACTCCAACTGCGCTTGACCGCCGACGCGTTCGGCGGCTTCGGCGCACTCTGACCGCACTGGCGAGACTTGGAGCTTGTCTCTATTTCGCGCCGAGTGCGCCAGCCGCCTGCGGCCCGGCCAGGCCGATTCGGCTCCGCGGCGAGGTGCGCGTTGTGGCGTAATTCAATAGCTTCGGCAGTTGGGCGGAGCTGTTCTTTTCGAGCTCTCGGCTAATTTAATCCATTCAAAGTACACATCTGAAGGCACATACATGTGGGCGAGAGAGCCCGATCCAGTGGACCCGTTGGATCTAGCGGAATTAAGCCGTTGAAGCGTCGTGCGCCGGGTTTAGTTTCAAGCCGCCAACTTTAAACGCGACCGCCCCTGTGCACCCACCCGTTTTTTGTGGCAAAAACTAAATAAATAACTTGGCCCTTCCGCGCCGTTCAAGGAATCACAATCCCTTGGCCCCAGAGCCCCGGCCAGCCTCCGATGGGTGCAACGCGACGACCTTGTCCTGGTCCCTCGCGACTCCCCGAACGGGGTTATGATATTTAGTTAGCAACGGCTGCTCACGGAGGAAGGGGGAAACCGGCGCCTAACCTAACCGTGCTCCGTCAAAAGCATCGCACGCTCTGTGGGGCTGAGGTCGCTGAAATGCAGGGCGGAGTTTTTGCGAGAACTACGTCGTCGTGTTCGGGAACGGGATCCATCGTAACGCTGGCAAGACGCCGGTGCAAACGTAAACGAAGCGACGTTAGCGACCCCCGATAGATGCCTTCAGCGTGCGGTGGCGGTAGCTTTCATTTCGGCAGCTGCTAGACCGCACCGCTAGCCGCCAGATATCATGGAGTCTGCGTTTACGTCACTTTTCACGTCACTCCGTCCTATGTCGTCATAAGAGCTCTCGAGTTTGAATTGGAGCGGCGGGAAAAACTTTTTCAACTTCGAATCCAAATTTCTTTGAAATAAATTCACCTTTCGCTCCCGGACAAGCGGCAACAAAGCCATGAAATGCCGAACTATCAGATTTTGCTAAAAAAACAATATGATAGAGTTCTCCTCAGTGTCCCTTTAAGGGTAACGGACTAGATTACAAGAAAATGCTAGCGTAGCTGGGGGCGGCAGAGAGTTAGGTGGGCGGAAGAGATTAACAAGTTTGCTGGGATAGCGTGGCCGCAGCTGGCACAGGACAGGGTTAACTGGAGAGACATGGGAGAGGCCTTCGCCCTCTCTTGTCTCGACTGTGAACATGTAAAATAAATGTGCTGTACAGTTTCCTCCGTAACCGTCCAGCTCTTTCGAGTCCGACACCATCGTATCGAGCCGCGAGCTGCGGGCCTTGAACGAGTCAGGCAACACAAAGGCGCTCCTCATCTCTAACAGCGTGTAATTAATTTGGGGACAGCGCAGAGAGCCGTGGATCGGGAAACGATAGGAATAGCGGGAAAGAGGACAAGAGAGCACAGTACATTACACAGTAAACTCGAGTGCGAAGCGCGGAGAACCGATCGATGCTTTGTTGGGGAAACGGATTGGATTCAGAGGTAAAGAAAATTTGGATTTTGGGACACTTATGCTCAGCCTTTAAGGGTATGACGCGGTAGCGTTAATAGGTCCCTTCAGCGACTCTACTTGATCTCATTAGCATATTACTCGATCACGTGCTCTACTAGCGTTACCAGATCAGGCGACACACCAATGTCTCGTGACACAAGCATACAGTCGTTCACGTACAATTACCCCTCACCGACATGCTCTTGGGGACGCGTTTGTTCACTGCTGCTTTAATTAGTTCCTCTCCAATCGCAAGTATACTCGTTAGCAGATAGCCTTAAGCTACCATGCACTTATGTGAAAAAACCACTGGACGTACATATAAAATCCCGCTTTAGTCAAGCCGTAGGAACGTGCCTGTGTGGCCGGTGGTTATCATGTGTTACTCGCAATTCAAGGGTCAGGGGTTCGATTCCTTGCAAATTACCCCAGCTTTGCTTTTTTTTTTCAGCGCAGGTCATTTACTTTATATACTTACATGTCGTAATGACTTTTGAGTCATGTTGCAACCTTGTAATCGCAATTTATGTATTGTTTTAATTGCTTTTCAACTTCTCCGCTCTGCGTGTGACGTCAAAACTTTTCGACCAATCCTGAGTTTCGCGACACAACGGTGGACGCCGCCGATTGGACGACGCCACCTTTCCCTTAACGCTATCGCGTTGAAAGCCTATGCGAGGGTGACAGCGAGTTATGTGGGGAGGTAAGTAGGGATTTGCAGGAATATAGGTTGGACGCGGCTGCTGCAGAACATGGATAATAGGAGATCGATTAAAGGTGCTTTTGTCGTGCAGTGGGCGTAACCGGGCTGATATTAGCGATGGTGATGGCTAACATGACGATGCGCTATGGTTTTCGTATTTATTTCCGGCACTCGAACAGTTGGGCTGTAAGGACCATCTGGGTACTATATAAACTGGCTGCACGGAACATTCTTGGCGAATTTGCTGTCGCTATATCCGCAGGCACGAAAACACCCAAAGCTTCCGCGTTTTTTACTCGAAAAACTCGGGATTTCCGCTCGACGTAAACGACTTCTCCGTAACCCTCTTTCTTGGCGCATTACTGCTTCACCAGCTTATGAGCCACAGAGCCGAACATACCAAACCAAACCAAAGATAGGTCTGAACTTCAGTATTCGCGGAGGTCTATAGAGCGCCGCCTGAACCTTCCTGGAACCTCCCCCCGTCCAGTGCAGGCGTTTCAAGTGCGCTTCACAAGCATCGCCTCTATAGTAAGACAGCGGCATTTGGCGCCTATAAGATCTGCCCAATTTTCTGTCGATTTTTTATTTCGCCCTGAAAGTGCCTGCGCAAAGCCGGCTTGTAAACTTGAAGGGAGGTGAAATGAGGGCAGGTCGCTTTGGGGATTTCTGGGGGCGGGCGTTTGATTCGATAGCAACGTATACGTCAAGAGCGAAATTAACTAATCTCAGACCGGCTGACGTTCTTTCTTTTTTGTCGCTTCTATTCTTGTTTCCGGGGAAAGCTCCGCTACGTCTCCGGGTGTCCCACGCACTGTCCGGCTCTTTAGCGGTGCTCTGGAAGGGATAATAAAAGGAGGTCAGGAAAGGAAGGAAGCAAAAAAAAAGGAAATGGGGAGGGAGAGATTGACCTGACGTATACTACGATGGAGAGGGTGCACGTTCCTGTATGGCATGTGTATGTGTGTGTGATCGATCTTCGCGCTTGGTCAATCAGGAATGGGGGATTCGCCGGACGGGCGCGACAGGCGGCGAATCAGAAGCCCATGGCGGCCTGCAGGCGCGTCATCCAACTCCCTCGGGATATGGGGAGAAGAGCTACGCGGCTGTCCCGAAAAAAAAGGGACACTACGCTCCTTGGCTGCGTCTGCCTCTGCTGCTGCGGGATAAGGGAAAGCAGACAGGGATAAAGAGGGACGATCCAGAAAGTTGAAGAAGGAGGAGGAGGAGGTAGTGAGGAAAAGGTGCTGGCCGGCGGGGCAAGATGAAAAGAAGGCGTTAAAAGGAGAGCAAGCTGCGGGGGACAGAAGGAAAGGAGGGGGTTAAGAGAAAGAAGACCAGGCAGCGGGGTAATAAAGGAATCGGGTAGGAACGTAGAAAGGGAAGAGCGATTCAGGGGACAAAGGGAGAAGAAAGGAGCGGAAAAGGAGGATGCCAGAGGGAGCGCCGGCTTTCTTTTGCGGACGGAGAAGCGGCGGCGGATTGGCCGGCTCGGGAGAGAAGGCTCGAGGGATGAGCCCAGGCGTGCTCTTCTGCGGCCGCGCTGGCGTCGCGCCCGCTAATGCCGCCGAACGTCGACGCCCGCCGTGGCTCAAGCAAGAAGGCCCGCCCGACGCGCGCGCCTTTGACCAAAGTCGTCGCCCTTAATCCGACGCTGCCTTTCTGTGCGTGTGTCGCCTTTCGCCCCCGGGGCAGCAGGACACCTCGCGTTTGCCTTGGTCACCGCTTACTTTTGCCCGCTTTGTTAGGCCTTTTTTTTCTTTATCCTTGGCCTTCTCGGAGGAGACCTTGCTAAGCTCGAGGGCCCTCGGACGACGTCTGCTTTCGGCTTCTGCGTCTTGCCTGGTGTCCCCCTTTACTTGTTTGCTGCCCGGTGTTTTTTGTTTTGTTTTTATTCTCGTTTAGGACGCCTTGGTTGTCACCGAGCCTTTCTTCGGTTGTGGTCGCTTTGTCTTCTCGTCCTTAGATCGCTGGATATAGAACGATCCATTGTGTTGCGTGGGCGACCTGTCATTCTTCAGACTGTACGGTAGCCTCGCGGTGCCTGTTGGGTATGAAACACAAAAAAAGAATATCGTGAACACGATCTTATGTCTGTTGAGCTGAATGTGCCGTGTATTTCATTGTCATCAAGAGGCGCTGCATTTTGAAAAGTCAGCACTGCCTCTGTGTATGAGTAAAATGTCAACTGTATTTTCATTCTCTGTCCTTTGTTCAAGATTTCTTCAACCTTTCTTTTTTTTTACTTCAAAAGTGGTGCCACTGTACGCCCCCCCCCCCCCCCCCCCCTTGATTTTGATGTCTTGAACGCCCAAGCGAGAAGCCTTCTCCTTCGACAAGCACCACATAACCCACCAGACACCTCACCACCGCACCCGTCTAGCCAGGGGACTCCGCGTAAGACTTTGGAAAGGCAACGAATGTTTCATGCGTCTAGAGGAAGATTATTAAGGAAACAAGAAAGGTGTTCTCTCTGCCCGTATTGAAGCGTAATCGTTGACTGCGTGAAAACATGGATTGAACCTCGTTATAACGAAGCGGTTTATAACGAAACAATGGATATAACGGAGGATTACGATTCCACCTGCAAGCTCGGTCCACATGGGCTATAACGAAGTAATCACCGGGCCTTTTCAATATCGTTATAAAGAGGTTCCAACTTGTATATTTATTGCTCCGGCCTGCGTGGATTGACGTATCCGATAGGATCCGTGGAAAAAATAATTAAAAAACAAATGAAAGGAAACACTGTAGTGGCTTCGAGGGGATTTACGCTAGCTTAATTCCGACTCGCGCGCAGTCTCTTCCGTCCCGTTTAATAATCTTGTTTGATTAATTGCTTCCCCTCGTCGCTGTGAACGAAGCTACGGCTAGGCTAAGCGCCTGCGAAGTGCAAGCTGAACGCGTCGGAAGCAGCAACAACGAGACGAGGAAAGATTTGACGATGGTTCCGAGCTGGCCGGATTTTCGCGGGGGAGGGGGTTAACTGGAGATAGAGACGGATAAGAAACAAAAAAAAAACTATAGCGTAGCCGGCGCTAGACGCTGCTGCCCGCGGCAGCGTCGCTGCCGGATTAAGTCTGGCACATGGAGGATACTATTATTATACGCCGGGCGTTCTGGGAATAAATTACGGCGCTGCAATCCGCGTCGCGTGCCGCATCAGCAGAGGCTGCATAAAGGCGCCTCGATCGCTCGCCGTTCGATGACTTAAGCCCGATTTGTCGCGCTTGTTTGTATCTTCGAGCTTACAACCAATCGGTTTTTTTTTTTGTTTCACCCTTTCGGCTCCGTCCAGTGTTGGCTCCGTCTGCCGTTCTTGTCGTGTTGATGGCGGCTGTAAAGTAGCTTTTGGCTTGCTTTCGCTGTGAAGCTGCCTAATGGAATTTGTGCGAGCCGCTTCGGAGTCTAAGCGGTGAAAGTAAAAAGAAAAAAGGGTTAACTATTACAGAAACAGCTGGGTTGCTTTCAAGGTTTTGCGGATGGAGCTGCCGTACAGGAGCGGTGATGTTTAATAGTGCAACCGAAGTGCTCTTTATTACGGCCAAAAATATCTTTTTCTGGTCCCTTTTCCCTTCGGCAGTTTGAGAAACCGATAACTGTAAACCAACATGTGATAAAAATTCCAGGATCAGTCATTCTGATATTGTAACCAGCTTTTTTTTTTTGCCCTCGTTACTGAAACAGCGATATATTTTATTGTCAATTTGTTATCGAGTTACACTTTTACGGGGCCCTCCCAAATTTTTTCAAGCCCAATCAGGCAATAAACATTTTGTGTAACGACAGCGAGAGTTTTGAAGAATGAGAGCTGGCGCTACGCCCGGCGTCAACAGCATGGCGGTCAACATAGGCTGATTCGGCGCTGTGTGGATGCTTCCAGAACCACTTTTTCGGAGTTAGTTGTTAACTGTCTCTCGAGCCCCGAAGCGCAAAGAAATGCATTCATATTACTCGTGAAAACGAGCCGAAGCAGCGCTTCAACAGTATCGAGCGCCGTCTAGAGCTAAATTTGGCTTATGGGGGTTTATCGTCCCAAAGCGGCTCAGGCTATTAGAGACGCCGTAGTGGACGGCTCCGGAAAATTTCGGCCATCTGGGGTTCTTTAACGTGCACTGACATCGCGCAGTACACGGGCCTCTAGCATTTCGCCTCCATCGAAATGCGACAATATCCTAGGAACCTTTTCGTTGTTGTTATAGATGAACACCAACCACTAAGCCTGGAGAAAATCGGTGCTCATTTCTTATCAAGTTTCAACGCGGCAGCGTTAAAGAGCCCATGTCGCAGAAAAAAAATCCGGCGTCGGCGTCGTCGTTGACCGTGAGTGAAAAATTCCCAGAGAAGGAACCTATAGGAGGCAGGCGGGCCACTTAGGTCACGTGACCTTGCGATGTCATCACAGCCTGCCCACCGGATTGTGTAAAAACTGCCCAGCGTGGCAGGTGGCAATTAAATTAATGATTGGTTGCTGGGTCGCACAAGGCCCACTGGTGGCAGCACCTGCCATCGCAGGGCGGTGGTTTATCGCTCAACCGTTGCACCACTGCCCCAAATGTGGTACGGGGGCTCCCAGGGATCTATAAATGTGAAGCACAGGATGACCTGGTTCTCCATATGTGGGGATTAACCCATTACGCCATCGCGTCATAAGCGCCCCCTTCAATTTTTATCAACGCAGGAGCGCCACACATTACACGGAGGTGTAAAACGGTGCACGGTTGGTCACTGCCGAAGTTCTGAAGACGGGCCATTTTTCGTGAGAAAAAAAATCGCAGGCATGACATCAATTGTTCAGGGAAAAGCTTCAAACTTTATGTCGAGAAAACAAAAGAAACATTTTTTTTTTTCTGAATCCCACTCTACCCTGCTCCCTTAAAATTCCCTGAAAACCGGTGAAAATTCCATTTCGCCAAATATTACGCCTGAAATTCTCTGAAAATGTGAAGTCCGTGGAATAGACTACTGTACAACAAGAGGCGCTTTTGGACAGTCTATAGACTGTCCATAGACTTTTGTCTATAGACAAATCCTAGAGAATAGTCTATAGGCAATACAAATCCTATAGACAGTGTGTAGACAATATTTAGACGTATGACCTTGCACTTTTGGTAGACTTTTGTCTATAGACATTCTATATGCTGTGAATAGACAGAAGGAAATATCTAGAGGAAGTGAATACCGTCTTTAAAGAGTCTATTTGTTCCTGGTTGGGATGAGAACGACTGCGCGCAGGTCAGCGGCGAAAGGGCTGAACGCTGTGAAAGGCACCCTTGGCTGCCCGCTTTTCGCGCACGGATGAACCGTCTTTTGTGAGAGGCAGTAATTTGATGAGGAACGCATTAAATGGCCCTCTAAGAATGAGCCACGCCGTCACCAGGCGAGAGACCTTCGAATCGGCGATCGTTGCGACCGATAGAGTGGACCGCTTCCCATAAACGTTGGCTCCTACTTCACATCAGCGCTGTATGCCCCCCTGCTAATGGCGGTGCAGCAACTTTTTTTAAATGCTCCTTTAGGTTGTCGTCTTTTCGGAAACCACCGGGTTTCTCCGTAACGAAATTACATGATTGGTCGAGAGGATAGTGACATCATCAGCACCGCCAAATTTGAAAATCTGAGGACTGGAATGTTCGCGTACCTTCCATTCAATTATCATATGGGGTTTTACTAACTCGAGCCACTATTGTACCTTAATCCACCCGTTAATCGTCACTTAATCCACCCGTTAATCCACCTTAATCCATTTTCACGGTTATACCTACCTCCAGAGTTTGGGGAGTCCTTTGGAATATTTCTCTGTGGACCAACTTCAAAATGCTGTCGCATTTTCTTCTTTAAGAACTTGTTTAAGAAGGCCCCGATTTTTTTTAACAATATACGGCCATAGTCCGCGTGTTTTTTTTGTTTTTTTTTAGAGGCGAAGTGGTTAAACCTGGCTGCCGTGACAGCACCACATGCGCCTGCCAGGGCTCCGCATAACAGACTTCGCTGTAAAAGTTGCGGAGAGTGGTGCCCTAAAGTCGAACGCCTTGATTAACCAGTGGGCGCACCGTCCAGCGTTGCGGCTTGACGAAACTTTGCGCGTACGAAGGTGCGGATTAATCCTGCGGGATTCCCCGATGTAAGTTTCCCCGTATGGCTGCTCAAGGGTCCAGCGCCACCGGTCTTCCCACCAAGCTTCGTCCAGAGCTCCCTGCGTTCCGCGCACATCGGACAGGGCCAAAAATTTAACAAGAAAGGAATGAACCTGCCATTGAGACAGGAATAGGAGGGGAGGAGCAGTGATAATACCGAGCTCTTCCATATCTTTGCGTGTAGAGTCACGCCTCTTCAAACCCCTTCTTCAAACATGCTCGCACGCGCGCACATCTACAGCTTCGTCTCCAGCGAGCTTCACTCCTCGCCCGGCAATTGTTTTTCGCATGGTCGTACATATAAGCTCTCGGGGATTTTTTATCTTTTCTCTCTCTCTCTCTCTCTCTAATCCTTGCTGTCGGTGGCACACACTCGTGACGCGCACGGAAAAGGGATTATTCGAGTCGAGGGGAAGTTGCGAAGGGCGGCGAGCTCTCGAGCGCGGTCGGTGGCGACGGATCTCTGGTGAAAGAACTTAAGAAGAAGCCGGGCGAGGAGAAGGGATAAAGGCGGGGGGGGGGGGGGGGGGGGGGGAGGCTAAAAGGGAGGAGGCTCGGCGGCGGGGGATCTAGCTTTTAATCCGCGAGGCGAAATTTCCGAGAGCGCTTCTGGACAGCTCCGCGGGATTAGGAGCGCCGCGCCGAAGCCGGATTAGTCGGTATGCGAGCCTCTCTCCCCGTCGGATCTTCTCCCCTTCCCCACCGTCGCTTCTTTTCTCTATCGTGCATACCTCGCCCCGCGCACGCGCGCGCTCGTGCTCGGGAGATTTGTATTCTGACGCACGGCGTCGCGTAGCCGATGGCCGACTGCGCGCCTGTCTTTTATTTCTTTTTTTTTCTGCGGCGCGTGCCTCTGCACCCTTTTTTTGTTGTTGTTGTTGCCTGTCTGCGTATTCTTCGACTTCTTTTTTGGCTGTGGCTTGATCTTCGTTTCTTTCGACCTGGTTTGTAATTTCTGTTGTCCACATATTTAACGGCTTACTCTACATATTTTCCCCTTCCTCTTTTTTTTCTTTTTTGTTTTACTCTGCGGCTGCTCTTCGTCGTCTTTCTTTTCATCTTTTTTGCACTCTTTCGATGGCGCATTTTTGGTGCTGTCATTTTCTTGCCTGCACACTCGTTGCCTTTCCTATTTATCCCTCTCCCTCTCTCTCTTTCCACCTTCAGGGAAAGGAGGGCGCGCGTGCCTATTGTAATGGCACACGAACAGGCGGCGCTAAGCGCGGGATTAAGCGCGCACGCTAATCGATGCTGCCGCCGATCGAATCCTTTCGGCCTTCGTATACATTCGACGGCATTCGCCGAGGCCCCTTTCTTTTACTTCTTCTCCGCGCACGTATTTCGGATTTTGCCGGCTGCCTCCTCTCGCCCCGAGCCTCCCGGTTTCTTTGCATCGTCTTACGTGCGCCTCCTAGTGTGGTGCCTTATTTGTGCGCTCGACGTATTGTTGTTGGCTCGTTTTCCTATTCTCGTTTTGCCGGCTTGCTGCGTCGCGCGGAGCCGTGATAATATGGCGGTAATTAGATTCACCTTGTTTTTTTTTTGGCGGGAGACAGTCACTTTATAGCGGGTACGGGAGCTCACCGCGTTCAAGGGAGAGGTATCACGCGGAGAGGTTTCGGAGTCCACGCGTGACTCGGGTATCTGCAGTGGTGAACGGCTATCCGAAAGCTGGCGAGTGAAAATTGAAGAGATGTGGGCATCTAGGGTTGGGTCATTTTTGTTCGTGGAGAGTCAAGAGCCAACAGGCAACGACATAAGAACTGCCACGGCATTGTTTTCTAGTGATGCTAACCGTTCTTTTTTTTTCACTTGTCCATTCTGTTTGTTTTCTTGTGGTCGTTATCCGTGTCTATAATGGAGGGTGCTAGTAAGCAAAGTAACGCCGAAGCCTCTGCTCCTTTCGCAGTCTCGAGGACACTGAATACAAGTCAAACGCTTTGTCGCGCACGTCAGTGGTTATTACGTTTTTTTTTTTTTTTAGGGGGGTGGGGGTAATGCAGCAATGTGACGCTTCAGAAGCATCGGACACCCATTGGGCCCCCAGGAAGAATAACGATCCGCCGTTAGCGGGTGCTGCTAGCAGGGAGCGCGGAAGTGGTTGCTGCCACACGGGGTTCCTGGGATTAAATGAACCAAGGTTCTTGTAGAAGCGGTACTTTTCGCTGGTATAACTGAGGGCAGTGTTTCTAAGTGATTGGCGAGATTTTTACCCTGTCGAGGTTCGTTCAGTGAGCCTTAGTTAGAAACCGGGGGAGAACGTCACAAGGGCATTATCTTGACAACGACCAAACAGCCATATACAGATGGCAGTGTCCATCCTCGCAAACTGGAATTGTCTGAAACCTCAGCCGCGTCTGGCGTTTCACTTGCTTGGTTCAAGGCCTGGAAGAAGCGTTCAGAGCAATGGTGGCTTTGTGAAAGCTTGCTCACTGTGATGTTTCTTTTGGTTCCGCGCGCAACTTCCGAGTCTATATTGCAGTGGTAGTTACAATTGCGGGCTCTCTTCTGTGCAAGCGATGTCGCAGTCGTCGTTTTATGTCGTAATCGAAATCTTCCGTGATCATCTCTTTGCCATTTAGGGTGTTATCCAGCTGGGACGTGTTTTTGGTGCTGTCAATAAAGAAGCCGAGAGGGCGGGGGGGGGGGGAGCTTTCGTGTTCTCTTTTTTTAGTCGTCGCGGCCCGGAATATGGCGAAAAGAGCTGGGGGACCCTTTAATTGGAACGTTTTTCACATCTCCCTTGTAAATGCTTTGTTTGATTAGTCTGCCTGGAGAAAATAAAAAAGAAGGTCAGTTAGAAATGTTCGCCATTAGGAAATGAACTATTGATATCCCATTGGGAATCGAGAGTATCGAGGAAATGGAGCTCGGGGGGGGGGGGGGGGGGGGGGGGGGCACGTAATGTGGAGGACTTATTTCTTCCTTTACTAGTTTCGTTGAAGAGTTGGTATAACCACAGGTCCATCTGCCATTATAGCCATAACATTAATTTGGCGCGTGCGGCAAACTACCTGCGGAGAGTACGAAGGCAAAAATGTGGTGATAGTAACTTCTTGAGGATAGACCAACAGAATTCTAGAGGCCTACTGTTGCTTGCTGCGCCCATTAGTCTATTTTAACTTTTATCTCCTTCCTATTTGTATTCGTTCCCAAACTTACCACCTCGCCGTGCGGCCGCCTTCGAGTAGCCGGATACTATGCGCTCCTCGTCCGCGTGTTGCGCAGGCGAGTTTCTTTCTTGCCTGCCTGCGTGCTGTTTTCTCTTTCTATTCATTTCCCGCCTCCCTCGTACGAGAGGAGACCGCGTGGATTATCCCAGCCCCTATAGGGAATGCGGAGCTCCACAGAGATCTCCCCAATTTTTTTCCCCGCGGCTTGGCTCGCACGTTCCCTTCTTCCCTGTCTTTATTTTTTCCCTTCTGTCCCGGCCCATTCCTGTCACCACCGCGTCTTGGCCGGTGATCCCCCGGGGCCGGACAAGGACGTCGCGCGAGGATGTCTCTCCCTCTCTTTGGCTTAGTTCCCTTTTTTTTTCTCCTCCTTTCGCGTTCTTACGTGTGCTTTCTTTCTGGGATCAGAAGGAGCTTCTCTTATTTGTTACTCATCCTATCCGCCTTTACTCGGTATCCCTGCCTAATACTACTATCTCGACTACAGCCTATGGTTTGGCGTGTGCGTTTCTTTTTTCTTTTCTGTCGTCGGCTTCACGTGCCTTCATTAGGTGATACGGCCTTGTCTGTTGTTCCTTCTCCTCCTGTCTTCTTGAGATTTTATTTGCTTCCTCTTTCTGTGCATCCCCTTCTCTCGTCCCCCCTTTTTTTTTGTATTGAGTTCGCGCCCGCTGTTTCTTCGCCGTTCGGTTTTGCTGTCTGCTGTGTCTCTGGCTCACCGCAGTGTGCGTCTTTGTGTTTCCTCACCCACGCTCCTGTTCTTTCTCTCTCTGTCTTCCCTATTTTCCCTCATTCCTGGTGTTTTCTCTCTTTGCTTCTGTTTTCATGCGTCATTCACTTTAGGTGGCCTTTCTCTTCCGCCGTCCGTTCGGAATCGGGGTCATTGCGAGCGAGGTTTGTCTTCGCTTCGTTTTGTTTTCCCTTTTCTTCCGCTGTCTGGTCGCGGGAAGCCGTTCCCGTCGAGCCCCGCGCTCAATCCCATCTTCGCGTGAACTTGGCAGCTGTCGCCGCTCGATCCGTTCCTTTCTCCCCATTCGGGATGATCCAGCCGCGGCCGTCGTTCGCTCAGCTCTTCCGCCCCGTCGTCTTTTTCCTCCGATCACGTGGATTTTATTTCAACTCGTGCGGCGTGTGCGTACACTGAATCAAGGCAGTCGTTCTTGTTCGTTCATACTTTCTGCCGCCGCATCCTTTGCAACTGATAAGCTGAACGCCGCGTATACCCGTTCGATTCGCACATAGTCGCTTCTGCATCCGCAGTTTTTTCAGCACTAGCTGTTAATGGTGACGTCGTCCGCGTCTGCGGCGTCGCGTCCGTGAACACATGATGACCACCGTGACAGGTGCCAAGTGAGAGAAGTGGGAGTTGGGGGAAGAGAAGAGCCAAGGGCGCGCACCATGACAGGTGGAGCAGGGCGAGACGTACGTCACGCCGCAGCGTACGCTCTCCACGTGTGATGATGGCAATCACAGACGTGCGGCGCCCACGCTGGGTGTGACGGACCGCCTTGTGGAGACTCGCTGGAGCGTCGTGGCAGGTCAGTCGAACCCAGTGCAGAGAACCGGTTCACCGACGTGCCAGGTCAGTCGCAGCGTTCGTTAAGAAGTGCCATGGACGAGGCGGAACGGTTTCCATGCTCTGAACCCCGTGCTTTCGGGTTTCGACAAGCGATAAGCACCAGTTTGGAACGCGCTGTGTCCAAAGCACGATGGAAAGCGTCCGTTGCCGCGTTCTAGCCCTAGCAGCGCGCAACGCAATGGCGCGGCAGCGACGGGTGCCGAGGCTCTCCGAGACCTCGAAACGGGAGCCAGCAAAACGCAGGAAACGCGTGAAGTGAACTGGGGCTCCTGTATGCAGCCTCGGGGAAGGGGATCCAATAAAATCGTCTGAACATTTCATGCAATCAACAAGCGCTGATATTCACTGTATCAGAAGGTGGTGAGCGTTGTTTTTTTTTCTTCAAATTATCGTTTCTTTATCGCAGGCAAGACTCTGCCGGTGCACTGTGTGGTGGAGCGGGTGCCCAGCCCGCAGACGGACAGCCAGCAGCCGTCGGTGGAGGTGGACAGCTACGCCATCGTACCCAGCGCGGCGCTCTTCGCCGACCTGGTGCGCACCGCGCTGACCAAGCTAGGCTACTCGCCCTCGGAGGCCATCTGCGCCAAGGGTGCGTCTACTACTTAACCCTCCTCCTTCATTCGTCCACGGTGGCGGTGGTCGAAATTGTGCCTACGCGTCCGCGGTATCTCGCGATGAAAGCTGAAACGGCGTGTATTAGCAGCAGGCTGAGCAAACCGTTCTACTGTCGGCGATTAAAAATTTACAGGAGATCGCTCTGATTGATGCGGCGGCGTCTCCACTAGCAGTGACCCCCCCCTCTCCACTTGTCTCCTTTACACTTTCCTCCTCTTAACCTCGCCCTATCTGATTTCCTCCTCCTCACATCCCAATTCCACTCTCCTCATATCCACTGTTCTCCTCTTCAGTTTCGTCATCTCCGCTAGCCTCCTCTACACTTTCTCCGAGGCTGCGCGAGAACGCCAACAATGCCGTTCTTTTTTTTTTTTGCGAAATTACACTACTACTGTTAGTGCGATAAAAAAAAGGTATCTTAGATCCTTATCCCTGCTCGACTGCAAAAAGGCGAGTCCTGTGTTCGTTATTTGCCCGCCCAGATCAGTTACTTTGCCACTCATGAAATTCGCGGTCGCAACCTCGCGCTGCGTCTCTTTCCAGTCCTTTCTTCGGGACTGCATGTGACAAACTATAGGCACGTGAACTCTTTCCTCCTCGTTGTCATCGCCACTTCCGCACGGCGACGGCCTAGTGCATCGCGTTTAGCGAATGGAGGGGGGCAGGAAAACATACACACCCTCACCGCGAAATTCCTCGAGCTTCGCAAATTGTTTTCTGCCGCCTCCGCTACGTTTACATAATCCGCGCCGCGCGTATGGATAGCCGTAAACGAGGCGAGCGGAACTGGAATTTGGCTGTCGTCGGGGTATGAGGATGGGGACGGGACTCACTGTGTTTCTCTTGATCCCGAACGGCCGCCGCTCCGCTTCTTCTCCCCCTACTACTCTCTCTATGTTTTCCCCTTTTCCGCTCGTTTATGCGAGAGCGGGCAAAAATAAACGAACGAATGAAAAGAAGAGCGGGTCACGTGGCGCACTCTGGCGTCGCCGCCGCACCGGGCGGCGCGCTGTCGCTCGCTCTCTCCGTCTCGCATCTGGGCCTGAGCCTCCCGTTCATCCTCCTCCAGCGCCCTAATCCGCACCTCCGCCGCGCGCTCGCGGATCGGCCCCGGCTAACGGGATTTGGGAGGTGCGCGCGCTCGTTCGCGCCGCCCCCAGCATCCCCCGCTTATCCCTGCCTCTTCCGCGCTATCCAGTATTCAGGGCGTCCTCCTCCCTCACCGCGCATACGTGCTGCACCCTCGACGGCCCAGACTCCTCGGCAGAGGGAGCCGGGCAGCATGCAGGAGGCTCCCTGCCGGAAGGATAGAACAAAGAGAGCGCAGCCGGAAAGGATAAGCGCGCTTCGCGATCCTCTTCGACCCGGGTCTCGCCCCCCCCCCCCCCCCCCCCCCCCCCTCCCTTCATCCCACCTCGGGGGCCCGGGTCGGCCGCCATCTGCCGGTTTCACCTTGACGAGATTAGGGATAGGGGCGCCCAGGGAAAAACACATCGCCCTCCGCGCACTGTGCGAGAACCTGCCGGAGATGACGACGGATGTAAGAAAAAGGAGGAAGGCGGGAAAGGAGGACTTGGAAAACCCTCTCGGGGCTTTCCGCTACTGCACCGCCCGCGTGCGCGCGGACAGCCGTATTCCCTTTTCTGTTCACCCTGTTACCGCTTTAGGGAGAGAGAACCTGCTGTGTGTAGGTAGGCGCTGCACGTGTGCGGTGTATACACTGCGGGGAGCCGTGCGGAGTAGCGGTCGCTCGGTAGTAGGTGCGCGTGGGTGCTCGCCAGGGAAATGCGCGGAGCGGTGTGTTGGTGCGTCCGCCGCGTGCGGATGTGCGCCACTATAGTGGTGTGTTTGGCGAGCGCGCGGGGGCTCCGGCTCCCGCCGCCGGCCTAATCCCTTGACTACATTAGGCCTCCCATGTTTTATTTAAGTCCGGATTAGACGGTGCTGAGAAGCTAAAGGGGATATAGACGAGCGGTATTGGGAAATACGTCCATGCTAAGAGGATTAGGAACCTCTTCAGTGCCGCCGCCGCCGGGTGAACCCTGGATATCTTTTTTTCTCTCCGTTCATTCCGATTCTCTCTCTTCTCCTTTTTAAGCCCTCACTCTATCCCCGCCAAAGTTTCCTTCTTTTTTTTTCCCCCTCCCTTGTTGGTTGTTTGGTTCTGTTCTATTTTGCTTCCCACACACCTCTGGTAGCACCTCATCTGTAGGGCTGTAACATCCTGCCTCTCCGTTCTTATATTCCGCGTAACTGTTTCTTCGTCAACCCTTCTGGTGTATTTTCCCGCACCCCGTTGTTCCTGGGGAGATATATTATTTAGAAAGTTCCCGCGGAGTGTTCCTACTTTTTTTTTTTTCTCTCCTTGAGCTCCCCCAGTGCACCTGTTTTCATCGGTCCTGCCGCGTCACTGTCTTGCGCGGTGGCTTATGTTCATTTCCGTGAGGCGTCGACAAAAGCTCCCCAGGTATGAGCGACGCGTGCTAACCACGCTTCCTCGCGGCACCTGTCGTCACCCTGTGGTCCTCTCTCGCTCAGTGAGGTGGCCCTTTACAGTGTCAAGTGGCAGGAGCGTGCGTTCGGTGAAATGGTCCTGCCGTTTGGGCCAACCTCAGAAAGCGTGTTTCTGTTCCGTACATCTACGTCTTGGTTGAGGCTAAAGGTTTTAATCGTGCCAATCTCCAGCATCGATTCCATTAATTGGTTGATTGTTCATTGGCATTAATTCGCGTGCGTAAAGAAATAGACACAAAACGACACACGTTGCCTTAGGCGCTTGCCGTTCTACAATAAATTATCCTCATTGTTTGAAAACGTAAGTACTACCATATGTGCAGGACTGGGAAGAGTCTGAATTCGGGTCTCCCTATTACATCATGTTCAGTGGACAAGAAAAAGTCAGAAAGGTGAACAAAGCGTAATGTTATTGATAGGAAGGTTGATCGATCAATCGCCGAGTCTTAGTGTGTGCAGTTTGAAATTAATTGTAGAGTTGTTTCTCGCGGCAGAAGCATGCAGACGATTCTAGAAATCGCCACGCGTCGTCGGCGAAGCGACACGTCCACTCATATCGAACTCCACTGATCGATTCCGAGTGCGGCATTGAATCCGCACCAAACCAGCACAGTCTCGCACAGAGCGACGCAACTATGATTGACTAGCGCAAAGCAAGCATGGTCTGTTAAGTAGCATGACTGACGTTTCCACGAGAAACCGTTTCCGGAAGCATCCTCACGCCTAGTTTTCGTGTTCATCGGCGCTTTGTGATGGAACGTCGTTGACCCCTTCTGCAGCGCTCCGCATTTTTCTGGGCCTTATGATATGCGGCTGTTTATGAAGGCAGCTCAAGAAAATTTCTTCAGATCATCTTTTCTCTGCCTTCTGGGACTTCAACCGCGATGCGAATTGAATCAGACGAGAACGATAGCTACTCGATTCGACGACGCCGTATGTCCGCTAACGCACAGGGTTATCCGGCGATGTCTCAGAGACAGCGCTGAAAACGCATACGTTGTCCGCCCATTCCGGAGGTGACGGCGCCGCACTCTTGGAGTTCCACCGCAGTGCGGTTGTGCTCCGCGGATCTAGAAAGGGGAGCGAGTTGCTTGAGAACATCCAGCGAAATTCGCCAATCCGATCTGGATCAACCACTGAAGCGCCCACTCCCCACCGCGGAACAGAATTGGGAAACCCTTCTCCAGAAGTACCCGATGGTGTTGTGGCCTAACCCTTGTGCAAGGGTCGTTGAAGTTGGACGAATGCACCGTGGCGCCAGTTCTCGTTGCTGCTGCAGCGCTGAGCAGTGTCCCTGAAAGGCTGGAAGGGGGCCACAGGTTAGGACCGCTTCACCGACCAGATGGCAGCGCGGTTACTGGCGTCTGTGAGCATAGCGTCCACTGCCCTGGAAGCAAGGAAATGAATAAACGAGCAGCTATAGGTGCGTGCGTGCGTGCGTGCTTAAGAATGAGAGAGAAAGGCCAGAACGGCAATAGGCGAAAAGTGGGGGAGTAAGGTTTAGCTGTCTTCTCAAGGGGTAACTGCATAGTTTTTACAAGCCAACGAGATTAAAGGGGTCAAATGTGTGAAGCTTGCAGGTAAAACATGCGAAGCCCTTTTGAGCTAGCATTTGAAACCGCGACGTAATCGCCGCATAAAATCGCGACAGGCTTCAAGTTTCACCGCAGCGCACAGCGCCAATTTTTTTTTTTTTTTTTTTTTGGGGGGGGGGGGGGGGGGGCTTAATGACGTCAACAACGGCACCGGTACATTTGCAACAAACATAAATGCTTGCTTTGAAGGAAAAAAAAATTGGCTGGGGCTTAGCTAAGGTTAAGCCTGGATTCCCGAACTTTCACCATCTTGTCTACTCTCAGCTGACATGGCCGAACGTCGCTGTTCAGCTTCCTTTTCACGCCGTTTAGCGAGACGTGCCTGTCGTACTTCTGGCGTTTCAGACTCGGCTTTGCTGCGTCGTTTAGCGAGACGTTCTTCTCGTTGTTCGGGTGTCTCGGACGCTCGTTGGGCTTTCAGCCTTTCATTTCTTCGCTCCTTTTCAGCAAACTCCCGTGGTAGCACTTCTGTATCGGTAGTATCCCTCTCTTCTCCTTCCATATTGAATGCGCACGCCTATTCTCTGGCAAGCGGTTATGTAGTCGGCCTCCGCGATAAACACGCGCTTGCGGCGAACGTCAAACGATGACGCACAGCACGCGGCAGTGGCCACCTGCGCCGCGCGTGACGTCACGCGCTGCAGCGGCGAAAGGTCAGGCGACGGAGTCGGCGGCGGCCCCCTGCGCCTTGCGTGACATCACTCGTGCTCCGACATACGCCGGCTCGCGCGAAGCGCGGTGTTGACTAGCGTAGTGAAGCTTTTCGCTTCAAAAACCGACTCCACCAAAGGCAAAGCCCGCCGAGCGTTTTTTGGCAGCATCCGACGAGGCACGGCAGGTTGTCGTTGACGGCAGCGTGAAATCTTACCTTCCGTCACCGGCCGCGGTGGCTCCAGTGGTTAGAGCGCTCGGCTACTGATCCGAAGTACCCGGGTTCGAACCCGACCGCGGCGGCCGCGTCTCGATGGAGGCGAAACGCAAAGGTGCCCGTGTGCTGTGCGATGCCAGTGCACGTTAAAGATTCCCAGGTGGTCGAAACTATTCCGGAGCGCTCCACTGCGGCACCTCTTTCTCTCCCTTTCTTCTCTCACTCCTTCCTTTGTCCTTTCCCGTATGGCGCGTTTCGGGTGTCCACCGAGATATGTGAGACAGTTACTGTGCTGTTTCCTTTCCCCAACAACCAAGTTAATTTAACTTCCGTGGCGTAACACCGAGATTCTCCGTACTCCTCCGGTGCTTAGAGGAGAAGCCTAAAGTTTAGTCGTCAATTACGTCACTATTTTAAATGCTGACGCAAAAACACTACATGCTTACCTACAGCTTATATAGATTTAGATTTGTATCCTTAAATGTCCCAGAATTCCCAAAAAGTGGTTCAGTTGCCCTTTAAGTCGCTTGGTTTGCGCGCCGGCGCACGTGAACCGTCAGTCTAAAATGCCCGATCAGAGGAATGCGAATGGAAAGGAGAGAGGGAAATGTTTAGGGGCGTAATTGTATCACCCAAGCCGTTCGGCTTCCCAGCTTTGGGTGGTGGTGGTGGAAACGTTTATTGCCAAATACAGAGGGGGCAAACCCCCTAACATGGCACGAGGCAACCCTTAGGGGGCTGTCCTTACAGGGCTAAGGACAGCCCTCGGAGGGCTATCCGCTTCAGTGGAGCTTTCGGAGTTAAGCACGACGCTCGACGCGGAATTCGCTTGCCCCCTGAAGAGGTTGTTTCTCTGCGCAGCGACAGTGTGCAGTGGGTAAGCATTCGCAGAATAGTGAAGGAGAAATTGGTGGGGCCTCGGACAAGACGGCACCCGTGGTACCGGGACTCCTTCTCTGCCGCAGTTCAGAGCTGGTCAGGAAGAGAAAGATTTTAGTGATCCCTTTAGTTCGTGTCAGAGCTATATGTGCTCTACCTTATCAGCCCTAGAGTGACGGAATCGATTAGAGTTTTAGTAAACGTATAAACTAGTCGTATTTCTATGCTATTGCACCTATTCCACGCCTGCCGCTGGGCCCTTGATATTCGCGTGACTACGTGATATATCTACGTGTTTCTTTCGCGGCCCCCGTGTGCCGGCGCGCTTCCCGTTTTCCACCTCCGTCTCACACTGATGACTCTTTCTGCAGTTCGTGCCTGAGTTTTGTACATTTGTGCGCCGCGGTATAAGTGCAGCTTCCTCTCCCGTTTTTGGTGCTTTTCAGTCATTTTGAGATGTGCCTTTTCTTGCCACATCTTTAAGTGTGTTAACCACGCTTTCTTATAATAATGCTTTCGTTGGCTCCGTGTTTCTGCTTGCTTGTCTGCTCGATTTTTCGGATATAAATTTTCAGCTCGTGTCCGGGATCAAATGTTTTAAGCTGCCTCTGGTCTCTGGATATCTGGGAGCGCATCTGCGTCGCCTGTAATTATAAGTGACCGTAGCTGGAAGATATGAGGTTGTACAGCCGGCCAAATCTTTTGCTAGCGTTCGCGACGGCCACTTTTTATGCGCTCCTGCGCTTTACGACGAAGAGAGACTTGCGGAACGCTCAATATTAAGCACGGGCTTAGTGAGCCTGTGCTTAGATTTGATATGTTCGCAAGTTTGCCTGTCGTCGCGCACGACGGCTGAAGATTTGGCCAACTGTACATGCGAACTGAGTTCAGTGGGTCCTTCCTCCTCCATTTCCGTATCGTCCTCTGGCTGCGAGAAAAGGATACAATATATTCTGTTCCCTTCTTTTTTTTTTTCTTCCTTTAGTCGCGGTCTTTTGCAATACTTCTCCCTTCGACATCTGCTGTCGCCGAGTGGACCATCGCGTCGTCGTTTTGCGCCGCTTACTAGGCTCCTGTTCCGGTTCACATAAAGCGGAGAAGGGGGGGGGGGGGGGGGGGGGGGCAAGCTTCATGGATATGTATACGCTTGCCTCATTGCGTTGGCCGGTCTCCCGTTAAGGACACCCGACTGGTCGTCACGCTTGCTTTTGGTTCATTTCAAAGCAGCGAGGATAGTGCCTCACTATAGTCCCCTTTCCACTGGCTGCCACCTTGCGAAACATTGCGCCAAAGCATCGCCTCACCGTGGCAGCTGAATTTGCGGCTAGGTATAACTGCGTGCGAAGACCGCACGCAGGTTTGTTCCCCTGAGTCATCACCCGTGGCTTCCGAGGTATATCCAGCGGTAAACTTGATATCTAAACTAATAGACTATTACTCTTCAAGAAAAATTGTATCGTCTTCTTTTTTTTTCTGTGCTGAAAGGGGACTGCACTGCTGGAAGCATCGCATATGAATACCCTGATTTTTTTCTTTCTCTGATATTTTTATATACCTGGCCTTGGTATTCCTTTTTGGTGTCCCTTTAACTCTGATGATGATGATGATGAGGCAGTTTGTAAAAGAACTCGCCAATCTCTTGATTCATACCTGTTTTGATACTTGGAATAGCTGAGCTCTACGTGGGATGCGCGTTTGTGTCCAAGTGCAGATGCGAGTGACGTGATTGGAGAAGCGACAGTATAACCACGGGTAACCTGCGCGGCACTGCCGTTGTTTTTGTTGCTGCAGTTGTTCCTGAACTGCAGGCTGCCGAAGCGCGCTAATAATTAACCCCGCTGGCTTTCTTTTGAACGGGCGCAATCTGCATATTTATGACCCCGTGTGAACGACGCAGAAAGCGCTGTTTTCGTTTCTTTTTCTTTCTTTTTTTGCAACACGCTCTACTTCCGGTCCTTTCGAGTCCCGGAGAGAGCAAGTTGTTTTTCAGGTTTTCTCCGATGTCGTTCTCGTCACAGTCGCTGCCGGCGTTGCCGCAGCTTCTCTGTCCCTCCTCCTCCTCCTCCACTACCTCCTCCCCCGTTCGCGTGGGGGTGCGTTATTTACGCGCGCGACGACCCGCACTTAGCAACGTTTATTGATCCGCTAATCCCGTCACATATGCGCTAAAAGGGGCGGGCGTCCTCCGGGCTGCCTCTGTTGCTGTTGCTTCAGCCAGCGCCCCCTGGCTCGCAAGAACGGAGTCGAGGGAGGCCCGGAGAGGAAAGAAAAGCAGAAACTTGGTGGCCTCTGAGGCATTGCGTTCCCTCTCCTCTCCCCCGCACCTCACTCCTTGCTCTACTTTCTTTTAGCACTGCGCCTCCGCGGTGGCATTAGGCGTGCGGGATTGGACTTTTCGGCATCTGGAAAGCGAGATCGAATGTGAGCCGAGCGATCGTTCGGGCAGGTGGCATCGGCAAGGCTTCGCGGAATCTCACGTTGTTCGTCTAGTTACAAGTGCGCTGAACGAGCTGGCTTGTGGAAACAGCACGCGTGCCGAGGGAAGAAAAAAAAATCAATTTTTTTTTTAAACCTTCAAACCCCGCTGTTACACTACGAGACACGACGTTGCGGAATGTTTCGGATTAGTCTCGACCGTGTGGGTGCCTCTTCAAGGCGCACCAAAATCTCGGTAGCCGTAGTACGTCTTCTTTATTTTGCATCTCGCCTCCATCGAAGCGAGGGTAGGATTCGAACACGCGCGGACTGGTGCCCTGCGGCCGACGCTGTTATTGTCAATGGGCATTGCGGCACCTCGCGTGATAGCACGACGGCGTGGCTCGCTACGGAGAAAGACTTCGGACAAAGCCGTGTGTCTTCCTGCGCGAAGCAGCCGTGAACGCCAGTTCCCTTCATCGTGGTGGTCTCGTCCTCGCTCCGGCGGTAACTATACTGCGCCGTGTGTGAACGCGTAACTTATGCCTCTTTATTCATTTGGTTCAAATTAGCGCCAGCGACGCGGTAGCGGGCACTAATGGTGGTGTAAACCCGACTGCGCCGCAAAACGACGCTCTTGCTACTGCCTGCTGGTGCTGAGATTCCGAGAGAGATGAAAGCCTCAGACACTCCTCTCTCTCGCGCGCGCGCATGCAGGCGTATGTGCCTGTGTTTTTTGTGTGTCACGCTTCGCATAATCCGAAGGGTGCTGCATCTCCGCTGTTATGTGCGCGCGAGATCGCAGAAGCGAGAGGGGGGGTAGCCGATCCGATGAGTTCCTCGCGCGGCATCCGTCGTCCTTATACCTGCTCGAAATGTGTTCACGTATACGGATCACGGCTCCGCCCTGCGCCTTCTTTTTGTGTGTGCGCGTGCTTTCTTTGCTTTCCGCGGGGAACGTGCATGCAGAGCGAGCGCCGCCGTCGCGTGCATACCGTCGCAGTTGCCCCCGGCGGCCGCATTATCTTAAGACCGCGGGCATATGCGCGCGGCCGAACGGAGCTGCAGGCAGAAATAACGACGGTTCGAACGACGCGAGCAAATAAGCGCCGAGGGGAAGGGGAGGAACGGCGGCACGAAAGCAAACACAACCTCTGGCGAGTGTAGCCGTTCATCCCGAGACCCGACACGGCCGGAGTGGGAAGAAATAAAGAATTGGAAAGGAAAAATGGAGCAAGCTGCCGGGCCTCTCCGCCGTCACCGCGCAAAACGCCGCCGCGACCTTTTCGCGCCCGAGCTGCTTCGCTATCCCCCCTCCCCCTTTTTTTGTCCATTTCTCTCCTTTTTCTTTCGCTGCGTGCACGGGAGAGGAGGGTGGGCGCACAGGCGGATAGCTTTCTCGTTGCCGCGTAAAAATTCCTCCTCCTCCGTGGCGCGTGGACCTCTGCCGCGTATGCCAGCGCGCGCTTTGCCCGTTGATTCCGCGGCGTCGCCGCCGCTGCTTATCCGCGCATTCGTAAGTATCGGCTTTGGCCCCAAGCCGCCGCCGCTGCTGCGTTGGGCCGTGCCACGGAGCCGTTATTATTCGCGGATTTTGCGCTCGCGTGCTCTCGCTATCTCTCTCTCTCACTCTTCCCCCCCCCCCCCCCCCCCCTTGTGGAGGAACTCGTTTTCGGCGAACGTCCCGTTATATCTTCCTCCTCTTCCCCATCTTGTTCCCTTTATCCCTCCTCGGGCTGATTCTTGTTTAGCGGGCCGCGTTAGTTAGGGAAAGCCGGTCTCTTTTTTTTCTTTGCCTTCTCGTCGTCAGGACGGCGGCGTTCGTTTTGCGGAGGCGTGTATAGATGAGCGCGTACCGTGGGATGGTTTCGGGGGAGATGTCTCGGCGAACGAGCAGAGCAGCGCGACTTTGCGGCGGATCGTCGTCTTTGGCTGCGCCTTCTCATTGGTTATGCATGAGCGGCGTTTTGAAATTTAGGAACAGATGTAATCGGGTTTTCCTCCTTTCCTTCTCTCGGTTCTCCCCTCTTCGAGAGCTCGGCTGTTTCCTTCTGCCCGACCGAGCCGGGTCGCCGGAGGAGGGCGTGGATGTCGCGGCGGAGGCGAGGACGGTGGCCGGAGATTATCTTGCCTCGGCAAGCACGGATCCCGGGCGGCCCCGCTCTCCTTAATCCCCGCGCGACGGTTTTACATCGCCACCGCGTGGAGCCCTCCTCCTCCTCCTCTCCTCCCCCGCCGTCGTCGCCTTCTCACCCGATCTCTATGGATCCCCCCTTATATTCCTGCCAGGTTCCTGTGCCGCATCGATTTTTTTTTTTTTGCTCGTTTCGCGCCAATGGAACGGATCTTTGGCTGCGTGGAGAAAAACGTGTGGAGACGGGTCTGTTAGCGGTTTTACCCCCCCCCCCCCTCCTCTTTTTTTTCCTCTCATCTTGAGTACACCTTGCTTCTACTGCTGCTGTTCTAATGGCGCCGGTGCCAAATCCGGGTCTGTTTCGGGGAATAGGTGGTGGGATTAAACAGAATAAAGAGAGGCATGAATGTCGAGACGAGCTAAGGCGGCCTCCGTCTTACGTGGCGAATCGCTTTGAGATTCACACGTTCGTTATTCGCGCGTTGCCACTAGCGCGTCTCAGGGTGGCCTCGGCAGCGGCATATGCTTCTTGAGCGCGCGGATGCCACCAACTCTGAAGGCAACGTCTTTATCTTGCATTCGGTAGCTTCTTCCGTGTTTGGTCGTCATTGTGAGACGTGCAGTTCACTCGGGAAGGCCGGTTTTTCTACGCCGCAACGATTTTGCTCTGGTCTACAAACTCCACATCGTTGCTCGACAGAAGCGCGGATATATATGTGGTCTGACCTAACCTAACCTAACCTCAAACGATGCTGCTGTGCACTTTCTTGGTGCTGCTCTAGAGTGCGAAGCTGGGGGAGTGACGGATTGAGTACAGAGGTTGAATGCCACGTTGACAGCCCGATGTCAAGCTTGGCTCCATTGGCCTGGAGGCATGCTCGTATGGTCAGTGGCGGCCTGTCTTGCCCGGACCACCGCTGCGGCCTGAGAAAGCGCTTATAGACACCAATGGTAGTCCTACTCTACAAACCCGGATCATGTTTCAACCTCGCGCGGAGCCAGAAGAGGCTTAGAAGACGAGCACTCCACCATAGTGCGCTCGGTCCAGGCCGAATACGTATACAACGCACCAAGCATCAGTTCAATCCGAAATATTGAACCTTGCCTCTTGACTGGCGCGGACACGATGCGTCACTACGGGCTGCGGACAGGAAGTGTGGACAGAGCGTGCCCTCATGAACTGTCGATAGTCCAGTAAGAGTAATTATGATTTGTAATGGTTTGTAATGATTGAACGGAAAATTACCAAATAAAACTATTACCAAACAATTAATTAACAAATAAAACACTGAAACAATAAGGCAATTGAATTGCTAATTACTCCGAATAATTCGCGAAATTGGCAAATTACTAGTGTTTCCTCCAGAATCGAACGAAGAATAAAAATAACAAAGAAATTAATTGGTTAATAATTAATTCATAATACAGCGGAAGTTAGAGTGTAATGGTGTGCAGAAACCGTATAGAAGATATAGTAACAGCTGGGGGGGGGGGGGATCTACGAAAACCGAAATGCTTTCGCATTTTCGCACGTAAGAAGACTTAAGTGCACCTTTAATTTTTATAGTTGAAAAAAACACGCACGCACTAAATGCTGTCTTGGGCAATATCAGAGAGCACTACTACGAGAACTACCGATGATGAAGGGCACCTTAACAGGAAACCAGATTGAACAGTGTTGCGGCATGATACCCCGGAGCATGCCTCTGATTGGCTGAGGAGTTTTGAGGTATTATGTGCCGCAGAAGAATCGGGCGCCGGGCAAATTTCCCAAGTGAGCCTCTTTCGACGTGTTTCGGGCTCCGCGACTGTGACGAATGGGCCGTCCAGTCTCAGGATATTAGCGACTAGCCCGCATGAATGTACTGTTTTCGCCCGAAGTAACCAGGCTGCAGTGCACGGTATGCTTCTCAGTCGCATAGTGGGGCACTTGAGCCATCCATCTAGCTCTAAACCGCTGTAAACCCTTGTCCCCACCTTCCAAGACCTTTCGATATTTAAGGAAGCAGTAAGGGCTCCACTAACACAGGTGAGAAGGAAACCATGCAGCCTGGTCAGTTTTGGCAAAGACGGTACCTGAAAAGCGGCAGTCGCCGACAGTCACTTTGATCTGAATGTGATAGGGGTGCAGCCACCCACTGCTCGAATTTCCTACTTGAAGCTTTGCTGCATACCAGGGATGCATTGCGACGAAGGGAAGCTTGAAGGGGAACTCCAATGCTGCCAGGCGGGGATGGGGGCTTCAATTCTTTCCATTTGGAACCCACGCACGCACATTCTACATTTCTTATTTTTTATGAAGTATAGCTTGGGCATGTCGTCAGCGAACTGGAGCTGCGTGAAAGTAGTTTGTGCGCATTGTTCCACCTTCGCTACGTGGTCAAAAAACTCTGAAGCGCTTTCGACATTGTAACGCTACAGTATTGATAGTCACTGGCCTTGAAGAACCAGTCTTTTTTGGATGCGTGGTTGGAATGGCACACTGCCGTTTTCGTTCTTGTAGTACATCTTGCGTTCGCTTGTAGCGTTGATGCAGACCACCTTCGTGAACCTGCATCCCACTTTAGCTTACTAGCAACCGGCGGACCTCGAAAAATTTCGCTCTTTATATACTGTACCTCTTTGTATTCCGTGTCCAAGTACACATGCGCTGTTCTTGTACGAGCAGCTCTTTGTGCCTGCGCTATACATAAAGAAGAGTGTGGGGGGGTGCCTGAACCCGCCGCGGTGGCTCAGTGGTTAGGGCGCTCGGCTACTGATCCAGAGTTCCCGAGTTCGAACCCGGCCGCGGCGGCCACGTTTTGATGGTGGCAAAACGCTAAGGCGCCGCGATGTCAGTGCATGTTAAAGATCCCCAGGTGGTCGAAATTATTCCGGAGCCCTCCACTACGGCACCTTTCTTCCTTTCTTCTTTCATTCCCACCTTTATTCCCTTCCCTTACGGCGCTGCTGCAGGATGTGCAAGGATATACCAGACAGATACTGCCCCATTTCCTTTCCCAAAAACCAATTATTATTTTTTTTTTTTTGTGCCGGACTCCCACATGTGTGTGTGTGTACTGCAGGCGTGGTGCAGATCAAAAACTGGAAGCCCCTTTCCTTCGACCAGATCACCGAGCTGCCGGAGGCCACCGTCGGCGACATGCTCAGCGACCTGGTGCAGGTGGCCACGCTCAGGATACGCCTGTACAGGTGCGTGCTCTGCAGAGCGTGCGTGCGCTCCTTTCAGTTTACGCTGCTGCCCGGCTTCTGTTCCTGGAACTTCCGAATTGGTTGTCGCGTCGCCCTCAGTCTGCCCCTTTTGGCTGCCGGCTAACACTCGTCAGCGTGCGAGCTGTACGCGACACAACGAATCTTGCGCGGTTTCAGTTTGCTATGCGGAACCTAATAATCCACAGGGTTCGGGATTAACCTGTCGCCTCACCCGTCACGGATAAAAGAGAGACTTGCGTTCCCGCCGTATTTGGCGACAGAGGTGTCCTGAACAACTAACGCCTACAAACGGTATCATTAAGAGAGTAGACGCTGGAGCAGTAATGACGCGTGTTATGCTGCAATGGGAAACCATGGCATCCGGAGCGCTAAAACAATTGCTGTAGCAATTAGATTTATTTAGTCATACTGCAGACCAAATTTGGCCCAAGCAGGAAGTATGTGCTGCTTCTTATGTATCGGGACAGTATGTGACAGCACGTTGTAAGTGGCATGCTGCATGGCGTCTGCTCACTGTCGATGTTAGTGTGCGTAGTAGTTCCATGCTGAAAAATAAAAAGTACGCGGTTCTTGACATCACATTCGAGTCGGATCGTAGTGGCTCCTACGGCAGGGCATTTTGTGAACGCCTGTTGTGTATGGTTGCCGACTCTTCCATGATGTATATAGGCTGGTCCTAGTGCCTCTGCTAGCTACGCGTTGTACAAGAGAAATTTGCAAATAAGGTGTACTCTAACGTACTCCCTTCTATAAAAAGGAGGGCGCTAAAGGGCAGCTTACTACATTTTTACTCATTTCTGTTTAAGAGTGTAGAAGAGGCCAAACTAACGAAGCTAACGAAGTTAGTTTCGTCTTTCGCTCGCTGCGGCCATTTTTGGCGCCCCGGTCTCATTGAGACCAGGTCCTCCAGGGCCCGGAGGAGCTGGTTTTTCCAACCTGGGCGTCTCAGAAATGGCCACGGCCACAAAGTCAGACACTGTGCCCACGATGGCACAGGTTTCCGTTAGTGTAAGTCATTTTCTTTCGTACTAACGCACCCGTTAATGGTGCTGTCGTTCGAAGTGCTCGCACTACCTCGAGGTTACCGGTACCCTTCCTAGAACACGTGCCGATCCTCCAGATCCCCCTATAGGCCGGAGACACTACGGTGTTTCTGCGCTTTAGTGATAAGCCCCTGCTTTGCTGCGGTTTGTCTGCCTTGTTGGCGCCCTCGGTAGACGGAAGACAGAGGGCAGTCTCTGGTTCCACCGTAAGTCCTTCGGCCGGCGAATGCGGGGAAGAGAGAGAGAGCGTGAGCGAGTGAGCGGGCCGCGAGACGTAAGTGGCCGCTGCGTGCGAACCACCCCAGCGCGGTGTTGTTGGTCGTTGCAGCCGGCCCAAGCCCAACGTGGTGAACGACGTGAAGGAGAAGCTCCTTCAGGTGCTGCTGGCTCAGTCGCACTCGCTGCTGCTGAGTTCTGGCTGCCCCATCGACCAGGTATGTTGTTGTGCACGCCCCATTTCTCCTGTACCCTATACTCTGGACGCTGCGCGGTAGCCCTTGTCGCATTGCTGCAGTTTCACGGCCATTGGTAGTGTTTTTTTTTTGTTTGTTAAAACTGATGGAAGACAGAGGGAGCTGTGCGATTGTCATCGAACGCCTTTTATGTTCTCTTGTGCTTTTTGGGCATTCTAAGTTGCTGCTGCATCTTTTCAGAATGTATAATTCGTACAAAACAGAACAGAAAGATAAACAAGGGGTAACGTTTAGAGACGGGAAGAGAGTGTGGTTGGTCAAGGAACAAACGCGAGTTTGTGGCATTCTAGATGAAACCAAGAAGAGGGAACGGACTCGGGCAACGCTCGTAATGCGGACAGCAGGTAACTGCTGGTTCCTTTAGCAACGGCACGGAGTCCAGGACGGGCGGATTTAGGCCCCCCTGCCCCCTTCCCTCCAAAGCGTGAAATTTTACATAGCAAAATCATGTTGAAACTTATACTGTCAACCAAAGACAGTCCAAGAAATACATGTTCAAATGAGACCGGCCCTACCCTCGCCCCCACAACCGTCCCCTCCAAAAGTGGCCCATGTATCCGCCCTTGTTCCGGAAGAAGGTAAACATAGCAAGTGGTGGCAGGACGTCAGGAGGGCATGAGATTAGGAAGTTTTCGGGAATAGGGTGGCCGCAGCTGGCGCAGTGTGGGGCTAATTGCAGTTCAGTGGGAGAGACCTCTTTCTTGCAGTCGACATAGGCTGATGGCGATGTGTTCTTCTATAGGCTGAGTAGGTTGTCATTTTCAGTTTTTAAGCAAGCTACAGGGGCCAAGATCGGCTTGTTGAACTTTGGGCGTATTGTGAGTGACTCGAGAATAAATGCGATGCATACATGCTAGTGCAACGAGAAATGTTGGCTTGCTCCAGGCGCGGGGATACGGTTGCTGTACTAAGGCACTTCTGTTGTGATCACTAAATCGGGAGGCAGAGAAAAAGAGCACAGGTGTATAAATGGTTAAACTCTCGCGCAGAAGACCTGTGCACCTCGCCATCTCTGTGCGCGGTGCGCCCCGCCCGTGGTGACATTTGCGTGTAATAAATTAATCTTCTGAGCCTTGTAGCTTAGCGGCGCCCAGTAGCGATTGCGTGTAGTCAGCGCGCAAAACCCAGTGCGAGTACGGAGCTAAAAGCACCGAAGTTTCACCTATTGTGCGAGTTTTCGCTGGTGGATTAATTAGGGAATTGGGGGGGGGGGGGGGGGGGGGGTTGCTTGTTCGTTATCGTTACCATGCGGATACCATGTGTAGAAGAAGACACAGCGAACAGATTTGAGCGTAGGCCGCTTGCAGCGAAAATTGCCCCTTTCATAGAAAAAGAAAATTCTAGCATGAGGAAGATTGTAGTCTCTATATGCCTCCGGAAATTAATTGCCTGCTTTCGCGTCTGCACCTGGCGCTGTCATTCGCAGGCATAATGCCTTCCGGTCGCTCGGCTGCGAGTGTTTAGCTGTACTTGATTTCTAGGCCCACAGCGAGGCAGCTGTAGGACAGGATGCAGTGGCGCCGCTTGTGCTCTGGTGCAAAATTTAGCTCAGCTTCCTGTTTTCCTCGAGCCGAATCGAAAATTTTGTAGCTATTTCGGTGACGCAGGTCTCCGCACACTCTAAACACAAATACACCTATATGGGAGTAAAAAGGGAGTAAGAAAGTTTTACTCCCTTTTTATCCCATTTGTTTAGAGTGCAGTTTTTTGTTCTCGTTCGCAGATATTAGTGTGGGAGCACCGAGAGGTGTTTGCTTTGCTGGAGGCACTGGAATTACACGAAACTGCACTGCTCACTTCCACTTAGGAGGACGTCTGCATACCTATTTGAGCGGTGGCTGGTGAAACCTTGCAAGCTTTTCCCCATTCGGATAGAGCTCAGTAGTAGTAGTAGTGAAAACATTTTTTTGGGAAAAGAAAATTTAGGGCGTAGGGGGTGGGGGAGAGATAGAAGCTTCAGTGGTCGGTCTTCCCTATTCCGGGATTCCGTTGGCCTTCGCCGCCGCCTTGGCCCTCGTCACCAGCATAAGCTGTGTGCTCAGGTTGCAGTCAGTCAAGGGAACCTAGACATGGTTAACGCGGCAGTGAGCCGGTTGTCGTTTATAAGACGGAGGTCACAACAGATCCGCGCTGCTGGTCCAGAAGTATACTGTGGAGATTTTCTTTGCCGTGTATTTGAGGACAACTGCCCCTGCACGACTTCTGGAGACCTGTCGTCTGGCAGTGGCTGTTTCTCGCACTTTATGCGTAGAGCCCGCTGACCACACTCTCTTGACCGCAACCCATACCCCTGGGGTAGCTTTGGGAGAGTAGCTGTAGTACACCGTGTAGTACACCGTCTTGGCTTTGCTTGTAAAGTGAAACCTGTGTTAAAAAGCCTCCGCTTTTGAATTGTCTGCTATTGTACTGATACATGTAGCTTCCTTTGTGCACATTCCACATGTTCTGCTGGTAGGCATTTTGCTCTCCAGGATGCATCGAGCGCGTAATTGCAGATCAGCTTTATTAGCCTTTATTGTCACCCAGCTTATAATGGCGGAACAGAAACTCCCAAGTTCGTAGGAGGTACAGGAGGAAAAAAGAATAGCTGTCATTCTAAGTTAATCTGGTTCATTTTCCTGGCGTCGTCCAGTTGCGGCGCTCTTGGCCGTGAGCAGCAATGTAAGACAAGGATTCGCCAGGTCAGATGTGCATGTGCATGTGGCGGCATTACTTTAAGACCATGCCCTCGACCATTGTGCAGCGGTCTCTACAGTGGTATCGTTTTCAGTTGGCCGATTTTACTTCCCGAAAGTTTGTGCGTGCACGTCTCGTTGTAACTTCCTCATTCTGATGCGAGCCGCTACGGCCGCAGCGATCAATGCAGGCAAGCTGGGTGCCTATTTATCGAGACGGCAAACTTAGCGTTCAAAAGTAGGAGATCTTATAGGGCAGTTGAAAAAGCCTCGCAGGTGGCTGAGCCAGCAGGGTGCGTTCGGGCAGCGTACGCGCCCGTTTGAATGCCGTTTTCTTTCCCTCACCCCTCCCCTCGCTCCGTGCCCGGACCTCTTGCCGCCACAGACGACGCTGGCGGCGCTGAGCAAAGGCAAGCCCGAGTGGGAGATCTCCGAGGACACGCGCAAGAAGTTCGACCAGTGGTACCTGCACCAGGTGTTCCAGCACTGCCGCCAAGTGGCGCTGCTCCAGCATCAGCTCCAGCAGCAGCACCTGCAGCAGCAGAAGCACGTCTCCTCGGCGCCGCCGCCCACTCGGCTGCTGCAGCTGACTCTGTCCCAGCCGCCACTGCAGACGCAGCCTCCGCCGCCTTCCTCTTCCGCCTCCTCGATCGCTGCACAACCCCTGATGAACACTCCGCCGCCGCCGCCGGCCGGAACGCCGGGGCTCCAGCCGACCATCGCGCAGCAGCAGCAGCCGCCGCCCATCACGCACCCGTCGGCGTGTCTGCAGCAGTCCCTCAGCGTTTCCGGCGGCGGCGGCTGTTCGTCGCGCACACCGCATCCGCACCTCGTTCGACCCGGAGCTCGAGCTGCCCAAGCTGCACCGCTGGTTCGCGGAGAACCAGCACCCGTCGAGGCTCACCATCCAGCAGTACGTGCGCGAGCTGAACGCGCTGGACTCGCGTCGCGGACGCAAGCCCCTCGACGTCAACAACGTCGTGTACTGGTTCAAGAATGCGCGGGCGGCGCACAAGCGGGCCGAGCTCAAGCTCTTCTCCGGCGTCTCCTCGGGCGGCGGTGGTGGCGCCTCCCTGGGCGCAGCACCCGGCGACGGCGCCCCGCCGACCATGCTGAGCAATGGGTTCCTGCCTCCCCTGCGGAGCCCCGCCTGGGACTGCGGCCTAGACTCGACGCAGGACTCGGACGACGGCTTCCGCCAGCACAGGAGCAACGGGTTCGCCTCGTCCGCCGCGGCGCTTGCCGCCGGCGGCGCAGTGGCCATGATGCACGAGGACTCTTTCGAAGACGAGGACGACTGGCCCCCTCCGAGCCCCGAGGCGACGCTGGACCTGTCGATGCGCGGCCGGAACGGAGACCTGGTCAAAGAGGAGCCCCGGGACTCGCAGGGCAGCAGCGACATGGAGGAGGACGAAGGCGGCGGAGGTGGCGACGACACGCCCCAGGACAGCGAAGACGAGGAAGCGAGGTGCCCGAGCAGCGCGGCGGCGGCAGCGGCGGCGACGACGACGACAACGACGGCCACGACGTCGGGAGCGGCGGCGCGCGTCGAGTCTCCGGGCACGCTTCGCGACGAGCGGCGCAAGCGGAACCGGACCTTCATAGACCCGGTGACGGAAGTGCCGCGGCTGGAGCGCTGGTTCGCGCTCAACACGCACCCTTCGCACGCGCAGATCGTGCGCCACACGGACGAGCTGAACAGTGCTCCGTACCGGAAGCGGTTCCCACGGCTCGAGCCCCGCAACGTGCAGTTCTGGTTCAAGAACCGCCGGGCCAAGTGCAAGCGGCTCGCCACCGGAGGCGCCCAGCCGCAAAGGCCTTCCTCCGCCTCACCCGGGCCCCGGCCAGCGGCGGCGGGCTCCGGTGGCGAGATCGCTGCTTCGGCGAGCGCGGCGAGCTCGCCCCGGGACGCGGGTGTCCGGTCGTCGTCGTCGCCGCCGCCAGCGCAGGCGAGCGTGCAGTGATGACACCCGTCGCCGGGCGTGCTCGCCGTCGTGCGGGAGGACTCCTAGTCAGACTGCGGTTGGCCGCCACGCTGCGTGCGAAAGACGCTCGCTTGCCCGCTCGCTCTCTCTCGCGCTCTCTTCCTCTCTCTCGCTCGCCGGCTCGGTCGTTAGTTCGGCGGAGGCCGAAGGTGGTGCCTAGGGCCACTTGCAATCACCAACCCCTGTACAGTCTGGAAGCTGCAGAGATGGCTGCAGCTGGCACTCTACACAATGAGAAACCCTTTGTGTGTCAATGCAAAGGGTGTATTCACACTTGCGGTTTTCACCTTTGCCTTGGAAGCTCCAATGATATGGCAGGTGCCATGCTCAGCCACTGTAGCTTCATCTTACAAGTTACTATATGTAGAAACTGCTGTCAGACAAAAATTATGCAAAGATTAGACATTGTCACCTTCAGCATTAATCATCGTGAAAGCCTGACAGGTGTAGTCTTATTGCTTGTTGCTGTTCTAGCACACTGAACCAAAGTTTATGTGTATTTATTTGCTACAAGCATTTCTGCAGATAGCAATTTCATGTTAGTTTCATGAGCTGCTTACTTGTAATAGGCACCGTCGCTAAAAAACTTTCTCAAATCATGCTGGTGCCAGTTTGTGGCTTCATCATCTCTTGGCATTAAAGTCCACTAGCTGTTTTCATTGCACCACAACTGTGAATACACCCGTGTAGTTTCCCGGCTACACTTCTATATTAGTTTTTATTCTCCCTGTTGTGTACATGAACTGTGGTGTGCATGCAATGTGTCGGTGCCCAAGCATCCGACCTTAGCTACATGCATTTGTCACGTCTTCACCCTGACCCAGTTTGACTCTGTGAACCGCGTCAGTCATTTAATTGGCACTGGCTGTGTTACATTCCTGTTTTTTCTTGTTGTGCTTGTTTGTTTTACCCACATAGAGAATGAGACTAGGAGAAGAAAAAGAAGATCGCTTTTCAAGACTTAAGTTCAGAAGTCCTCATAACCTTTTTTTTTTAACTCCTGTTCTCTTGCTGCCTCACTGATTATTGGCGAGTTTTGGAAATGTGCGAATTCTTCAAACTAGAATCGTCTTCATAGTTCAACACTATAATCATCATTATTACATGAATGTTTGTAGGTTTTATCTTCAGGCTGTTATCTTTGAATTTATATTTTCAGACTCCTTAACCCATGATAACCACCAGTACATACTGCTGAGTGCTGGTGTTGACTTGCATTTGGTTTTCTCACTTTTGTGGCTGTGTAATTCTCTTTTGTAGAATTTGTTTTAATCTACATATCCTCCACACACTGCACCATGTAGTTGGAGTATATTCATGGACTAAGCATTTTCTTTGATGGCAGATTGTTCCAGACAGTGTCAGTGCTTAAAGGTGGTTCAATGGCAGGGGTTTTAAAAAATTGTCAAAATTTGTTCCTGCCTTCCTTGCCGTCTGTTTCCTCATATCTGTTTGGAGTTAGATCATTTGAAGAACTAGTTACGTTACAGTATAACCGTATTACAATAATGCTGCGTAAACTAAACCGCTTCTATGAGCAGTAGCTTGAGTCTCAGATGAGTTTTTGTGAGTCTTGAAGGAATCTTGTTGGCTGAAACAAGATATATGAGCGACATGCTTGTAGAGAACTCTTTATAGTTGTTGTCCAGCTTGGTCCTCTCCGATTTAGCAAAATTGGGTTCTGTCACCCTGTCAGCTCTTCAGGTCTTGTGTAGATAATTGTTAGTAGTCAATAACTGCCAAATACACATGGGACAATCAGAAGCAGTGCATCATTTCACATTTGCTTCAGTCAGCAATATAACTGTCGGTCTTCCCATGTGCTTCCGTTGCAATCATTTGGTCATTTACCCTTCCAGTGTAAGCAGAGCTAGTGAGCACATTCAGGTTTAAGTGAGAACTCTTTTCTTTAATCTATGCAACTAGACTAACTGTCCTCCGATTACTCAAGCACGTCTCATAAAAAGGCTGGAAGATGTGGCACTGTCTTCCGCGCATCTGCAATAATGAACTTCCCGGGCAAGCAGTAAAAAAAAAATGCCCGTCTGCTTGCTGCAGTCCTGAACTGTAGCTGTGTACATCTGGTTAGTATCAAAATCATCCTGTGGCATCGCGTGTAAGTTTTGTACACAACTTTTTTTGAAGTGAATTATTTTAGCCAGGGCCATGCGCTCAGTGTTTATTCACCGTAATAATAATAGTAATAAATCATAAAGTCAGTGTGGGGATTCTGTCATTGTTTCACCCATTCATTTTATTTCGCTATCAGCTTGCTGTTCCATTGTAGTTTGAGTCGTGGGTCATCTTGTTGCGGCTTGTTTCTGTTTTCCCAGTCGTAAGCCTTCTCTACTGTTTCAACAGAGTTGGAGTAGAAAAGGGTACCTCAGCTTGTCTTTTTGCGGCTCGTACACAACACTGACTGGTCTGAGCCAATCCAAAGATTATGATGTGTCGTTTCTCTGTGCTCATAATTACTTTTCAAGCTAAAATCTGCGCACTCTTGTCTTTGGTTATTGAAGTTCCTTTAGAACATTACTTAGCAGGTGGCAAGAGAACTCAGAGTAACGTGGTGGCTATGGATGCTTTTGTGAGCGAGCATATATGATATCAGTGCAGGCTTCTCGTTGTCCCTGCATTCACTTATTTGTTTGCATTCTTCATAAGTATCATAGTTTCAGGTTTCAAGCTTAAATTGTTGCTCCTGAGCGGAAATCCATTCACCTTGATGATTGTGCTCTCATTTCCTCTTATTATATGTAGGAAGAGGGTTACACATTGCACAGATACATTCCTGAGGCCTGTTTGGTGCTTTATTCCTTTAGAGTTGGGGGCAATGCATTTAAATCATGGCTAAGATTGTCTACTGTCTGAGATTTTATAATTACATGTATGCACTGTGGGGTAAGGCTCTCGAGGTGCAGAATTCAAAATTTTTTAACAAACTTAAAGTTCCTGTGTGCATTACATATTCTCAATCGTCGTGCGCTCCTCAGCCATGTATTTCATGAATTGACCTAGGTACCAAAGATCTAATTTTCAGTGGATTACAATTATGGATAGTGCTGACGGCACTTCGTTTTTTTTTTTTTTTTTCCAATATTTTGAGAATGGTCATGGTTCTGCCGGGACAGCTATACCAAGCATGGTCTTTATCTTCGGCCTGAGCTAATCTGTGCATTTGTGCTGAGGGCTCAGCATAGTCCATTGAACCCTTGCCATAATGAGGCATTTCATATAGCAAATTGCTATGCTTCTTTGAAAGCTGTGCTGATCCGACACTCTTCGGCTAAAGAGAAGGAAAAAGTATGCTGGTGTAGTTACCAGTAAGTACTCAGTAGTTACGGTGGAATGAAGGCTTTTCTTCTTTTTTATTGATGCAAAAATGTGGCTGGTGCTCAGTTTGGATGCTTTCAGAGGTGCAAATATATTTGTAAGGCAGGTGGTAGTTCTTGATAGTTGAGGGTGGCTAATTCCAGAGTTTTCTTTGGGTTCAGCACCTCTTCGTCTTGCACTTCTGCCAGAACTGTGAGGCTGTTTTTTCTGGTGCTAAACTTTTAACGCTCGTTTTCAGCACAATAAGCATATGTTTACAGAAATTCACTTAAGATTTTCACAGCGGTCATTTGGAAGTCTAGGCACTAAAGAGCTTTCTCATTGCATCACACAATTGCATGCACTCGCAGAATCGTGTAGACCGCCACAGATATAGCGGAACGTTTCTGAATGTGGCGTCTGCGTACAGTAAGTGTACACTGAACGTGAAGGCTACCGTGGAATATCGGCTAGCCTACGCGGCAGGATTGTCACGAGAGAAAGGGCTGAATGTCTGCTTGGGCAGCTGAGGAGTGCCTGGACAGTGTTTGTAAAGGCCAATTCTTTGTGCTGAGCGAGGCATAAACATGTTGGTAAGAGGCTGATTCAGACTGTACTAGAAGCTGTGAATGAATTCGTGTTTTTCATTCCGATTTAGTCATGAGGAATTATATTGCTGCAAATGAGAGTTAGACAGGCTGAAAAAACTGCTTAGTCGTTAAACACCCATTGCAAGGATAGCTGTTTTGTTAACAATGCTAGATCATCAGCTACCGCAGGACATTAGCTTATGAATGTAACAGAAGATTCGGTCTGTGAGTATTGTATTGTCTAGCTGACTCGTAGAACGATTCGCACTTAAGGCCTAGGCAATAGCTGCTCAGCAGTATTTGTAATGTTAATACAAAAAAAAAAAATTCTCCTGTATTATTAATTGTCCACTGAAAACATGAAAACATGTCCACTGAAAAGGAAATCGCGGTATAAGCAGCATGTAGATGAAAGCAGTACATTCCACTAATAGCAGTGACGGTATCCACGGGCAGCAAAAGGTTCAGCTCGGTTCAACTTTTGTTGCACGTCGTATCGAAAGTACGCGCTAGTCGTCTCATTTTGGTGTCAAAAATTCCCAGGTGGCCGAAATTAATCTACAGCCCTCCATTATGGTGTTTCTTCACAGCCCTTCCATCAAGACATGGTTAGGTGACAAGTGTACATGATGCATTTGCTGCACCTTTCCCTTCACTCATGACCATCCCACCCACCACCTCGTGAAGCACCCTCCTGGCTCTTTACGCTGCGTTTCTACAATACGCCCTTTCTCTTTACACCATCACGTTAGAGCCAATTCTGTTCTGCCGCAGTTCATGGTACGCCGCCCTTAGCGGGCCTCCTTACTCAGCAAAAGAGGATTCACCGCCACACCGTTGGGGAAAATGTGAAAAATCTCTGGCGTGTACATGTGCATGGCTCGTTCCGGGCATGTATTGGCGCAGTGCCTTCGAGGGCGTCAGACGCGGGAGCATCTGAGGAACACGTTTCAGTATCCTTGTTTAAAGCTTCAAAACTTGCAGTAAATAATTCTTTGGATGGTGCGGTCTTCATCTGCATTTGTTTTCTGATTGAGACAGCGGAATTAATAGTCTAGAGTGCTTTAACATAGGTAGCCTCGCGCAGCAATCTTTCAGGGACCCTTCCTCGTCCATTCCTGCATTATTTTCAGTCGCTTGCCATCATTTTTGGCTTCTGTGACATCACTAATAATGAAGTACCTCTAGTGGCCAGTTGCTGTATATGAGCGGATCCAAAGGAAGCATGTTCGTGAATGCGCATCTTCATGGGTGGAGTGTCTAAGGGAGCTGGTTATGCGCACGAGCCGATGGCTCAAAGTCTACACTGGACATCGTAGTATACTGAAGGCACGGCACTGTCTCCGCAGTTCGCTTATTCCAAAGCACCGCTAGGTCTGGGCTGAAAGAAGTGCCATACCTTGGAAAGAGCAAAATAGCTGCGATGCATTAAGTTCCGCTGAAAAAATTACAGGAAATATGGAAGGACAGAGTAACCAATGACATACTGTCACGACACAGTCTCGAGACATTCGAATGAACTGCTTCTTGATCCAAAACGGGGTGCTTGCTGCTAGATCTGTGCATTTGTTGTTGCGGCGACCCGGATCATAGCATTGGAACAAAAAATGTGGGGTTTAACGTCCCAAAGCGACTCAGGCTATGAGGGACACCATAGTGAAGGGCTCCGGAAATTTCGACCACCTGGGGTTCTTTAACGTGCGCTGACATGGTGCAGTACACGGGCCCCTAGAATTTCGCCTCCATCGAAATTCGACCACTGCAGAGATCAAATCCGCGTCTTTCGGGTCAGCAGCCAAGTGCCATAACCACTGAGGCGCCGCGGCGGCTGGATGAAGAAAAAAAAGTTTTATTTTGGAAGCTGGAGGAAAATCCGAGTTGGTCAAAAGCTTCTCGGTGGCTGAGCTCTGTTCCTCCTTTACAGTTATTACGTTCTGCATATATATAGCTGAACAAGAGATCAGTTTTTCTTTAAGACCAAGGAGCAGCAGCATTAACCACATTTGGTATTGTTTTCTTTTTTGGTAAGGTTCATATAATCATATTCTATGTGCAGTAATGCGGGCTAGTTTCGAGACTTGGCTAGAAAAGAATGCGGCCGGGCACTTTAGCAGCCATTCGGAATAAGCACAGCCCTGCACCCTGTACAAGCAACCAGTGACTCTGAAGACTCCTGTATCGGCAATAGTCAGCAAGGTGATGCCACAGTATGCCTCCAAATTTGTGTTAGCAAAAACTTCTTACCATGTGGGATCGTAGCAGAAGACCAAGACTTATTTTCGTCCACCTGATATGTGTAAAGAACCCTGTTGCCGGTGAAAAACGCAGGCACTACCACTGGAAGCAAGCAAGCCAGTGCCGTTAGTGTATTGCAGTGAGCCAGTTGAGTTTGAATTTGCGACAAGGTGGTCGGAATTGCGTGTACAAAGCAGACATCATGCCTCAATCACGTCGAGCATTCTTTTTAATTGAGATTCAAAGCATTGCATTTATTCACGTGGTAAACATATTTGATGAGGTGCTGCTGTCGTTTTATTGGATGAAAATAAGCGCCCCTCTTTATCGCATTTTTGCTTTTGTTGTGAATGGCCAGTAATTAATCCCTTTGAGGTTGAAGTACAGTCTGTCACGGAGGGCTGGCGAGCATTAACATTCCCGAGTGTAGATAAACTATGTTCCTCTATTGTATAGCCACTTAGTGGAAATTAATTTACCCCGTTTTGATTTTCATTTCCCGGTTTGTCGCTTTTGATAGTTATTGACTGTTGTTAAACATGTGTTCTGTTGTTTTCCATCGTTTCGACTTGGGAAGGACGGATGTCCACCGCAGCAGTTAATGGGCATTGCGGCATACGGCGAGGTCACTGTGCAATCTTCTTATTTCTTTTTATCCCGTAGTGTATTTTTCTTCGGTTTTCGCTCTGTTTTCCTTTCCCAGAAGACTGTCAAAACTTTGTCCTGTTTTGAGGTGGCATTATCGTGCAGTCCCTGCGCCCTTTTCAGCTTTTAATATGCTCGATCGTCCGCATCTGTTGTGAGAATGCATTGGGTCATGCTCTCTGAGGCCAATTGGCACGAACGCAATATACGTAGTACAGGCTGGCAGCAATACGATTTGTTTCCTTTGTTAACTGTGTATATATACGATATGCTTCACTATGCTCGACGTTGCAGTTGTTGACGGATGCCTGGTTCCTTTACTGCGTTTCGCGCCTGTGGTGGTTATTTGCACATTTTAAATTACGGTTGGACACTGGCAAGTCCCAGCGTTTGATGTCCGCGGATACAGAATTGCGAGCGAGTGAGACGCTTGCACATTTGGCTGTCACTGAAAGCCGTACCAAATGTTCCCCAACGAGCACCTGTCTCCGACATATAAATGCCCTCTTCGAGCCAGTAATTTTTTCTTTGGAGTTTCTCGATGAATTGCAACAAAAAGATAAATAGAAGAAATGATTCGTGGTGACCGACTATCCAGGCTACATGAGAGCTTTCCAGCAAATCATTCTCTACAGAGCACAACCCTTTCTGCAACCTCTTCCGCAACTGACAACTCTGGGACTTGCACTTGATTTTATTTTTTCTCTCATACTTTGGAAGCTTTGCATTCTCCTACTTGGTGCGGAAAGCTGCGCCGCGTCCAGGGTGTTTTCCCGGTGATGTACATTTGCGTTCTACGCCTGTTAGGATTGTTTGTGCTTGTGAAGCGTGATAGTATTTTGAGTGTGCCCGAGGTTGTACTCAAGTGTGTATGTGTCCTTGTGTGACTGACTGGCTTGGACAGACTCTGCTCGCCAGCAATCAAATGAACACGGATGCAGTGATTCGCTGCGCCCTATCAAACTACCCCATACCGGTGACTTTGTAATATTTTTTTTTCGCTGTGTATAGTATACATATATATATATACTAACCTTCTGTATTGCTTGTTTTCGCATTTCGGTGTTACAAAGGAAAAGCAAGCCGGTGTAGAACTCGAAAAGAGAGAGAAAGAGTGAGCGAGAGAGAGAGCGAACCTTTGTTGAGCGCGTCGCAAGCTGGTTGGTGCGTACTGTACGCTAGCGGCGAAGTGTACATCACACACATACACACACGTACTACACATGTCAATAACATAGCACACGTAGTCGCCTCATCGGCTGGAAACAAATCGAGCCTAATGACTAAAGCAATAACTCTATAGAAAGGGCAAGGTTATATAGAATCGTAATAACGCCTTTCGCGACGAAGGGGGAGGGGGGCGCCACTTGTTTCGTTATTTTTATTCTCCCTTGCGCGCATGTATCGCGGCGCAGACAAAGAAAAGTGTTGCAAAGAAGATTTCGGTTGTGGCTTGTGGGGCTCGCACTGCTGCCGTACAAAGGTGAACTCTCGCGACGAATCCGTCGCTTCTTGGACTGCATTTTGTAACGGTCCTCTTCACGATTCAGTCTTTTGCTTCCTCGCCACTGTTCAGCACCGCCTTCGACCCGGCGGCAGCGAATGACGTTGCTTGTTTAGCTGTCATTCATTACCTAAGCAATCGCAACTGCCAGTACCGGAAGGGCAGAATATTGAATAGTGAAAAGAATCATTACCAAAAGCTGCTTCTGGGAAGGTTATGCGGAGTCGCTCGTGACACAAGGTACCGACCCTGCGCTGCGTTCTGTTATGGCTGTCCGGAGACAGCGCCTGCGCGATTGGCCTTCGTTTCGACGGGAGCCACGCGCCAACCGATCGCGTACGCGAGCGGCCAGACCGTTACTGAATGCGGCCCCCTGCTGAGGAGCGCAGTCAGCCCGATTCGATGACGCTCCAAGTACACAATCATGGTGGACTGGCCTCGTAGCGCAGTTGCCGGTTGCGGGCCGCAGTGCGAACGCGGCACGTCACACGATCCCGCCGTCGCGCTGTGCGTGGTGGTGGTGGTGGCTCGTGGGTGAGGTCTGTTAGAAATGTCGTCGCGGGTGCTGGTGTACGGCCCGTTTTGTTACGGGCCACTGCCTCTTGAGACAGTTGCCGCTGTGGCTTTCTTCACTCGCTAGGGCACGTGTGTGCGTTTCTCGGGCAGTGCCGCGTCAGTAGTGCCCGAGCCTATGTGACCGCCGTTCGGTGACCAGAGGGAAAATAGCGACTTGAGCGCACCGATCAATTTTGTTGCTGAATAGAAAAGGGGAAAAAATGCGTGAGCGACGTCATTTCGAGTGCGCGGAGCTGTCTTGGCCCGCTTGATTTCTGGCTGTGATTAGACGGCCTGAAATGGCTGCCAGAGACACGAGGAACTCTGTCGAAGCTGCCAGGACGATCGGCGTCAGAAGCTGTTATTTGCTGCTTTAACTGCGTTTTAATGGATCTCACTAGCGGTGCAGTTTTGGTTCCAAAATTTCACAGTGGATATTCTGTCAACCGTTTCGCTACAAGACCCGCCACGGTGGCTCAGTGGTTAGGGCGCTCGGCTACTGATCCCTGTGCTGTGCAATGTCAGTGCACGTTCAAGATCCCCAGGTGGTCGAAATTATTCCAGAGCCCTCCACTACGGCACCTCTTTCTTCCTTTCTTCTTTCACTCCCTCCTTTATCCCTTCCCTTGCGGAATTCGCTTGGTAGTGTACATTTGGTTAGCATGGACACTGTATCAGACCAGTTTATTGACGTTCGAGTGTCCATGGATATGTGAGACATACTGCGACATTTCCTTTCCCCAAAATTCAATTATTATTATTATTCGTTACAAAAACGTTTCTAGTGCCTCGCATGCCAGAGTATCGGTTGTTTGGTATACACTGCGCTAACACGCTAATACCACGGTACCCTCTGTGCGCATTTCCTGTGTTGGCATCGTTCCCAATGCGGCGAGGCAAGATCCTTCAGTGCTGTAATACTTCTTTATTGTCCTCGTTGTGCCACATGTATCATGCCTTGTACAAAAGCAGACCTGGGTCTGCTGTGCTATAGCGGCACACGGAGTTGTTGGCTGCCTGTCACTATTGCTTCCTCATTATAGCAGACTCCACACAGATCTGACGTCGGCACAAAGAAATTTGAGCTGATTAGATCAGCTACTGGCCACGGCCAGTTAAGCGTCGAAATTCGCATAGAGCACTTCGGGATATGCTTCTCAAATAGCAGGCATGTGCACGGCAAAATTCTGGTGGAAATTTTTATGCGTATCTCAGAGGTGACGCAAAAGCCACTCCTTTTTCAAATCGGAATGCATGCATCGACTTGCGCAAAAACTTATCCTGCAAAATTCTCGCGAGGGAAATTCAGCATATGAAGAAACAAACACTCGCCAAAGTCATACAAGAAAAAACGCAAAAGCATGACGTCTCGGCACCGCTACGGGTGCCTTCACAACAGGATGAAAATGATATGGGCTGCTGCTTATGCAGGAAAAACGTTGCGTATCGTGCGGATGTATATCTCAGGTAGATTGGCCCGTGTCCTGTTAATCGCTTGGCTTGTCATTTCCCCTCTGGTCACGACGGTCAATTGCCGAAGTGCGCGATGTTCGGCGTCAATAAGTTAATAAGAGCCACACCACTGCAAAGACCTGTCTCATAGCGACTGTCACAAAGTGGAAAAGTGCACGCATTGAGTAACGCGGCCCGCAAGCCTCGCTTATCCGTATTGCGTCTACTACACGGGTACCAAGCAAGCTGGGGAGACGGAGCGCGACCTCCGGTAACAATAGTAATAATATTAATAACAATAAGGAAGGTGCAGAGGAGGAGCAGCGGAGAGGCTTCCTCGAGGTCCGAGGGAGCAGGTGCCCTCTTCAGTTGTGATACACGTCGCGCCCGATAGGTGGCGGCGCCACCCCAGCTCAAGGGCCCTTTTCCTCCCAGCCTTGGGCCCGCGACACCCATCCAAAGACACGGCGATGCCGCCGCCGCCACGTTGGGCCTAGCTCATGGCACCCTCCCTTCGCTTTATATACACAGAGGAGAGGAGAGAGACTGCAGAGTTATACTCAAAGTTCTTCTTGGCCCTCCGTCTCTCTTCTCTGACCTTTTCTCGGGGCATTCAAAACACGGGGGGCCCAGGGGAGGGCCACAGGGTGCGAGTGAGGTGGGCGACTTTGCCCGTTTGTTCCGAGGGACGTGCAAGAGAGGGAGGGCCCACCTTTTCAAAACAGATGTTGGGCCTCTCTGCCGAGTCTTTTACTTTTGACCTGTTTTTTGTTCGCGGTTACTAATAAAACCGAATGTTCTTGAGCCGGGCGTGTTTGTCTGAACTAGGCCACATTTCGTTGAGAGTGAAGCCTGCGAGAACAGACTGGTAAGTACGCTGGGTGCACGTTCCTCGAGTGGTGTGGGTTTAGGGTGGCGTTGACTGGATTTACGTATCCTGTTCATTCTGTTGCCCTTCGTTTTACTTTTAAGCCTGGCGTGACGCCAAACGAAGCTAAAGCAGAGAAAGCGGCAGCTGTCTGCTGACGATAACGGGAGCACCAACCGCCATTTCGGTGTTCTATAACCTTCTGGTATAGGTTCTGTAGCCTTGTGAGTCAACAGTACTAGTGGCTGTCGAGTATCCCCCAAGAGGAAAGTACATAACAGCTGTATTTTACCGGCACTCGCCTATGGTGTTGATGCCGTAACTTCGGCCTGTGTGCTCCTCTGTATGTCATTTGCTATAGTCGCTTCGCGAGGTGAAACCGAGACACCTCTCGCTTGTCTATCGCGGGCGGCCTTGGCCGACGGGACTCGGGAACACGGGGAAAGGGGAAAAATGTCGTCTGGGTGTGAAAGGGCACAACGAGCGGGGATCCCAAAGAAGGGCAGAAATGTTGAGGCTTACGATTTAAAAGGTTGTACTTAAACTGTACAGGGCAGTGCGCCACGCAAAGGCAACTTATAGCGTTGAAAAGACCGCAGGGTGTGTCTGGGAACAAACGCAAGTTAAGTTTTATAACATGTAGGGTTTAAGCGAAGCTGCCGACGCTAGCTCCCGAGCCGTGCATAGAAATCATTCAGTGAAAGCTTGGTAGCAGTAATGAAATAAAGGCTGTTGTGTATATACTGTTAATTATTATGAAAACGTGTGGCAGAGAAAATTCTCACCGCTTGCAAGTTTCAGCACCGGAAAATTCATTTCGCAACCACTGTGCTGTGTCCCTTCCTTACAAATGCAATGTATTAGCAGAGGAATTGGCATTATCGCTTCTACCGCGATTTATGCTGTACAGTTTTAAAAACTGGGTACCATCACAGTTATACTTTCTTGATGACGCGAGGTGACTGAGCAGTGAGACGGCGGCAACAGAGCAACACTGAAAACGCGCCGCTCTATCGCCAAGTTTTGTAGCTTCTTACGGGTGTGCCAGCAGCAGCGGTATATAGGTGACGGCCATCGTACATCGCGTCACGTGGAACATGCATCACTTTAAGCACGAATACGCCTATATGGGAGTAAAAAGGGTGTAAGGTGTCCTCTAGCACACTCCCTTTTATAAAAGAGAGTGCGTCAAAGGATATCTTAATCCCTTCTTTCTCCTTTATATGGCTTCATGAGATTGCCACCCCGGGGCGACACATGGGCTGTGAGGGATGCCTTAGTGGCGGACTCGAGATTAATTTAGACCACCTAGGGTTATTTAACTTGCGCTGACATCGCACTGCACACTGATGTTTTTGCATTCTGCCCGCATCGAAAAACGTCCGTCGCGGCGGTAATTCGATCGCGCGACCTTGGGATCGTCAGCAGAACGCCAAAACCACTGCGCCACCGCGACGGGTCAAACTCGAGTCAAATGTATCATAGTTGAAATCAAGAAGAAATTGGTAAGTCAGGTAATGTGAAGACAATATGACCGATGATCCTAAAAAAGGCAACAGTGGATTCCAGAAGGCAAGCATAGCGGGAGTGGCATCAAGTTACGTGGTCGGATAAGATTAGGAATTTTGCGGGGGTAAGGTATCCGCAGCTGGCACAGAACAGGGTTAAAGGGGCCATGACAGCCTATTTTCACCCATACCGTGCTTATCGCATTTAATTCTTAACTTGTTAAATTAAAATTCCCCCAAGTTTCAGTTTATTCTGTGCAGTAAATATTTTTAAAACAAATTTTTCCGTTCTGCGAACTGCTCGCTGGTCTGGCAACCTCTTATTGCTGGCGTCACAGGGGCATACGCACCCTGCGTCGTCTGCTGTGCGCTGTTGAGGTGCTTGCAGGCACACCGTAGACGGTGGTCGCTCGAAAAAAAATTTTAGCTTACTGAAATGAAATGCATTTTGTGTTTTCTTTCCGGAAGCCGTCAGCTTAGTACGGGACCTGAGTGATCCTTAAGAAAGCGGACTTGCTCGTGGCACCCCTTTTCCGATTGTTGAGGAAACAGAAATCGATGGACCCTTACTTTATTATTTACGCTCATAAATATTTTTTTGTGATGAGTGTGGTTTCTATTGAGCAGTCGAGTGTTCGTGTATGTGAAAAGCGGCGCGTGCCTTCGCCGATGTGCGCCATGGCGTTTTGTAGCTGGCTACCAATTTCTTGTCCGCTATTCATCGGCTCGATAACTGAACTCAAATTATCACAAGGTGGCACTAGAGTAACCTTGAGGCACGAAAGGAGCAGAGAAAAGTGCCAAATGAGACGACTTCCCCGCTGCATGTGGGCATTTGCAAGTCGAAGATACATTCCCTTCGGCTCATAGAACCCTTTTGCAGGAACCAACCCGCTCGCAAAACCCTACGCAACTCGAATGCTTTCATTGCCCGCACCAATGAATAGTCGCCGCTGTCTAAATGAGTGCTTGAATATAATAGTACATCATTTAGCGTTTACCGTGCGCATTATGGCCTAGGAATGAGGCGATCACAACTGCAGCCCCGCGCTAGGGTTGTTAACATAGCTGTGCGGAAAGGGTACTGCTCGTTTGCTTGGCATACAACGCAAGGTGGGCTCTGCGTTTTTATGGCGGCAAAACGCCAAGGCGCCCGTGTGCTGTGCGATGTCAGTGCACGTTAAAGATCCCCAGGTGGTCGAAATTATTCCAGAGCCCTCTACTACGGCACCTCTTTCTTCCTTCACTTCCTCCTTTATCCCTTCACTTTAAAAGTAAAACGCCTTTATAAGAGCTTTCAGGTGTCTAACTCACACCCTACCCGCAAAGGTGTTCAGAGATTTCATACCGTTAGGCGGGTACTTAACTGAAACGGCACACCCGAAAATGATGAAATTGAAACAAAAGGCATTAGGGTGCACATGATGCAATAACCTCCCACCAAAGGGCATTTTTGAGATTCTAGCACCCTTACACCCTTGGAATAAAAATGCATACATTGGGTCCTGGTATTTTATTACAAGCAAATGACAGTGTTTATATGCCTTGATACTTAATGTAGCTTACCTATAAGATATGTCCACTGATTTTCATAGCAGTAGAGGGGCGGCATGCACTTGCAGAAAGGATGCATTCAGTTGGAAACGACACCATGGTACAAACATTCATGATGATTATTACGATACACAAGTGCACACACATAAAAAAGTGCTGCTTGGAGAGACTCGAAAGGAAAAGCTGCTGCAAACAAGAAGCGGCAGAAGAATCCTAGAAAAGTTGGGATACAACTTAGAAAAAAATACTAGAAAAGGAAGGAGGCATCCCCGACAACATCAGAGCCACTATATCAGTCTGCTCACTCCCCAAAAACATGAACCCAAACCTACACCCGGCTAGGAAAAAGGCGAGAGCAAAATACATAGAAGAGAAACTGGCGGTCAAAGAAAACAGTATATGCGGACGTGTCCAGATATAGAGGAAGAGATGTGAGAATGGTAGCGGTAGCACTCAACTGGAAGGGCACAGAATTTGATAGCACATCCATTAAAAATGGTACGGTTGATGAGGGCGAGAAACTCGCAGTTGCTCTAGCGATCGCCGAAGGCAACCGGATCGGAAAATCTTTAAACATCCTACGGACTCGAAAGAGGCGTGCAGGAACTACATGAAAGGAAGGATAGGTGAATGTGCAAGACAGGTCCTAGCACAAGTGACTCCAAAAAAAGGTCAGGCAAGGCATGTTATTTTCTGGGTACCCGGACATGCGGAAGTATGGGGCAACCCCAGGGCTGATGAGACCACTCGAGCTCACCCGAACCGAGCCTCTCATCCACTCAGCCTGGAGGGGGCCTCAGAAAACGTAATGCCCTCCTCCTCAGAAATCACCAACTACTACAGGGGGGTAAGGAAAAGATATCCGGAACCGCACTCTAGCTTGACTCTGGAAGCGGTCATATGGAGGAGGCTCCAAACAGAAACCCTAGCTAATCTTTTCATATTAAATAAGATGTATCCAACGCAGTACAGGGACACGTGCCCCAAATGCAGAGTCCTTTCTGTGCATAACTACAAAGCGCCTTGCACTGTGTCTAGGCTTTGAAATTGTAACTCCAAGGAACAAATGCTCTATTATGCACAGGAAGTTGTAAGCACCGCTTGGGTATGTTATATTAAAAAGCCAGAAAGCTGCCATGATGGCAGCTGGCGTGTCAATGACTCGCGTAAGCTTGCATCCCTCCACATGCAGGAACAAGTCATCTGCCTATTCCAGACCACCTCCACAGAATGCTACGCATGGGGTGACGCAAAGTGCAGCTTCCTCGGCACCCTGCACTGAAAAAGATGATCCATTCGACAATTACTTACTTGTTTACAATTATTGTGATCTTCCACGTACTGTCGGCAGCACTTAGGGTCCCTGAAAAGCGGTTCAGAGAGTGACTATCAAATGCGTGCATAATATAGAATAAATGCCACTGAGTGCGCCATGCACTAGTCATCCCTAGTTAGCACTAGTTAGCCGATAATTTACACAATTTTTTTAACTCTCTCTCTAATGTCTCGTGGCGCCTGCAGTGCCAGCTTTTTGCGCGGCACCTTGCACAGCAGGTCATGTAGAGCTGATGCTGTCAGCGGTAAGGGCTGTCAATGGCTTGCCAAAAATCGCAGTGAAGAAGGCTGAGTGAATGGCTGGCAGCAGATTACGGCATCTTCATTTCGACCCTCTGTTGTATTGTCTTACCGTGGCAGGAGAGTGAGCGCAAAAAGAGCTGGAATGGCTAGGTGGTGCTTTCTTGGGCAGTGTGGTGCCAGTGTGTAACCTTTTGTTTCTTGCTCAGCGAGTTGAGAGGGAAAAAGTGGACGCTGTTTTTAATCACCGATATCTCGTGATACACATGCTAGATCAAAAATTTTTGCACAAAGACATGGGTGATGCAACATGTATCAATATTTCGCTCTCTCTTTTTTTACCCTGAGTGACATCCGCGACTTCGCAAGGGAACGAAATCCTGTAGCCGAATATTCCGAAGACTCGGACCACAGAATCAACTTTGACGAAACAGCATCCTCGGAACAGAAACGAATTACCAAAAAATGCTCTTACTCGAATCCTGGCACATTCAAACTACCCGAACAACAGGAAACCTGCCCGCAGAATATGCACAGGGAGTTCGCTCTACAGCTCAAAGAAGTCGCCACTGACTGCCTCCCCAGAGTCAGACGTGACTCATGGCCTTAACCTCTCCCCCCATGCCCCGCGCCTTTCGCATCAGCACTTTCCTTCTTTCAACTTCCTGCTCCCCTCCTTGCATACTTAAAGACACTAGCTACTGGCCCCAGTCACCCCTGAAGAAGGAGCCGAGCCGGCTCCGAAACAAGTAGTATCGGCAAGAGTAAGAAATTCATCTGACAGTTTACTGTACACATAATGATGCCCTGTGCAGCCAACAAGCCGCTATCAGGAAGCTCACTTTTTTGCTGAATCAGCTATGAAGGGACTGCTAGGAAGTTTCGTCTTATGCGGTTCAACGTCCCGAAGCAACTGTGGCTATGAGGAATGCCATAGTGGAGGCCTCTGGATGATTTTAACCCCCTGAGGTTCTTGAACGTTCACTGGCACCACACAGTACACAAACCTCTAGCATTTCACCTCCATCGAAATACAACCACCCCAGTTCAGGATCAAACCCGTGCCTTTCGGGTCAGCACCGAGCACCATACCAACTGAGCCACAGCAGCGATTTGCTAGAAAGGTAGTGAGCCTGGAAATATTCTGCTCCTTTCGTGCATGTTTTTCTTCAAGTTGTTCAAATGTGGTGGCTGTAGATGCCAGAGATGTTAGGAAGGTTAGCACTGTTTCTGGCTTTTAAATTTTTGCATACATTGCATAGAATTGGAGTATTTGTGTAAGCAGTGCCAGTGCTTGCAGGGATTCAAACGTCAGTTATACTGTTACAATGAATCTGAGGTGGTGAATAGCAGTTTTCTCAGCTTCCTCATTGCGCTTGTGTAGTTTGGTGTGCAGTTTCTTCTGCACCCACGAACGGCCTCAGAGAGCGCCTCAACCGCACTCTCACGGATATGCTCTCAATGTACATTTCCCCAGACCATCAGGACTGGGACGCCCTTCCATATGTGACTTTCGCCTACAATTCTTCCCACCATGACACTGCCGGTTACTCACCGTTCTATCTTTTGTACGGCCGTGAGCCCCGATTACCATTGGACACGCTGCTTCCGACATCTCCTTCACCACCTTCTGAATATGCACACGACGCAATTGCCCGGGCCGGCCACGCCCGCCAGCTGGCCAGATACCGACTACAAGCATCGTACGCCTCTCAGCAGGACTACTACGACCGTCGCCATCGCATGGTAACTTTCTCCCCTGGAGCCCTAGTCTTGGTTTGGTCGCCATCACGCCGCGTCGGGCTTTGCAAAAACTTCTGTCCCGGTATGTTGGCCCATACCGTGTGCTCCGCCAGGTCACCGCTGTCACATACGAGATCACCCCGGCCTTCCCGGAGATCACCTCCTGTGCACCTCAGCGTGACGTTCACGTTTCTCGCCTCAAGCCCTACCTCTCGCCATCCGTTGCCCCGCCCTTATCTACATCGAGACGGTGTTTTTGAGACCGGGGGCCGTGCAACAGATATTCTTGGTGAAGACGAGGTGAACGAAGTGTTTCAGAGGTGCGCGTGCTCCGGGCTTGGGTGCTCTGTGCTGTGCTCTGTGCGGGCCCTGTGCCCTTGACCTGTCTGCTGTGCCCGGGGCGGTCTTGTGTCGTTGCCGTCTTGGACCACGTAACAATATATAGGAATAAGTTGGCCACCCGGTGTTCTTTAAAATGTAGTACAGGGGCAAAATTTTTGCTTATGTTTCCTTTTTTTTTTTTTCAAATGATGCGTTACACATTGGTATACATGGATCACGCTGCAACTGCTGAATAATTAGTAATTAAGTTTCTATTTTTATGCCATTTCTGTTTCGACAATTGAGCGATGGTGGCATGTGTAAGAAGTGTTCAAGATCAAGCGGAAAAAAGGGACAGCACACAGGAGGGACGACAGGACATATGCTACTTGCAACTCTACAGATACCAGAAGTGGCTGATTATATAACAGGCAAGGATGGAGGATGGGAGAAGAAGAAAAACAAGTATATAAGCATGTGGCAGAACATGAGTAATGCTAAGGAAAGTACACGTCAATCATGAATTTCTTGGAACATACTGAACTGATTTTCAATTTTGTGTATAATCAATGACGGAGTGCCAACAGAGGATCTTATGATATAGTGCGGCTCTATCAGATCACGTGCAGGCGTGCGTCTTCCTTACTTCCGCTTACAGTACTAACATCTTGAGGCCTTGCTTCACTTATTTTCTGTTCTTCCCGCAGTCCTGACATTGACGCGGCAAATGTGAATCTGTACCATTTTCAACGATATTTCCTCTTGAGAGCAGTCACTGATACTTCAGTCCAACTGGCCAATATACTCTTTCCCACACAACACAATTCTAAACATAATTTTACGCGGAGCAGGCAGGAGAGGGAGAAATACTCTCAAACGCGTGCACTCCGCGACACCCCACTGTTGCCATCCTCCCTTGGACTGATAATCCTGGCGCGCAGAGCAATGTTCGGCTGGTTAGCCACCGGTCAAGCGCGTGTACGTCTGTACAACAAAAGCTGCAATGTCGTACGGAAAGCCAACGTCCTCTAGACATCAATGTTTTTTTGCCGGTTGCGGCAATAACCAATCAAAGTAAAAAAAAAGCCGCAAGTATGTACGCGAACCATGTTATGGGAAGGTCTCAGCGTGTCTGTGATGTCTGTTTCTTCACCGCTTCCCGCCGGCCCCAAGTTGCATTGGTAGTGGACGTAGCTGGCGAACAGAAAATACTTGCGCCAACAACAAGCTGATGCATCAGCGCATTTTGTGAATGAAATGCAGACAGAAGCAAACCCATTGCCCATGCTTAATATCGGGCGCGGAACGAAGCACAGCGCCTGGTTTGCCAAACTATACCCTGTACGTAACTTTAAGAGATCAAGCTTTTGTATGGTTTTGGCAAAGCGGTTTTAATTCGGCAGTACACGATGTAAGGACTTCGCAAATGTGGCCACAACTTCGTTTCGCCACCCCACATGTTCACATATATTGAGAGCGTGTGGGCATCGCCACCTGAAAAAAAAAAAAAAACATGCTGTTAGTACAAAAATACCAATTTCATTTGCACAATGGCATGAATGATAGAGGCTACATGAACTTTTACCCAACTGCAAAGTGAGCATTCAAAAATGCAGCCACAGCAACGTAAGGAGGAAGAACATACGGCATGCTCAGGAAATCACATCGAACACATGCAACACTGTGCAACGTTTGCCATACAGGCAACCGGTGACAAAAACTACACGCGTGAACTGCGAGCATGGCACTCACCGATGCTGAACATTCGCCCCGTCGAAGCATGGTAGCTTGCTCCTGCTGGTTGTTGCAGGCGCTAATGGCACAGCACACACGAGGATTAGCGCGAGGTGGACCCCCACGCACCATTTTTAGGCTTAGCAGGAATAAAACGGAAGGGTGACACTGCTAGAAACCACACGCCGTTTCTTCTGCAGCCTACGGGCTGCAGATTATCAGCCCATGATGGCGTCGGCGGCATTCGGGTAAAACAAACATGGCGGCGCCCAGGTATCGAAACTAAAATCGTGTATAAATGAACCTTGCAACACACTTTACAACAGGGTTTGCATGCTTCATTTGACAATCTATTTTCTCTGTACTAGCAGATTCAATCGTGTGGCGGGTGATAAGGGAGTTTTCAGTTAGGGAGTAATTACACATTGACATCCACCCGAGCGCAGCCATACGGCTACAAAGGAAAGCTAAACAGCTTTCCTTGAACAGGACGAATTTTTCTTCAACTACGAAGTTTCTGAGAAAGCTGTATCCTTTGTAGCCGTATGGCTGCGTTCGGGTGAATGTCAATGTGTAATTACTCCCTTATTACAAATCTACTCCACCTTAGGGGATTCCCCTAAACATTTGACCAAGAGAGTTTTCAGGGAGCAGAAAAGACCATAGGAACTTTGTACCAATTGATAGCAGCAGGCTTCAGATTATGAGCAAGAGCAACTCTGTGGGAGTGAGCATCAACCTTTTTCAGTAACTCCTCAGTGGCTGAGCTCAGCAGCAAAGGCTCCAGTGAACCTGCATCAAAATGAGTGTTCAGCACTGAAATCTGTGCTTGCAAGGCATGGTTGATTGGCTCCAACTGTGCGTTTTGCCTGCCATCTTGGCACTTCGTGTTTGCTTGAAGGGCTGGGGCAAGTACAAAATGTCACACTGGTATCTGTTCAAACCATTTTATTGTCATCTTTTTAACTTCTGGAAGCGTTTTTTGCTTATCCTCTTTTCTATGTGCAGCCTTTACATAAAAACAGTTCTTTCTTAAAGGATTCAGTTCAATTAGCACTGCACTGTTTTGCATCTTTCTTGGTCTGCCATTTTCAGTGTTAGAACAATTCAAACCAACTGCTTTTTGTCCTCCGGATGATGCGATCGTGAGAGCTTCATAATACATCCATTTGTAGTAGGAGGCTCTTCATGGGTTGCATTATCAGAAAACAGCCTTCGCTTCAGCGTCTCAAGGAAATGAATCGCAATTTTCACTGTTGCTGCCACCCCTCACTTTTCTGTAGTCCTCGCCAATACATATAAATTACTGAAATACTGCTTAGAAACGTAATTATGTCGGTGGGCCCTTCCAAAATCAAATCAATAAGTTCATAACCTAAACAGGTCAACGTATAAATGTCAGCTTCGCAGACTGAAAAACAAAGAAAAAAAACTTTCCGCTGCTAAATAATTTCATGCTAAAGCAGATATTTCCTCCCTATTTTAGTGCAGCACCATATCAAGCAACCCTGATTTACCTCTTTGTTAAGATGAAGTTGACAGGCTCTTCCGAAGACAAGTCTGCAGGGCTAAGTAACTTGATGTGATAGGGCTAGGTGCCCTAGATGTCACAGTGCTAGGTACACTTGATGTACCTGTCTGAAAAAATATATTCAAAGAACAGGATTTACTGACTTTTATTTTGGCTTATGTCACAGCGGTGCAGTTAATGTGGGAGTAAAATACGTGCAAAAGGAAATAAGTGCCAATCATAATGCTGCATGCATCCAGAGTTTCATCTGCTAGCTTCCAGTTCGAACGACACACTAAAGGATGCAATATATAAGAGACATTAGGACAAGATTTTGTTTGAGCATGCCACACTGCCATGCAGAAAATGACTAGGTATGGTAATGTACTATTCAGGACCACACTTCTCTTAAATTTTCCTGGCATGAACCTGTGAGGCTGAAAAACCGATACTACACAAAGTATCTTCATTTCAAGACAAACACAAACAGTGTCTTCAAAGTACTTTTAACGCAGAGTTCGTTTTTTGTGGGACTATATAAAATATGACAGCTAACACGGCAGTTTCAGTTTTTCATTGCTTGGTTGCAAAATAACAGCACCAGACATGGGCTATTATTGGTTTCAGCTTCAAGCGAACTTGCTTTTATTCATACTTCCTTGCCTTTCCTCAGACTTGGTTCTTTAGTTCTGCAGCTTTGTGTATTGCTTTGGTAAGGGTACTACTGGTCATTCTAAACATCCCTTCTATTGCACAGTGCAGCAAAATATAGCAAGAACAACATGCATTAATATACCTCCTCTGTTGTGATCCATGTGCCAGTAAGCTGCTCCACAACCCGAACAGCCTTGTCAGGCACTTCATCATCATCATCATCCATGAGGTGAACATACTCATTGAAATCTGTCTAGAGCTGCGCAGAATGTAAAAACAAGGATGACTTGAGAAAGTTTGTAAACCGGCTACAACATATCGGTCACTAGCGGATGATCAAAACTGTAAGCTCGGCAATACTGTGTAAATGTAACATTGTTACTGAGTCTCTTTATTACTCACTCTGAGACATCAAATTGCTCCTCACTTTAGAATTAGCAAATAAACGCACTGTTCCAAACTTGCCTTTTTTTTAATATTCGGCAGCCTCTGCAAGACAATGCTAAAAACCTATATTTGGTCTCTGAAATTCAGGCATATGTTTATGACAAAAATGCAAAGTTATGATGGTGTGGCACCAGGAAAATAAACAACACAAGTGATGGGACAGAAGTGTGCGATACAAAGTAAATTTGTTCCATTTATTATTCTACACACACAACAGTGAATGCATGCTCACTAGTCCAACAATAAATACTCATAAAGTAAGCAAGGTGCAAAAGTCGCCACATTTCCTATGTTTTTTGCTCCAGACTACACCAGCAGACCGATTTAAAAAAATGCAGAACTCATTTGATAGCTGGATTTCTCAACTTTGAACCCATGGAGGTGCTTCATTGATGTCAACTGCTTATTGAAAAAGAACAAAACAAAAGAACTATAGAGTTTGGTAGCTGCACAGTCCCAGATTTCCATACATCTACTACATATCATTGCAAGTTGGCGAAATTGTGCTGAATTTCTAGGGTGCCTAAAATACTAACTTATCATCAGAATTAATGTGTACTTTTGGCTAAAAAGCACACTACTGAGTGGCACGTACCTCACATTTCTTTTCCATAGTAGAGCAACATGTGTGAAGTGCACGTACTGACCTCAATAACACAGTAAATGTGCAACACAAGTGCTCCCTGAAAGGGAGTGCAAAATGAATCAATGCACCTGCCAACCACGTGTTTGCAAAGTCGGGGAAAAGGGGAGAATTTGGCTGCCGCAGAGTGGCAGCCACGAACCCTATGCGGCCACGAGCATGTTCCACCATTGTGTCGGCCTGGTGTGTGGGGAAATGCAGTGCACTACTGAAAAAAATGCCATTCCCTTCGCTTTTTGGGCTCTTCAACATCTCCAAGGTGCACACCTCCACATGTAGAACGGCCCAAAAAACAAACAAGAGATTGGTACTTTTTTAAACTTCTGAAATCAGAAATAGTGGAAGGTATACAAAAAATAAAATACAAGCAAAAGAGAAACAGCATCCCTGTGCATTATTGCCGAACTTAGTAAAAGACAAGTCCCAGCAGTAGCATGCGAAACACCCAGGCGCGACTTTTTCTTTTTTAGAGGGGGGGCTCCCACATTCCCCTTAGTAAGACATTTTGTGGGAAAATCATGAAAAGCCCAGTTTTTCTACAAAGGCAGTTTAAGAAACGCATTGTGCAAATCAAACTGCCCCTCCCCTTCCCCCTTGATTTTCACCTGCCATCTCCAAAGCTAGCTACAAATCTGCCCCTGAAAGCACAGATTTTTTTCCAGGTAGCGAAGCCCCACCATGGGGAGATGTAGGGCAGTGGCTGCAAGCGCAGAAATCTGCACGGCAAAAATATTACCTACCACTTTCTTCAGGCAGATGTGACAGTAATCCAGCTTGCAAGAGGCTCTTTTACCAATACAACTCAATAATGAACACGATGGCGCGAAGCACTCGCTGTTGAATTTTCATATTAGGCAATTTTGAGGAGCAATTCCACAGAATATCGTGCCTACCGAGTGTACAGCCCCACTCCAGCCGCCCAACTACCCTTCCCTGTGTGGACCTTCGAAAGTAACATGAATAAAGTAAATAAGGTTCTCTTGACATTACTACAAATACTCAAACACCCACTACAGGACGCAGTAAATGCCCTTCAAAGACAATGTCATGATGCCACAGTTAATTCCCTTGCAGCTAGCTGAGCAAGGGGAGTGCTAGCCAACAAGACAATGTCATGATGCCACAGTCAATTCCCTTGCAGCTAGCTGAGCAAGAGGAGTGCTAGCCACAACAGCATAACAATAATACAATTACAGCAGGGCCTCTTTTAAAGGGACATTTGCCGCAACATTTTTTAGCTGTAAGGGCAAATTTATCTCCAAAAATTTTCCGCGTACACTTCAAGTGCGCGATTATATATATAATTATATACTTGGGTGGGCCCGACCCCATGCGGCCCTGAGTTGAGGCCGGATTGAGAAATCGGGCCGCAACTTATGACATCTGGCTGTTCAACGTGGAATCGCCCATTTCGGTGAGCCAGATGTCAACAGTTGCGGCCCGATTTGCGGCCCAAAGACGCCACCAAACAAAATGAAACCATGCCCGCCAGTGCGAAGTATTTGCGACTGCACGAAACAGCGCACATGAAATTTCGGTGGAAAGCAAAAACAGCCCCTGCGAGATGATGCGCATACTCTGGTGCCCCTGTGCCAGTTACAATCATTACGATTCACAGTCGGCGAACAATGCGCAGGAAAAGAAGCAAGCGCGCCTGCCATCTTGGGCTCCTTCCCGTTTCTTCGTGATTTGTGTGTGTACACATACAATCAGCTTCCATCCTGACTCACGTTAAGTCAATTTAACCTCTGCGCAATGAGAAAGCAACAAACCGTGCAAAATGCGTTCACTGGTGGTGTTGAATACCCTTGATGAATATACAAACAGAAACGCGTCAATGAATTATCAGCTAATACATTACACGTTGAAAAGTTGTTACCTGAAAGCGGCCGACGCCAACATCAACTTCTCCAGCCAGGAGACCGCAGGCATTGACGGCGGCTTTCAGACCTCGTAGACTACGCTCAGCCAGCTTCAACTTTCTCCGAGGGCCATCGTCGCCCACCCGCAACAAACAAACCGCACCACCGTCGCACGCCACCTTGAGCTCCGAAGCAACTGCGCATTTGAGCTTCCGCGTACCAACCGCACTTGCGGAGTCACGTCCGGGCAGCGCGATACTGGAGCACTGGAGATACGCCGCCAGAATTCGAACTCGGCGCGTCGCGGCGCCAGCATCAACGTCATTGTAGAAGAGCGCCACAACTGCGAAAAAAAAAAAAAATGACTTGGCCGCGTGCGATCTTTCTCACTGCTTTCATTCTAGTGCACAAAAAGCGTGCGTGTGCCGAGTTATCCATCTCTGTAAGCTATCAATAAGAACTTTTTTTGAGACTATGGCCACTACGGTAGAAGCACGCGTGAACGAACACGCGTAGCAGCGGCGGCTGGCGTCTGCTTGTGCTCTGATGCAGACGACGCTGCACCCAGTCGTCGCGGGCGGTGAGCAATTGCTTTCAGCTCGTGGAAAATACAAAATTTTATTTGATTTTCTTATTTTAGCCTTTATTGCATGGAAAAGAAAGCAACTTACCGATGGTGGCGAAATACAATGTGGACGAGAAACGTACATTTAAGATTCACAAACACTGAGTGGTTCTATAGTTCTGAATTCGGTTTGCACCGTGCCTCGCACGGAGATAGCGCTGGCAGTGCCTTGGCGTGACTGTATGATTGTAACTTGAGATACTAACGGCAAGCCCAGCAAGACTGTAAGCATCATAAGATTCATGCAGCAAGCGCCGGGCCCTTCTTGCGGTAACTTCAGAGCGTACCGTCGGCGGTAAGTATCATTTCTCGTTGAAATTTCCCCCATCACACTTCGACACGCAGAGTACATCGCTCGCGGAGATCAAATCCCTCATGGAGGGCGCATCTCCTACTTGTTTTTTATTTAATACAGAGGCATATTATATGTCCAATTAACACAAAAGCTGGCGTCCGTCGCCGTCCATGGCACGAAATTCGCCGTCGTCTATGGCACACGCTTCGGATGATGCAGTACGCCGGTGTACGATGTCACAACAAATATGTAGCGAACATGTACTGCACAAACTATTGCAACGCTAAACGCGCGCCGTAAAATGCTTCTGCCGGTTAAATCGCCCGCTTATTCGCGCTGAAATTTGTCGCAGAGATGGGATACGACAATCTTGCTTTTTCAGTACCAAGTTTGGATTTTTTACTTTCCTGGTCCGACCAGAATTATAAATCCGCGTCGTCGGCACCATTGCCTGGCGACCCCCCCCCCCCCCCCCCCCAACAAGCAGCCTTCGCATAGTGCACGTTTAGCGTTGCGATAGTCTGTATAGTTAAGAATGATGAAACGTACATACTATGACCTATGAAAGCCATGACTAAGTCGTTCTGCAGCATATCATAATGAGCACTTTACAAGTAATTAAAGGTGTATGAGTTCATACAAAGTCCGCGTGGTCATAATCTTGACCCATGACTCATTCTGCAATGCAGCTTGACTCAGCACTTTATGAGTAACATAATGTAATGTGTGATGAGTTTGAACAAAGTATGCCTAGTCATGGCTCACAGTCACAGCCATGACTCAGTCATTCTGCAACATAGCATGACTGAGCACTTTAATGCTTTCCCATTCTCGCATGTAAGCAGTCTTAAGTGTGTCTGCCTAATTTTTTTCTCATGCATACTAGCCATATCGAAGGGCCTTGAGTGCTTAGATTTAAGAAAATTGGGCGTCACCTGAAATCCAATCGCGCCTGCAGTAAAATAACTTCATTGTCATGATGAGCCACTGATTCTCAATCATTTATTGAGATTCGAGCATGAACTAGAGAGAGCTAAGTCAAGATATTTTTCTACTACTCTGACCAGCTCTGAAGCAACTGGCAAGTGCAGGGAAATTAGTTTCTCTGGAGCAACCTGTGACTGAGCGTTAACCTTCATTTTTTGGCTATGCATAGAAGTGCGCTGGCTCCTTTTATCAAGAAACACGGCTAGATGTTTTATGAAATGAACTAGCAGCTGTAGAAGTGAATATTCATGCAACAAGACGCTGCATATTGCGCATTAAATTAGGGTGTCGTTACTTAATGTTCCTAGTTGCTTGTAGGGGGCGCACATTCAAATAGTTGTTCAGAATGCCATCAGCAATCACCGACAGTCATAAAAATGAAAAATATATGCTTTGCCAAACACCGAATTTCTGCTGCTTGGGCAGCAGCAATTTGGGGCTGTGGGTCTGATGCTATCGTTTTGGCTTTCTGAGCACTGGGAGTTAAAGAATTGTAAATTGTGAATTGGGGGTTTTAACATCCCAAAGCAACAAGTTATCTATGGGATTGCCACAATGGAGGGCTCTGGATCAATTTAGACAGGGTGGGGTTCTTTAATGTGCCCTGACATTGCACTGAAACAGAGGGAATATTAATGGAGAGCATCACATGGCTTGCCTTTAATTCATGCAGAAACTCATCATGCTTTAAACGCCATGGTTGCTGCTAGTATGGCTGGAGGCTATTACCATGATTGCTAGACCAAACCCCCCCTCTTGCGGCAGCCAAGGGGATGCGCATGCTGTTACAATACTACCTCTAGCAATATGAGAGGTGCTTAGCACCATGAATTAAGGATTAGAGCCTCAGAATATGAGAACAGTTCCTTAGTACCTCTTAGCACCATACGTCATGTGTTGGATTTGGTTTTGTTTGCTACTTTGGAATCAGGCATTAATAAAACTTGCAAATGAAATATGGTATACATGCCTCTTGATACTTTTCAGATACCCGGAATGCGCTTCTTTCAGTGCCACAAATGTCGGAAGAGAGAGGTGACACTGAGATCACTCTTTCCACACTTCCATGCAGCGCATGGCCATGAAAGGAACTGCCTATGCGGTCCGCAGGGATGCCTGAAGACATTTAGAGCATATGGAGCATACCGGAAACATGTCTCAAGGCATCATTTGGACAGCTTGGACAGCTGCAGTGATAAGGATCTCGGGTTCCACTTGCAAGGGTGTAAGACAGTGGTGACATTGAAAGCAACAGTGATCTTAACTGTGCAGAAGCTGACCATACCAAGGCAGGTGCTGCATTTAGTGAACATCCAGATCTTTTCAAGCAGTTTGCCCTCCTTCAGCTGAAATGGAAAAAGGGAAAGCGGCTTCCAAGTATAACACTCCAGGATATATCAACTGATTTTGTTATGTACCTGAAATCATTTTCAGACCATTTCTTATCCACGGCATCTGAGGGCACCTCCAGAAACACCAGTTCTTTTATTGAAACTGATTTACAACGTCTCCTGAGTGAACACCAGCGTCAAAGTACTGGAAACATGTTCCGCCATTTGTTTCAACTGAGACTATTTCTCTTGGTACGGACTCAAGTGGAAAACAGGAAACCTACAGCTATGTCCCAGTACTGAAAGTTGTGGAGTACTCACCTCAAAAGTCCTTGGCTGATGCGTGTTCCAGACATCAATCAAAGCAAGGAGATTACCTTGTTGATGTGTTTGACGGGAGTGCATTTCGACAACATGCCTTCTTTCAAGGAGATACAAGAAAAATTTGCCTTCAACTTTATACCGATGAGTTTGAGGTCTATGATCCCCTTGGAAGCAGGCGTGGCAGGCACAAGATAATGGCAGTTTATTACACTGTTCTGAATGCTCCAGTCAATGCAAGGTCACGGCTGTCATCTATCCACTTGGCAGTGCTTGCTAAAGAAACCCTTGAGGCCAAGTATGGATTGAATGAGATACTGAAGCCTCTATGTAACGACATAGCTTCCCTTGAAACTGTCGGAATCGTTATCAATGGAGAAGTCAGAACAGGATCTGTGTTTTTTTTTACTGGTGACAATCTTTTCTTACACAGGCTTGGTGGCTTTAAATGCAGTTTTAGACATGGCAGAATATGCCAGCACTGCATGGCACTGCGTGATGAAATATCTAGAAAACAGCGGCGATCAGACTTTGTTGAAAGAACACCAGCAGTACATGACCAGCATCTCAGCTTGCTTTCCCGTGGACTGAGCCCCTTGTCTCTGTATGGAGTGCGCAGCGACTGCGGTGTGCACTTTTGAGGTTTCCAGCCTACACAGCACTTTCCTCCTGATGTTATGCATGATTCGCATGAAGGTGTCCTTCCACTTTTTCTGAAGCTAGCCATTTCTTGTCTTGTGAAAGATGGGCTTTTTACAATAGAACATTTAAACTCTGCCATTGCTGGATTTTCCTACCCTCAGAGTGATAGGCGCAATAAGCCTGAATTGGTTTCAGTGGCTATGCTACGAAAAAAGACCATCAAAGGAAGTGCCTCCAAAGTTTATTGCTTGTTTCGATACCTGCCATTCTATGTGGGTGAGTTGGTTCCAAGAAGACAAGAGGTGTGGGAACTGTGCCTTCTTTTAAGAAGAATAGTTGGCATAATTATAAGCAGACAGGTTACGGTGGAGCATATTGCCCACCTTGAGCACCTCATTACATGTTTCTGTGTAGAATTCAAGGGAATTTTTCCATCTGTAGCTGTACCTTGCAAGTTGCACTTTTTAATTCACTACCCAAAATACATGATTATGTATGGCCGACTTGCCAATATTTGGGCCGTGCAATATGAAGCAAAACATCAGTACTTTAAGGACTTGGCCCGAAAGCTAAAGTGCTTTAAGAATATGACGCTTACTCAAGCCAGCACCAACTCTATGAGATGTATCTGCAGTCATGCTCCGAGAGATACATTAGAGCATACAGTGGGATGCAAATTTGTCATCTTTGAAGATTTGCACTTAGATGCGAAAGACTGCATTTCTCTGCAAATGGTATGAGCACCAAAGAGATTTTTTCTCACAAATCAGTCTGTCATACTGGTACTGCATATGCTGTTGGTAGCATCATAGTCATAGACGCGTCTTCAGATTTGCCCACTTTTGCCCTGCTCACTGGCATTTATTCTGCAAGCAGTTGCTTGCTTTTCATCGTGCAAAAGCTTGAAACATTGCACTTTGATGAACATTTTCATGCCTATGTGGTAAGGAAGCTTTCACAAAGGACTGTTGTAACTGACATGACGTGTCTTGGAATGGACAGCTTTGCAATTCACGGTATAGGTGATGAACACCTTGTGTTTGCAAAACATGCCATAATTTAAGAGCTACTTCCCTGAAATCTGTGTGACATGTGGCTTGCTTAACTCTTGAAAACATTTGTGCTGACTACAAGCACATGCCATCTAATGCTTATGCTATATTGTGCTTATTCACGTCTTCATTTTTCTCTGACTTTGGCTGTAGTACTATATGTGCACTTGTGATTAAACCTTTCTTGACAGAAAGAAGTGACATGTTCCATGCATACTTGAGTTCTCTTATTGGCGTTTCATTCATTGCTGATAGTACCATCACAAAGGCTCAACATACAGAGTAAGTCTTTTATTTTTATTGCAATCGGTGCAATCCAAGAGGATTAAGAACAGAGCTGCTATACTATTTAGGAGAGTGGAGGCTTTGAGCACAGACATCAAAAAGAAAGTGAAAATAGCAGGACTCGGAGAAAAAAAAAACAATTGTGTAGAGCAGTAGCCACCCATATATCGGGTGGATGCCCCCAATCTAAACGCATGCTGATGCTAAAGAGAGAGGCTATTAAATTTCGTCTAGAACTTGTGGGCTGCAGTACTACTACAATCCATCTCACAACTTCTGTCAATGGAGTAGAACTGATGTGATTGAGCTAATAGCTTCCATAGCATTGTGGCTGGCTCACAAGCATCTTCGAGCAGCACACTTATGAAAGTGATTGCCTTTTGCTCGAAGCATCTAACCCAAACAAGTTTTGAGAGGTAGTATATGCTACTCCTACCTCGGCGTGTGACGAACGTGCTAGGTTAGGAGCAGTAGGCATCATGGCTCCCACAAGTTCAAGCAATTCGGGGACTGGGAATTGCTTTAAGGATCTTTTAAGTGCTGAAGCAACACAGTAGGAGGTTTGCTATAGTGCAGAGTGCAAGGTTATTTAATTTTTTTAAGCACCTTAGGAATCTTTTAACATATGCATGAAAACATCTGTGCAAAATTTCAGTCTGCTTCTTAAGTTGCACACGCTTACAATTCGTATACATGAACTTGACCAGTTAAAGAGGACCGAGCTTTATTTGAAGAGAGGCTGTTGGCCTGTTCCTGAGAGATGCATGGAGCGCTAAAATCACATTGGAGTGTAAACTGAACTGGATACTTATTCTTGCATTTAAAAGTTACTAATTATTGCCCTATACTTAATAATTTACTTTTTGTCCCTTTCTTACACTCCAGCTGTAATTTGACGGAGGTGAACTTAAAAAGAAATGCAGCTTATCTTGTCGTTGAAAATGAATTCAAGCATAAAAACCATGGCAGGCAAGGTGTAGCACATTCTATGACAGCCCTCCTATTGATGCTGAATTTGCTTGGGATGGCGCACATTCCATACTTGGTTCGATAGCCATTTACATTGGCACGGGGAGGATAGGAGCAGGAGGAAGAACTGCTGGCCTTAGTGGCATCGGGTTTGTCGAGAACGATGTGCCGACGAACTACGACTGCAACTTGAGTGCCGCGCGTTTCGGCAAGGCGCCTGGCAGCGCTTCTACATGGTTTTCCGCTCCGCGCGTCCGTTTCATCATACGTAGCAGTGCGATTTGTCTAATGGGCAAGGCGTCGCGCCGAATGGGCGATGGCGTTCCGTGGACTCCCTGGCAGTGCTGCAACACGCTGTCGCGTTCCACTCTTAAAGGTGGAGCTTAAGCGTCCTCCAATTTTTTCCATCGTCTATTTGCGCTGTTTTAGCATCATGACTGCACACAGCATTGTAGATGAGGTGTCTCATCGCTTGAGTGACGAAGAGCGACGGGCGCATCGCAACGAGCAACCCCGCTTGAAATGGCAACGCGAGTCTGACGATCCGGGAGTGGTCGGAAAGCATGAACGGAAGTTGGAGAAGGCAAGAACCCTAACGGGGGGATACCTAGTTCTCTGATGGGTGCAACACTTCCTTACATTGCATAACGTGCCCACTCCTTACGCAAGGCAATCTAAAGGGTTGGAACAAACTATCTACGGGTGGTAATCGCGCTCACTGATCATGGTATCAGTGCGATCGGATTGAGCAAATGACCTTCGGGGGGGAAGTGGTGGTGCGCAGCCGGACTTGAGCGAGACATGCTGTGTGGCCCAGACGTATAGTAGATGGAGGTGCAAGCATCCCAGGACGCCGAGGCTGTCGTTACGAAGTGGAACGGCGAATGCAGTGCGTTCTTGCGGTGGGGCGCCAGTGGAAGAACCCAGGTCACTGTTCACAGATTAATCCTTGTCCAACCTTTCCAGATGTGGCGCTCTGTGCGCCCGTGTGGCTCGAAGCAGCTGCCACTTCGAATTGAGCTAGACCTGGTCGCAGTCGAACCCGTTTATCTCCGGCAAATATGAGGAGCGTCTCGATAAGATTATTCGATGACCATTTGCGAGTTTACTTCATTAGAGCGTGCGTGCGTGCGTGCGCGCGTGTGTGTGTGTGCAGGATTTTCGGAAACTCCAACGGCCGCATAGGTTTCGGAAAATTATTGAGCTGTAGCGCATCCAAAGACAAGGGACGGTGAACGCGATGTGAACTAGATAGACACACACAGCGCTTACTTCCAGCAGCTTTATTGAGGAATGGGGGGGGGGGGGGACTAACTATTTATACCTGCTGCATTGCCGCGACATCAAATCACATGTATGTAATCATCGAGAACGAAGGTCAGCAAGTTCTTTTTTTTTTTTTTTGAGACTGACAGTTATAATGTGTTCACGGAAGCACTTCCTAGTCTAGCTATCTTTTCCGCTTCGATAGTTTCTTGTGTCCGCCTATCCTTACTACTTTTTCCGACTAAAAAATTGGTAGAATTTCAATGTAGCTAAACCAAGTAGATGTGCGAAAGCATGTATTTAGCCTGGTTGGCTTATAGTTTTGCTTTGCTGGGTCGTTGGCTCATCTGGCGAGAAAATAGACTCCGGTTAAGCTCTGTTCGAGGTTAAGCTGATCTGATCTGTTCGCGCCGCAGATGGAAGTTGATAAAGACGACGATGAGCAATGCACAGCGCGAGAGTGTGCTGCAGTTTAGTTGTTGTTGTTGTTTCTGAGGGGAACAACAACAGTTTAACACAAGGCGTGATCGGCTGCGGTGATATAACATATAGTGCTCTCGTGCAGTGGCCAGCGAAACTGATCTGTTCGCGCCGCCGAGGGTTCGAAACCAAGTCGCGGCAATAATTGTTTTATTTCTGCATGGGCTGTTGCTATGCTAGGTTTTGCTCAGGTCACCCTCAAGGTTAAGTTTCATACAAACTCGGTGAGCCGGTTGGACCTAGTGAAGTAGTGCTTTCGCACCAAAAATAACTGATGGAGAAATGGCCTGCATCCTTTACATGTGTTGCAATGAATTACAAGTTGTCAGTCTTGTTCGTTCTTAGTTTTTACATCGCGATTATGCTCTCTAAGGCGGTTATTAAGGCAATTACCTGTTCTCCCTACATAGTGCTCTCCACACGACAGAGGAATTCGGTACACAACACCTTCTTTGCATTCAGTAAACGGAATTTGATGCTCCTTTTTCCATTCATAAAGTATACGTGACGTACAAATGAACAAATGATAACAGCCACAATGGTACCGTGAAACACACAAGCAAACAGTAATGTCTGGGTATAAAATGCGGAATCAACATTTCATAAAAAAAAGTATAATAAGCAGCCCTTTCTCTCCACTTCAGGGTGTCTACCAAGTTGACGTTTCCAAATTCCCTGAGTTTTCCAGGTTTTCCCTGAGTGCATTTGTAAAGTTCCCTGAGTGGCACAGTACTTTGTTTTATGCGAAAACAGGCTGACACAATGCCGCCTGTGCTATCACTCTCCAGTAAGCATGTTAAAAAATAAAAACACCGATTTAATCCTATTTAAATAGTAAGGAGTAGTGTATATTTCTTCGAGTGTATCATTTAGACGCTCTTCCCCGAGATTGGGAATCGGCGTGCATGAGGGATCCAGAGATGACGATACCCTCGCCAGCTTGAACTTCAACGGCGACCTCTCCGCGATCTTTTTTGGCGAAGTTCACGAAAGTTGCGCAGTCTCTTCTGAACCCAAGGATAGCCAAATCTTAAAGTTTTGGGGCCTTTTCGGAGCACATTCTTCGTAGCAAACCCAAGGTCAACCTTGGGCGTCGCAACTACGTTCGCAGTCAGGTCCATGTCCACCTTGATCAACTTCAACGGACTGTCCACCGCCATTATTATTTACTTCTTTACTATTCTACTTATTAGTGATCGTAGAAGGTTCTTCAATGCTGTGCCAAGAAATGGAAGCATAGGTGAATCGGTCTGGAACTGAGCCAGGAACGGCTGCAGTTCCTCCGTAATGCCAAGCATAAAGGTTAGCTTTGCAGCCAGCAGAGGATTGCGAATGGCTGTCTCGACCACGCATTCACTGGCAGTGGTCCGTTGGTTGTCCTCGTTTCTACACGACTCGATGTACACTTTTAGGTACAGCAGAATCTCAACAGCTGTTCAAATTACACGAACATTTTTAAGCCACCGCACAGCGCAAAACTTCATAGGGTAAATGCTGCTCCCGGTTATGCGTGCGTACTCAGTGCGTCGGGCAGGTACGCATGTGAATAAGTTGTACAAAGCCCGAAGAAATTCCACGAGTTGCCAACCTGTTGCCGCGTGTCCGGTTTTGAAAGCGCCATTCACAACATGAAGGACACAGCTACAAACTTCTAGAATACGACGGCCTTCGCTTGATTCACAAAGTTCTTGTCTGATCTCACGGAGAAATTTTATGTTTATTTTTCGCCATCCATTGAGATCTGATGAAGTTTTGATCGGGAGAGTCCATCTGTGGCACTTTTAAAAACGGACACCAATTCTTCCACCCGCGTGCACCCCAGAAAGCATGACGTCAAGTAGCGGGTTTTCACGGTCTGCTCTGCATTCGACCAAAAGCAAACCAACTTGTCCATTTTCTCTTTTTGTACAACTTTGTTTAACGATTCGTCCAATGCCACCTCGTCCTTGGCTCGCTTCCGACACGAAGTTCTCCTTGAAGAAAGGTGCGAGGCCACAGACAATAGTATATCATACCTTGTATGCCAAGCTGCACTTTCTTGGCTGTAGCTGATGGTGGGAACATCAAAGGCAACAGAGAAGCCGATGCCACGGCAGCACGGAGTAATGTGTGCGTCATAACAGCATTGAGACAGCACATCGCTTCAGCATTTATCACCAAGTCACACTGAAAGATATCCTTTGCTGTACGACCGGGTTGGACGTCTGTCGCCGAAGTTGAAGCACTTGAAGGATGCGCAGAAACTGACGACACTGGCTTGGCATTGGTCACAGCGGTGGCCGGCGGTGTCAAAAATGAGGCTGCAGAGGGTCCTGGCTCCGGTAATGGCCAGTCGGCGCTTCTTATTTTCAGCGTGACTTGTCACTGCTCTTCTTCTTACGTTGCTGAACGAAAACTGCTTTCTGCACAGCGCACAGTACGCAGCGTTCAGGTTACTTTCGACAGGCCTAATCCAGGCTGCAAACTCGCAATGCTTCGCATTCGTCCAGTCCTGAACAAAAGTGCGCGTGAAGGACGTCATGCTTGACCCGTCGCACACAGCTTGCCTGCGGCACCACAGCAGTCATTAAAACGAAGTCTGTTCAAAACTGCGCAGCTAAGTACGGACAGAATTCGTTGCTTTGCCAGCGTCGGGAACTATTTCCCCCTCTCCCAAAGCTGCGCTGCCTTCATCGTGTGCGTGCAACCACGGCGGCAGAAATGGGCGCTTCCATCAAGGCGATGCGCAGGGAGGAAAAGTTGCATTGCTCCCATTGGAAATCGGAAGCATCGCAAGTTCTCGCAACGTTTTCTGCAGCCTTGTTGGAGCTGTCCACTCGGAAATGCAGGAAAACAAGGGGAGGCCGCTGGCCGCCGAACAGCGCACGTGTGAGCCGTAGGAAGCGCACGCTCTGCCGTCGGCTACAGCACCAGGGAAGCACGGGAAAGTGGCCGCTTTCGATGTATGCGCGCCTCGAAATTCGAAGCGCCGCTGGCAAAGCTTTTTGCCGCCTTGCTGGGATGCTCCACTTGACAGCACAACGTTGGAGGCAGGCGGTCACTGAGGAGAGGACACGTAACGCCGCATTAGACAATCCGTGCAATGCCAGTCCGCATTGTTTACACGAGGCAGCATTATCGCGACTTTAGTTCATTTTAAGTAGAAGTGCAGCTAATTTTCCCTGATATAAGCACAAATCCCCCGAGTTTTCCCTGAGTTCTTCCCGATTGTCCAAATTCCCCGAGAATTCCCGATTTTCACAGTTCTCCCAGTTGGTTGACACCCTTCGTGACTTCCTCACTAGCTAAAGTATCCATTTTTGGGCTTACAAGTGCCAGTCGTCGTACCTGAATGGTGCGGGACACACTCTTTGACAGGGGGATGGAGGGGGGTGTACCAAGAGTTTCAAGTTGCGAAATCTTGCACCTACAAATAAAATGACAGTGAAAATCACGCATACATATTAGTCGATGTAAAGCAGCATGTCTCACTGGTATAAGAACTAGACCTCCCACTCAGCCTTTCCCGTGCGGTCCTCCAGCCCAAATTCAGTAGGTCAACATGATAGCAGGCCTCGAAAAACAGAGAACTCGGCGAGATGGCATGTTTTCTGACAACTTGAACCAAACCACTCATAGTGACCGGGAGGGTGCCCACACCTTAGCGCACCCTACGAGAATTTCTTAGCGCATATTCCTCAGCGTCTCTTGTTGTTCGCCACGGCGAGCTTCCCCTCAGAGCGGACGCACTTGAGAGCCACTGAGCGAACTAAGTCCTGCATGCCCCGTGCGTGTGCAGTATCCCCACCGACCCTGAGATGTGGAACATGGACAGTGTCAAGACGGCCGTCATCCAGCTGCTCAGGGAGATGTCGCAGTCCAAGCTGGCCAAGATCTGCCCGCTCAAGCAGGTAAGCGGCTAGGTTTATTGCAGCATACGCTGCTCACTGCACGGTACAACCCTGATGCCTTTATAACGGACATCGGCGATGCTCTTCAATGGGATTCGGAAGTTCATACAGTATAGGTCGTACACAGGATTACATAGGATGCTGGAGTTTGCTCTGCAGGAGCATTCACGAGCAGGGAAACGTTAACACTTAGATTTTGGCGGACTGTGACCATTGCTAGAGCGAACTTCTATGCTCACCTTCAGCATGTTCTATTCAGGTGTCTACATTAAAAGCAGTGTATTATGTATAATTGTACAGCTCGACATCGTCGGTGCGCTAATGAAATGGAGCGAACCGAAATGCCGTAGAAGAGACTGATCAAAGAGCCACAGGCACACAACACTGTGTCTATTTATTTATTTATTTATTCACATTTCCTGCAGCGTCGTGGAGGCATAATTGCAGGGGGGATACAAACATACAGTTTTCAAAGATACATCTTTTCTGTCTGCCTCTAACATCCCCCTACCGCGCTGGTTCGCTGTCTTAAATCTAGCAAAAGTTCATTGAATGCCTGTGAGAGAACAACCATTGAGTTTTAGGCACGCACCGAGCACCGTACGGTTGCTGACCAGCGATTGCAAAACGCAATGAAGTATCTGCTCAAACTGCTAGCCACATCGTTGTTCCGGAATTCCTGTGGCGCAGTCCCTGCTGTCAACGATCGTGAACAACAAGTTCAGCGGGAAGCTGGGCGCGGAGAAGTGCAAAGAGTTCGGGCGCTGGTTCATGCAGTACCGGCAGTCTTCGCCAGGTGAGCCAAGCGAAGTGGCCCGCGCGGCTGCAGAGTGAGCGTGCGAGAGCGGATCAGACTGGGCGGAGTTCAGTGGGACCGGGGACTTCAGTGATCAGCACAGCTACGATGGGCGCAGATAAACTCACGAAAGTAAAGTACTAATCCGTGTAGTTCTGCTTCGCTATTGTCACCTTGTTAGTGCATATGACGTTGTAAGTCTTTTAGACTTTAAATAAAAAGAAACAACGTGATCCGAAATATTTCTGCCGGTTTGCGCTTATTGTCCGCACACTTCCGGCAACGCCCGTATCGTGCAGAAAAGTAGCCACCTCGTGAACTCTGATGCTAAAAACCCTGCTCCATTTTCAGCGCGCCATCAGCGCAGCTTTGAAAGTATTTGAGCCCGCAAGGCCTGCCTCATATTCACCATATTTCTTTTTGGACGCGCAGGTGTTGCCAATGGTGACGTCATTGCCTGTGGCCCTTCTAGCAAAACAGACCTGTGAGATTACCGACTGTGGGTTTTTCGAAACGGCAGTTAATGCGGTAGCGTTAAGAGTTGTCACCCCAAACCGGCCGATGTCCGGTGTCACAAAATTCGCCGACTGCTCGAGGGCGGTCACGTGATCTTGTGACGCCACCACCTGCTTTGATAGGCTACCCCGATTGGTCGAGTGAGGTCACGTGACCTTGTGAAGTCATAGCAACCTAGCCACCGCATTGTGAGCAACCTGCAGTTAAATTAATAATCGCTCGAGTGAAGTCACATGACCTTGTGACATCACCACAACATGCTCACCGGGTTGTGAGCAACCTGGTTTCTAGACAACCTAGACAGAGAATCGAAATAAAACATCAGAAGAAAACGCCGGCACAGCGTAGCATACAAGTTAGTTTCAACAGAAGCTGCGACAAATGTGAAATCTAATGCTATCACATTCCGCTCCTAAGGTAAGTTAAGCGTTCCCGTAGCTTTTTTTCCCTCTTTCACTCGTTCTTTGCCTTGTTTTTTTTTTTTCTGGCCGGAAAGAAAACGCAACGACCGTATACTTGTTCTTCGTTATGGACTTACGGTAGTTCCGAGGCTTTGCCACAATGCAGGGCTGTTCAGTGCAGCAACTGCACATCGCCGCAGATTCAACTGCGGCGACGATTGAAATCTGCCCCGGGACTTGGGCAGCATACCCTGATCCTAAAAAGGAGTGCGTTAGAGGACCTTTTTGCTGCCATAGAGGCTAATTTGTGCTTAAAGTGCACCGTAACGGTTTCCTGACCTGGTGTCAATCTACTTCGCGAAATTCCCAGCGATGGCGTCGACCTTCCTGGACGAGGACAAGCCTCCGCAGGACGGGCGCATGACGTTCCACTCGAGCACGGAGCTGCCCCGCATGCGCGAGTGGTACAGGCAGTGCCCGCACCCGACCAACCTGCAGTTGCAGGACTTCGCTAACCAGCTCAACTGCGAGTCCCTGCGCCTGCGAAACAAGTGAGCCGCCATAATGCCTACACTTGCGTCCAGTGCTGTGGGCGGGCGTCCACTCGTTTAGCACGCGTGCGCATGCGCAAGCACACGCCCCACACCAATATTGCGGAAACAGTACTCGCATGTAGCCATGCTGGCACGAAGTGAAAATTGCATTCCGTGCCCAATATCACGGACTAGTAACCAATTGACATATCCGCATGGGATCTCCCGTATGGGTACAGAAACTCGAAATTTAACGAAAAGGGTTTAAATTAAGTTGAGGACAGCGCAGCGAGATGTAGAAAGGAAAATTAGCAGTAGTGATGAACGATAAAAAATTGAGAGGACGACCATGAAACCTGAAGTGAAAAAGCTGCGGCAGCAGTTGGATTTACCTTCAATGAATGCTTTGATGATTTTACTCTAACGAAATGCATTTACTGGGTGAGGGGGGGTGGGGGGGGGGGGTGGGGGGGGGGGGGTAGATGGGGAGATGGCCGATGCTTCTGGAGGGCAGCTGACTTTCCCACTGCTTCTTTGAATTCGATTTCGCCGTCGCTTTTTGGGTTAACAGAACGGTTTCTAAGGGGAGAACAGGGTAGTCAGGAACGGCCGTATTACAATAAGGCACCCTATTATAATTAGAAATTTGAGACTGGCCATTAGTACCACGTGTGTCAGCTTTTAGATTTTGCAGTTCTTGGCGCTGCGGCTGCGGGTGCTCCAACCTTTGCGTTGCACCGGGCTGTAGCACAAATCCGTCAGCCGAACTTTACTGCAAGGAGGTGATATAACAGCAATGAACTGCCTGGCTTGATGCTAGTTCAGGTAGTCATTATCACATTTCTAGCTGCGTGGTGGGGCAGGAAGCCGAGGAGCGATGCGGTGCCTCGATTTCCTGTCTAAAAGGCTGTGCTACTTGTTCTCCTTTGATGATGTTACCCGCCACCAATCATCAGTCTATGAATCTTTAGGCTTCTAGTTTTATAGGTGTATGGGGTTTAACGTCCCAAAGCGACTCAGGCTATGAGAAACCCCGCAGTGGAAGGCTTCGGAAATTTCGACCACCTGGGGTTCTTTAACGTGCGCTGACATCGCACAGTACATGAGCTTGTAGCATTTTGCCTCCACGGAAATGCGACCGCCGTGGCCAGGGATCGAATCCGCATCCTTCTGGTCAGCAGCCGAATTTTTGGAATCTTTGGTTCCCCGCTATGTACTCGTAGCCACTTAGCATTAGGAGCATGTTTCCCTCTGGCAAGACAATGACGAGGAGGGTACATACATATCTCCTACTGAACCCCCACCCCATTTGCCTGTTTTTAATGCGTTAGCATTAGAACCTCACCAATTAGCATTGTATCCTGACGTGTGAAGCTCGGGGGAGGGGAAAGGCTAGCAGGAGAGGGCAAGGGAACGTGGAAAGAGGGGACTCTGCGGGATGCACTGTGTAAAAATAGTGGGAAGTGACTGGTGGCGAGAGGGGAGCCACGTTCGCCACAGTCAAGGGGCGGGGAGAGTGGCGAGGGAATACGGCGTGTCATACAGTGATTGATGCACTGAATCATGCCACCCGCCACTGTCAGTGGGGAACACTAATGCTAATGTGTACTCTGCTTCATGAATTGCATTGATCGTCTGATATATATATATATATATATATTTTTTTGACAGACCCAAGGTGACGCTGAACAGCCTGAAGAATTGGTGGAAGAACGAGCGCCAGAGGGAACGTCGCATCAAGCGCCACGCCTCGGGTGGGGGCGACGAAGACTCTAACCCCGGAGTCTCGGCAAGCGGTGCCACTGGCGCCAGCTCCAGCAGTGCCAGCTCCAGTTCGGTGCCATGCCCAGTGCCCGCGAAGGTACCCGCGACATCGCCATGCGCCCACCACCACCACTGCCACCAGTCGTCAACGCCGTCGGCAACATCACCGCCTCCGTTGCCCTCGCACCCGCAGCCACCGCGGTCTCCGCTGTCGAGCTTCCCACGCCAGCACGATCGGCCCCAACACATCGCGCATGATTGCGGCGCCAGGGCGGCAGCTGCAGCAGCCATGATGCCCCTGCGCCACTTCCACCACCTGCACCACCACCACCACCCTCGATTCGTGCACAGCAGCAACAGCGGTGTGGTGCCTGCACCGTCGTCCCCCGGCGACCTGGTTGTAGCGCTGTCGACCACGTCCCCTTCTTGACGCTACCTCATCAACGTCGGCGGCCGCCATTTCCTCCCCACCACAATGGCGGCCGGTTCCCTTCGCCCGCCCTTTATGGATGCCCCGCCATCCCCCCCGCTAACTCAGCCGCCACCGCTGACGGCACGCGCGCGAATGGATATTGCGAAGTCCGACGATGTATGACACAAGTAGGTCATGAAGATGTGGCCCAGCACGAAAGTACCCGGTCGGCCTTGCCACAGGGCGTGGAACTGCAACGCGAAACCACGTCAGTGGACGAAAGAGTGTGTGTGTTCGCCGGCTACTTTCATTAGAAATCACTAGCCGCATGGTTCATCTGCCAGCCTGTGATGTAAAAAGCAGCAGACAAGGACAATAATTAAAAGAGAAATGAACTGAAACGTCGCTGCCCTTGTTCGAGGGATTCGCTCCAAACAATGCAGAGATGTGCACGCAGCTTGATGTAGCCTTCATCATGTTTATATTTATTGTTCTTATGCAATTGTGCAGCGTCAGTACTCCTTCTACAAAGAATGCAATTTGTTTATTACTCTATTGCTTGTATTTCAACCAAATGATTCCTTGTCATGTCTAAATGAAAGGGCATTCACAGTGTGCACTGTTGTTGGGCATCGTGATAGCTGCTGGCATAATGGTTTCCAACGAGCAAGGAGTCAGAGTGCCTGCTTTGCTGAAGGATGTATTTAGCTTTGCCCAGTCATCAAAGCCCCCACTTTGTTTCCTTATGTCCTGGCATAACCGTCATCTTAACAAAAGTGAACAGGTAATTTCTACAGCAAACTATACTTAATACGCAGTTGCAAACCATCATCTTTTCATGTCATGGTGGACAATAGCCCTTTGAGCTGTGATCTTAGCGTCTACTGACTGAGCAAAGTATGGTGATATGTGCAGTGCTGTTTGAATAATTGCGCATAAGAACTGGACAAACAGCTGTTGCATATACAAGCAACAAATAACAGAAAGGTGCCAAAGAGGGACATGTTCTTGGTAGAAGCAACATCCTGTCACTCTCCGTGTGTTGATGTTGCACGCAATGTTTTTTTTTTTTTTGCGCATGGCTAGAAGGCAGATATAACTTTTCTCACTACCTTTTTCAGAGTAAAAATAAATAAGCTGTAAGAGTTAACTCAGTCTCTGGTCGTTACGGCAATGTTAATGAAAAAGTCTCTTAAATAAACTTTGTTAATCCAGTCTTGTCAAACGCCTGTGCAATATATAATTTTCGTTGTAGTTATGCCATCATATATCGGTTATAAATGATGAGGTGCCCTTGATAGCTATAAGCATGTCATATGTTATTGCTGTCTTTTGCAAGGTGCCCGTTCGAATGCACAAAAGGACTTTCACAAGGTTTGAAGATGGATTAGAAGAACTTTTTGTTGGGCTAGATGGTGCATACTGTAACAAAAGAACTGTAGCGCGACCAAGACGAACACAAGACAGAGGCACACAGGACTAGCGCTAAACTTCATCTAACTTTATTCACTGGCAGCGCAGCAAATATATGGAAAAGAACCCGATCACGTGCAGATACCAGGTCACACACACCACTATCAACAGTACCGTTCAAGATATGCCATCTCCGATTTGTATAGATTCACAGACGTATCGCTAACACAATATACGCCTCTCTTCCTTATATGAAATGCCTCCAGTAGTTACCTTGCCCTAGTATCTTTGCTTTTGCCCAAAATCTTTATCTCATGAAACCTTGGTTGACACTTTTTGCAGGACTGGCATCTATCCTGCGGCAAATGTTCTGCCGCTCGAGGGCAGTCAGAACACTCAGTGCAGTGCTGAGGAAGATGCGCACCACTTAGGTCTTTCAGTGAGCGCGCGTGCTCACCTGCCCTTTCATTTATGCACCGCCCTGTTTGGCCCACATAGACCTTCCCGCATGACAGCGGTATCTGATATACCACCCGAATGCAGCAATCCGTAAACTTCTTTGCATGTCTGACGCGGCAACCACTCTTGTCTTTGCTCGCAATTCGCGCGCAGAGCTGGGCCATCTTGCATGGGGCCGAGAAGGCAACCGGCACGCCATGTTTGTTAGCCACTTTTTTCAAGTGGTGGGCTACCTTGTGCACATATGGCACAACCTCCGGTTTGACAGCCGTTTCTCTGCTGACACATGGCTGCTGCAACTTGATGGTTTTTATCTTCTGTAAGAGGGCTTCAGCAACCGCTGTGATGACAGTGCCTGGGAACCCTGCCGAAAGTAATCTGTCAACCTGCGTGTCATAGCTCCCTTGCATAGTATGACAGCACGATTTCATGAGAGCCGATTCAAGGCAAAGCTTGGCAATGGCGCATTTCACTGTTTTCGACTGAGCCGAAGCATACAATAGTAACTGCTTCTGTGCTCGCGGTGCATATTGCCAACATGCATGATATACACCCACATTGATGTTTATGTGTAAGAACTGTAAAGAACCCCGCACAGGCAGCTCATGCGTGAACCTCAGTCCCCCTCCCATATCTTTAAAGGTATTTAACACAGTGCTCACAGCCAACTCATTCTGTTTTTTAAAAACTACCAGGAAGTCGTCAACATACCTAAAAACTTTCAGAACCCCCTTCCCCGTTAAACTCAGTTCAAGGGCGCGGTCAATAGATGTTAGAAAAATGTTAGTAAGTACAGGCGCTACGCAGGATCCAATGCAGATCCCTTGTCTTTGGCGATAAGATTTGTTGCCGTAAGAGGCCGTAAGAGACAAACGTCACACTGAGGTAAAATTCAAGTATCCTCATAAAATTATCTACTGAAACCCCTGAGGAGTTCTGAAATTGAACAGCACCGCTCTCTTCTATAGCAACTCTTACAGCTACAAACAACTCACTGTAGGGCACAGAATAAAATAAATCTTCAACATCCACAGAAAACACATAACCAACGGAAGCATTTCCTTGAAGTTTAGCGCTAGACCTGTGTGCCTCTGTCTTGTGTTCGTCTTGGTCGCGCTACAGTTCTTTTGTTACAAGGTTTGAAGCTGCCTACTAGTGAAAGAGACTTAGCTGAGCTCGGCCGTGGAACAAATACATCTCGGAGTATAAAACAGCTGCACTGCAGCAGTGTTGTGCAAAAAATCCTGTAATGTGCTACTTAACAGGGATGCCTATACAAGGAATTCCTGAATTCCTGGCAAGAATTCAGCTTTGAAAATTTCCCAAGAAATGATAATGCAAAGCACTACAGTAAAATTATAACATGCTTGAAGGACACAATTAACTTTCACATGGCTGCATTCTGTCAGTGGCAGCTCCTGAGGCCATATTAAGACAGCCATATAAATCTACATTCATATTTTTCATATTTCTTAACACTCTTATTAAAACACTGCAACACTTAATCCTGTTATTTGTTCGACAGTTTAAATCCCAAAAGAAGAGCTCCCAGACATGAAGTGCAATGCTCGTTCAAAACTATTGCTTTAAGAACTGGGAAGGAACAAGCAGGATACACTGCAGGTGATTGCTGCACACTGCACAGACTCACAGATGACTAATTATTTCAAACATCCCATTTTTATTTGAACTAGTGTTCTAGTTCTCGCAACATCAAGTGTAATAAAAAGCCTACTTTTAATTCAAACTCCACCTGATTGAAACAAATTTTTTGTCCCCCATCAAGTTTATAATTACTGACGGTTGACCGTAGTTACACCATGGGTGAGTGGTTTCCTCTTGCAAATCATGCTGCCAGCTCTCTAAAAACTCAGCTCCACTTGATAGTATTTGACTTCAGCATTCTGCCATTCGCAAGCCATTCATTAGGCTTAAAGCCGAGACTCGAGTGATGAAAGAAACATCGCAGCATACCAAAATTCAGTCAACATGATTCTGTTATACCAGTTACACCAGTTTCAAATTACATATTGCACTAAAGCATACTTTGTGCGCGTACCAAATGAAGCATCAGGTCGTTTCTGGTTAACTCCTTTTTTCACAAAAAAATCCTCTAGACTAAGGGAAAAGAGTCTGTTATGTGCATTCAACATCTTCTAAAGAGCACTTACTGTTATTGCACGTCTGCAAAATGCCTCTAAATGATGCGATTTAGGCCTGGTACCGAACAGCCAGTTTTATGCATCTGTGATCAGCATTTTTATATCCATTTTCCACAGACACAGCTTCACTCTTTTCTACTGTATTTTTTTGCTGCATATTTTTAAGCTTTTTAGAAAGCCCACCCATAGTTTCTGCCTAGGGAGTATGTTTTGTAAGTCATTACTTAAAACCGTTTCAAGGCTAGACTTTAAAAGTGAAGCTGATAGATTAGGTGCTGAGAGTGCTTGCAGTTTAACGTGTGTCATCTCAGCCAAAGCCTGGTGCAAAGCAAGCAATTTGCAGTTATGTGCTGCAGAGACTGTCAATAAAATGCTGCATGCAGTCATTTTTTTTTCTTGCAATACTATTTGTGCCTACCCTCACTTCACATGCAGAAGGCATAGTCTTGCATACAAAGCTCAGTCTCATTTATTTCGAGAACTTGTGCCATACTGCAACCCAGTACATAATCTGATCACTGTCCATGAAAGCCCGGAAAAGAGGTGCAGCAGCTGACATTCAAAGCATTACACAGAGGAGTAGAAAAACAAGAATGTTAGACTTTAATATAACACAACAAAAAGAGAAATAGCATAACAGGAGCAATGTTTTGGTTCCTGTGGAAAAGGTAAGCGGTATGTAGATGATATTTTATGGTCCGATGCATTGAGCAAGCTAAGTAAAATTTAACTGCAATTCGAGAAACAAATGCAGAACAGGGCTGTCCGGCTTAAATAAGGTCATAAAAGTAGTCTAGACCTTGCCCAAGCTCCCAGATGGCCAGTCCAGTGCCTAAAGATTCGGCTAGCTTGACTCGCTGGTTTATTGAGTGAAGCGTTGGATAGAAGACTGTCCGTTTCCCGTCCTGCAACCTATAACAAGAAAGTGACTGATGTGAGAAAGGCACATGTTTGCTTTGCTAGAATCCCGGTTAGGTGCAGAATTTGGAATTACGCAGGTGTCTGCCCTTGTGCTAGCCGGTCTAAAATCAATACTAGTGCCGCATGAGCCGGTGGACACAGAAAAAAAAATCACAGCAGTATGCGCCACTGGCTGGCAGATATCATGAACAAAATACAGGGACAAGTATAAGAGTGGAAATTATTACAGGCACGGTAAGTATGCAGCAAACAAGTCCTTATTGAAGCCTATACACTTATATGGTGCCTGTTGTGGTAATGCAGAAATAAAGGAATTCTCAATTCACAGTGCAATGAAATGAAGACACAAAAGGCATAGTGTCAGGTGCTATAGACCCCGAATTCAATACAAGAACCATATACCAGAATGCACAGTTGACACGGCACCAAAGTGTGCATACTACTGTATAACGTTGTTGTGTGTATTAAATTCTGAGCTAATATTCATCACCTTGTAACATCCTTTCTGAACTGTTTTTGTTTCAATGCACTGCAAATTCTAGTCAACCAAACCAGTTTTTTGTGGTCTTGAAAAAGACCTTTTGTACAGCATGACACTGTGCACTTCACAACTCGTGGCTAAAAATTTAACTTCAAATTTCACCGCAAACTTTGCATAGCTCCTGCAAATGTGGTTCAAGCAAAGATTAAAAACGCTGGTCAAAAGCAAGTTTAAAAAACTCATACTAAGGCTCCTTTCAATTCTGAAACATTTGTCTCTGCTTAATATTACATTTTGTTACAGACTGCAAGAGAATGTTACAGTATGCATACCCATATTTTAATGTACAACTTCAAGTAAACACTTTTTGGAATTGTAATGTCAAAGAAGAAATGCAACATACAACCTTTGTCCATAAAGTTCTGGGACTGAGTCCATTTAAAAAGATGCGTTTAACATTGAAATCATTTGTGCAAAACCCTTTCGAAATAGTCTCCCTTGCAGTCTACACACAGCTTCTTGAGGTCTTGGAAACAGTTGGAAAACGCTTCTTTTGGCAGGGCTGTCAGCTCCTTTGTCCTGGCGTCTTGAATGGCCTCCACGCTCCCCATCCAGCAACCATTTGGGGCTCTCTTCACACAACAAAACAGGAAGAAATCGCATGGGGAGAGGTCACGCAACTATGGCGGATGGGGAAGTACAGTAATGCTGTGCTTGTTGAGAAATTTTGTCACGCTGAGAGCAGTGTGCGGCCTTGCATTATCATGGAGAAGGCTCCATTGTCCAGATGCCCATAGCTCGCGGCGATGGCGTCGCAGTGCATCACGCATGTGTTGGAGCACGTGGACATAAAACTCCTGATTCACCATCTGCCCTTGTGGGATGAACTCGTGGTGTATGACACCTCTGGCATCGAAAAAAAACTAGCAGCATCGTCTTTGTTTCGGTCTTCTATCGCCGCACCTTTCTCGACACCAGAGAGCTTGTGGACCGCCATTCGGCGCTCTGCCTCTTTGTTTGAGGATCGTATTGAAAACACCATGTTTCGTCTTCAGAAATGATGCTGTCGACGAATGCAGCATCCTTCTCTGCCTCGGAGAGCAAATCAGCGCTCACTGATGTCCGCATGTCCTTCTGGTCCTATGTGAGGGAGTGCGGCACAAGTCTGGCATTCAGCTTTCGTTTCCCCAAGTTTTCACGCAAAATTTGGTGGCATGTTGTCTTACTAATGTCGAGAGCATCTGATAGCATGCGGATTATAATGGTGTGGTCTCGCTGTACAATTTCCCTTATCCAAGCCACGTTGTTTTCATTCCGTCAGGTTTAAGGGCACCCGTGCCTTGTGTCATCTTCCGTCAACGTTCTCCCCGAAACAAACCCCTTGTGGCACTCAAAAACTTGCACCCGGCCTAATGTCTCGTTGCCGTAAGCATCACGAAGGAGATCATACGTCTGTGTGGCAGTCTTGCCAAGCTTCACACAGAATTTTCTGTTTACAAGCTGTTCGAGGCGGACGTCTATCTCTCCACATTCACTCACAGTAGAATGCGCAGACTACTAGTGACAACATATTTTTTTTTTACATGTAGTGCCATCTAGCTGCTGCCTCAGCAATTAACATAAATAGCTCAGGTTAGCCCAAAAAGATGGTGCTACACATACGCACCAACATTTGTTTTGGGAAATCATTTCTAGAGAAGAAAATAAATCAGTCTCGAAACTTTATGGACAAAGGTTGTATATATACTAGTATTTTTCTTCACTGCAAGCCATGTTTTCAAAAAAAAACTTGCGTACCCCTTCAAACTGGCCACATATGTATTGAATTTTATCTGGAGTCAACTAATAACTCACTTGTACTCAAAGTAGTGTTCCGCAGCTTGACTATCCCAGTTTACAAGTGCCTTCTTTCCCTTTGAAAGCTCTTGGATCAGCCTGTAAATAGTCATTTTGCACTGGCATGGATACTCTGGCATGTGGTACAACAGAACATGGCACATGCAAGCATTCTTGCCAAATCAAAGTTGTTGAACGCAGCTGTGGCAGTGGTAGTATCGTATTATTTTGTTTTGCTTCACCACACTCACGAGGAGGAAATGCTACCCCTGCAAACTTTTTATTAGTGCCTGTATCATTGCATTACTACTGACTACAGTGTTTTACGCTACATGTGATGCAAAGCAACATGTTGCACAAGAGGGCTAGTTAGCTGACCTAGAAGTTGAGTAAAGAATGCATTTCAAACTAGTTTTTTCTGAGTGTATATTCTCTGCTACGTCTGCTAGGGTGAAGTGCTACTCACTGGCTTCCCAGGATTGGTCCTCCGCCAACGCTTGTGTATGAATAACCATAAAAGTTGAGGCCCAGAAGGATCTTTGTACGTTTATCATCCTTTTCAGGAGCTAACAACTCCACACATTTGCGAACCCATTCAACGGGGCTTGTTGGGCCTGGTCTGAAAATGTAGGCAGAATCGCATACCACGCTACTAATCAAACTGACAATTGTATACTGAACAAACAGGACTCCATGCAAGAGCTGCCATTAACTATACATTTCGTGATGTAATAACACCATAGCAGTTGCACAGCTAATTTACATGGCTACTGAAACAGGCTTTTCATAAAAAAATTCAAAAATGCAACAAAGGAATACTAAATTATTCTCACTTTGGAGGCAGGAAAGAGTACACAGTTACAGAAATGGTTACATTTTTATGCGAATTGAGTGAACAAATTTTAACAAAGCGCTGTAAACTCTCGGTGTTTCAAGTTCAAACAAAGACCCTCCACATCCTGACTGTCAGAACTATTTCTCCCTAGAGCCTTATGCAGCTATTTCTCAATATGATTTAGCAAAGATGGCAATCCTATTACCTTTGTGGACTTGAGAAGTCATAGGTCATAAGGCTAAAGGCAGTCACATGAGTGGCAAGGTTGTCAAAGTCCTTCTTTGAAAACATCCCAGGCACATCCCTGCCAGATTTGGTAAACAGAAAACAATTGTGATGAGCAATCAAAAGATGTGAAAAATGCAAGGTATGTGTATACAAAGCGTTCACTCACCCTTGATACACAGCAGGAGGAATGACCAGAATCAGATCCAAGTTTTCAGTATGTAGATCCTTGGCCAAATGCTGGACGAGCTTTGTCATGTCGCTATATTGTTGAGAAGTTTGTGACTCTTATTTTAGCCATAAATGACATCATGATATTTACACACAGAAAAGAAAGCTATTAAAACGCCATAAAACAGTGATTGCACTTAGTTACCGGCCAAGGAGTTGAATTGATGAAAAAATCCGTCCGCAGTTCATGCAGCTCTATTTAATGATACATGAACGAGGTGGGTGAAGGGAGAACTATTTTGTTGCACAATACTTAACAAAGAACTCGCATCTAGGTCTTTCAGCCAGTCAACTTAGCTATGCATAATCAATTACCTTACTACGCAAAGGCAGCACACTGTTATGATCATACTTCAATAAATATTGGAACGGATGATGTGAATGGCAAGGTTGACGAAGTGAGACGCCTGGTGCAAGCTCAGTGCTGTAGGTTTACCGAGCGTTCTCCTGTTTGCTTTAGCTGATTTAGATTTTGTGCCAAGCAATTCCAACAAGGAGAGAAACAATATGCAAGGAATTTTACCACAAACCTCTAGCATGTAAAGAAACAAAAACATTCTAGCAACAGAGGAGTCTACCCTTCTGCACTGATTTAAAAGCTACCCAGATTAAAACAGTTCAAAGTTGTAGTCTACAACGAGAACTGCAAACAGTCATTAAATATTAGAATCCAACATTACAGTTCCTACTGAATTTAAGTAGGAATTAAGAAGCCTTCATAAGATTAACACTTCAGAAAGAAATGCAATTTGATCATAAGGTTTTCCAATCCTCTCTTACAACATTAAAGCATAATGCAGTTTTTTTAAGAAAGGTTATTACCTGTCAGTTCCTCAATTCAACCGACCACAAAAAATGCTTTAGTTTAAATCAGATGCGACCAGGCTCTTACAGACAAAGGCAAGAAAGAAAATATACACATGTTTTGACTGGGAGGCTGACAGAAAGTACAAGCTGCTGACAATGTATCAGACCCTTTTCCGGTAGTTATGTCTCACTTACAATTCAAATAAAAATGTTGCACTGTCATTTCACACTTGCACAATGCTGGAATGAAATACCCTGAAAAGAGTGAGAATTGCAGATGGCAACTACCAAAGAATGAAAAAAATGCACTATAAGTAGGTGTTGGACTTTTCGGTTGATTCGAAGAAAAGAAACACATTAAAAGTGTGCCGAATTCAATTCTTGGGATTTGGTTTTAACTCAAAAAGGTCAGGATCCTTAACATGAACGTCACGATTAGCTGGCTATGGAGTAGGAGTTATACGCGTGCCACATGTGCACAGGAAATGGCCGTAAATGCTTAAGGGCTTAAGTTTGTTAATGTCATTATATGATAGTCACGGCAATGATATCGCCGACAAGGCATCAATAATTTCACCTGAATGTGCCAATAAGCATGCAAAGTCGTTCAAGTGTAATATAAAATCTATTTTTCCGAAAATATCACTGTTCTTGCTTGACAAGCTGGAAAAGTAACCATAAACTCGCGTGTCTGCACACAAGCCAAGAGTATGTGTCAGGACTCAGAAGTGCTGGTAAATGCAGCTCGAAAATGCAGTAAAGATGCCTCATCTGACTGAAAATTATGAATAAATGAAGTTGGTACAAAGTTTCATGCTTTTGTGTGCGTGGAATGGGGACGAGAGTACGCACTGCTCAAGCAAATGAGTTGTGGCAAACTCAGTAGGTCATGAATGGTAGTAAGGCTGATACCATTACATTAATTTATGCATGAGGCACCACGTGATTGCCATTACAACTCAAGGCAGTAAGTGCATTTTTTTTTAATTGTGCAAATATGCCCTTTGGCACATTTTTAACAAAGTGTAACTCCTGTTACACTATGCTATTCGTCTTAGCCCTTCCTTGTAAATTTCCACTTATATTTTTGTATGACGGCTCCACTATGTAACTCTCATTACACTATGTTATTCGTCTTAGCACTTCCTTGTAAATCTCCACTTATATTTTTGCCTGACAGCTCCATTATGTAGCTCCCGTTACATTTTGGTATTTGTCCTAGCACTTGGGCGTGCATTAATTACTAGTAAAATGACTGCTCACGCAGACAAAATGGTCAAGGCACACCTAACCGACTGCTCACCACACAAGCTCAGCACATCATATCATCGACAAAAAAATGGTGACTGATCAATATAAATAATATTTGCAGGAAAAAAATTGAAACAAACACCAAAAAGTCCAGCCCCTAACTATAAGACAGCGAAGTATCTAGACTAAGCCAGCAATAGCTGACGCGAGGGCAAATGCAGGAGTCATAATGAAGCAGCTTTTGGCATCAAAGAACCGCCTTTCAGCAGGCAATGGCATCCACAGATTCTCATCAGCCTGCTAGCATGACAATGCAGGGAGTGGTAGATGAAAGGGGATAGTTGGCTCCCTGCATTGTCACATGGCTCCCTGTATTGTCCCGCAATCAGGTTCATGGGAATTTGCCCATACCATTGACTGGAAGGGGGTCCTTTGTTGGGGAGTTGTATCCCACTATAGTGTTCCACCTACATTGTGTTCCTGTTCTAATTCACCAGTTAAGATATGGTTTGAAATCACTGTAGAACTCTAGAGATGTACACAATAAAGTGGAAGGCAATAAAAAAAAAACTTTCACCATAAAATTTTTAGCCATGAATTACACATAAAAAGTCCAATGCAGACTTCAATAACTCATGCTCAACATCACACCAGACTGAGTACTGCATATTATGCAGTCCGAAAAGAGAGCAGTCGCTCAGCACAAAAAAGACTGATCAAGTTGAAGCTAAACAGTCGCACACTTACGTGGCCAGCTGTGCTCCAAACTGTGACCACAATTCCAAAACATATCCGTCAAAGCCACTTTTTCTCGCCACTTCAATCAACACTGATGCCATTGAAGTCATTTTCTTCTTAGATGACGCTACCTTGGATAGCTGTTGCGGCGTCCACCTCTCAAACAAAACCCTAGGAACTGAAGAAGCGAAAACTATCCTAAGCACATGATATCAAACCACAAAAATGAGTCACATACCTAGTTTAACTGCTTTTCCAGCCGTTTTCACGTCTTGGATCCAGCCCAAGTCGACGTCATGTTGTCCCGCGACTGCAAATCCCGATTTCTCTTGCGAGAGCTCGAGCTGAAGCCAAACTGGGGAGACGTAGTTGAATTTACTACCGAATATTTTAGCAATGTCGTAGCCACGATTGTTCCACTGCGGAGCAAAAAATTATCAGCGATCAGAACAAAGCTGTCTTATTTGCCACCATCAAAGTAGTACAGCAGTTGCGAAAAGCTGCTTCCTACTTACCGGTGTCACGTAACCCAAGACAGTGCCTCCAAAACGACTTTCTCTAGTTTTTGTGTTGCAGTAAGATCGATGATGCTTCAAGATGTCGCCAACTTTGAAAGCTTCCTTTACTAAGCCACGCTCAAAAACGTCTGCGGGACCAGGATCCAACGCTTCCACGGCCTGCAAGGTTGGAGAAAGAAGAAATAGATTGCAATTAGCAGTGCCACGAATACATAGTTGCAGCCCGACAAAACAGTGCATGGGCGCGGATTCTCGACACATTCAAGCTAGTTACAGTCACCTTTGATTTCTTTTTGTCGGAAGGGGATATAGTTCCATGTGCAGCAGGCATAAACAGACATAACGCCAGGAATACAGCTGAAGTGCAAGTTATCATTTTTGAAACCGAAAAGACGCGCTGCCACATTTCTTCTAGATTGGATTGCCTAGCTTTGGCTTGACTTCAGTTCAAAGCCTGATCACAAAACTGACTTGCCATATAATAAAAAGTCTCAAAACTATTTTTGTGAAGTTTTAATTATCATCTGCATTATATTCAAAAATAAACAATTTGTTTTAGAAAAGAAATCACAATTTTTATGGCTTGGTCAATGGTGTGCCAGCGCCACTTGCGTGACGTCACGGTCACATTTGTCGTCTGCTCTGCTGGCGGCATTTTCATACTCTTTCTTAAAAAGCCAGCGTAGGGGACAGAATGCAGCAAACTCGCTTTATCCACGGCCTTCTGCCTATTCATAGATTTAACATTACCGCGGACGCGAAGAACCTCAACAAGGCAAAAACATTGCTTGTGCAGAGCATCCCGTGAAAAACTGATTTTGAAAAGCGAAACTTCAGCAATGTCGCTTCACTATTGTCGAAGACGTATGAAACAAGTAATAATAACAATAATTGATCCTTGACCCAACTCCACAACATCTCAAGAAATAGGGCAATATAAGTAAAAACATTTCCATGTCTAGTTCAGGACAGAGACCCATTTTTTTCCCTGTGCATTTCTTCTAACCAATGCGCATACTCCATGGTCCCTTGCGAGCATTATGCAGGGTGTTGAAAATTATAATTTTCTGATTTTTAGAACTGTGAGCAGTACACGAAAACCGTTTTCCCACAAATTTTACGTGAACAGGAGGTCGCAAAATGATATAATAATAATTACTGTCATCATCTTAATTAACTAGAATCAATTAACAATTGTTTAGGCCTCTGCACTAGTGTGCATGCTTATCTCGGAAATCGAAAGGTGGTCGCACCCCTAGACAATTCTATTTGGTGGAATTTCGCTAACACACGCGTTTACGATATATTCGCCCCGAAAGTTTCAACTCAAGACGGTGGTAATGAACGCGAAACTCCACTCTAGTGTTACGCAGGTGTTGTGTAAGCATGTGTTCCGTTTCGATTACCGAAAGTAAAAATCGGGTTCCACTGCCGGTCTATGTCGTTGGCAGACGAAACAGAGTACGGAAAGCTGCGAGCGGGAGGAGTTTTGGGCTGATTGTCACCGGCTTGTACTACGCGCTCGCTTTGCTGATTGAGCTGTGAAGTTGGAGGCGAATATTTTGGAACACGCATGTGCTAGGAGAATTCTACAAACTAAAGTTGCGCAGGACTGCGTCCGCATTTAAATTTCCAATGTCAGCATGTACGCTAGCAGTAGGGTCTAAAAAGTTTAATAGTTGACTTTAGTTAATTCGGTGGCTGTCGACGGTGTATTATTCACTTTGTGTACGCCTAGAGGCAGAATCTGTGTGTGAACAATTCTCGAATGCATTGCTGACTGATATCTTTTTTTTTAAACATGAAAAGCCTAATTTGAATAACTATTACAAGGGTATGCAACTTCGACAGTGCCGCAAATATCAGTTACATATGCACAGAAGTGCTAGCGATTATATATAACGACTCATACGCGAAACTGGAATGCTAGAAAACTCGAAAGCAGCCACTTATTAGGTATAAGTGTTTAGGAAAGTGTTTACTTTGTGAACAAATGCGTGCCGAAACTATCACCTGATGGTTCATTCCAACCGCAGGCAACTAAATAAAGTTACAAGGAACGTAGAAGTTTGGTACAAGAAAACATGCATGGGCTACACATCGTATGCATGATCTAACCGAGAAAAAATGCGGCGAGCGAGTTCTATGAAAGATTAGTGTCTATGTATGTTAAACCTATGAAATATTAGTGTCTATGTACGGTTCAACCTTAAAAATAAGCCTGCAATGGCACCAATTTTCGCCTTTTGATGTGAGAATAAATTAAATATTAGCTTTGATATAGGGATGGTGACAGCGCGAGTACCTTGTAGTGATAAATCTAGCCTTTTTGTTATGAAAAAAAAACTCGTGATAATTGTTAATGAAGTATCAACGAAGCGGTTTTTTTTTAATCTAGTTAACGGGGACTTAACATGGTCTACCAACAAATCGTGGTTTTGCGTTGCAGGTACTAGAAACGACGTTGTGATGCGTACTTTAAAAAGAAGCTCTACGCACGCATTGGAGCTAGAAATTGCTATTAGAAGTTAACTGTTCTAGCCCCTCCCGCTGGCAGCGACGGCCATATTGGAGCAGCCTGAGTGACATCACAAACTGACAGGCTTTGTCCCCCTGTCGTGACTTCCGCCCTCGGTCCTCCGCACTCCTAGCTCAAACAACGAACAACCCACTCCCTTACGCTTACTACGCGCCGTGCCCGGTTCAGTCGTTCATTCGCGAGTAAGCAGGTGACCGTCGGTTTATGTCGTTATGAATCGCGAGCGCGGTAGTGTTGCATGACAACTACACGGCTCAGGAGAATTAAAAAAAAAATTAATTGTAGAATTACGTCACTATTTTATACGCTAACGCAAAAACCCTTGAAATGCTTTTCCTACAGCATAATAATAATAATTAATAACAATTGGTTTTGGGGGAACGGAAATGGCGCAGTATCTGTCATATATCGTTGGACACCGGAACCGCGCCGTAAGGGAAGGGATAAAGGTAGGAGGGAAAGAAGAAAGGAAGAAAGGGGTGCCGTAGCGGAGGGCTTCGGGATAATTTCGACCACCTGGGGATCTTTAACGTGCACTGACATCGCACAGCACACTGGCGCCTTAGCGTTTTGCCTCCATAAAAACGCAGCCGCCGCGGTCGGGTTCGAACCCGGGTCAGTAGCCGAGCGCCCTAACCATTGAGCCACCGCGGAGGGTCTACAGCCTACACAGATTTGAATCCTTGAATATCGCGGAATCCTCAAAAAGTGGTGCAGTTGCCCTGTAAGGAGCTCGTGTCCCAGTAAATTCGGCGCCGTCGTCGGTGTCACCGTGAGCGAAAAATCCACGAAAAAAAAAAACTGGCAGTGGCTTAACTTGGCTAACCCTGGAATTCAGCGGAAAGCAAGGACGCTTACTAAGCGTCTGAGGCTGCTAAGCGTCCATGGCAATTCCGCTACACGCTCGCGACAGCCGTTCTATATGTACCCGCACGACCACGTGGCTATGACGTAATAACACATGGTCTTACGACACCCCCATCGGATGTCATCACGTGGATTCACATAACCCCATCGTATGTTCTTAAGGTCAAAGGCCAACCCAAAGGTCAGCCAATGTCACAAGTCAAAGGTCAACCAAAGGTCATGGCCAAGGTCAGGGGTCAAGGGTTCGACACCATAACTGTACCACATACACGGCTATCCTTGGTTGGGCTGAAGGTCGTTCAAGGCCATTCTCCGGACTACGCGACGACTGCTTCGCCTACCGTAGTGAAGCATTTCGCTTCAAAATCCCAAGAGAAGCAACCTAGGAGACAGGTGGGCCACCTAGGCCACGTAACCGTGTGTCGTCATCACAACCTGCCCAATGCATTGCGAGCAAACTGCGCACCATGGCAGGAGGCAGTTAAATTATTGGTCGCGAGAGGTTGCTCGGTAAGAGCAACCTGGGTCGCAGAAGCCCCGCCGTTGGGAGCACCTGGCATCGCAGGGTGGTGGCGTCTCGCTTAACCGCTGCACCACTGCTCCAGGAGGGGTATGGGGACTCCCAGGTATCAATGAACCTTCCGGTTGCAACGATAAAATTGTGGAGAACCTCGCACACTGTTTTCATGGCATGCCCCCTGAGAACTGGAACAGAAAGCGAGAGCCCTAATCGAGTGAGGAGAATCTCTAAGTAAGTGTTTCTCTGAGGTGCAAACCGCCGGCAGGTGAGAATACAGAGATCGAGGGATTCGCAAAGGTTAGACGGTGTGAACCCTGAACGAGGTAAGCAAAGGTTGAGACGTGGCATTCTGGAGCGCAAGGTACGTCATGAATACTTCTCACTGCCGTCACCTACATTAGCGAACACAGCGTGGGAACGTTAAATGACGTCATTCCGCTGTAGCAAGGTGAGGCTCAAGGCTCAGACAGTTAACATCTTGGTGCATTTCGAAGCCGGCCACTGCTAACACGATAAGGCTTGATGTTGCAGCAGCTCCAAACCTTGAGGGCGGTCTACGCGAGGAAGATGCAGTTACACGAACCGCGCGTCAGAAAGGCTTCGGCTCCTGGTCGGCTCAAGAAGATCAGAATAAAACTGTTCTGTAATCCAGCAGACGGCTTTGTCACGGGTTCTGTTTCCATCTGCGCTCTACAATATGAAAGGCACGTATCCAAGGGGGGCCTCGAGCTCCCTCGTCACCCTCCTTGGATACGTGCCTGGTATGAACGATGCTACAGGCCCATTAATCGCTGAATTTCCTAAGAAATCAGCCCCCCCCCCCCCCCCGTGTCTGAATAGACGCCGCCATGTCCTGGTTCTCATTAAAACCATACTTCTTAAACATGCACGGGGAAGGAAAACGAAAGGGACTTATCTGCTCAAATGGCCATTTCTCAAGCTGTAGAGCGATGCTACTACCGTAAGGAAACGAGCAGCATAATTATTTGAGATACAACGCAGGGAATCCTGTGGTGCGTTTCGTCAGATCTCTGTGACTTCTTCCGTGTGCTCTCTCTCCGGTGCGTCCGCCGCTTCAGAAAACGGGATCAAACACCAAAGTTCTTTTACTCCTTGAGAACCGCTGTAAACTTGACATATGAAAGCCTTAAATTCAGCACGGTTAAAAATTCGCTTGAGCACCCAAACTTCGTGTAATTATTGTGGTGATATACTGACTAAAACATATGTTACACTTGTAGAAGCGTAGCTTATTGCAGGGCCAGTTGGTGCATGATACCAGGTAGAGAAACCAGCAGAACAGGACGCGTACATAAGAAAAGGAGTTTACGAGGACGGCACTGGAACCGAAAAGACAATTGCTGCCTTTACTTATCACACAGCTCCTGAACGGCCTTGCACACCTTCTTCACCGAGTTGTTCGCTTGCGTCAGATGTCAGCTTCACCACCTTTGCATTGTTGATGTGCACATGGATGGGTGTTTCCACTGGCTGGCTTTGAACAGGGCTTCCCGCCAGTGAAATAAGCATCTCCACCTGGCGTGCTTTCCGTGCAGTCTTTGGTTTCTTCAGGATTTCAAACTTCGGCATCGCTACGGGAAACTTGCCAGCACTGCGGCCTGGCAAGGCTGGTGTTTGCTCGCTCACCATGGTCACCGTCCTAATCGGCTTTAAACCAGCCGGCTTTTCCGAGGCTTTCTTGCCTCCGGCCATTGAGCCATGCTGGCTCTGTGCCCCATTTGCCTTTCCATTGCCAGTAGGCTTCTTCAGCCCTGGCAGCATGGCGTCCGATGATTGGCTGTTGGCAGAAGTCTTGATGCCACCTGAAGTGGCGCCGAAGCTTGTCACGGCGGTGGTCTCCAGTGTCGGGATTATAAATCCACTGTCCCGGACATCTGTGTACGGTCGGTTGAGAATGTCCTCGGGCACCATGCTGATCATTGTGAGGTGCACACCAAATCATCAGAGATTTTTGAACGCGGTGCGTCGACAGTGGTGCATCGGACAGCGGAGCGCTGCGCGTGCCAGCCCAGCGTTGCGCGTGTGCGCGTGCGATGGCGTAAACTTACATACAGGGGAGTTTAGGACGCGCAGGTCCTTGGGCCCCCGCACGGCCCCACTGCACTCAAACGTTCATGTCCCGGAGGCTCATGACGCTGGCAGCCCGGCCTGTGGCGATGGCTTGCTTGGCCGGGTCCTCGGAGCGCGGTAGGGTCTCCCAAGCCTCCCAATTGGTAAGGTGTTCCAGGCCCCGCGGGGGAGGATCCGCCGGGCAGAGGTAAAGGATATGATCGAGAGTGGCTTTGCGGTTGTGGCAGAGGGTACAGGAGGGGTTTGTGTGGACTTGGTGATAGCGCGAGCGTATATAAGGGGAGGGTAAGGTGCGTGTTTGGAGCCGCCTCCAAAGTGTCTGATGGTAATTGTCGAGGGAGGGATGGGATGGGGGGTACAGCCGACGCTCGGATTTGCAGGCCTGCGTCAGTTCACTGAAGGAATGCATGCGCTCCCGTGAGAACCCCAGATCGGAGGCCGCCGGTGCCCGGTTGAGAGAACCTCGGGCTAAAGCGTTGGCAGCCTCGTTTCCGGGATTCCCGGAGCGGGCAGGCACCCATATGAACTCAATGTGGCTGGGCGGGTGTGAGGCGAGGGAGTTCAATATGCGAAATGCAGGGACGTTAACTCTCCCGCGGGCGAAATTTAGTCGGGGACGCGTTACCAATTCGCGACAATTGGCGTCCGCGAATGGATAACGCATCCCCGACTGCCTAAGGGGAACGCTATCGCGTGCAGGTTCGAACGAAACAACGAAGAGATCAGACAAAACAAAACGAAGCCGTATTTATAATTTAAAGGAAAAGAGCCAATACGAAACAGAGACGAAAACAAGAAAAACATACACTCAACACGCGTACAACACTACAGAATAAATGAAAGAGTTCACCAGGTACTGAGCGTCCCAGGTGAAGCGGGGATACCTTGCGGATGCGTCGCTGACGTTGCGTCGAAGGAAGTGGCGGAATGGAGCCAGGCGGTAGTAGGAGCGGAGGGGAACACAGGGAGGCCCCGGTGGTCTCTCGTCAACAGCTAGTCTGAAGAACTTGGCAACAACAGGAGAATCGTAGCCAAATCCCGTCGACGGCGGCCCGAAACGCCGGAGTCTTAAAGCAGGCTATGCAATAGTGCCTTTCGGCAGCACGGACCCTAAATCCATCGGCTGTCACCTCCACGCTTGAAAGGAACGCAGGAGACTTGCGTCAGTGATCCAAGGGAGGTCCACGGCAGCACGGACCCAACGTCCGACAGCTGCCACCTCCACGCTTGAACGCCCCGATCTCCGCTACGCTGTCTTCCTTTACACCTCGGTTTTCTGACACGTCAGCTCTCCGCTCCCTGTGCTCGCCACGCTACCTGTCGCCGTCACCTCGCACACACCATTCGTACGCCCACACGCGCAACGCTGGGCTGCCATGCGCAGCGCTCCGCTGTCCGACGCACCGCGTTCTAAAATCCCCGATGATTTGGTGTGCACCTCACAATCATTCTGTGATACTACATGTCCGCCTGGCGGCCGATCCCTTCAGCAGTAGACCTTGCAGTGGCCACGGAGTAATCGCACAAGGAATCGTCCCAACATTGCAATTGGATGGATTTGCTCTTGTCCTTTGGAGGACCGGCCTTTGCCAATACATTTCCAATATCGGGCCGATTACCTGTGCTGGTCGGGACGTTTGCGGCCACGTGGATAGGCAAAGAAGACATAGAAGAAGCAGCTGGGGCCTTCGACGCTGCATTTTTCCCGTCGGGCAGAAGTGAACCCAGATCAGGTCGCCTTTTGGACTCTGCACAGCCCCCGACGAGTGGACGACGCGTGCAGCCATGACTGAGAATGAGCCACAGACGGTCGCCAATCCGCAGAGGCTGAATGTGGACCGCATCCGCTGGTTGAGCCGGGCCATGGAAGACCTGCTGGTCAACCCGTACGACGAGATGCGGCGCAGCCTGCACATCATCCGCGACTGCTTGATGGAGTCGCACAACATCGCCCGCGTTCTCGTCGCCTGCCTCGCCAATGTGCAGCAGTACATCGACGTGGTCGACTATGCCAAGGACTTCGAGAAGATGGGCGGCTTCCAGGTACCCCTGTGGCGGGCGTCAAGCGGGAAAGATGGCGCAGAGGCGCCCAGGCAGGTTGTACCAGCAGTTGGACGGGCATTAAGGTTGAGGGGTTTTACTGGAGGACGGATTTCTGCGCAGGGTTCGTACTTGAATCCTTTCACACCACTACATCGCTTCTGTCCAATGCCCTATAGTGGCGCGCCACTATCGCTTAGGATCGCAGTCATGAAAATTTCTGCCAGTTATCTTAATTCATAATCACTGGGATCATTTCTACCTCTAAATGAAAATGTCTCCCAGCCCTCGGTTGGGTCTTGACGTCACCGCGGCGGCCCCAAGCACGTGTGACGTCATCGTCACGTCATTTACTTGTTATAAACGAGGAGATGTATTTATTTCCGGGAATTAAAAAAAACGATTTTATACGTCCAGGTGGTAGAAATTATTCCGGAGCCCTCCACTACGGCACCTCATTCTTCCTCTTCTTCTTTCACTCCCTCATTTATCCCTTCCCTTATGGCGCGGTTCAGGTGTCCAACGATATATGAGACAGATACCACGCCATTTCCTTCCCCCCCCCCAAAAAAAAAAACAATTATTATTATTATTACGTCCACGGAGGGTTCGTTTCGTCTACACGCCTTTCAGTGGCATGTTTCATCCGCAAGTATTCAAAAGCGGGCTTGGCCACGTGGTCTTCACCCCTGTGCTTTACGTCCTTGTGCGGTCTGGGCGTCGGAAAATAACGATGCAGATCGGCCTATTCCTGGTGGTCTTAACTGCTTGTTAGGGTTCTACTCACGGTGTCCTCAAGCGATGAGCTTTACGTCAGATTTGAGTCGCCTGTTCTTTCTCTGCCAGGTGTTCCCAGAGCTTCTCGATTACCCGAGCTCGCTGGTGCGCATAGAGACTTGCGCACTTATCGCCGAGCTGGTGCAGAACAACCCGCACTGCCAGCGGGCGGCCCTGCTCAGCACACGCCGCCTGCTGCGCCTCCTGGACTCCGAGCCGGACGACGAGGTGCGCTGCAAAGCACTGTACGCGCTGTCGTGCATGGTGCGCCAGAACAAGGCCGCCTACGGGAGTTTCGAGAAGCTGGGAGGCCCCGTGCTGCTGCGGAAGATCCTCTTCGAAGCCACCAACAGGCAAGGCTACTTTCCTCCCGTGCCGTGCAATCTGTCACGTCGTGAAGCCTCGATGGCGATTGCGTACGAATGTGAACGAGGCTGCGACAGGTCCGCTCACAATGGTGGCCTCATGCATGCTCCGGTGAAATGAAAGGTCGGAGAAATATAGCGTGAAATATAAGCGCCGTGTAACGTATTGTCTGTGCGCATGGCTGGAAGCGCACTTACAGGAACCGGAAGAACAGTCATCAACAGGACAGTACAGACGTTGCGCTGTGCATCAATGAGGCGATTGGCTTGTGGGACAAGCCACGAGCGGGGGGGGGGGGGGGGGGGGCTCGTTAAAGTGTATGTAGTACTTCACAAAAGGTACATACTCCAATGGACGTGTTCGATTATATTTCCACAAGATTGCGCAAAGACAACGGGACATAGGATTAAGCAATTAACGCGACAGTGGCGGTTGTACCAACTGGGAGATTTTATTAGTCTATATAATCTATTAAATAATGATAATGATGGATTGGAATGGCGCATGAGCAGCTTGGCCAGAGTGCCATGACACAAAGTGTATTTGTCGACTCAGGGTGGGGTTAGCGACCCATTTCAAAAGTATTTCGCCCCAGATAAGCCGAGCACCAATCCAGGTTAGAGCTTGTACCCACTGTGCCACCGGTGGGTACTCGGCGGCACTGAGGATCTAACCACGCACTCCCTCATGCGAGGCGGATGCTAAAACCACTGGACTCCTCCTGCGGTGAAAAAAATCTATAAAATAACTACTATATATACTATATAAAATCAACTGTCTGATAAGACAGCCATTTATTTTCTAGAAGCGGCAGTGTAGTGTTAAGTGTTCCTTCCATTTTCCCGTTATCTTCGTGCTAACCTTGTGAAAATAAATAGTATTCCCGCCTTTTGCAACACCTTTAGTAAACCACACTCATGTGTCCAAGTGTCGAAGACTACTTTACCCCCCCCCCCCCCCCCCAAGGGACGAACTGGTCAGCGTATGGTTTCGAGGTATACAGGTATAGTTTCTTCGATCATATTACGTGTCGCGCCTGTCAATGAGGCACCTCACACATGCCAGTGGCCCTGTAGACTTTCCTTTCCTCGTCACTGACAGCGTCTTCGCGAGACCTCCCTTCACCTCAACCTCGTCTCCCACGCAGGCGGCTCAAGACCAAGGCGAGCTTCCTGGTTGCAGCTCTGTGCAGCCAGGAAGACGGCTTCCGCGCCTCCCTGGCGGCCTCGGATTTCGCTCGCGACGCTTCCGAGCTGCTGCCGCGTGTGGACGGCGACTGCCGGCAGTTCCTGCTCAGCGCGCTGCTCACGCTGGCCACGCGCTCCCCGCAGCCACTGCTCAAGGAGGAGCCCGCCAGGGACGCCCTGGCAGCCACACTGGACGGCTTCATCCGGGAGCACGGCGGCGCGGCCCAATACCAGGAGGAGGTGCAGTACTCCTCCGAGATACTGGACCTCATCCGGGGACGCATCGAGCTGGCGCAAGGCGCTCCTCATGCTCCTGTTGCAATACATTGAACGTTGGTACGATAACGGATTAGTCTATGAAAAAACTCGTGAGAAATTTGCTCCCGCAGTGTGTCTGCGACCTTTTCCTCTCTACGTACTGAACCGATCCTGTTGCTGCCGGTGTATTCGAATAGGCGGGCACACTTGCGTCCCAGTTCCTTTTTTTTTCCCTGATTCCCCAACTTATGTGTGACTTCATTGTGAACGTGGCTTCAGGGTACACGCAACCTGTGCCGAGTATCGTGTACTGTACAAAAACACTAATTTTTGAAGAGGCATCTCCAGTTCGGGAATAAAACGAAACTATATGATTTTAGCGAATAATCATTAACGGTGTCTCTGCATGTACTTCAGGCGGAGCTTAAGCGTCCCCCTTATTATATTCTAACTTACCATGGATCCCGCTAATTTTGTGAACTTGTGCTGGAGAAACCCGGTTAGTCAGCTTCACCAAATTAGCTCTTGTAGTACTTCCATCACAGCGGAAATGCTACCTTCGCCCCGTCGATATTCGTAAACCATGAGGTATAATTCATGCTGTTAGGCATACTTTTTAGATGTAAATTTAAAAGGCGTTTAAAATTTCATAATCGTATGAACCTAATAAAGAGCAGGACATAAAAAACGTAGTCATTATATGCTCCTGTTTCATTGTACATATACTGAGGTGTTCAAGCATATCACTACATAAAATAGACCTGTGTCTTTTCCTTCCACGTAAGTGATTTTGTTGTGGCCGGGTTATACTTTTTAGCAATTGCAACATTATAGTGTAACTAATGATATATTTGTTCGGCTCGCCATAAACAAGCGGCCCCACATTTCAGTCCCTGACCTTTGGACCTCCTGTATTTGTGTAGCCCACATCACGTGCGCGTTTCTTTTCACCGTGTTATAAATAAACTGATCGAAATCGATTGATTGCCTGATATGCGAAAACCTCATTTCCTCTTTTGTCACAGCTGGACACCCAATACTTCATTGTGCACCAAGTCACTGGCTCCGTTTCCTTGCAGCGAAGGCTGCTATACGAAGCTCATCTCAGTCCAACGTTATCCGTATCCATAGCTGGCAACGTGGCTACAGTGGCTAGTCACTGTTGTCGCCTTGGTGACATGGCACATACCCACGGCGGGGATTGGCCAGGGTTCAGTGAGGAGACACCATAGAATAGCGTAAACTAGTGTCAACCTAATGATTGAGCCTTGGGTGAAATTTCAGAGTAATTTAAAAGAAAAGGAAGAAACAAAATATCGGGAGAGAATATCTGAGAATTAAATAATTAACGCAGCCTGAGCGCTCCTCACGCGCCCGGGACCGCTTTGTCTTCTTTGCTGCTCGGTGTCTCGTCCCGCGGGGATGTAGGCTGTTAATTGCAAATAAAATTGCAAATTAAAAGCACGAAAATAAAAAGAATGACCGAGAAGATATGGGGAATTTACGAATGAAATATCCCATCATTCACCTATTAAAAAAATGAAAGAAAGCTGCTACATTCAATAGCAGGAAACCCGAACAACTGCGCTGTAATAACGTATTACCGAGTATTTTTAGAGCTCACGATTAGTTCTGTGCACTGCACAGCAGATCATGAACATTAGCTCTTTCTTTCTCTGCTGTTGAAACAAAGGAGTTAATACACAACAGCATCCACCCATGCGCAGCCATAAGCTGTGCTGCCTCCAGGGAAACGGTCGGAGGGAAATTCATGCGCGTTGTCACGCTAATTCAGGATTGGTAGAGAGGGTGGCGACGTCACACGTTGAGCTGTGAAATGAAAATGAATAAAGCTCGAGTTAAACTGTGACAGTGAGATCGTAGTATTACTGATATGGATATAAGAATGTAAATTAAATTAATAACGCTGGAAAGGTAATTAGTTCCAACCTACGGTCTTTGGGCTAAGAGTCAGACACGCTACCCCTAAGTCACTGAGGCACGCTCGTTCGACCTGTTAAAGGCAGACTGTGTGTGTCTTGTGTGTCATGTTGTATAGTATGCCTTAATTGTGATGTGAGCTAAGGAGTGTACGTGATTAGATAGAGAAACCTATTAAGAAAGAAAGTACTCTTAACGCGGTCAAGTCATACCCTTAAGGTGGAGCATAAGCGTCGTCGTCCACCCCCCAATTTTTATCTACATTGTAAGCATACTCCGACGACCACTGTGAGAGCTACTTAGGTGCCTCGAACACGCGGTGCGTGAGGCAGCGCTGTCCGGCCCGGTTGCCCCAAAGATTTCAACATTTCATCCGAAAACGCCGTGTGAGTGGAGCAGTCGGTTGGTATCGCTTCGATCCGAGCCACATTTGCTTATCGCTCTTTCACACCGTATTCACTACAGTTACTCAGCATGCCTCACTTGCACCAGCGGTACTAGATACTTGTTATAGTCTCCTGTGCCTTAATTTGCACCTTCCCAAACTATGGGTCAGCGCATAACTTTCGCTACGTCCGAGACAGTAGAAGGCTTTTTTTTTAATGCGACAGCATTATATGACTCACGAGTCACGAGAGGAAAAGTTGTCCGCAGAATCTGTCACCAGAACTTGTCCGCAGACCGTGGTACCGGAAGTCAAGTGACGTCATAATCGTGACGTAAGTGTGATAATAGTTATAAAACTGATGTCGGTGTAGTATGGCGTAATGATAGTTAATAAATACCGGATATAAGGAATGCCGTAGTATGTCGCAACTAGAAACCGGATATAAGAAAGTGTCACATGAGCTAGGATGATTTTCAAAAAAAGGATCGGATATAAGAAAGTGTCGTAGTGTGCCGTAACTGGAAACCGGATATAACCAAGTCTCTTAATATGTCGTAAATAGAAACCGGATTCAACGAACTGTCACGTAACCTAGGATGACTTTCAGAAATACCGGATATAACGTTGTTCCTTAGTATGCCGTAACTAGAAACCGGATATAACGAAGTGTCCCGTGACCTAAGGTGTCGACTTGAAAAAGTTGGTCATCCAAAAGTCACGTGATTTAGGTTTGCTTGCAAAAAGGATGACGTCATCATAAAGTAACGTGACAGGATAATTTTTACTTTCGCATTTCCCCGGTCTAGCTGACTGTACTGCTCTCAAACTTTTATTGGCTTGATACGCACGTTACCCTTCCCCATTTTTCTGCTCTCCCCTTTTCAGATGTTGGCCCGTGGGTGGCAGCAGTTTGTATATGTGGCCTACATAGCGAGTTGAGATTGAGACCCCTGTACAAGGAGCGTAATCACGGCGTCCGGTGTATGACGGGTGATTTGGCATGTATGCAGGAAAGACAATATTTTCGACGTCACGACTCTCGTTAATTGACAAGCTGACGTTAGAGTAGGACGTCTTTATCGTTGAATAGGCTGGGCCAGTGTGGAGGCTCACTGGATGGCTGCATAGATGACGTTGTTGTGCTTTATCATTGATGCAGTGCGTTGATGAAATGACTGACGATACCAATAAGACTAATTGGCCTTCAGCATCTTGGGGTGGAAAGAAACCAGTCAGGTCGTGTGGTAAGAACCGTGCTTTTTAAGACACCATGACATCAGAGTGAAAGCCGCCGGGGTGATGATGATGATGATGATGATGATGATGAAATTTTATGGCGCAAGGACAGCTTTGGCCAAAGAGCGCCATGGCACAAGGTAGCTTTCATTCCACGAGGTAGGGTCAAAGACCCATTTCCCAAGCATTTCACCCTAAACGAGCCGAGCACCAGGCAGGGGAAAGCTTGTACCCATTGTATCACCGGTGGGTACCCGGTGGCACTGGGGATCGAACCCCGCACCTCCCGCATGTGAGGCGGATGCTCAAGCCCTTGACCAAAGCTGCGGTTTACTCGCCTGGGTGGCTCAGTGGTTATGGCACTCGGCTGCTGACACGAAAGACGCGGGTTCGATTCCGGCCGCGGCGGTAGAATTTCGATGGAAGCGAAACTCTAGAGGCCCGTGTACTGTGCGATGTCAGTGCACGTTAAAAAAACCCCAGATGGTCGATATTTCCGGAGCCCTTCACTGCGGCGTCCCTCATAGCCTTAGTCGCTTGGGGACGTTAAACCCCCATAAACCAAACCAAACCAAACATCGGACGGTGGCTAACATTTTTCTGCCAGTTTGCAAAGCGCCGACGTGAGCGTACAGATCGGAGTTTGCCAAGGTCCGCCCGGTTGTTATGCACTGTGTTCGGAGCAAAAATCGGAATGAATTGGGTTTTACTAAGCAACAAGGGGATCGGCGCATATATAGCTCCTAACCGACCCATCACTGCTTTTTTTTCCTCCACTGAGCACCCAAACAGACTTGCCTGTTTTCGGGCGCGAATGCGTACATTCTAGCACCCTGGGAAGGATACCGGTAACAATGCGACATAATTTCAGAATTGAAGATGGGGCAGCTTGAAGTGATCTAATATCATGCAAAAAAATGAACGGGCGTGAGCTTATGAGAGTTCCAGCATATATACGTGCGTGCGCCAGCGTGTTTTGCTTGCCTAAAAATTACTATGCGCACGAGTCCTGAACACCGCGAACTGTCTTGATTAAAAAAGCTTCTCTGCGCATGCGCCATAAGAGGAAATTTCCCGGTTCCTTCGTATTTCGGCCTCGCTGAAAATAAATGTGTGCGGTTCAAAAATGTCATCGTCCAATGCACAGGCGCGGAACTACCTAATCCAATAGCTTCCTTCAACGGCAAAAAAGGTGATCCGACACCGCATGGCGCTGCCTGCGCGCAAACCGGTGCTTGTATCGCTTGTTTCAAGACGAAGTCAAAGTGATCAGAGAAGGCATACGCGAAGGCAGCCATGAGCAAGGCCGCGGGCGCTCATAACAAGACCAGCATGGCTCCAAAAGCATCGGGACAGAGCAAGCCAACTGCGAACACTGAAAAGACGGGGAAGGTGATAGCTGGAGCGGCGGCGACCGAGAACGAGCTGGACGCACCGTACTCGCCCCCCTGCACGAGGTCCCAGAGGGAACGTTTCGAAAGGCAGCTGAAGGACCAGAAGCCCTTGCCGGAGCGTCGCAGGTCTTCGAGAGCACGACCGGGGGTCGAAGGCGGCCGTTCAGCCTTCACGGATTTGGGTAACGTTGCAAGGTCGAGCGCACCGAAGAAATCTCCGCTACCTCTGGAAGAACCCGATGCGCTTTCTCTGCCAGCGACACCACCAATGCTGAGGAAACCTGCCGGTGTGCTTAAGAGGTACAATGAAGTGCGGAAACCTCAACAAGGGGTGAGTGCTCCGACAGCTCGGATTTAGTCACCTGGCAGTGTACCGTGCAGAAATTCACAATTCCAGTTCACTGCCATCCCACCATATTTGCTACAGATGCAGTGCATTTCGAACATTATAGTTATCATTCCACATGTTCCTCGCGTTTTTTTTCTTTGCCTTGTCACGGCCGTCTGACATCAGTAACAGGCGAGTAGTATTATTGATGTGTTCACTGCTTCCTGCTGATAAGCGGAAAATACAAGCACTGGGCGATGGCTTTCAGACTTGTGTGTGTGGTTGGCTCGCGAGCGTGTAAGAGTAGGCCGCTTGTGAAAGTTTTCGCCTCGCGGTTCGGCGTCATTACTAAGCTTTCATTCTGGTATACACTTAATAAAAATAAAGGTAATCAGTTCCCGGCTTAGTGCATGCTGCGAGGTCTCAAGTCTCAATTTTATCAAGCGCAGCTGTGGAAAAAAAAAAAACTCTGTTGCGGCAGTGCCTTGCCTGCGCGTCACGCACAAATGCCAACAGGCACCTAGGGGAGTTTACAATTGTCAGAGTCCTTTGTGACCACGCAAGCCATGCGCGCCAGTGGCCATGCCTCGGGCACGGATTGTCGGCGGGAGAGGCGAACACCAAAGGCGGCTGGCTGCTTGAACCGATGTTCGCTAGTACAGAAAAACTCTTGTCTAGAAAGCGTTCTGGGCGTGTTTCGGGCTGAACTCGCGATACCAGGCGATAACATTTCGTTAGAAATTGTCTGCAAGTATCACGCAGTTACTCATAAGATTTCATCGTCATTTTTTGCCTTTTTGGTCGCAGTGGTTTTGGCAGCTGCCGAACGGATTTCGGTCGTTCCTAGACATGTTTTTGCCCTCTGTTCGAGATGCTTGGGTCCTTCCTTTCGATCTATTGTGTGGGTTCAGCCAGCTCTACTGACAGCTTTAAACTTGGTAACACGGTCGTAGCACTGAGCCGGGCACTGGCCCATAAGTGTATGGGTAAAATAAAATGCGTTGGATTCACTGCGTTGTGTGTTTCTCTGCCTTTTTCGCAGGCCCGGTTTGTGCGCAATGACAGTCCCTACCCGAAATCGCTCCTACCGCCTTCGGACACGAGCACATCTGACGACGACTGAACTCGCACAGAGCGGCCATGATTTTTAATATTAAAGCATTTTAATTCTGAACGATCGTATGTGTAGATAAATAAACCTTATTTTAAGCTCTGTACAGTTTTGAAGGTTTTGGGCACCTCGTTGGTTTTATCTTTCTCGCTGCTAGTATCAATCGGTGGGCACGCATGTCTGCTGCGGTTGCTCCTAAAGACCCTAGAAATCTGATCTAGGGACTTTAGTTGCACCCAGCGTTTGGCGGGTACACCTGATTTTTTTAAATTTTTTATACGCGTTTCGAAATTTCTAGGCCTAACTTCGCACCATCGTTGGCGTCCCTTGCGTGGTCTCGTTGCTCGTTTCCAAGGCCGCTCTCTGAGGGGTTTGCAAAATCTACGCGAGGATCGACGTTTGAAAAGCGAGGGCCGGTCAAAGTAAAAGTAAAAAGTCAAAGACCAGCGAGCTCATTTACTGACATCTGTAGCAGGCAATCAGCTGCGATGTTCTCGGCGTTGTGAGCGATAAATCACGGGCATGGCTATGGCAGGGGGTGCCCAGAGAGCAACCTGTCGGAGGCAGGTGGGCGACCGGGGTCACGTGACCTTGCGGCGTCATCACATGTCCACCGGATTGTGAGCAAACTGTACACCTTGGCAGGTGACAAATTAATGATTGGTCGCTCGGGAAGAGCAACCTGAGCCGCACAAGGCCCACCGCTGGGAGTACATGCCATGGCAGGGCAGTGGCGCATCGCTTAACCGCTGCACAGCTGCGCCAGGAAGGGTATAGGACTCCCAGGGATCCATGAATGTAAAGTAGGGAATGACCTGCATATAACAGGAGTTAACCTATTACGCTATCGCGTCATACACTTAAGGCGGAGCTTAAGTGTCACCTGCAATTTTTTTTTCACCAATCAGTGGTGACCGCAGAAAGGGCCAAGTTGGCAGCGTGATAGGAAGGAGAGATTAGTAGTGAATCTGCTTTTTTGTTGTCGTAAGTAGGGCGAAGTTTCGCATGCAATTTTAATAATAATAATAATTGGTTTTGGGGGGAAAGGAAATGGCGCAGTATCTGTCTCATATATCGTTGGACACCTGAACCACGCCGTAAGGGAAGGGATAAAGGAGGGAGTGAAAGAAGAAAGGAAGAAGAGGTGCCGTAGTGGAGGGCTCCGGAATAATTTCGACCACCTGGGGATCTTTAACGTGCACTGACATCGCACAGCACACGGGCGCCTTAGCGTCTTTCCTCCATAAAAACGCAGCCGCCGCGGTCGGGTTCGAACCCGGGAACTCCGGATCAGTAGTCGAGCGTCCTAACCACTGAGCCACCGCGGCGGGGTGCATGCGATTTTCTCAGCCACTGTTCCCGGATGGGCAATCTGCACGCTGTGCTTCCAGAATAAGTACACTCGCAGCAAGAATGCTCTTTACGACCAGAAACATGCGAAGACATGGTTGTTACAGTCGTCGCAGTGAACAGCGATATAAGAAAAGCGGCTCGTATTTTTCGCAGTTAGCACCCGGGAACTCGGACAAGGGGTATAGCTATTATGGCCACACTTCGCAAACTATAAAACACGGAGTGAAAAAGGCACTTTCAGTACGTTAGTGCACTAATGGGGGGTCAGCGAAGCGACCAGAACAGTTGTTCTGAATTTTATGGAAGCTCAACCCCCCGCAAGCGCACGTGACCTCACGGCCGAGACCGGGGTTTCGTCGACCAGTGATTCTCTAGTGTTTAAAGGGCACCTGACAAATGCTACGGACCACGGCTTCACGATTGTCCAAGTTGGGCTCCGTGTAACGGTTCTCGTCATAAAAAAAAAAATCAGTGGACGTTGGCCATTGTAGTAATGCGAATTTCAGCGACAGATGGGAAGGTGCAAAATACTGACGTCACTCGGAGTACTTCCTAATACTGGATAGCGGTCACAGAGATATAAATATGTCTGTTGCTTTCGGGCTGCTCCCCGGGCAAGCTAGATCCAGCGAAACTTTTTTTTTTTTTGTTGAGAGCGTAGGGGTAGCCGCATGCAGTAACCACTCATGGGGCGTTGGAGTGGAAGAGTAGGGGTTCAGGGTATACGCGTGTGTCATGATCGCTCGTCCGTCTGCATAATGCTGGTGACCACGTGACACGTGCGGCGAAGGAAACGTTGCAGGGGGGAGAACGAAATGAAGAGGGGAGAGGTATGAGGAACAACAGCGAAAGGGAGAGGACAAGTGCGAGAAAGACGAGAAGAGCATGGTCAATGACAGAATGGTTAGCAGAACGTGCCGCATACATCTGTTGCTGTAAAAATTATACTGCAGAGATCAACGCACTTATGTTGAGGGCTTATATCTGCAAGTTAAAACTGTATTTTCAAAAGCCCTTGCTTCGATTGTGTGTCAAGTTGTTTATATATATACTTACCTAAATAACTGAAGAGCCACTTGACGACGTCAGCCCTGTCACGCAGAATGGCAACCTCTTTTAACATACCAAGTTCGGGCCGACATCGCGCTACATATTTGTTTTTAATTAATGGGCTTTTTTGATAACAGGATAGCTTTGCGGCAAGAAATTCGCCATTGTTCAAAGCATCATTCGTTGTCAAAGCAGTGGAGCCAAATTTGCGGGTCTCATATCGTGAAATTTCGTTACATCGGCACAAGGACACACCGCGCTGGCCAATAATACACCTGCGAATGCAGAAGAAAGGTTCTGTGCAGAGCAGCGCATAGCAGTGCAGAGCAGCGCTTTATCAATATATTTTTTTCTAATGCGGGAGACAATCTGCGCTCCTAAATAAAGTAATGCTGAACAGCACGGACACTGAACTGAACCTGTCATGGCCTGTCTGTATAAGCTCGCCACGGTGCTGCAGAGCTGCTATGAAGCCCTCCTTTTGAACGCGTCGACGTCATGGGTTCGATATCTTGCTTTTGAAACCGAATTCTGATGTGGCGAAGTGCAAGGACAGCGACGTACTGCGATTTCCTGCCAGGAACCCAGAGGTAGAAACTATCCCGTAGCTCGCCGCTAACGCGTCTTTCGCGGGTCACAGAGCAGGTGTAGAAGAGATAGGACATAAAAAGACATGAATGAATGAGGTATCCCGTTTATTTCGTCTTCGGCACCCGGACGCCAGGTTCCGTGTTAAAACCCACTTTACAGCCATTGCAATTTAAACGAGTTTTTCCCACCAACACTGGCTGGCCAGCCCCCGAGCTTTGAAGCGCCAACGAAAGCAAATTATACTTGCGTGTGGGTGCCCCTTGTTCCATTGCGCAAAGAAACCGGAGAAGTAAGTAAGAGAGAAAAGTGCCAAAGAACCACTGGGTGGCCAGCTGCGTCGAGGCCACCCTATACAAAACGCGACATGGTGATGCACATTTGATTGTTCATACTTAGTCCAGCCCAGACTCCATTCCTTTCGTTTACGCAGGACTGTGAAGGAACGTACGGCGCCTTCCGAAAGCTGTGAGGCCACCCAAAGTGTGTTCCCTTGCACTTGAACTTTTAAAGAATAAGCAGCAGTTGCCCATTTCATTCTGCTATGTGCCTAAACATTTTTAAAATAAATTAATTGTCCTCTTGCAGTTCGACGAACTCTCACTCGTATCGTGTTACCGGACAGCTTAATGCTGGTGGACCTTTTTAGAAGAGGAACATCGTCATGGGCGCGAAAAGAACGAAGCACTGCGCAGCGACTGCAACATGAGTCAACCAAAGTGTGTGTGATTAAATTCGATAACCAAGGACTGTTATGCTGCGTTCCCCTTGGCTTGCCAGCGCTCCGCCAGGAGCTCTACTTCTTTCGTATTAATTTCCAAAATCAGGTGTTTGTTTTGAGTTGGCCAGCTGTACGTGAGACTGAGCTCCGCTAAGTTTGAACAAGTTTAACCTAACATTAAGCATTATTTTGGCATCCGTGCGGCCTTTGAGGAGTGATCAAAACTGCAACGCTGTCGCTTGTGACGTCTTGTCCATCGCACTTTATCGCCTGGACCCCGCTGGGCAATCTAGCGATCAAACTCCTTCGTGACTCGCTGCCGCCGCGACTGTTGGCCATCTCAAGAAGACAGTTGTGTTCGCGTTTGATTCCAAGCTGGCAATGCATCTGATATTCAGTGAAGTTTCTAACACTTCGTCGGTGCAGAGTAAGGAGGAGTAGGAGGGGAGAAGGTACGCTGAAATCTCCTTAATTCTAACTCGCTTGACTCGAACTTTCGGTTTACTCAAACTGGCTGCTTGGACCAATCAAACAGCCCATACACGAAGGGGGAGCCCGATCAGGCATACTTCAAATTTCGCCTAATTTAAATACATTTTTGCTCTCGATCGAGTTTAAATAATCGAGGTTGGACTTGGTAACGACTTTAATTGCTACTCCCAAAATTACCAGAACCCAGATTCGGACCTCTTGGGCAGCGTGAGTCGGATATGGCATACCACCTTGCCTGCGCAAAGCCTACTGCCTTCACCATGAGGGAGTGGCAACAGAGTGATTTCAGGAACAAGGCTGGACGCCTAACCAACCGGACTGATCTCTGCGGGGCGCTGGTTGCAGTGGAACTGGAAAATAAACCGAGATGAGTAAAAAGGGAGTAAGATATCTCCTCTGACGCACTCTCTTTTATAAAAGGGAATGCGCTAGAGTACGGCTTACGCCCTTTCTACTCACATGTAGGCGTGTTCGTGTAGAGAGTGTAGGAGCATCAGGCCATGCTGTTTTGACCGGTTGCGCCAGTGCATGCAATGGCAAGCAGAAGGGAGACCAGAGTAAAGTAAAACTCAACTGACAGCGGTTCCCACCATCATTCCGCCCGGCCTTTGCAGTATCCCCTTGACAGTGGGTTTTTATTACCCTGTCTATGCCTGTACGCCCTATAACTGAAAATAACAGAATAAAAAACAATGTAACGCAGGAAAAGAAACAAGAAGGGAGGCGCAAAAAGGGCGCGGTGGAACGCGTCCCACTACGCTCCATGGCTGCCAGCTTTAACCCGTCCGAAGCGAAGCGCATGTCCTCGAAGATGATCGAGCCCTTGCGCTTCCCGGGCAGTCGAGGTGCTCTCGGTGGCTCTTTTCTCCTCCGTCAGGGGCAGTATCCGTACTTCATGTCCTGGACGAAGCTGTCCTCGCGGTCGTACAGGCTCTGGCAGTACTTGGTGTTGTCGAAGGCCCCGTTCACGCCCCCGTATTCCTCGGGCAGGATGCTGGGCGGCAGGTGCTGGTGCAGCGAGGCCATGTCCGAACCGTGGATGTGTATCTGCGAAGAAGCGGAGGGGGTGAAACTTGTGCTGCGTCCACTGTGCTCAGAGACTCTGTGGGGGAGTACAGGCGGTTGCTCCTCGGCAATCTTTAGGTTGCCCGCGCCTGCATGGAGCACCCCCCCCCCAAAAAAAAAGCAGTACAAATAAATCAAAATTGCCGGTTCACTGACCCTGTTGATGTTCTTGGTGGTGAGGAATGGCTTGGCCAGCGAGAAGAACACGTTGAACACCGACGGCTGGTAAACCACGTGCACCGCCTTGAATCGCGCTGGGAGGCAGTCCTGTTCAGGTGAAAGGTACCAGGCATGCAAACAATGTTGTTCAGCAGTGCAGGTACAAATAGTTTTTGTTAAATAAGGATATCGGTCGCTCAACGAAAAAAAAAAAGGGGGGGGGGGCATGAGGTGGAAAGACATACTATGAAATGTGCAAAAAAAAAGAAAAAAAAACGGTGGAAAGAATGCTAGCGATGAGAGAGCGATGTGAGTGAATGCAAGAGCCGCATGCAGTGATCTCGTGGAATGTTTACTTCCAGAACGCGACCTGCTTTGAATGCCAGCCTCGATAAGGATGTCACTTGTGTCTCCAGTCGATTCGGTGATGCCCTCTACCTGCCTTCGTAGGACGTAGGACTGTAATTTCTGGCGACACTTTTCCGGATACATTTGTCTGGTATCCTAAAAGAAATTCCTATGAAGTCATTATACATGATGCATAAATATAAAGAAGGGGTCTCAAGTTTCGACCGCAGGAGTAGGTGCGTCTACAAGCTTTAATTCTAACTTCAAATTTAAACCTGATGCCCCCCCCCCCCCCTCTACCCTTCAAGAACACCTTTTTTTTTTAGTGAAGAGCTCAATATTTCTTGGCAACTACCTGTCGTTGAATAGACACTGAGGTTAACTCCATCTAATTGTCGTTCTCAGTGAAAACTCATTCTGTGGCTCATTCTGGCCGTGTTGACGTTTATTCGCCAGCTAAAGACTCATCTAAAATATTCCCGTCAGTCAATTCAAACTCGTGACGTTCTTAACGAAAATAACGAGTTTCCACCATTTTGAAGTGAATGGCGGAGTAGCGTAGCCCCAGTGATCCGCGAGAAAAAGTCGGTGTCGCCGCACGCGTTTTAGTTGCGATATCGGCCGGTGATGGCGACACTTGCGCTTCGTTTGTTTGTTTTTCTTAAATAAAAGCTTTCTTTTCGGCGAAAGTGGTCTGTTTTCGAATAGAAAGTGGTATCCTATACCGATACAAGCAAGCCCAATTATATTTGTTCTCAGTGTCCCTTTAAAAGCACTTGAAATAGTCAGCTTCTGAAAACTCCGCGCAGTTATATATAATATATAAACTGCGGCACTACATATAATTTCCTAGGCCTTTGCTAAACTGCAGGGCTTTCCTTCGACTGTCTTTCGCTACATTCAATAATAATTGCAGGATTCATCTGTGTTTTCCTCCTATAATTGCAGGATTAATGTGTGTTTTTCCTTTTTTTAATGAACGTTATCTTCCTCCGCGCACTTTCGAGAGAGACCGAAGGAGTGAATTTGGGTGGACGGGAACTGCGTCAAGTAAAAAAGTGCACACCTGTCCCATATTTATGGCGTGGTTACGCAAATATTCATGCGTGATGACTTCGCTCGTAAGGCGGCGTGCAGATTCTCGTAAGTTTCCAGTGATCGAACGAGATGTGTTCCATACCACTATATAATGTGGAGCTGCGCAGTATTCCGCAGGGCTGTCGGGCGTCGAAGCATTTGCTGTATAACGCCGCCGCGGTGGCTGTGTGGTAAAGGCGCTCGGCTGCAGGCCTGAAAGACGCGGGTTCGATCCCGGCCGCGGCGGTCGAATTTCGATGGAAGCGAAATTCGCGAGGCCCGTGTCTGTGCGATGTCAGTGCACGTTAAAGAACCCCAGGTGGTCGAAATTTCCGGAGACCTTCACTACGGCGTCCCTCATAGCCTGAGTCGCTTTGGGACGTTAAATCCCCATAAACCATTTGCTGTATAAAGGTATGCAAATGAAATTTTGTTTGCCTTATTGTTTATGATTCATCCGGCGACCTGTAGGTGATGAGAGTGAATTACTGGCGGTATATATACTCGCCTGCAGCAGGTCGATGGTTTTCCGGACCTGCGAGATGGGGAATGCGAGCAGGTGCTGCAGCCCCCAGCCGCGGCAGTCGAGGATGCAGACCAGCCCGTTCACCTGCACCGCGGGATCCAGGCAGATGTCCTCCAGGCACAGCATGTTGGCCTTCCGCAGCTGGTAGTAGTCGTACTCGCACGGCTTCCAGCAGCCTTAGTTTGTGGACGAAAGGAAGCATGGAATCAAGACGGTGCATCCTCGTATCTTCCCAAGAGAGCTGTTGCCTCTGACATGAGGCATTGACCCAAACGTGTCACATTTTTAGCTACAAAAATGCTGCGCTGTTTATTACATTTTTGTTCTTTCCCACTTAAACATTTCTTTCTTTCCTTAAATATTGTCTTCTCCATGCGCCTAACATATTTTAATGCAAGTGACATCGCATGGTGGTTTCTCGGCACATTAACTTTAATAAGAGAGACTGACTGATTGATCGATTTAAAGACCTGGCGACTAAATTATCGACTGGTCTGCGGCCAAAAATAGATCTCTTGCATGGTCAGCACACAAATAATCACGTAAAAGGGGTTGGTGTTGGTTGGTTTTGGTTTTGGGGGAAAGGAAATGGCGCAGTATCTGTCGCATATATCGTTGGACACCTGAACCGCGCCGTAAGGGAAGGGTAAAGGAGGGAGTGAAAGAAGAAAGGAAGAGAGAGGTGCTGTAGTGGATGGCTCCGGAATAATTTCGACCACCTGGGGATCTTTAACGTGCACTGACATCGCACAGCACACGGGCGCCTTAGCGTTTTGCCTCCATAAAAACGCAGCCGCCTCGGTCGGGTTCGAACCCGGGAACTCCGGATCAGTAGTCGAGCGCCATAACCACTGAGCCACCGCGGCGGGGTTTAAAGGGGCGTCTCGATTCGGAATTTGCGAGAAATACGGGTGTCTGATGAATTAAGTAATAATAATAAAAAGAACAATCTGTGGAATCGGTTACACAGACCTTGCAGGGCAACTGCACAACTTTTTGAGAATTCCGCGAAAATCAAGGATGCAAATCTATATAGGCTGTAGGTAAAGCATGCCAAGTGTTTTTACGCTCGCATTCAAAATACCGACGTATTCGACGATTTAATTTTAGGCTTCTCCTCAATGCATCGGAGGAGTGTGGGCAAGTTCAGCGTGTAATTTCTTTAGCTACAATGTTGAAATGACGTCAGCGCCGTGTCAGTTGCAAGGGTGGTCGAACGGGCTAGTTGGTAATTCATTTCTAGAAAAAACAGCGCCCCCTTAAGACACGGACTGACAGAAATAAGACAACACAGCGCTGTCACAGACATGACCAACCTGGCCAACGGCGCTCGTTTGGCACGCTCAGAGGAAAGCCCAGCCACAGCAGTCTTGCAACGCGTCCGCGAAAAACCGGCTGCTCGACGATTCCGCATTCGATAATTTTGTTGCGCTTCGCCCAGCCGTCCGGAAACGAGCACGTGCTGGGACCGACCGGGTGCGGCGTCCGTTCTCCGCGAGTTTTCTCCGGCCGGTGACTCGCGGAAGTGGCGCAGCACAGCAGCTACCACAGCGGTGCTAAGCGGTGCACTCCGTCGCGCTTCCGGCGAGCATCTGTCCCCCCCCCCCCCCCCCCCCTCATCATCGACGGCCGCGCATGCAGCAATCGGAAGGCGAGGCGTGGCGGAACAGGTGATAACGGATGCGATTGCTTCGAACCACCTCCTCCCCATCTTTCCTCGAGCGCACGTAACAGTTATCCTGTTGGGCGCGTTTTGCTTTTCGCTCTCTCCCTCTCTAACGAGAAATAAACAAACCGTGGTAGTGCCGGTTTTGGCTACGCCCCATCCTTCTCCGGTGAGTGCACTTCCTCCATGGCTGCAATGGCTTATTTGTTTCCTTAACGTTTTCACTCTCGAGAGCGTTTTGCGACTGCCGAGGCTTATGACCAGCCAAGGGGTGCACTGCAGATCGGATGATGGGAGTAGAGCGGCCGGGGAGAAACAGGCGAACCATGTGCAGAGAAAACCAAAAAACAAGAAGAAAAAGAAGAGAAAGAAGCCATTCGTGCGCGACGTAATCACGGCAGTGCATGTAAGGTGTGAGCGTCTATCGAACTACAGCTCAGCGCCTAAGTCTGGCTCCATCGAAGAGGGGTCTCTAATGATTCGAGCACAGGTGGAGAGAGAAATAATTATAGATGAAAATAAAGAAGGGCGCTGACGGCCTGTTTTGCACATCGTTTTAGACAAAGTGGTACAGTTATAGTCTACAAAGAACTGCATACATACAGAATGAAAATAAACAAAATATAGTGCAAACTAGAAATATCGCTAATGTTTTCCGGGAGGCCGGAACGAGAAAGAAAGAGAAGACTGTAAACGGCTTAGAGCCGCCTTGGATTTGAAAAGGCTGGAAGCTTTCTTTACTCGTGAAGGTTGCTGGGGGAAGACTTTCCGCTATGTTCTCCATTCTTATTGGCTAGCCTTAAAGCTGAGTGGACAGCTCTGGACTGACTCGTTCCCTTTTTCTTCCAGCTTTTGAGGAGTGCTGCAGGCCTTTCATTTTTCTGTCTCCGGTTTTAGAAAACATGTTAATTATTCTTCCTAAAAACCTGGGTGAAATTTTCGAAACGATAGAGAGGAAATGTTTCGACCACCACTGAAAAGAAGAATAAAAATGGTTTCCTGCTTCATATTCATGCAGTCCCGACCTTCTATAGCGCGGGAGGTCTAGATCCCTTGTCAATACTGGTGGCGGGTCCGAGACCCCGTGACTTCAAGCGCTAGAACAACTGGTTACAACGAATTTATTCACTCATTGTCCAATTCGCTTCTCTACTTGGTTCGTAACCACTGCGGCTACAAAAAATACGAAACTATAGCATAGTTGTCTCATTTAATAACTTCCAAAAAGCTGAAAGCGAATTGAGATGTTCACTTAATTGCTGCTATGTTCCAACATCCACTACCTTACTCTTTATTCGTCAAGACTAACCCCTCTAGAAAGAGAACTGGAGAGAGGGTAGACAGAGACCCGATAAAAAAGCGATGGCCTCCCGCGCCAGCGTTGTATGCCAACGCCAAAGCACAGCAGGTGGACATCCGAATCCCCCTGTCATCTTTCCTCGCGTCGATTTAAAAAAAGAAAGGTAGTCACGGCGCTTTAAAAAAAAAGCTGCCCTTACATTCTATTCAAAAACATCATCACCATTTTTTTTTATCCGCCGCGGTGGCTCAGTGGTTAGACCGCTCGGCTACTGAGGAGAAGTTCCCCGGTTCGAACCCGACCGCGGCGACTGCGTTTCGATGGAGGCGAAACGCTAATGCGCCCGTGTGCTGTGCGATGTCAGTGCACGTTAAAGATCCCCAGGTGGTCGAAATTATTAAAGTGAAAGCTTTACTGGCCGCGAACTTGCGATTTCGCCGTGGCGGTGCTCCGAGGAGGCACATGACGTCACAACGGGCGCCTCGCCGCGGATATTTCTCTCTCTCTCGCTCCCTAGTCACTACTGCGCATGCGCCACTAGTAGAACCGAGCCGCAGGTGTTCCGCCGCTGCGCAGCGCTGCGCCTTTCCTCAAAATCCAACTCAATTTTCAGTTTTCTCTTTCTTCTTTCCCTCCCTGCTTTATCCATTCCTTTACGGCGCGGTTCGGGTGTCCACTGTTAGGATAGGGTAGCGGGGTCGGGCCGGAGAAGGGACGAGGAACATCGCAGACATGGCTACGAAGGGAAAGGCAAGGAAAACTTTATACAAAGACTATTTACATACTGTACAGGTGAGAGCAACTGAGAGTGCTTCTCAGTAAGGGGAGCTTCTTCGCGGTCGGGAGTGTCTCCCAGCAAAAGGTGTCTCTCAAGAGGGGGCTCATTCACCTTCGCGGTGGTTTTCAGGGAATCCTCCCCATGTCCAAATTCGCCGAACTCAACAGCAGGAAGGGAGCGCGAGCACAACACTACCGAGATATGTGAACGGTTACTGCGCCATTTCCTTCCCTCAAAAACCTAAAAAAAAACAAGTAAGCCGACGGCGTTCATAGAGTTCATTGGCGTTGACAACTTTGCTAAGGCCGTTTATTTTCACGAAAGGAAAGGCGCACAAACGGCTCCTTGGGTCAGTGGAGACCTCAATCTCGCTTTCGCTTTGTATATCCTGGATTAGCTGAGCTAATCCACATTAATTTTATTCCGGAGCCCTCCACTACGGCACCTCTTTCTTCCTTTCTTCTCTCAGTCCCTCCTTTACCCCAGCCCTTACAGCGCGGTTCAGGTGTCCACCGATATGTGAGAGATACTGCGCCATTTCCTTTCTCCAAAAGCCAATATATTCATCACCATTTTTCCTCGAACGCGCGCAGCACGATTTCTTCGTCCCTTCCTTCAGGGCGTGGTTCGGGTGTCCCCCCTAAAGTGACATTTGGCACGCCTTTACTGCATATATAAGCCTGATCTATCGGGACGAAACCGCGCGTTTTAGAGCGCCGCTCTAATGCGCCCTCTCGTGGGTTGGACAGCATCGCCATCGTCAGTATAACCAAGCCAAATCATTTATAAATAAATAAATAAACATTGCTGCGATTTGGATTTGAACCCCCAGCTCCGCGAACAGATCTACACTTCGCTGGTCACTGCACGAGAGCAACTAGGACATCGTCGCAGCCGATCACACCGCGTGTTAAACTGCAACACACACTCGCGCTGTGCATTGCACACCGTCGACCTCATCAACTAATATTACTATCGAACGAATATCGCCGCCAGACGTGCCGACGACCCAGCAAAGCAAAACAATGAGCCTAAAGAGCCTGAGACACCGACAGAGCTGAAAAATGAAAATGAAAATTGGTTTTTGAGCAAAGGAAATGGCGCAGTAATTGTTTCACATATCACGGTGGACACCCGAACTGCGCCGTAAGGGAAGGGAAGAAGGTGGGAGTGAAAGAAGAAAGAGCGAAAGAGGTGCCGTAGTGGAGGGCTCCGGAATAATTTCGAACACATGGGGATCTTTCACGTGTACTGAAATCGCACAGCACACGCGGTGGCTCAGTGGTTAGGGCGCTCGACTACTGATCCGGAGTTCCCGGGTTCGAACCCGACCGCGGCGGCTGCGTTTTTATGGAGGCAAAACGCTAAGGCGCCCGTGTGCTGTGCGATGTCAGTGCACGTTAAAGATCCCCAGGTGGTCGAAATTATGCCGGAGCCCTCCACTACGGCACCTATTTCTCTTTATTCTTTCACTCCCTCCTTCATCCCTTCCCTTACGGCGCGGTTCAGGTGTCCAACGATATATGAGACAGATACTGCGCCATTTCCTTTCCCCCAAAACCAATTATTATTATTATTATTTATTACATGGGCGCCTTTGCGTTTCGCCTCCATCTAAACGCGGCCGCCGCGGTCGGGATCGAACCCCGGTACTCCTGCTTACTAGCCGGGCGCACTAACCACTGAGCCACCGCGGCGGGTAATAGACGTTCGGTCAAATTTAGCGTTAGGGAGAATCGTAATCGTCCTTAGAATTTTTTTTTTGTGACGTGTGCTTTTATTGAGACCCGCCGCGGTGGCTCAGTGGTTAGGGCGCTCGGCTACTGATCCGGAGTTCCCGGGTTCGAACCCGACCGCGGCGGCTGCGTTTTTATGGAGGAAAAACGCTAAGACGCCCGTGTGCTGTGCGATGTCAGTGCACGTTAAAGATCCCCAGGTGGTCGAAATTATTCCGGAGCCCTCCACTACGGCACCTCTTCCTTCTTTTCTGCTTTCACTCCCTCCTTTATCCTTTCCCTCACGGCGCGGTTCAGGTGTCCAACGATATATGAGACAGATACTGCACCATTTCCTTTCCCCCAAAACCAATTATTATTATTATTTTATTGAGCTAAAAAACACAAATGCGCACATAGGCACCGCCTTCTCAATAATGAGGAAACATGAGTGAAAAACGCTAAAGTGCGACGAACAAAGCCCGGCGGAGGAAAACGGAATGCATGCGGAGGAGGAGGGATGCAGAGGGCGAGCGCCCCCCCCCCTCCCCCCACTTCCCGCCAACAGAGCGTCGCTCATGCCAACCGGAAGCGGTCAGTCGTCGATCGGATGAGAGAAACCAGGTCCCCTCCCGTTCCTCGTGCTCCGTTTATTTTCACCGCCGCTCGGTCAGAGTGGCCTCCTTGGACGCCGACTCGGCGCAGGCCAGGGGAGAGCACTCGTGACACGGCCCCGTTTGAAAGCTAACCGATTCGTGCTAACGACGCCTCTCCTTTTCACGAAGCGCCCTTGTTTCTTTTTGCCGGCCTCTCCCTTTCACGCCCTCTCCCTCTCTCCGTCCTCGGTGCACTTGAGCTTCGCGAAAGAGGACTCGGGGAATCGCTAGCGGAGAAAGCGGTCCCCTGCAGCCTCCATAGGCATAAGCGGACACACGTGCTTCAAGGGCCGGGTCCGCAAATTTGTCCCGAACGGATAGCTGGGAGAGCTGGATCGGGATCGCGATATTTTGCGAAGAAGTGACGGCGTCCCTTTTCTTGCTTTTTTTTTGTTGTTGCATGCAGAGGTGGGCAACCTCATGAGGTTGACCTCAACCTCAAAATGACCTCAACCTCACGTCGTGAGGTGAGGTTGAGGTGAGGTCGGCGACGGCTTGAAATTTTGTGAGTGAGGTCAAAAAATCAGACATCAACCTCACGCGTGAGTTTGAGGTTGAGTGAGGTCGTCATTCAGTGAGGTCGAAATTTCGAGGTCGAGACTTTTTGCAGTAACCATGTCTTACTACGACGAGTGCCGCTTCCGAAGCGGAGTTGCAGCGCATCACCGCAGTGTTCATGCAATGACGCTTGGTGTTCGGTTTCCCCTGTTTGGACAACCGGATGCCACAGTTCCCTCTTAGCTTCCGGTGCTGCGCCGTAATGTCCGATCAGTCTGAGGTTATAGGAAGACGCACCCCTCTGGTCTTCCCGGAAGGAGTGTTCCTGTCACAGCGCGCCCCTCTCCCTCCCCCTTGCCCCGCTGGCGTGGCACCCGGCTGCCTTCCGGTCGGCTCAAACTCCCGGGAGCTCGCAAAGCACGTAACTTACGTTCACCAGCGGTAGCTTTGTTTGATGCCGCAAACAAATAAGTTCAGTCCAACAAGCACGCAATAAATTCGTCGCAGCGCGGATGACCCCAAGCAAGACTGCTTCGTGTTCATGCTTGTTGCCGGCACTGACGTCATGGCTCTTGCCTTGCAGTCGAATAAACGGGATCCTGCTGTACATTACAAGCTGACTACTGACTTAACAGAAACTGGAGTAGTCGGCAGAGGCGAGATAATGTGATTCAGGCGGTTCCTAACAAGGACACCTGCTGATTTCATTGAAAAAAGCACGAAGCCAGAAAAACCTGTATAACACCGTCGAAGCTATTGATCGGTGACTTCCCCTTTCGAATCTCACTCTCATTCTGTATATTACCGTTCCGTAATGCAAGCAGACGCAAATATAATTTCGCTTTTTTATCCTTCCGAATAACCTCTTTTTGGTCTCTTGTTCCTTGTTCCTTCTCAGAAATTCGCTTATTGTGCCGAAACACCGCAACACGAGGCGAACGCACCAGCATAGGTAGGGTTGTTGCAGCGACGAAAAAATGCAAAACTAAGATGAATGTATAGTGATGTGGTAGCTGATTCCTTTTCCTTTTTTTTTAATGAGGATGTGTGAATGGAACTGATTGCATGCACGCGCTGTGCTGCTGAGTCGCTGTTTCAAACCTTCTAATATGACGTTTAATGGGGTACGCTGTTAGCTTCTGTTTTTAGTGTGCGATTTTTGTTCGTATGTTTCTAATCATTCTCTTTTTTTCTTTTCTCGTATGGGATCAGTTAGGTTGGCGGCCTGCCTTGCAGACGGCCAGGCACTGCTCACACCGTTATCTTTCCTTTAACTATTTTGCAGAGACCTATCGTTAACGTTAAACGGCTTCGCAGAATGCTCGCGCGTTGCTCGTGGGTAAAAAACGTCGAGGATGCTGGCGTACCATTGATTAGTTCAGTTTTGAAGGAAAACAAGTGATTGACTTAAAGCAGCTTGTCTCAGACTGGTTGACGAAATGGTACCCAGAATTCTGCTGAGGCGTATTATGAGTACTTAGGCGGGTTTTTTTTTTTTCCTCGGGGTGTGGGGCTGGGGGTTCGGAAAAAGATTTCGCTTCGGGGAAATTTTAGCGGAGAGCCATGGTGCTCTTGACAGAGAGCGGTTCACGCTGCCCACTTCAGGCTAGTTATTTTGCCCCGTGTGATTTTAATAGCTGGCACAGTGTACGAGGACGTAATCTGGTCCTTTCCTTCAAAATACCGCGGGTTCACCGAGTCATCGGTGAATTCCTAGGATTTCGAAACCATTACCATCGCCACTTGGAGAGAAGTGGCAGAAACGGGGGAGTGTCTTGACCTCCCAGGAACATCAACATCATCCTTAATTATTAGCTGCAGGTATTCCTGTTTTCCCGCACAATAATTGTCTTCGGTTGCTGGGTAATGTACAATATTTAATCAATATTCTGGCAACTTTTAATTTGGTTGCGGTATATGAGACTTCCCCGGGCTCATAAGGATACACTGTTAGCATCATCTTCATCGCCATCATCGCGGGAGTCAAAGGCATGTGTCGTTGCAAGATCTTTGCAGTATGATACACGTGAGTACTGGCGCGTTTACCTTTTGGACACTCCGAATGTCCTTAATGTGGATCGGGTTGTGGGCACTTTTTGTAATCATGATGTCATGCGCGCATGACATCATGATGTCATGCGCGCATGAGTAGTAATGTGGGATACATGTGGATCTTGACATGGGGGTGGGTGGGGGGGCCTGGTATGAAGAGAAATTATATCGTTGTCACGTGAGTAGGTGTGATGTCATATTACAGCGTCGTCACGTGACAAGGTTTGATGGCACGTTACATCGCTGTCACATGACCTGGTATGAGGACACACTCACATGACGACATCAATAATTATACTAATTAGCCTGAGCGTTACCAAATTATATTAATTAGCATTGATTAATTGTGTGACGTCATCATCTTCGTCGCGTGACTCGTCGGCGCCATTTCTTGCGGGCACTTTTTTTGCGGATATGACCTTGATTGTGAGCCATCTAATGCTTTCGCGTTAACAAAAGAAGCCGCTCGCTTCTACACAGATATAAATAAAACGTGCCTCTGTTGGTGTACTACAGTCGCAGCTTTTTAAGTGTTTCCGAAGGCAACACAGAGAGGACTAAAAACAGCATTCTTGCTATGCCGGATGGAGCAAGAAAATGGAAATATACTGATATGCATCCGCATAACGGTCGCATTGGGAATTGCATCGACGATAAGTTTCTTTGCAATCGGTAACTATTCTCAAGCCTGAAAAGAGTATCGTGAATACCTCCCCCCTCCTCCCAAAATCTGGTAAATGGTGTAGAAGGGCTGTGTTTGTCAATTGCCGGTTTGTGCGTGAATGAGCGAGAGGCTTCCAATACGAACAAGTACACACGAAGCAGGTTGCCAAATAGTGACACATATAAAGTGCTCACCGGCGTACTGGTGGTAACCGCGTATGGGACACCCCTGCCCGCAGGGCATATACTCTCTGAGGGTTCATCCCAGATTATAAGCTTCTCCTATTGCGTGCACACCAATAGCGTCTGTACACACCTTATTAAATAATACCATCATCATTTTGGCTTTCCTTTCTCACAGGATTCTCAGAATTGTTTTTAACTGAAAAACTTCTTAATCGCTTTTTGTTTTGTTTTCTGTTTGTTTTCTGAGGTCGAGCAGCCGACCTCAACCTCACAATTTCAGGTTGACGTGAGGTTGAGTGAGGTGAGCAGTGGCCTCAGGAAAAGTGAGGTGAGGGCGTCTAAGGAGACCTCAACCTCAACTGATGAGGTTGAGGTTGACTGAGGTCGGCAAATTCTTTTTGAGGTTGAGGTGAGGTTCAGATTTTTGAGGTCAAATGCCCACCTCTGGGTACCGCTCTGCTCATTTACTATAGCAAGTTCGCAAAGCTTGCTACAACGCCGCGTATAGTTCAGTTCACGATCGACCACTTTAACCATTACTGACAAATCGCCGACTAGCAACTGGAATTCTGTTTATGAAGTTACCGCGCATACATGATTTCACTCGATTAAAAACGGTGCAGATACGCTTAAACTAACATACAGCTAAGGCACAAAGACAAAAGGGCAAAAACAGTGAAATACACGCAACTTGTGTCATTTTGTCTTCGCGCCTTGCGCTGTATATTCACCATGCAGAACAAACTAGCCCGTCGACTTGCTCCTGTTCCCTTCCACTGCGTTTCGGAGGAGACCTCGCTTCTCGTCGATGAAAGATAGACTGTTAGGACTGTCGTGTGCAGAACTAACGAAGAGAATGAAAGCCCAAGCTTTCTTACCGAGCTTGAACTTTAGACTATGGTCAATACAAATACCTGTATGCTAAGCTGTTCGTGAGGTGATGTAAAGGCGTAGCCGTCTTTTGGCTGTCATAATCTTGCATGCTCTCCTAGCGATGGCTGCGTCAGTGTGTTGCGTAACATAGTTTCGAAGGCGATTTCTAGTCTGGTTCTGCGCTTAATACAGTGCTAGCACCTCACCCATATCCTAAACTTCCGCATATGCAGTCATAGCTTGCCCCCTTTTCCGAATGACCCAAATTCTGTCAACGACGTTAACAGCTAGCCTGCCTAAAACGAAGTGCTTCCCCTGTTGTGCCCACGCCAAGGAAATATGCAGTGCACTTGGCATACCGTTTATCAGGCAGCTATGTGAACGTCCTCTGCACAGCTGTGTAGCTTCTCCGCGAGTCACACCGAAGTGGCCCAAGAAAACACCGCGACATCGACGCATTGTATCACTCTTGTCCTGCATAGCTCGCAAAAAGATTCATCAATTGATTGCTCATCTCCATGATTGACTAACTGATTTATGTATGGATTTATTGATTAACTGGCTGAATGAATGATTGGCCTGTAGATTTTCTGGCCGATTAACTGTATTACCGGCTGATTGGTTGATTGATTCATTCATTGGTGGACTAACAGATTAAATGGCCGATAGATAGATTGATTGATCGGTTGATTGATTGATTTATTGATCGATTGGTCATTGATTGATTGATTGGTTGGTTGATTCATTCATTCATTGGTGGGCTAACCGATTAAAGGGTCGATTGACCATTGATTGATTGATTCATTCATTCATTCATTGGTGGACTAACAGATTAAATGGTCGATTGACCATTTATTTATTTATTTATTGATCGATTGGCCATTGATTGATTGATTAGTTGATTGATTCATTGGTGGACTAACAGATTAAATGGTCGACTGACCATTGATTGATTGATTGATTGATTGATTGATTGATTGATTGATTGATTGTAATACCTATCCTGAGGACAAAGATGGGCCTCCCGTCGGGGTCCCTGTGCGGCAGGCGCATCTGTCCGTTGGCCTGGTACACGTGGCGCAGCTTGGAGGGCCGCAGCCCCTGGAAGATCTCGGGCGACTCCCTCCGGTGCCGGTAGTAGTTCCGGATGGTGCGGAGGGCCACCTCCACCTTGAACTTCTTGGTGCGAAGGAAGCGCAGCAGGAACTCGTCGTCCATGCGAGAGTGCAGGCTGGGCTCGCCTGCGAAGCAAGGATCGCGTATTAGCCGCCGCTGCCCCAGTCACACTAAGAAAGCGGTGCCCGAGCCCTGCCGCCGTGCCTGCATGGAACGTCCAGAAACGGACTGGTACCAGGTCAATGAGAACGCAGACCCCGTTAAAGCCAAATTTATTTTATCTCCGCATCGAGCAATCGATGCCGGGCGTAGAAAAAACCCTACTCATTAAAAGCAGAAAGAACGGCTTTTCTGTTGCATTTGGGATCGGTTGCATGCTAGTAAGCGTCTCCTGGCACATTAATTCTTGCATACAGCCTAATAAACTATTGGCTCTTTAAAAAAGCACTGTTTGATGTGACCAAGGCAGATACGAGTCGGCTATTGCTCCTACGTTTTGCCCTGCGGACGCCCTTAGTCAGATATGGGTGCTAATTTTTTCTCAAAGGTGACCGACATTAACGTCTGATGCTTTTACACACAGCAAACGGGCAAATAAACCGATGCACCGGCTCAAGTGGCGCTCCGTGCTCGTATCGCGTGCGTACACGCTGGCCCACACTATAGGACGAAAAAAACAGCACTTATTTCGTAGTTATCAGCGAAAGGGGAACGTGTGAAAGCCGAGCTAGCATAGCGCCAACATATATTTGCACATGACTCAACTGAGATACTTGGGCAACGGGGCAACCAATCAGTGGCACACGGAAAGCTAGCCTGAAGTCATAAGACTTGAGGAACCGCTTTATGTGCAGCCAATGCAGTGTATGCGGCTTGTGAGTGCTTCTGTATCCTCGGGGTTTCCATTTCATATTTTCTTCCCTCCATCTTCCTTCCCCTTGTGCAACGTAAACAAAAGGGATTAAGCTTGATTCTTGTGTTGGACTGCGTTAGCAGTATACTAGTCATATTGCGGCGAAGAAGCCATGCTCCGTGAACGCACGTGTCAAGCATCCGCCCCCCCCCCCCCCCCCCCCCGAACCCCTACCAATCCTTCCGGTCACCTCACGGGCACTCACCAGTAAAAATGCATCGCTCACCTTCGAGCTTCTGCACATCGAAGCCTCCAAAAAATTTATCTCCCACCATCCCATCCACCTCCATCCACCTCCAACCATCAACCCTCTCTTCCCTCGAAAAGCGCCACCAACCGCCCACCTCAATCCCCCAGAAGCCTTTGTGGGTTATATGAAGAGAACCCACACTGTCGTGGGCTGTATGAAGTGAAAACATATGTCTTCGTGTTTCACCCCATACACGCTGGTCATAACAAGACAGAATAGGAGCGCGGTAATCGTAAGAAATTGTGCTCCTGACTTAAAATGTCGCACATTCTTCACGCAAACTACGCAGCCCTCCATACATTCTCCCACATCCATGGTTGCGTCAACCCCCGTCGGTACGCACTGCGAAGGCCGATGCGCGCACGTACCCAACGTGCCTGCCCTTGCCGGTAGCTAACGCCCTACCAGTTGATATATCATGTACGTACACATGCCAATTTGAACACTGCCACAGAGTTGCCGTCGTGTGTCGAGCCATGAGAAGAGTTCCAACGTAAGTCGAATGATTGCGCTGTTCAGGTTCCTTCAGTACAGCAGTGATTTATTTTTATTCCTACTCCTGGCAAACAATTTTCACTCGCCTCTTCGTCACTCACGGTATGCGGTAACCACGCTGACTAAAAATAGATATGCAAAGGTGGTATAGACCGTGAAAAACAAAAATCGAGGCTATCGCGTCAAGGCAGACATGCTGCATGACGTCATCTCGAGCTAATGACGACCACACAGCAGCTCACTCACCCTGCAAGAGGTTGCGCAGCTTGATGAGGCAGATCTCCCTCTTGCGCGCGTCCTCGCCGAGCTCCTCTGCGGCCACCTTCTGGAGCTCCTCAGGCAGCGCGCCGCCGAGGCCGCCATCTTGGTTGGGGGGCGCCAGGATGCGAGTGGCCGCCATGCGAACGCGCTGCCTCGGCTGGCTGCGCAAATGACACACACGCGTTAAACGTTCGGCCGCGCTGTCGTGAAGGCATGCAGAACACTTTGAGAGTCACGCACGCTTAATTCTACAGAAATACACATGTGAAGAAAGTTGTTGCAGTTACAAACGATATACGCTGGCTTCAACTGCTGCACAAATGCATGGCCACCGATTGGGCAATAGAAGGACTTGCATCTTTGTTGTTGTTGTTGTTGTTGTTGTTGTGCTCTATAGGTAATTATGACGCGTGTCAACGAAGGGGATTGGCCGAAAAGAGCAGAAATCAAAACCTAACATTACTACGCAACATTTTTTACAATAAAAAAACACAAACGAAACAAACGGCACCAAAACAAAATCAAACATAATGAGAGCTCAGAATGAAGAAGGAAAAGGCGTGTCGTGCAAAAGAAAAAGCCACAGCATGATCGGAGCCTCAGGCGGCACGCGGGCTGATGTGGACTTCTATTACGACCATATTTTCCCTTTCAATGCAAAACATATCATAAACGGTCACCTTGCTCATTACCTAGAGAACTTTCCCCATCACTGTTCTCTCCCCTGACGTCTCCAGGAGCTGCGAGAAGGCGGCGATTGGGACAAATTTGCAGGATCTGACTTGCACCTCTTCCGTCCGTACCATTGATTTTATACCTATATTTTTTGCAGTTTTAGTGCGAAAGCACTATTGGCCTCATAACCCGGAAGATGCCGGTGTGTGGTGAGGCCTCTGAAGTTAGTCACGTGATGCGGGAAATGGCGGGAAATAAGCGAGGTTTTGAATGAGGATGACCTTGGTCAACCTGGAGAAATAAAATAAATGTTGCCGCGACTGGGCTTCGAACCCGCGGCAGCGCGAACAGATCAGCTTCGCTGGCCACTGCACGATAGCATTATGCTATCGCCGCAGTTTTTTTTCTTTATTGCATGGAAGTACACCCACCCTGACCACCCTGACAGGCTTCAAGTCCAACTTAACCAGGTCGCATCACGCAACCCGTCATACACAATCACGCCAGCATCCTGCTCTCACTTTGTGCACGAATCAAAATTCCGGGAGACACACACACGCATCGAGGAAAGGGAGCCAGGCAGGAGGTCGATCTGCGCAGCATATAACCCCCCGCACCATAGCACACTGCTCTCTGAACAGAGACTTCGATGATCATGGCGGCTCTGCGTGATGATCTATCATGCGGCTCTTCCACAGGCTAAAAAGTTCTATGAGCACTAAAAGGCCCCTCACTCCTATGACCAGTGGGCGCGAACAAAATAGGCAAATGAACATTTATCGTCTGTTAAACACAGCTAGGAGGAAAAGGGATGGTTTGCTGTTTTAAAAAAGAAAATCCTTGAAACAAACTGATAAACAAAAAGTACTGAAGACCAGCTCCACCAGCCTCCAGAGGGAAAAACAAATTGCCTCGACGCATAGGTTCCCATTGAGAGCACCACGCTAAAGTGGCAAAAATTCTAGCATTGTCTGTGCCTTTTTCCTTGCATAATGCAACACCTGCATTACATAGATAAGCTTCGAAGCCAAGAAGATATTGCAAATTTGTGCTCGTGCTAATATAGAGAGCTCCAAGCCTGGATTTGTCGCCTTACTAATGAGATCTGAGAATCCCAGTGAGGCCCACTGTTACGATATTGATGCAAGGAAACCCCCCATATACTGTAAATATTCGGAGTCGCACCTGATGCCGCCAAGAGCTTGGTTTAGGATGTGGTACAAAACCAACCGATGCTATCTCCGGAGCCGATAACGCCTCGAGTTCAAGTGCAACATAGTAGCGCGCTATGAATTGTACGTCGTCATATTCATCAATTTCCATCTGTGCGCAAGTCACGAAAGGGAAGGAAACGCGTTTTCGATCGCGCTTTCAGGTACTTGCTGTACGTGGTGTTGCTGTCTACCTGCAAAAACCTGCTTTCGCACAATATTTCGTAGTTAGCAATGCTAAACCACCAGCCAATTTTTTTGGCTCTTGGTTTGGCTCTTCCCAAAATCCTCAGGTATGTATCGTAGCTTATAATCCTTGCACATTGCCTCTCAGTTTTAGTCTCTCTTGAAACTTCAGGAAAACCTCCTTTTTTGTTCCTCGCACTGCGAGAGAAGTCAGTTTTGTCGGGCATCTGGTCATTGTGGTGTCTATTTTAACGAGGTAGCTGAACTCCCAGGTACCTGAGCGATCGGCTCCTAGCAGTACGAGAGAGAGAGAGAGAGAGATGCGCGCAGAATGGGGTGACAGGAAAATCAAGAGCCGAGCATTCACTGACATTTAGTGAAAACATGCTCCCCATATCCGACCGAGCCCCGCCGCGGTGGCTCAGTGGTTAGGGCGCTCGACTACTGATCCGGAGTTCCCGGGTTCGAACCCGACCGCGGCGGATGCGTTTTTATGGAGGAAAAACGCTAAGGCACCCGAGTGCTGTGCGATTCAGTGCACGTTATAAAGATCCCCAGGTGGTCGAAATTATTCCGGAGCCCTCCACTACGGCACCTCTTTCTCTCTTCCACTACCTCGTTTATCCCTTGCCTTACGGCGCGGTTCAGGTGTCCAACGATATATGAGACAGATACTGCGCCATTTCCTTTCCCCCAAAACCAATTATCATCATCATCATCATCATCATCATCATCATCATCATCATCATCATCATCATCATCATCATCATCATTATTATTATTATTATTATTATTATTATTATTATTATTATTATTATTATTATTATTATTATTATTATTATTATTATTATTATTATTATTATCATATCCGACCGAGGTTATACGTCTCCCATTTGTCTGTGTCCCTAGTCTTGTAATTGCTTATCATAGGGGTAACATGCGTAACTTATCCCTCTACTTGCTCTGCCGTGTATGCTGCGTATACCAATGTTGCCGCTTAAAGGATGCATAGTTTTACATGGACATGGCTGCTCTTGAACATTTACGCAACCGAGCTGCGCAATGATGACACAAAATTGGGGGTGGGGTGTATCTGACATGCAAGTCATAGAATTAAGTTATGCATTGAATTTTTTTTAATTTTTATAGATTGAAAACAGGGTAAAAAATGAGCTCAGGCTTGACAGACAAAACGAACAAGCGACAACAGCACCGCGAGCGGTGACGGTGTCCCTTGTTCTGTTGTCTCACTGTAAACACGTCGGCAAAGGCGCAACACGAAATACCAAGCTTGAGGTTCGTGTTGAAAAAAATGTGCCTGCCAAGCATCAAGCTTGCTGCATATCCTCAAAACTGTTTCAAAACAAACAGTTGCTCTCCCAGTCAACAAGACTTTACTAAAGCATAATATTCTGTAAGCCCTGCGTAGCTTGAAAACTCTTGCCCTGAAGTAACTGCGGACCGATTTTGCGTCCACGCCACTGTCTTAGTCAGCCGTTCGACTTTGGCATGTACCGTCCAAGCAGAAAAGACACGTCGCATTCGGAAACGTATGAATCAGCCGCTGAACAACTGTAAAGAAAATCTGTAGCCGGATAATTCTTCACTGCAGCCCGTTCGAAAACTGGAAGGCTGCCCAGCAATCGACGAAGACAGTGCTCGATCGACTTGGCTGTCGGCAAACAAGGCAGTTAGTTGCCGATATCAGGCGTAAATAGTTCCCTTCAATGAACATGGTCAACAATTCCTTCTTTTTCTTCGTTTTCCGTCCCTGGCATAACGATTAGTCGGCATAGAGGGTAGGTCTCGGGTCAAACTTGAATGCGTGTACTTGATGAGCTGGGACTTAAGTGTGTTTGTAGTTCATCTGGAGATGAGTCGATCCAAGAAACTTCACGTGAGTGTCGTTGAGTGTAAAGAAATACTTAGACATTTAACTGCACGATTACGACTTGAAACCTCAAAACTTACTTCCAACCTCGTACCTTTTCAACATCTGCGAGCTCAAACCTTGAACCTCGGACTATCGAGAAGCCGCCAGCAACACACGACCAACCCGTTCGACTGACACCTATCGACTGCCTGATCTATCCTCTTCGTGCGCTCACAAAGCGTTTTCTTCAGCAGGGGTGTCCTTGTGGTTTGAGCATCCGCCTCGTATGCGCAAGGTGCGGTGTTTCTCAGTGGCATCAGTAATCACTAGCTTATCAATAGGTAAAAGCTTTCCCTGGCCAGGTGCTCGACTTCTCCGGAATTCTCAGCAGTTTTTGAATGGGTACAAGCTTCCCCTGGGCTGTTGCCTGGCTTCTCCGGGGTGAAATGTATGAAAAATGTGTCTTTGATCGCACATAGAGCGGACTAAGAACACGTTAGCCACGACCCTCTTAGGCGAAGCTGGCCTTGAGCCGTTAATTATAAATAATCGTCCTTGTCTTCCCGTCCAATTTAGGTTCAGTCAGTCGTACCTGGCTGGTCACGAAATAAGGAAATCTATCTAAAATCCGCGAAACATTCTGCACCGCCACCAGTGAGAATTTATAACCATAGCGGTAACACGCCCATGGGTGCACCCTCCTCAGGGGCACCTCGGTCACATGTCCTCAGGTGGCATTCTCCAGAGCTTACTTACACCCCGGCTCATATATCGCTTAAAGTCACATTCTCTTTGGGCAGCAGATGAACGCGAGAGATTTGAACTACGACGCCGAAGACGATTCCCATTATCACGGAGAAAGTGCCTAACATAATTGCAACACAAGCACCGCTGCGGCTCTTTCGGGAAGCATCCGGAGCGCGTAACGTCAACCCGCGGACCAACACAAACAAAACATGTGGGGTTTAACAGCCCAAAGCTGTACATAAGCTGTATGAGAGACAACGTAATGGAGGGATCGGAATTCATTTCGACAATCTGGGGCTCTTTGCGGTGCACTGGCATCGCACATCATAATGGCGTGTTTCCACGCAAAACTCAAAAGACGCCTGCATGCTGCACTACGTCATTAGAACCCAAAGTGCTTGAAACAATCCCGAGCCCTCCGCTACGGCGCCTCTTTATTCGTTCCTATTATCGCGCCACTTTCATACCTTCTCCTACTTCTTTCACTTCCTACTCACTTCCTTTGATTGACTGACAACTTTATTTATGCCAAAAGGGAAGGGGGCAAGGGGGAGGGTGAGAAGTCCTAGGCTGAGTAGGCCTCCGCTATCCTTTGAAGTCCAATCTAGAATCTTGTCCTGGAGATCAGGCGCTGGGCTGCGTTCGGCAGCCTCCCATTTTGGTGGGGGGTTACGAACGCAGCCCCACATGATGTGGTCGAGGTTTTCTCTGACCGAACAGAAATTACAAGCTGAGGAGAGACTTCCTTTCCTCATGGCGTAGATGAGGTGTGCACCGAGAAATGAGACAGTTACTGCGCCTTTCGTTTCCTTACAACCAATCGCGAACAAACAGATGTGTTCGCCTCGAAAATGCCTGTAGACGTGGCGGTTAGCATAGGATGGCTCAATATGTCTTACTGTGTTTGCATGTCGAGCTCATCTTGTAGATTCCGTAAATAAACATGCATAAATTTACAGGACCACGCTTGGCGTCTGACAGGTGTAATCGGATAGGTTACATCGTCAAAAAGCAGGTGGCAGAAAAAAAATATCGGCCTGTCTGACATGTCCGAAAGGATTCTAAACGCTCAAAACTTGTAAGACCTCCGGGGACTGCATTTGAAAAGGAAACTGTAGGGTGGTAATTAAAGTACAACAGGAAAGTAGCCTGAGCCAATATCACTGCACTTATAGGTACATTAGAATGGGAGCCCTCATAGAAGCCTTTGTTGTTGTTTTCTTTTGTATGAATGTCAAATACCCGCATTGACCAGGGTTTGTGCTAGTTCTAAAAAAAAAAAGAGAAGGAATTCCTACCAACAGGTAAGTCAAAAGGTTCCTACAAAGATGCTAATTAGAAGCTTAGAAGAAGACTAACACGTAATATTGATAGGGGGTTGAGATTATTATAAACTAGTTTTGAAAGAAACGTGAAAGAATTTCAAAAGGAATTTGAAGTTAACAAACGTATTCCTCCGTTGTAATGATAAAATCGGGGATATATACTAGCACGTTGGTTTCAGGGCTTGCCCCTTGATGTTCCTACTGAACGAGTGGAGAACTGGGACAGAGTGAGCTTTAATCGTACTAGGGGAATCTTCACATAAGGCCTTTTCTGACGAGCATTGCCACCGCCTGGAAAAAATAGACTGGTCAAGAGATTCAATTTCACCGCACGATTCACAAAAGTGCAACGGTATGAATTCAAAGAGACGTAATGATTAAGCGTAGAATTGCGCTGCGCAAAACCGCAATAGACACCTCATATTTCTGCAAGCTGCTTGGACGAATATTCCGTGGGAGTAATACAGGCCAGTACTCCGCAGTAGCAAGGGAAGTGTAGCTCAGGGCGTGAAGTTCTTCGTGGCGTTGAAGGCCATTGTCGAAGTGATAATGTAAGGAGTGAAAAAAGCTACACGTCGAGTCAGAGCGGAATTTTCCAAGACATTAGCCACATAGTTTTAAAAATGCCTCAATGTCCTTGTACCCTGTAAAAGCGCACTTTCAATGGAGTTGAATAAAAAAAAATAAAGCGAACCTCTCAAAGGAGCATTTCGCCAGGTTTCAAGCGAGGCCTGAAAACAAGGACAGTCCCCGAGTATGATGTTTTGAAAGAAATCGCAAGGAACACTATTAGGCGTCAAATCAACAGCCAAAAATTCGTCAACTAATGTAGGAGTATGATCCTAAACCCGGGAGGAATAACTCCAAGCAAGTACCTGGGAAAAAAACAAACACCAAGAGTAGCCTTTTCGTTTTGCTGGAAGGCATATCAGTGAAGATAACAGTGTTACACGGAAAATTTAACAGATATTCGTACAGAACGCTGTGACACATGTCCAGGCGAATTATTTGCTATCGTTGCCCGCTTTCGACATCGACCCAACACCAGATGTCACGAAGTGGTGACTGCAATCCGGAGAGCAGAAAGACCGGGAAAATGGTGCCTAAACAAAAACACTTTATTTGGGCTGACTTGCGCCCACAATGGCCTGAATCACTCGACGGCGGCGTAGCAACAAGCGTGCTCGGCGGTCGTCGAAAAGAATGCCCGCCGCTGTAGGCCGTCGTCAATTTAAAGCTGATAGCGATATTTCGAGATAAAGCGTTCAAAGTTACTGCAACACTCTGGAACAACGTACAAGCGGCTCCGCCTGTATGCGATCAATTTCGCCCGTTGTGCTTTAGACGATGCGGACTGGGCAGCATTACTTTTCTTCCTTTTTCTCTGCCCGCACTAATATATGTATGGTCAAAAGTTTTTAGGGGATCCCCCAAGGTGGAGTAGAATTTGCAATAAGTTGATAAGAAAATTTGTAATATGGCTACAAAGGAAAGCTACACAGCTTTCCATTGTAACCGTATGGCTGCGCTTGGGTGGATGCCAATGAGTAATTATTTCCTTATTACTAATATATGTATGCAATCAATCGAGATAAATCTGGTCGCGTCTTGCACCACAAACAAAGCGATAAAGCGGCGTGTCGGCAGCTTTGAAGAATGAAAAAACACTACAAAGATTCACGGTAATATTATCATAGCAGAATTTGGTATTCTTCCCTAAGCAGCTAGCCCGTTGTAAGGAACCAGGTGTGATCTCAATCCCTGACAAGATGGGATGCCAAACCTTAAACCTAGGACGTTGAAAGCCAACAGTGGAGATCGGTTGCGAATAAATTAAGGGTCAGTCGTGTCACGCGCAGGTTCAAATGCCTGTAAAAATGTTTGCTCCGTAGGAAGCTGTAGGAGCGTGAGTCGTGCACACGTGCTTCCAGTGTGCATGCAGGACATCGTCAGTGACCGACACGGGTATAGTAGAGGCAATGACGAACGGGGCGCCTCTCGAAAAGAAACAAAGGTTTCAGCTCATACTTGTGACATCCAGGGATTAAAACACAAGATAATTAAAATCTGGATCTCACATAGCCCCACTAGAGCAGTGCGTCATGGTGCATACCAGTATTTTTTTTTATCCTCGTCAACCACCTACAGAGCGCTCTGTTATTTTAAGCATTGCTTGCCCATGTATTTATTCGAGGCTATCTTTTTGATGTTTTTGTTGTTGTTGCCGTCGTCGTTGTCACCATCGTTGTTGTTGTTGTTGTTGTTGTTGTTGTTGTTGTTGTTGTTGTTGTTGTTGTTGTTGTTGTTGTTGTTGTTGTTGTTGTTGTTGTTGTTGTTGTTGTTGTTGTTGTTGTTGTTGTTGTTGTTGTTGTTGTTGTTGTTGTTGACCTCTTCTGAAGTAGCACATACGACGAAAGGGGTGTGCGAAGTTTTGGTGATGAGCACCAAAGAAAATTGTTCTTCATCCATGCTCCATCTAGTTCTTATTCGTTCCAACTGAATGGCATCCAATTGAAACCATTACACGCCAGCCGTGTTTTACCGATGCTACAACGGACATCCCAAAATTCTAATGACTCACCCGACAAATGCTTCGCGTTAGAGGAAAACAGAACAATGGGACAACCCTGAAAACGTGCACACACAAAGGACGTCTGGCGAAAGTGCTTGCACGCCCAGTTCACACACGCAGACAGTCGGGTCAGACGCGACACGCGCGACCTGGCATGTGTGACGTCACTAGGCCGTACGAGGTCCGCACGGTGTCTGCGCAGCACGCAAGCACTGTCTCGCAGTGCATTGTCAAGGTTCCGAGGCACCCTGCCGCATAGTGCAGGGCTGTGTCGCCAGCCGTGTCGACCTCTATATCGGAAGGCGTTCCATCCTGCTTCCCGTCTTTGACCGGTTCTTCGTTTCCCGCCAAGAGTCAGTGGCCCGCGCTGCCGCGACATCCGAAGCACGCGCAACAATACGAGGATTTGGAAGCGCTCACAGTAAAGCTAACTGCTTCGGGGACGGTGCTCCGCTTATCAATACGCCACTCGCTACAAGTTACGTACGGCGTGTAAGCATGTGGATGTTAGTTGTAACTTCTCTCCCATAAGTAACCAGGCTGTCTTGCCGCTTCTCATCGTAGCAGAAGTGTGGTCATCAAAGGGAGGATAGCGAAGGCGCGGGTTCATGGTACGTAGGATATATCCTCGCATACGACGAGGGCTGGCGACCACGGCGTGGTCGCTCCACCACAAGCCGGCTACCATCGCTCTCGCAGCTGCAGCCTGGTTAATTTTGGCAGAGACGGTACATACCACACCCAGACTGCTTGCACTACTCATCTGTGGAGTCGAAGCTTGAAATTAGACTGAGGGCAGCCGCAGTGATGACGCCAAAGAGAGGCGATGGGTGGCGGTCCACCCCCGTCCCCTCCAAGAATTTTTTTCTGGGCCACAAAAAAATTGGAGGGCACACTTAAGCTCCGCCTTAAAGGTATGACGCGATTGCGTAATGGGTTAATTCCCATATATGCAGAAGATTATCCTCTACTTTACATTCATAGATCCCTGGGAGTCCTCATACCCCTTCCTGGCGCAGTGGTGCAGCGGTTAAGCGATGCGCCCCTACCCTGCGATGCAAGCTGCACCCAGCGGTGGGCCTAATGCGACCCAGATTGCTATTCCCGAGCTACCAATCATTAATTTAATTGCCACATGCCACGGCGGGCAGTTTGCTCAGTATCCGATGGGCAGGTTTTGATGACGCCGCAAGGTCATGTGACCTAGGTGGTCCACCTGCCTCCTAGCTTTGCTCTCTGGGGAACACCTGCCAGAGTCATGCCCGTGATTTTTCGCTCACAGCGCCAACGCCGACAACGTCGACACCGAATTTTCGGCAGAACGGTGTCTTTAACGCTATCGCGTTAAAATCTGCCAAGCACTTCGCTCAGACCGCGATGAGGAGGAGGTTTCATCATTGTTCAGGCCGCACAGACCGCTTCAAAGAGGGGCTCACCACATTTCATTCATGTTATTTTTATGAAGAACAATATGCCGCAGAAGCGTCTTGCCTAGCAACACTGAACCCCCCCCCCCCCCCCCCCCTGCTGCTTGCCCGCGCCACCTCGCCATGAATTACCTGGTGCCTTGCCTGGGCGGCGGTCTATGCAATGGAAAGGGAAGTGATTAGGAGGGAGCGTCGAGGGACAGGATAAGGGAGCAGCGCGGATTAGAGGACAAACCCGAGTTACTGACATTCTGGCGCTAACATGGGGTTATGTGCACGGGCTTGGCCGAGATCTGTTACGAACAGAATGGACAGCCCAACGTGGGTGACAGAATGGATTCCTGGGGGAGGAAAAACATAGCCAGTGGCGGTCAACTCGGGACTCCGAGATTAAGAAATTCCCCCTATTACGGTTCCTGCGGTTCAGACAGGACCGTATAGATCTTTGGGGAAGGCCTCTCTGTATACTGCAGTCGGTGTAATCTGGCTGCTGCTGGTGCTGATGACGATGTGAAGATAACGAATCGTGAGCTTGTAAACTCGCGATATCTATACCGTCCAACGTGGTGTAGTGCCAAAGACCACATGACAACATTCAATGAACTTACGCACTTTTACCGCCTCGCTCGAAGGACTTTCCCACCCCCACACCCGGGACTGAGCCGAGCGGAGGCGGTGCTGTTTAGACAACTACAAACTGGTTCTTTACCAACCCCGGTGTTAATGACTCATCTATACGCAAACTTATATGAAAGTGATGTGTGTCGCGTGTGCCAGCGGGAGAGGGCAACTCTAACGCACATCCTATGGGACTGCACAAAATTCCCCGACGAGGCTTCTAAAAGCATAACGATTCCGCCGCGACTCGCGGCTGCGGCGGAATGCTCTGACCGTGACGTGCAAACCTGGGCCGTCCAGCAGGTCTCGGCGGCTCTTGAGCGACAAAGGCCTCAGATCCTCCGCTGAGTTGCCGCCTGGGCCCCCGTCACGGCGCCATTAGGTCATGATGCCATTAGGCCATGACGTAAATAAAGTTGTTCCTCCTCCTCCTGAACTAATGCAAGGGTGCATCATAGGGCTATATACAAGAAAATCATGCCCTAAAGGCCGACAGGCTAAATTATTTTCGCAGTATTTCTTATCAATATATATGTAGCGCTTATAGCTTCATTCGGGCTATTGTCAAGAAAACGCTTCTTTCACGAGAGCACAATCCTGGCTTCAAATAAAGCTTAGGATTCCTTCCCCTCCTCCGAATCATATGCGCCGATTATCGAACAGTGTCGATCACTGATGGATCAAGAATCCAAACACGATAAGAAACTCGCTAAGAAGGCACATACGCAAGCGCCCTACTCGAGCACAGTACATTCAGGCGGGGCTATGCGTCCTATCTCACTGGGCGCCTCAACAGCACCCCCCGTTTAAGCGGCCTCTTCCCTTGCCCCGTGACGTCACCGGCGCACGAATTCGTGGGGCGAGCGCATACTGCACGGCTGCGGCACGGCGGAGCCCGAAAGGGGTCGACGCCGGCTGTCGAAAATGTCGACCGCTGCACTCGCTCTCGCTCAATGCGCGTTCACTCGCGGCGCGGTGCCATTTCCTTTTAAAGGTCACCGACCTCGCCGAAGCCGGGGGCTCGTGACCGCAGCGGATCCCTTGCCCCGCGTCGCCCGAAACTGCGCGCAGCCGCCGAGCGGTCGAATGTGAACGCACTGCTGCACAGTGCGGCGCCCCTGCAGAAAAATAAAGATTGAAAGTAAAAAATTAAAGGACCACGAAGCTCGACTTTCACGCGTGGCAGCGCTCGGCTGGCCATTCACGTTGATCTGTCAACCCCTTTCTTTGCCCGTTTGCCTTGACGTCAGTCGGCGCCGGTCCTTCCGCGTATTTGCATATTCCTTCCTCACTAACGAAGACCATGGCGTGCAGACCGCTGCATCGGAAGAGGCTAAGTCTACTTGCTACTCGTTCCGATGAAATGCGAGAAATGGTTTCTCCGCAACAGCGTTTTAGTTGGATTTTTTTCTGTTACAGTAATAACGCAATAAAATTTAAAAGAAAGGGGGGGGGGGGAGCAAGCTAGGAGTTCCTTACGCGTTAGACAGCGAAGGAAGTGATGTAAAGGGTACAATGTAATCGGGGCAAAGTAAACTTCGTGAATTTGTATCGCTGCTGTGATTCGGGTTCAAAATCTCACTTCATTATGGAATGGAGAAAAGGATCGCACGTACCAAACAGAGAGATCTGTTGGTTAACACTCCGCCCGTTTGCCCTGGAGTATTTTCGCACGTCGCACTAATTTAATGGAGCATCAAAAGCCTCGGGGGAGGGAGCCAAGATCGGAGATCACATGTTATCGTTCGTTCTCATCGACCACCGGGTGTACGCAGGCGTATTCTATTACGACGCCAATGTTGTTCACTGCGACCAGTCTTAACTGCAACTGTAAAAGCATAACCGTTTTTTTTTTTTTACGCGCGCACAAGCTGTGATTGAAGCGGTGTCGTAAACATATGGGGTGAATGCCTCGGTGTATACGGGACGTTTGTGGTGCGTGCCTGGTTTGAACGTAAAAGCAGCCATTTCTCGTTTGGCCATATAGTCACGATTCATACACCTATACCGTCCCGGAAACAGGCCAAAGCAGACTACACCTGGTGTCGAAATAAACCCGTCCGCGTAACTATAGCAGAGAAGAGCCGCGAAGCACTATGGTCTGATACCATGGTAGGCAGAATGACTTGCTCTTAGCAGAGCAGCAAGTCCAGCAGAGAGACACCGTCACGATTCTTCGACTGCCGAATGACAAAGAGGACAATGCCACTATGTGGCTGAAAAACATGCGCAAGCAATGGACACAGACGTCACCCTTCGTGTGCATGGTCACATCCAGGTCACCGCAGGGACGCGACAGCAAATGTGTACGTTTCTTCGTGGATGCGGTCGCTGCGTCGAGAATTCTTCGTGGTATATGCAGGTCCGGCGGTTCAGTACAAAGGGCTTCAAGACTCTCCATTGTCTGGGCAGACAGGCGCTACCTCCCATAACCAGACTAACCGAGGTACAGCCCTTGACAAAAGCGTCCAGTTCACAGGGTTCGCTGTCGAGCCGTGTAGCAGGGCAAAAAGTACCCTTGCAAGTTCACGGAGGGTGACCAAACCTATTGTCCCCACGTCTGCGGCGCTCTAGAGCTTCAGAGGACACTGTTTACAAAGGCTGTAAGCTCCGTCGCCAGGTGTAGGTAAACATCCGTGAAGGATGCATCGAAGTTCAAAAAACCGCGCAGATTTAAGGGTCAGAACGATATTGCTTGATGCTCCGCACATTTCAACAGGAATCCAGAGGATGGCCGTCGTTACCCTTCCAAGTCCCTCTTTGGGTGATACCAGGTCTCGTGAGCCACAAACTTTTTCCAAGCAACGTGCGGCCAGACAACAGACTCCGCCGACGAGCGGGCGCGGCGATCGACAACGTATATATAGATGGCACAGCACGATGTCAGGAACTCCCCGCTCCATAACTGTGCTGCATCGGTGCAGTACGACGATGTTGGCCTAACTTGGCGCTTTCTGAGAGCCAATACAAATTTTTCCGCCTTACTTCGTGGCCACCCGTTACCATGCGAAACTGAGATTTCCTTTCGTCACTGTAACTGCAATGGCAGTAGCCAAGGACCGCGCACCGTAGCACCTGCACTTCTGCTCATGTCTATTCCGACTAGCAGGCAGCCGTCTGCTCTTACAGCTCACAACGCATTCACAACCGTACAGTAAGGCGCATTCACTTGAAGTATGCATCGAAGCCTCGAGTTGAGAGGGTGTAGAGTGACCCTTGTATTGGAGATCCAGCCATGCTGTATGCCGACAACGACGGGAGGCTCTAGAGTGTGTCATTGCACACGGCTTCCTTTCCCGAGAAAGATCTCGTTGCACTGTCTTTTATACCCATGGACTCCTGAACGAGAATAAAACGTTTAGGTTTTATAGTTTTATTGGGCTTAACGTCCAAAAGCGACTCAGGCTATGAGGGGCGTCTTAGTCAAGGGCTATACGGGTGATTTAGACCACCTGGGGTTTTTTAACGTGCACTGACAACGCACAGTACACGGGCCTTTAGCATTTTGCCTCCATCGAAATGCGACCGCCGCAACCTGGATCGAATCCGCGTCTTTCGGGTCAGCGGCCGAGTAGTGTAACCGCTTAACCATCGCGGCAGCACGAGATTGCTAGAACGTTACCACTGTTGGTAAGCGGCCATATGCGGTCTCTTCTCCCGAAGAACCAGGGCCCCATAATGCGCGCTGTTGTGGGGCGTTGGAATGCCATATATGCCTAAGGAGAGTGGGGACCGACGTCGCCCTCATGTACGGCAGGTTTGGTTCTTCTCATCGAAAAAGCGCGTCACTATGTCCTCACAAACAACCGCTGAAGCAGCCGACCGAACTGTGGTTCTCAGCCTGCTACTGGACGATGCACAAGATGCCAAAGTGCGACGCCGGCCGACAACAAAAAAGCTACAGCGGCCGCGAGAACCCTGAAGCTGCCGATCACCTCTAGAGTGTTAACCTGCGGAAAATGCACCGAGTTTCTCCCGGTAGTTCACTCTGCCGACTGAACAATAAACCCAGCAACTCCAAGATGCACTTGGAAGTGGGTATTGTTGGCAAACAGCGCGATGCTTGTCGGGAAGTGAAGCCGGTTGGATTTCGCGATGCGAAAGAAAACGATGGCGGTGAGGGGCACCTCAATCAGGCGCGTGTGAGATGGATGCACTATGAAACATCCATTCCATGCATCAACTCTGTGGAAAGCAAAACGCTAGAGGTGACTGCACTGTGTGAGACCCCAGTTCATTAAAGATATGGTTTATTTCAGATTCATTTAGTAAGCGGCGGGCTCACCGTCTAATCCCAAGTTTACAGGGCCGTGGACGCTTCCGAAGAACACGCTGCATTAAATAGCGCAGTCGACAGGATTGGGAGCTCCTTACGGCGAACTGCAAGCACAAAGTTTGTTCTGTGTTTTATGGGGTTTAACGTTCCAAAGCGATTCAGGCTACGAGGGACGCCGTAGGGGAGGGCTGCGGATAATTTCTACCATCTGTGGTTCTTTATCGCGCACTGACATGCAAGCAAAAAGTGCTCGAGCAGCAGAGACCACCAAGAAGTCGACTCCAATAGCTGTCTTCGAGGACGGCCGGCAAAGACCACACATCCGAGGTCCGGCCAACTTTCAATCATGTTTGCGTTCGGCTACTTCTTTTATGCGTTGTTAATAATATTTTAGAGCAAAATCTCTACTCTTCGCACAACCCCCAAGGTCAAATTTGGTGCGTGTTTGACCTTGAGCCGGCGGACCGGAGATGTGGCAAGTGACGTCATACCATGTGACTCGTTGTGAAGAGGCGCCGCAGCTGCGCTCGCTCGGAGCCTCGTCGCTGCTGCTCCACGTGACTAGCGGGGGTATAACAGCTGCTTCGCTGGCGCTCTGTCATTGGATGAGGCGCGCGCTCCGGACCGACTCCATCGCCAAACCATTTAACAAGCGCTATATTTGTTGAATCTGTTAAAGATTTTACGAGCGCTAAACTTCTACAAGTGTTTTTTTTCTACCCAAATTCTACAAGCCTTTCCAGCCCTTCTAATTTCATTCGTATTTATCAGGATTTCCTCTGTACGAATTTTTTTCTGTGCCTTCCTCGTATCGAATGAGGTTCAGCCCATATGTCGCCTTGCACGGCTTCACTTATGGTTTTGCCATGAGCGCCAAATACCAATCTTTCAACTCCCATTTGGCTTGCGTCTATACTGGATCGGGATTCTAACTTAAAACGCACGATCGCGTAACCATACCTGGAACCTATGCCTTTCTTCCACACACTTCATGCTGCGCATCATTCTTGTTTTACCCCCAAAGTGATCCCTCTTACATCATCGCCACTTTTTCACTTTTTACCGTGAAAGTATACTGCTATAGCGTCTCCCCCCCCCCCCCCCCCCCTTCGAAGAAATATGACATCTGTTGAAGTGAAGCCCTCAGAAGCACCACCCACAAGCCACCTCCTTACCGCACACCCTAGCTAGGGGGCTGACTGCCAGGGAATCCGGGAATATACGGCTTTTTATTCCCCCATTCACCGCCACCGTGGATCCATGTCCCCACCTTCACTCTCGGAAGCGCTATCTTCCGCTATCACCCATTCAGCTAAATTTACCCTACAGAAAAGCATCCACTACCAACCCACCTACCACCGCGCTACATAAGGTCTGCACCCGCTAGAAGCCCACGCAGTAGCAGAATTAAAAAGCAATGGCCAAATCGAATACAAAAAGCAGTTCATGCTGCCCTGCGCTTGCATTCCCTTCACATTCTTGTGTGTGCGCAGTTGGCTTTGTGATAATGCACCACCCTCGAGTCACCACCCTACCCCATCCCCTTAGCTAGGGGGCTCGAGCTGTGGCTGTTACTATGTTGTGTATGATGTCACCAAGTATAGGAGTGATTGCGTTTCTAGAGTGGAGGGCTGTAAGTCTGCGTAAATAATACTGTTTGTGAGGTCCTCGTTTAGTATTTTTTTTGTTGCCACACAGACTGCGTAACATTCTGCAGTGAAGATGGATGCCCACTGTGGAAGTCGTACTGTTTTCTCCGAATTTCCTCGCACCACTGCGCTTCCTACGTAAACATCTGTTTTTGAACCATCAGTGCAAAAGTCAGTAAAACTACTGTATTTTTCTTCCAGTGTAAGGGATTCTTGTATCATATGTTGTTGTGGAGTTTGCTTTTTACGGAACTGTTTAGGAGTTAAATCGCAGATTGCAGGAAAATTGTACCACGGATGCAGTGGATCCCGTCTTCGAGCAATGCCAGGTAATGCACCTAGTACGCCGATATTTTGGCACATCTCTTTAAAAGGCAGGAGGAGTGGCCTTATAGCTAGCGGTTTTTTGTTAATCAGTGATCTATATGGGCACTTTGTGACTATGGGGTAACATAGATGTTTGGGCAGCGAACGGATTTTTAAAATGTACTAGCATGTGAGCATGGTTCTTCTGTCTGTAAGTGATGGCTCGTTGGTTTCTACATAAAGACTGTTTATGGGTGATGTTCTGTAAGCACCAGTGGAAAGACACAAACCTAAATTATGTACTGGATCCAGTTGTTTAAGGTATAATGGTCTCGCTGACCCGTACACTATACATCCATAATCAAGGGTAGAGCGTACTACAGAGCGGTAAGACTGCCCAGTCGGCACCCCGATGTTTTCGTGACAGTACTTTAAGTATCTTAAGGGATAGGGCGGCGTTCTTTTTCAGTGCATTTATATGAGGTAGGAAAGTGAGTTTTTTGTCAAAAGTTATGCCTAGGAATTTGAGCTCATTTTTTTACGGGTAGCTGTGTTTTATTCAGGTGTATGAAAGGGTCGGCCTGTAGGTCTCGTTTGAGCGAGAGAAGAACTGCCACTGTTTTCTGTGTGGAAAACTGGAAACCGTTCTCATCTGCCCAAGTCATTAGCTTATTCAATGTCAGCTATATTTGTCTCTCGCATGTTACCAGGTTTGAGCATGTGCAGGCTATTTGCAGATCGTCAACATAAACTGAATACATAATGGACTTCGGAATTACTTTGGCTATGGAATTCACTTTTATAACAAAGAGCGTAGTGCTTAAAATACACAACTGAGGTACTCCATTTTCTTGAACGAAGTTCCTTGAGAGGGTTGAGCCTAGGCGTACGTGAAAGGAACGGTTGGACAGGAAATCATTTAGGCAGTTTAACATCCTGCCACGGATGCCAAGCTCTGCTAGGTCACGAAGGATCCCGAACATCCAGGTTGTGTCGCATGCCTTCTCGAGGTCGAAAAAGACGGTAACACAGTGCTGTTTGTGTATAAAAGCTTCTCGGACAGTATTTTCCAGGCGAGCTAAATGGCCTGTTGCCGAGCATGCTTTTTTAGATCCGCACTGATGGATGTCAATAAGTTCGCGGAATGGAAGGAGAAAAGTTAGTCTTATATTCAGCACACTTTCAAAAGATTTAGCGAGGTAGCTGGTAAGGGCTATTGGCCTGTAACTACTGGGGGATGTTGGTTGCTTTCCAGGTTTCAGGAATGGTACGGTAACTGTTTTCTTCCAGGCTTCCGGTAGTTTTCCGAGCACCCATATTTTGTTAAAAATTTTCATCGGTGCTGTTGTTGGAAGTCTATGTTTCTCCGCTGCGTGTTTATATTTTAAAAATGATTCTGTGTAACGCGATGAACTTGAAATGTTTGAGAAATGTTCACCTAAGATGTCTGCTTGTTCCTCTATACGTGTTACGTATCCAGAGCTGTTAAGAAAGGAATTGTGAGAGGAGAAAAGCTTCCGTTAAGTTTGCGGACTTGTTCCCACATTTGTTTGGATGTAACCGAACTATTTATGAATGATACGTAGTTCCTCCATGATGTTTTTTCAGCATTACGAGGGATTTAGCCGTGCTTTTGCTCTCACCCTTTTAAAATATATGAAATTTTCATGAGTTGGGTATCTTAGGAAATCTCCCCAGGCTTTATTTTGTTCCTTTTTCGCTTCCCGGTATTCTTGTGTGTACCAGACCTTGTTGTTCTGTCGTACTATTCCTGACGATTGAGGAATAGCTTGGCGCGCAGCAGCAATAATGCAAGTTGTAAAAATTTCGTTGAGTTTGTCATCGTTCAGATTGTTCGGAGATACTTTCTCCAGACTGGCCTTTTCTCGAAACAGTTGCCATTCAGATAAGAGTAGCTTCCAGCGGAGTGGTCTGCTTGGGATGGCTGATGGTGATGTTGAAAAGTTGATCACGACGGGAAGGTGATCGCTTCCGCACGGGTTATTAAGATCATCCCACTTAAAATCGGTGAAAATAGATGGAGAACTAAAAGACAAATATATGCAAATCATTTTTCCTGATGCTGGAGAGCAATATGTGGGTTTTCCTGTATTGAGTAGGCAAACATTATTGCACAGAATAAAATCTTCTATTATACGGCCCCTAGTGTCTGCCTGTTCACTCCCCCAAAACGGGGAGTGCGCATTGAAATCCCAAACTGCCAGATAAGGCTCTGGTAGCTGATTAAAAAAGTCATTATAGGTGATGGAGTGTTACTGTGAGGCGTGGCTGAAGATATACCGAGCTTACGGTAATTGTTTTAAAGCTATGGACGGTGACTGCAACCGCTTCATAATTCGTCTGGAGCTTGATTTCATGGGTTGCGACACCGCGCTCAACTACAACAGCGACACCTCCATAGAGCCTAGTCGCCTGCTTGTGCAATGGTCCCAAGTTGGTCTCCTGAAGGCGCAGTGCTGCAGGAGACAGAGAATGTAAGAGATCTGTTGCATCACTAAAGTCATTTAAAATTCCAGTGCAGGTCCAGTGCATAAGGAACTCCATGATAAATTTGGGCGGGGGGGGGGGGGGGGGATGTATTCAGAGCCTCAGGTCCCTCATTGTTGAGGGCCTGTTATCGTGGTTTTGTCTTTTTTTTTTCGGTCAAGAGAGCTCCGCCACCGCTGCGGCAAAGGCGAGCTCTGACCCGTATCCATCGCCTCAGTAGAGGCGCTGGAGTTCCGCGGGGAACCCACGGGCAGGGGGGCTGTGGACTTCTCCCGAACGGGGGAAGCCTTGCGGGCTGCCGACTAGGTGGTGGGCGGGCCCTTTTTCGTGGACGGCATAGCAGCTCTCGCCGCGTCTTCCGGAGGCGCGGATGGCCCTGCCTCAGCCTCACTAGGTGTGAGCTGGATATCTGCCGTAGACCGGTGCGGTGTGCCGCGCTCACGCACCACATCGACGAAGTTTGTGTGGGAGGTGAAGGAGAAAGTGTCATGTGTCATTGCATAACGCATTCTTGCCTCTTTAAATGCTGCATTCTCTTGGGTCATTTATGGTAATTATTTTCTTTTCTTTCTTTCATGCAGGGCACGACTTTGAATAAGCAGCGTGGTCGCCTTCGCAGTTTGCGCAGCGCGGCGCAGCATCGCAGTCGTTTGATTGGTGAGCATTGGAGGCACATTTGGAGCAGGCATCGCGGCCGCGGCGCTTTGGGAGCCGTGGCCAAACCTCTGGCATTTGAAGCGGCGTCGAGGGTTAGGTATATACGGACGGAGATGTTTGCGTATCCCACCTCTATTGACTCAGGCAGGGTGCAGGAGGCAAAGGTCAGGACCAGGTGTTTTGTCGGAATTTGTATTTTTTACGGATTTTGATTCTATGTACATTAGTCACATTGTGATCTAACAATCCTTCGAGCATTTCTTCTTCGGTTAGTTGCAGAAAGTCATTGCCAGAAATGACACCTCGTACTGTGTTTAAAGATCTGTGTGGCGTCACGAAGACAGGGATACCACCAAAGGTTTCGGTGTTTTCCAGCTTTGAAATCTGAATGTCATCGAGCAGTTCGAGTAAAAGGTCGCCACTAGCTAGTTTTGCCACTTTATACTTAGGGCCGAGAGAATCTGTGAGGACTTTTGATACTAGAAACGGGGTTATTAATCTGGCTGGCTTTTCTTTTTGTTCGCTATGAACGATGTGATACTTTGGGAACGTTGTTTTCTATTTGCTGAAAAACTGAGAGGTGACATCAGTCCGCCCTCTTTTCTGAGGGCGATCATTTGAAAGGAGAGAGGCAGCCATAAAAAAGTCTGTTCTTCGGCCATGGTGCCAGCCACACACCACAGAGCCCATCAAGGGGGCGGGACAGGAACTTAAAAGTAAGCCCTGCCCACGCCAGCTGTACACCGCTGCTATAACCAAATATGGGCAACTCAGAGTAGTTACGCCACACAAAGTTAACCCTCGCCGCCAGGAAAGAAAGGCAAATACAAGAAGTGGGTAGGGGACAGGAGAATTGTGAGACAGAGATAGGAAAGTTAAAGATGGAGAGGAGGATAGGAAAAGGCGACTGCCGATTCCCCCCGGTCGGGTCAGGCCGGAGGTGCCGTCTACAGGAAGCTGGGGCCAAAGTGGTGTGTTGCCTCCGCCGATAGGCCTAACGCTCGGCTTTGGTTCAACCACCAGGATCCCCTTTTCCCCGGACACGGCGATGCCACGCACGGCTAAGCGCGGGTGCTGGGGTCCGTGGTGACGCACTGTTCACCATCATCCCCCTGCGGGGATGTCCCTGCGGATGCTCGGGAACCCGTGGTGTCGCCACTCACCAACATCTGCATGAAGCAGATGCCCCTGCGGGGTGCAAACGTGAAAAGAAGCTTGATCGAAAGCATTGTTTTTGGTCTCCCGGGTGTGTGCTACGACTGGTTACGATACAACGAAGTCGACGCGGTAATTCATTGCAAGTGTATGTTTTGATGTTCAGGAACTTCAGACCTCGGGCCGCTAAAAGTAGAAGTCTTGATGTTCGTGCACGAAGAACAACAGAAGGCATGGATACGCGTTGTAAAATATTTGGCTTCCAGTCTGCATTCAAGGGTAATGTTCTCCGTACGTCATCAAAACGTTCCTAAATTCTTGGTTAGGTTAGGTTAGGTTAGGTTAGGTTAGGTTAGGTTAGGGACCACCAAAGTTCACCGCAGCTCTGGCAACCTCAATCAGGATGCCGACCGACCTTAACAGCATTACCGCGAAGGGCTCACGTGCATACTGAAACTCTAGGGAATGGGAAAAAAGGATTAGATACGCATATGTGAATAACTTTCGTGTGCGAAGGTCATTGCATGCATCAGTCACTGAATAAGGGGTGTTGTGTGAGGAACACGAGCACACAACGGCATCTATAACATGCACGCATATTGCGCATGTATGTGTGTGCCTGCTGTTTTTGTCTTGCACAGAAACATGCGCGCAGTTACCACCTACAATATACTTTCGAACGCGGCAGGTAGCACAGACGTTGCGCGCGTTAAGCGGTCCTTCCAGCGGAAATACATCCCGTTGTAAAACTGTCGTTTGATTTACTTCCTATCGCTCTTAACGTAGCAAGGTTCGGTATGTTTTCTTTTTTTACTATACATTCTAGCTGGACCAGCCTTGCTCAATGCGCATACAGATATCTTTGCCAGAACATAAATTACAGCTTCTTCTGCGGTCATGTAATTCTCCTATAGAGCCCCAGAAGAAATGGAAGCATCTCCCCGATGGAAATCTATTAACGCTGCGGCAAAGAGAAGTCTGAAACGCAAACAAAATTGCGAAAATATCAACTGCTGGACAGAAAAAGACCCGCCGCGGTGGCTCAGTGGTTAGGGTGCTCGGCTACTGATCCGGAGTTCCCGGATTCGAACCCGATCGCGGCTGCTGCGTTTTTATGGAGGAAAAACGCTAAGGCGCCCGTGTGCTGTGCGATGTTAGTGCACGTTAAAGATCCCCAGGTGGTCGAAATTATTCCGGAGCCCTCTACTACGGCACCTCTTTCTTCCTTTCTTCTTTCACTCCCTCATTTATCCCCTCCCTTACGGCGCGGTTCAGGTGTCCAACGAGATATGAGGCAGATACCGCGCTATCTCCTTTCCCCAAAAAAAACAATTATTATTATATGGACAGAAAAAGCGTGCGTCTTCCAGTAACGCTTCCAAAAGGTGGTCTTCGCACCTTCGAAACTTCGTCCTTTCATGTATATAAGATCTCATTTTCCTCGGCGCGTTTCAACTGTCTTGTCCACTTCCTGTCTTGTCCGCGTTTCCGTTGTATGGATCGCGTTTCATTTGGCGTGATAATACATGCTAGTGTTCGGAGTTTGTGCAACGCCAATAAAAACATTTTACTTTTCAACTGAATAGAAAGCATGCATGCGATGTCAGTGAACGCAGAGGGTGGTCGAGATTGATCTGGATCCCTTCACTACGGCGTATTTCACAACCCACACGAAGCTTCGGGATATCAAACTTACCTAGGCATACCATACCATACCTTACCGTACCATACCATACCATACCATACCATACCATACCATACCATCACCATCATGAGCCTGACTACGCCCACTGCAGGACAAAGGCTTCTCCCATATCTCTTCAATATAGCCTACAACACCATACTATACCATATTATACCATATCATACCGTACCATACCGTGCCACACCCTACCATGCTATACCTTACCATACCACACCATACCATATCATACCGTCCAATCACTCCAATGCAAAATGTCATTCTGATTTATCTCCATTTTAATCGAAGCTTCGTGCGGTCGTTTGTTCCAGCCTCACTATTCCTCACCTTCGGTGCCGTTCAAATTACAAAGCGCATATTTAGTGTCCAATGTAAGCAGTTAGTAGGTTGTGGTCGAATCGATCAACAACTCGATGCAGAAACGATGTTAAACGAATGCCGATGTCAAACGTTGTCAAACATTGATGCTAAACGCTTAGAGGAAACCTCCAAAGTGGAACAGCATTCATGCAAGCAGTAAATTTACCACTGATATCAGCACCGCTTGCTGTCACCAAGAGAGCTCGTCAACTCTGCTTTGCGGTTGTTTTAGCTGATAGGTCGAAGGCTTGGCGGTGGTGTTCCCGAATTCGAACATCAAATCAGCATTAGCTTTCATTCAATTATGAAAATTAAGGTTGCCTCCTGAAGAAAGAAATATTTCAATTGTAACCACATGGCTGCGTTAATGTGAGCGTGAATGCAGTGTGAATGGTAGTTATTCAAATCATTTCCTGCTAAAAACGTGCTACCAAAAGTTTATACACTATATGATGGACAATGCGCAGAAATTTCGTTGCATCATCAGAGACAATTAATTATCAATGACAGTGCAATTTATCGAAGTTTTTTTACAGACAACGTCTGTGGATTATCACAGATTCTTGGAGCTACTATATGCAGTTATACAGATAATATGTACGTTAAGTGTCTAAAAAGCTATTGCTGGGTCCACCGATATGCACCGCTACACGACCAGCACTATTTCTTTATAGACCGCTTTCCTCATCTTTGTCCATGACCTTGTACATTGACATTTTGTGCGTTGTTTAAAATTTATAGAAGACAGTAACCCAATTAAAATAATTTTGCTCTGAAAATAATTTTAAGTGATGAGCACCACTTTTTGCATGATCCTCATATGTAGGCGTCAGAGCTGGGTGATTATAGTGCCTCGCAAGTGAAACCAGAAAAGGAGTGTTCGTAAAATTGTTTTACCTTTCAACTTAAATCTGTGAAATCCACCTCAGATATTTCTCTTTATCTGAAAACGTCCTGGTCCATTTACCCTCTGATGACAACAATAACAACGAAGACAAAGATGACGGCAGTGGTCAGTCGGTCTGAATGTGCGACGCTAGACAACATCGTCCGTGATAAGAAAACACACACTGCCGGGTGCATTTGGAAGACGGAGGGCCCTAACAATAACAACGGGGACAATGAGTCGCTGGAATGGGGTATTCGTCAGCGCCGATCGACTGGCAGCGAGGAAACACGACGATACGACAGTGACACGTATCACCGGTGACTGTTAAGATTACAATAAGATTACAATGAGGGGAAAAAACGGAGCTTTTGTCTCGGTATGACAGTTCCTGAGCTCCTCAGGTGTCGACAGTTCATGGCCTTAGGCTTTCGAGCGTAGACTTGAAAAAACGTCGCTCAGTCGCCCTTCATGTATTTACATGTTATTTACGATACGATACAACAGTACGGCAGCCTTTTTACATAAGCCCGTCTTTCGGTTGTCGAGAGAGAGAGACGTGGTTGCACGGCGCGGGTTATGGAATCGAATGCGTGTCCCAAGCTTGTCATGCGCGGAGCGTGTTCAAGGAGGCACTTCGTCGTCTGTCGGTGCGGGATCTGGCACGCGAGGAACCTTTTCTCGACTCTCGGGACGGCTGACTTTCGAGCTGTACGGGGAGCGCTCGGGAACTTCTCTGCAAGTTCACCCGAACACCGCCCGGAAACCAGGGCAAACCCCGAACTTGAAGGCCGAACACAATGCCGAACTTATCCGTTAACTTCATAACTTTTCCGTCAGAACGGTAGTGAGCGGAAAATAACTGCAGAAGAGTGGGAATCTGGGTCAGTCGGTGCATGAAGAAGAGGAGAACCATTCAATTCAATTCAATTCTTTTATTTTTCCAGAAGTAATAGATCCTGGAAAGGGTCAAGAGCTAAAAGCTGTCTCGACAGCTTGACTAGGCCCATGACCCCTTCTACAAGGCAGTAGTGGTTTACAACAACAGGACGAATGAAAATTCTATAAGCATTTTTCATTAGTATGCATGGTGACAATTGTATCAGTACCACTTTAGTGCGCTTGCTGCAAAAAGAATGTGCTTTCTTAGATCGCCGGCGGTAGATACGCTGATTATCTACGCTTTGTTATTTCCGGAATGTGAAGATTGTTGTGCCGCGCATGCCCTTGTTAGCCTTGCTGGGAGGTTGCTGTTTTCATTAAAGCACTGTTGCTAGAAAAAAAATCCAGTCGTCATGGTGATGACGAACCAACAAAGCAGCTTATTTTTCCGATTCCTTAAACCCCACGGTCATCACCGCAGCCTCTCGCACAGCTTAAGTTCGAACTGATAGCCTCCCAAGCTGAGTGTTGAAAATAGTAGTCTTATTCACCTTGCTGGTTATAAACGCTTGGGGCCACTACTGCTGCTGCTGCGGCCGTGTTCAAAAGATTAAAGGGTTTGACTTCGTCGCTAATGACAGTTTTACGTAGCCGCACACAAAGGTGAGAAAGCGGTCAAACGAGTCACTCAGGCTGATGTAGAGCGGGAGAGCGCTATGGCGCGTCAAACAGCGAAAGCAGCGAGGGACGCTGAGCGCGCTTCCCATCCCGGACACAGAAGCGGTTGAACGTTGCGACACGCAAAGCACCAAAAGCGGCGCAGGAAGCCGAGCACGTTGTCCATTTAAGGAAAGGGTCCGAAGACGGAGGCTTCTCAAGCCGCGACAGCAGCCAGAGAGACACCATGCACGTTGCTTGGCCTGGAGAAAAGAAGCGGGCGGAGATGGGGCATGCTCAGCAGCCAGGGGCCATGCGCCGCCCTTGAATGCAACGTCTCTCCTGTATTTCTACCTGCTGGTCCGGATCATGAGAGGAAAATAACCAGAAAATAAGAATGGGGTGGGAGCGCATATGACAGGTTCTCTCACATCATGAATGGCAGTTTGCCGATATCCCCGAAGAGAAAAGTATACAACAGCTGTAACTTACCGGAACTGACCTATGGGGCAGAAACGTGGAGGCTAACGAAAAGGGTTCAGCTTAAGTTAAGGACGCAGCAGCTATGCAAAAAAAAAATGATAGGTGTAACGTTAAGAGACCGGAAGCGGGCAGAGTGGGTGAGGGAACAAACGCGTGTTAATGACATCCTAGTCGAAACCAAGAGGAAGAAATGGGCATGGGCAGGGCATATAATGCGAAGGATAACCGCCGGTCTTTAAGGGTAACGGAGTGGATTCCAAGAGAAGGCAAGCGTAGCGGGGGGCGGCAGAAGGTTAGGCCGGCGGATGAGATTAAGAAGTTTGCGGGGATACGGTGGCCGCCGCTCACAAAGGACAGGGTTAATTGGAGGGAGATGGAAGATGCCTTTGCTCCTCAGTGGGCGTAGTTAGGTTGATGATGATGATGATGAATGGTACCGTAACTGAGATCAAGAAAAGTAAATGAGCGTGGGCAGTGCACGTAATCTGGTGAACATACAACCGATAACGGAGCGGATTCCAAGGGAAGGAGAACGATGCAGAGGGCGACCGAGTGTCAAGCATTGAATCAGAATAGAAATAAGGTTTGCAGCGATAGGATAGTCGCGGCTGGCACAGGACAGGGTTCATTGCATGGAGGTTAGTGGAATATTCCTTTTCCCTGCAGGGCGTAGTTAGGCCGATGATGATGCCGACGATGACAAGCATCACCTCCTGGTATTGCTTGCCTGGTGCTCGGTCTCCTCTGGGGTAAAATGTTTGGCACAAGGGTCCTTCACCAAACCGTTGTTGGACGCAAGGAAACAATGATAATGACTGTTGCGCTGAATGCAAAGCACTCCAGAAGCCTTCGTCAAGCACTGTCAGCGCGAGTTGGTCACAGCGTAACAAACGCGTCATCTACAGCCCCGCGCGAGACCGGCCCATTCCAACATCTCGAGGCCGAAAGTGTCGCTGGAAGCCGCGTACGCGGTAGCAGCAGGACGAATGAAAAGAACACGGCGACGTAGATGACGATCAAGAAGCCGGTCATCGGGCAGCGCCAGCCAGGCCAGCCAGGGGCCAACCCGCACGACTCCGTGTCTCGGCCGACCGAGAAAACGGTCGACCTCCATTCTTCTTCTCCCAGGGGGTGAGGAAGAGGAGGATCGCTGAAGCCACAAGCCGAGGAGGCGCCCGGGTTTTTCCTCGCCTCCGCCCCGCCACTACGTACCTCGTCGGCTACCGCTCGGCCATCTTTCTCGGGGGGAAGGCCGGCCCCGAGGCGAGAGGCCTGGTCACACTCCGCGGTGTGCCCTCGCTTCCGCCCCGCTGACCGTGTCGAAGAGAGGGAACCGGCGAAGCAAAAAAGGAGCGACGATCGAGTGGCCCCCGTGGGCCGAAACAAAAAGTGGGCTTCCCGAAACCGGAATTCGCCTCGATGCCCGCTCTCTGGCATGTGGCGACGCCGCCCCGACCGGAGGCTCGATCGGTGTACTCAACACCGCGAGCGCGAGATTGTAAACGCAGGAAGCAGAGAGAGGAGGCACAAAACTGAGCGAGTGACATAGCATTACCTGGATGGGACGAAGCGTTCAGAGCAATGCACACAATTACCACGTTGCATCTTTTCCTTAGTTATGAGGCACTGGGCGCACGTACGGGCAAGTGTGGCAACAAGGGAGCTATGCGGAGCAAATTGTGCGCCTGCACAGTTCTATACTTGATTTTGTCCCATACCTTTGTACTTCAATTAAGTAAGCAATTTCTTTGAGCGGCGTTTAGGTGGATGCTAATGAGTAATCACTAATTTACTTGAAATTACTCCGTCTTGGAGGGTTCCCCTAAATACATTGGGTCTTTGCGTTTGCTGCTCTTCTCGTGAAAAGCGCGCGCGATATCAATCAGCACTGTTTTCCTGTGTGAGGGGAAAGCGTTCTTTATTACACTGCGTACACTGTCTGCTGAGTAACTGTGCTTCTCGACGGGTCTCTGCCAAAGCGACATTGGCCGGCTGCCGAGCAAAGGGCAAATGCAGTTTCCTAGTTGGTAGCCAGCCTGACCGACAAATAATTCTCGGCCGAATGGTGGAGTACGGTTGGCCAAGTCGGCCAACGCACCCGGCCCAAGCATGCGCTTCGGACTCTGCTGACTACGTCGGCGTGACGTCGGGCCCGCCAGACACCAGCCAGGCTCAACTAAATCTGTGCACTAAATCAGTAACTGATGTCGTTTATATTTCGTTTCGCTTTACCCTTCGTCATACACTGCTACTTTCATAAAAAATTCAGTTAAACGCTTAAGAAGCCTTCACTGATAGCTCTGCAGAAGCCCTGCTCTTGCATTTTATGAAGAAATTGTCTTGATATGCTAGCTAAGATTTCATACCTTTATGCGCTTAATACGAAGGCGTGCTGTAGGAGGTGAATAGCTGCAGACCTACAGACCTGTTGCTGACGCAAGGCTTCGTTTCTTTCTGTGCGTTTCATATTGCAGCGTGGCCTTTGTAATGTAGATCGACCATAGCAAATTACGTTAAGTGATTTCGTTCTCTTGACAGTGCGTGCTGGCAAAACAGCTTAAATGCTGCCAGCTTTTTAATAATGACCTCTGTTATGCCTAAAGTCGCTATCTATACATTCTAATAGTATAAACAAACTCTAATAGGGTACCCTATACAAATAAAGCCATGACCAGTTTCCGCTACTGGATACTGCCTAGAGTTTTCCAGGGTTATGCACGGGCAAAAAAACGGCCGGTGATTGGCAAAGTCGGCAATGCGGTGGCTGTACGCGTCAACGCGAGGTCATCTGCCGACGAATGACCAGTCTATGGCCAATATTCATACCCATGGATGCTCGATCCAGGTTAGACGACCGGGCTCGGCCCAAGGAGATCTGATTGCTCGCGCCCATCTTCGGCTCGGGCCCCAGTTTTATTGCTTGGGTTAATAATAATAATAATTGGTTTTTGGGGAAAGGAAATGGCGCAGTATCTGTCTCATATATCGTTGGACACCTGAACCGCGCCGTAAGGGAAGGGATAAAGGAGGGAGTGAAAGAAGAAAGGAAGAAGAGGTGCCGTAGTGGAGGGCTCCGGAATAATTTCGACCACCTGGGGATCTTTAACGTGCACTGACATCGCACAGCACACGGTCGCCTTAGCGTTTTGATGATTTATTTTTCATTCTTTTTACAGTTCCACAATGTAAACCCCTCATGTAAAGCCCTCAAGGGCCCTTGAGGTATCTATAATAAATAAATAAATAAATAATTTTTGTCAAACATACCCATTTCGCCCCCGCTCCCTCACCCGAACTCTATCAGCACTGCAGGCGGTATTAGGCAGTGACTAGAGGCGTTCCTGCTACCCCTTAAATCGAGGTCTGATTGATTGCTTGATTTCTACGGTCGAAAGTAGCGCAGACGGCTACGAGACATGCCCTATAGTGCGCAGAGATTCGATTTGGCCGGGCGCTCACCCCTGATCTCTCCCCCCTCCCGTTTTTCTGATTTCATATCGCGGCTTCCGTGCGCTCTAGAGATTTCTGCGTCCACATCATCGGCCCGCGTCATGGAGGGCGTGTCACTGAAAGGAAGGAACCTGAAGGGGAAAGGGCTAAATCGAAAGCGGACTTTCAGCCCGCCGCGGTGGCTCAGTGGCTAGGGCGCTCGACTACTGATCCGGAGTTCCCGGGTTCGAACCCGACCGCGGCGGCTGCGTTTTTATGGAGGAAAAACGCTAAGGCGCCCGTGTGCTGTGCGATGTCAGTGCACGTTAAAGATCCCCAGGTGGTCGAAATTATTCCGGAGCCCTCCACTGCGGCACCTCTCTCTTCCTTTCTTCTTTCACTCCCTCCTTTATCCCTTCCCTTACGGCGCGGTTCAGGTGTCCAACGATATATGAGACAGATACTGCGCCATTTCCTTTCCCGCCAAAACCAATTATTAGTTCCCGGGTTCGAACCCGACCGCGGCGGCTGCGTTTTTATGGAGGAAAAACGCTAAGGCGCCCGTGTGCTGTGCGATGTCAGTGCACGTTAAAGATCCCCAGGTGGTCGAAATTATTCCGGAGCCCTCCACTACGGCACCTCTTCTTCATTTCTTCTTTCACTCCCTCTCTTATCCCTTCCCTTACGGCGCGGTTCAGATGTCCAGCGATATATGAGACAGATACTGCGCCATTTATTATTATTATTATTATTATTATTATTATTATTATTGCGCTCGCCAGGCATACAGCCCCTTCCTTCTTCCCGAAAGCCTTGTTTTTCGCGCAGAGTTGACTCAACTGAGGGGCGCACGTGCGAGACGAGAGGCGCGAAAAAGAGGAACGGGAAGGAGGAATGAAAAGAAGAGAAGCAAAAATAAAAAAAATATACCCGACCAGCAGCGGACTTCTCGCTCCACGAAACACCGCGGAAAGAAAATGCTTCGGTGCAAACCAGAGCGCGCGCGAATAAGCCTCGCGAATGTAGGTTTGGATGCCGGCAGCTGCCTCCTCTGCGCGTTTCGGAGGCAACGCACCAGTGACGCGAGCAGTCGTTCCGCCACGGGCTTGGGAACTGCGCCGACTGAATGGGAAGCGATCTCTGGCCTCGCACAACTTGAGAAACAGCGTCCCACGGACACATATATAGCCGACGGTGCATCGAGGCATGCAAAAGCACGACTCAGCAATTTCCTCACAGCTACCTCACACTCTGCTGTATATATAGTTGCTTCAGCAGTGTCAACTACTGCTGCGGTGCGGAAACGAATGTTCATCACCTTTACATATATGTATGTCCCTATATTGTGTGCGCGCAAGCTGTCCAGTGTGTGTGTGTGTGTGTGTGTGTGTGTGTGTGTGTGTGTGTGTGTGTGTGTGTGTGTGTGTGTGTGTGTGTGTGTGTGTGTGTGTGTGTGTGTGTGTGTGTGTGTGTGTGTGTGTGTGTGTGTGTGTGTGTGTGTGTGTGTGTGTGTGTGTGTGTGTGTGTGTGTGTGTGTGTGTGTGTGTGTGTGTGTGTGTGTGTGTGTGTGTGTGTGTGTGTGTGTGTGTGTGTGTGTGTGTGTGTGTGTGTGTGTGTGTGTGTGTGTGTGTGTGTGTGTGTGTGTGTGTGTGTGTGTGTGTGTGTGTGTGTGTGTGTGTGTGTGTGTGTGTGTGTGTGTGTGTGTGTGTGTGTGTGTGTGTGTGTGTGTGTGTGTGTGTGTGTGTGTGTGTGTGTGTGTGTGTGTGTGTGTGTGTGTGTGTGTGTGTGTGTGTGTGTGTGTGTGTGTGTGTGTGTGTGTGTGTGTGTGTGTGTGTGTGTGTGTGTGTGTGTGTGTGTGTGTGTGTGTGTGTGTGTGTGTGTGTGTGTGTGTGTGTGTGTGTGTGTGTGTGTGTGTGTGTGTGTGTGTGTGTGTGTGTGTGTGTGTGTGTGTGTGTGTGTGTGTGTGCGCGCGCGCGCGCGTGTGTGTGGGTGCGTGTGTGTTCAGTCATCTCTTACCCTGACGAAGGACGGTCCACCGTCCAAAACTATTGGGCAAATAAACCAAGATAATCGTACCAGTTGTGACCCTCTCAGCAACGCAGACTACTATATATATATATACGCTTGAAAGAAAACAGACGTGGTCAAGAAACACTACTTTTTTGACGTTACGGCCTTCTCAAGAAGGCCGGTCCCCGGCCGAAACGTGAACAAAAGTATGTTTCTTCACCACGACGTCTGTTTTCTTTCAAGTGTATCGCCAACCACCTAGCTCTAGGAACTTTTTCTATCCATATATATATATATATATATATATATATATATATATATATATATATATATATATATATATATATATATATATATATATATATATATATATATATATATATATATATATATATATATATATATATATATATATATATATACATATATATATATATATATATATATGTATATATATTACGAGTGAAGCATGCCTTTACAGCGCCTCTTCATCTCCATGTGCCACAGTTGCCACAAATAAAGGTAGAAAAAAAAAGCGCATGCGGTCTTACGGCAGCCGCGAGTTCAACGAAAGCTACGCGCCGACACTTCCTCGTCCAAAGCGCAGACTCCCGAGTGAAGCATGAACTGCGCTGAGGAAAAACAAAGGAGAGAAAGAGAAGATTGCGGGACGCACCTGTCGACTCTTCCTCCGCGCAAGTCCAAAACTAATCCAAAGTGGACGACAGGAACGCTTCTTCAAGCTCTGGCCGCCGGACGACACACAAGCACTTCACTTTGCATAGAGATGGATCCGGACAGGGCGCAGAGTGTGTGGCGGCAGCGGTGTGATATTCTCCGAGGCTTCCTTCGTCGGGGCGATGATTCTCCCCGGGTCCGAGTTGGCGGCGGCGGTCCTTTAGTCGAAGCTTCCACCGTGGGATACGCGCCACCACCACGCAGTGCGTACACCTCCGCCGAAACTAGAACAGCGCCAGATCTTTGAACTTGTCCGGTGGCTTTCCCGTTAGGTTTTCTCTCTCTCTCGCTGTCTCTCCCTCCTCTACATAGTCGCTCTATGCTTCCCTCCCCTCTCCCTGCGAGTGGAAGATATAATGAGAGAAAGGAGGACGCAGTGGAGAGAGAACACGCAGACACGGCCCGAAACCCAGTTATTCTTCTTTATATATAGCATCCACCACCTGACTTCGTGTCCTTCCCGAACTCAGCCAGAAACGAAAATCTACGAGGAAAGAGAATTGCACTTAGGCTATGCAAACCACGTTATCAGCGCAGAAAAGCGAGTGGGGTTTACCCATTCGTTGCGCACTCAAGTCTGGCCCGAAGCACGATGCTTGTGTTAACTGGCTGGTCGGCTAGTTCAGTGAATTTCCAGCAATAATTATTCGATATAAAAAGGCACCACATGACTATTCTTGCGATGACAGACGATTCCACGGTGCCGTAAACGTTGGCTCATTGAGATTGTCAATGAGCGTTCGGATAGTCTAGCTTGTTTCCAAACTGCGGCAAAGTGTACATGGTAAACTACTGAGCGGCTCCTTGCCTAGCATAAAATTATTTCTTAGTGAACTCATGACAGCGCACGAAGACGCCGAGCAGACGACGCCAGCGCGCGCGACCGCCGCACAAACGCGCGCATGCGCTTTTCGGGGCGCCAATGTTGCCGTGCTCTACCTCGGACACGAGGAGCGGTTCATTGGAGAGAGATGCAAGATCATCGCGATGCGACGAAGTGCCTGATAGGGAGGGTTACGTCGGTTTCTTGTGTTCTGGAGTGGCTGTTGTGCGTATTTACAGCGCACAGAAATTAAAAGATAAGAACATGGGCTTTCAACTGCACAGATGCGGCTGCCGCGACCAAGCGCCGCTCTCTCGCAGGGGTTGCTTGCGTCACGACCAGCTGAGCTTTCGGTGCTTTCGGCGAGCCGCAGATGCCGACAGCAGCGGCAGGCAACGACAGCAAGCGCACGAGCGCAGCCGCGACGTTGGCCTTATCGTGTTCGCGCGCAGCGCCGATTATGTGGCGTTTGCGGCACTGTAAACGTTGACACATCTGCTTTTTGTCGCACGTACTACTGCGTGCGCGCTGCGGGCGAACGTGCGGAGAGAGCAGCGTCTTGACGCTCGTGAGGCTGCAACCAGACTACCGACTGTTGAGCCCGAAGCAGCAGCAAGCTAGAAAAACGAGCCGAGCTGCGGAACTTGTTTACGCGTCCGATTTGTCGGGAGCGATAACCTCCCGGCGGAAGAGCGGCGATGTCAAACCTCTACAACCCAATAACTGCTTGCCTAAAAAAGGTAAGGCAATGCATTTTTTTCCCCGCTCTACCGGCTACTGTGGTCGAAGCTTGCAAGCAAGGTCTACAGCGTTTCGTAATGTGGTAATCTGAAATAACGCGACGAATTTTCATGCTGCAGCCTGGACGGGAGGATGCCAACGCCGTCGAGGAGCACGCGAAGGACGACGAAAGTAAGTCGGCATGCGGATGTAGCTATATCTGATGTAAACAGCAAAAAGCGGAGCAGCACCTGCCACGCAGCGCTGACGCACTTGGTTCGCGCGAATTCGTATGAAGCGACCTCGTGTCAGAGGCGGCGCTTGGCCGCCACGGTCTACCCACGGTACTGCCGCATCGTTCGTTTAGGCTCCGTATCGCATCCGCTGGCATTGTTACGGGAATCGCCTGTAGCATCCAAGCAAAACGAAATCTTTGTTGACGGGTGCGCACAGTAAAATTGGCCGCCAGTACTTGCGCCTACGCCAAGAGAGTTGCGTGCACGCATGGATCGCCACTTGTGGACGATCGGAAGGACGCATGCTCTTACGTCCATGGGCGCGTAATTGCTGTTTCGGTGCCAGAGTCGTTTACGCATTTATACTTGAAACGCAGAGAAGACGGATGCCAGTCCGAATGCAGCTCCCGCCGGCTGGATTCAGGGCATTACTTCTGGCGTCTACAACGTTGGTGCGGGTGGAGCGAGATGGGTAGCGTCGACGACGTACAACGTAGGAGCCACCGTCCTAGGCACTGGGTCTCAACTCGTTCGCAAAGTCGGGACCCGTAAGGACAAGACCAAGAACGAGTGACACGCGCAGAAGCAAGAGCAGCTGATCAGAGGAGGAGACAAGAGTCGATGTTCTACCTGTCCACGCGGATAGCATCACGAGTTGTTTCGGGCGGCATTCAGTGCAAGGAAGATACGGCAGCATTTTATTCTCATGTTATGCCCTTACATTGCTAACAGAGTGCTGTGAATGCTGATGCATGTTCAACATGGTTTGTAATGAAATGTGCCGTGGCTCGCTCATTGCTAAAGGTGAAGAAGGGCTGACATACAAGTGGATCAAGTTGGCATTAGTCTTGTGCTGGCCATATGAATGCATGTTCAATTTGCTTGAAATATGGAGCACTTCCCAGTGGCGGTGCTTGTAAATTGCGTAACTGTTTTGAGGTGTACTGGATGTTGCAGCTGGCTTTTCTAGCTGCAGTTTCGTTCACACGGTGTATACTATATGCCTGTTAATTCACTTTTAAATATGGCATGCTTGCGTGAAAGCCCATATGACCAGTGTGCCTTATAGAAAACACTGTGTTCTTATCCTGGCACGCTCCATGCAGTTTTGCCAATCATGTGGAGACACTTTTTCATGGGCATTGCTTAGATGTTGCTGCTCCTGCACATTTTACAGCTTACATCACCTTCATCTCTCATTTGGTCAATAGCCCACAATGATGGGCTTTTGAACAGTAGTCTGTTGTCTGCGGGGCTTGTGCATTTGTCGGGTGGCAGGTTTAACACTATCTTGTACAGCATATTTTTCTCAACCTTTGACATGCAAGGTCTGCATATATGTTGCATGTGGCTTTTTTTTATCAGGTTCGTGTTGGCTTGCAAACTCTCTTTCAAGCAAACTTCTATGCTCCCCCCGTAAAACAAATTATCAAGAACGCAGTCACGTTATGATAATTCAACATGCTGAGGAAATCGCGCTAAGTGCTACAGAACAACGTGACCATAGACACACGAAGCGCGTACTAGTTGGTGTTTCATACTGAGGAAATTGCACAAAGTGGTACAGAACGACGTGAACACAGACAGCCCCCCCCTTGCCTTGTTGACATTCAACATGCTCTGTTGAAATAGGCATTATGGGAAAATATTGCCAACGCTCATTTCTCAGCACACTGGTGTGAAAAAAGAAACTGAATCGTGTAATCTTGGCAGTAAGCATTCTTGAGTTGCTTCCTGTGCTAGGAGGGTTCGTGCTGCTGTTGAAGAGAAATTTTTGTTAGCTTCCTTTAATAACCCTGGCAATCCATAGCAAAGCAGCAAAATTTCGAACTTGAAAGTGGAGCTTAGTCGAATCTTGCAATAAAAATGTTTGCAGTGCAGCACCCTTGCTGTGCCATTTTCACAGCTTCGCTGCACTGCACAAAAGGAGTCTGAGCGTATTACGTATTGCATGCAAAACAGTCAAGCACAGCCAATACAAGACTGAAGCTCCTGCTGATTGCCTAGCCTCCTCAGTTAATGTTGACCAGGGCTGGCTGTCTGCCTTGTAACCGGTGCCAATGTTTTGCTGGAGCATTCAGTGTCGCAGGCATTTGCATCTACGTCGTCCCCAAAGTTCAAATGTAGCACTAGTCAGCAGTAATGCCTTCAAAACTAGAGCCTTCCAGAGTGTACAAATGGGCAATGTTGGAAAAGGCAAAAATGCCACTAAACAGTTTCTAGTCAGGACATACATGATGTTCCAGTCATAACTGATCGCACCGAGAGATTCAGCACTCCCTGCAGAGATCAAAAGTGACAAGTTAAAATTTCGCATTGAGAGGTTTTGCTCAGCTGCACATACAGATAGGTGGCAAGAACACTCGACCCGCGCCAAAGGTTCTGAAAAAGGTTTGAGCAAAGCATCATTTTCCCAACTTTCTGATCTTTGAGTGCTCTCCAAGGCACACTCCTTAGCATGCAATTCTTTGCACGCAAATACTCACCAGTAATACAACAAGCAAGCAACCAGTCCAAATGTGCATTTAATGTCGACAATATGGCGCCACACACGGCTTTGGAAAGCAGCATTCCAATGAATAATGCACCCGTTCGGGGAATGGGATAAAACTCCTTCAGAAATGAGAAAGGTGATTTTAACAGATACGTACACAGTATTTGAAGAGAAACAATCAAGGTGAACTCTACGCATTACTTTTTTTTTTGCCAAGTGGACGCAGACCATGTGCTGTAAAGGTTACCGCAAAATAAAATGTTGCTTGTTGCCTATTTTGTATGGCAGCTACAGCATTCGTTTGATGTTTTTATTTACACTATGTACAGTGACTCATCATAAATAGAAGCGTAGTGCACTACTATACAGACGAACACTCGCTGTCACGTCCCAGAAATTCAGCAATGGTACCACCATTCTGCAATTTGGTCCGGAGGTGCGACAGCAGCCTGGATTAAAGCAACCCAAGCACCCTTGAGGGAGATCTTGATATCTGAAACAAGACCTGTCACAAAATGCACAGCTGATCACCTTGAAGTTCAGAAAACTGATTCTTGCTTTTTCTTGAGCAGGGCAGTCAAGCCGGTTCAACTTTCAGGCTTAGCACAGACCTCGACAGGCATTGGGAAAACTGATCCACATGTGAAACTGCAACAGGCACAAAAATTCTATGCTATGAGCTATGTCACATGAACAAGTTGACACACTCAAATAAAAATTCCTGCTTTGAAGAAGCAGATGTACGCTGTACACTACACATCACAGCTGATTCGTATGAGTACTTACATGATGATGATGTGTTGTGTACAAAGCTTGTAGGATTGGCGGGATTAGAAGCAGAAGCAAGGGTAGGGGATCACACACATAGCCCCGCAAGCACTGTGCAAAGGGTGTGCCGATGGGATAGAGTTGCAACTTTTCTGCCATGCTCTCACCGGTAAGGCACTGCAATCTTCTGACCACCATCATGGTTCTCCTCCGGCATTTTTTTTTTTCTTCCACGAGCATTCCACACCTTTGCACTAGCCCTGCCACTCTCAGACTTGGGCATGGTGCATCTGTCTTACAAGAAATGCACTTTGAATTTATAAAAGTCTTACAAATAAAGTCTAAAAGAGTGGGGTGAGGGGCTAGTTGGTACGACATTATGAAAACAATGAATAACTGCGCAAAAAGGACGGGACAGGAGACTGCGCTTGTCCAGTGTGTTGGTCCTCTCTTGTCACGTCCTCTTTGCGCAGTTATTCATTGTTTTCTTACAAATAACCCAACATATTTTCTTTCACGTCACATTTTTTTTTCTCTCAAGATTCGAACCCTTCCACCAACCCTTTTTCTCTGCGTAACCTAACTGGATCCTGCATTAAATGAAACAAAAAAAACCCAGCGAATTGGAAACACTGAGGTACAAATCCAGTATACGAAAGACACAAATGCAAGAATGCAGTGAAGCGAAGCACAAAAAAAAATTGCAGTTTACAGATGGATGACTGGCAGCATTTCTTATTTCTTACTGGCTCCATATCTCTGCTACAAGTTTGTATCCTGCACAGTTTGGCCAGCTGAAGTGGCAACCTAAAATATCAATTCATAAAGAATTAAAAGCACCTATGATTTTAACTATCTTTACTGCACTATTAAGTTTTCCAATTTGAGGGCAGAAATTAACAATTTGTGAATTTGTAATGCACTATTAACACACTACTATTTACGTTTCCATGCTCTACCATTCAGTCAGGAGCGAGGGGTGACTGACCAGCCCATGCCACCTCTTCTGCATACATCATGTTTTCTGGAACGTGATGTTCACTCTCAAAGGACACATTACATAAATCCACATTTGATTTGTGCTTGATACTTGTTCTGTCATTAACAAAAAATGTACACAACTAGCAGGCAAAGCTAATCAGGCAGTTGAGACTGCGTGCTGGAAGTACTCCTCCACCCAATTGAGTTACCTGGCTCGTTTGCAGGATGCGGATTGGTGGAAAAAAAAATTTATTTCCGGGTTTCCTCGCTAGTCAAGTCAGCTGATATTTTTCCTGTGAGTGAAGCATGCATGTTCCCTCGTTAATACTTTTCACTGACCTGTTTTGCTTGACCACACAAATTTTTTTTTTCCCCCACAAACTCTCATCCTGGAAACTTTTGTCGGTGACTGTACACTGGACAGCAGCTTGTTCCAGCATCTCATCACACTCTTTTGATGCCTTTTTAGTTTATCGTGAAGATTTAAGCGTAAAATTGTTTAGGAGGCTAGGTGTTTGCACAGAGACTAACTCAGTCTTTTCTTTTTCATTGTTTGTCCTTGGCAGCTTCGCTGGTGTTTATACAACATGCTGTGTTGGCGCTCAGCTACATCTGAGAATTACCGTTATATGTTGGCTGAATTATCAAACTCTTTTCAAATTGATACTTTGGCTAGGGGGATAATGTGCTTGCAGCAATGAAAAGTACTTCAGACCACTTATTGACCTTCACATGTTTTCATTTCCCGCAATGACAAGACCATGTTTGCTTTCCTTAGTCATGAATGAAATCATGAAAATAAATATGGATACCTACAATAATCGCTCTAGTTTCTAGATCATACGTCAAAAAAAAAAGTCATACCTGCTTTATTCAGGCGTGCTCCCAATTCTAACCAGTAGCTAGATACTGAGGAAAATAAAAATAAACGAAAGAAAGGCATGCATCGACGAACTACAGAAAACAACATGCCTATTCGTCTTGGCAGCCGTAATGCATGGAAAGAGTAGAGTAGCACTGGCATTGTGAGCTGAGCCCATTTTACACGCAGCTTGCCAAGTCTGGGCTGAGGTCTCATAAGCTTTACCTTGCAGAAAAATTTTAAGTGCAGTTTTGAGACAACAGAATTTTCAGTGCCCAGTTAGACATTGTAGAAAGCTCAAGCCTTTTATCTAGCTTGGTTCTGCTATCAGTGCAAAGCTGGAGTTGCAAGAAGTAGACAGCAGTATAAAATGGTGGGAAGGGCCATGCACTGCGGCGCGCAAGCACGGACTTGCTCAGCAATTAATGACAGTTCACAGCATGACCCACGGGCTGTGCAAACTGTCTGCTGTTGGCGAGATTTGAGAACCTAAATTTGTCGCAAAAACTTCAAAATATTTCGAGATAACCAGTGGAAAACACCTGATACCTGGTCAAGATTACAGTGCAAACTGAAAACTTAGACTTATCCAACACTTTGAGATGTTCGAGTCAATTTACTGCATTTTCGCTATCCCATATCTTCAATGGCAGAACATTCACTTCAATTCTTACAAGTCTATTTCAATAGAAATATTTTGAGAATTGTTCACATTATGAAAAAAAAATAGATTTATACATCGAAACATATACACAAACAGCACGGAACATGAACAGTTACAGTTCACACCACATAAACTGAATCAAAGCTTCAAGTCAAATAGCGCCGCATAACATCAGCACAGCACCAAGGCATTCAATATTTACAATGCCAATGCTTGCGCAACTTATTATTCACTATGCACATATTATTATTGGAAGCATTCAAATTACTCGAACGCCTCTAGAGCTTAGTCCTAAAGGATATACCTAACTACGTGAAAGCTTGTACAGCTTAGTCCTAAACCGTAAAATTATAAATTCTCGCAGAAATACAAATAACGCCAACAATTAGATAATGACAGGATCAAGCATTCAGCTAAACCTCACTGAATGAAAGGTTAGTTAAGTTAAACCAGGCGGATGTCTTGCTCATCTGGTTATTTCCTGCCAGGCTACGCTCACCTGACTGACTGTTCACTGCAGCTTATGGACTTATCCCATGTTCTTAAACATGTGTCCGCCCTCCCTGATCCGAATGCCATGCCGAGACTTGGATGATAATGAGTTGCGAGGGGGTCAAGAGGAACCGTGAGATGTTTCCTTGGCGAGAAGGGAAGTGCAGATGAAGGAAGAAGGTCGCCGCACATCGCGCACAGAAACCACGGAAGCCACTGAGGGAAGGAGGGGCTTGTTGAGTCACATGAGGGTCACCATGTTCTCATCATTTTCACCCTCAGATGAGTCTTCAGCAAGTGATGCAACGACGCGCATTCGCGATTTTGCACGTGCTGTGGTCCGCACAGCTGCTGGAAGCCGTGGGTCTGCACACATGTCTGGGTCCGGCACCACTGGGTTCTCACGCAACACATCACTCGGGTCTTCCGGACAGGTGGGCCCGGGCGGCCGCTTGCGGCCCTGATGAAAAGAGACAGGCATCACCTCAGTTATGTTTACAGTGGCCAACAAGTAAATATTATTCGATTCACACCAAACTTTTACTATTTATAGTGTTCGGAAATAGTTGGCATTAAGAAATTATGAAATTTCTTGTTCATTTAAACTTGCGGAAAAGCATTGCGGTGTCCCCAAACGGCACTCACAAGTCACAACGCATCATTCCTCTCACATCTGTTAACTTGTTTCTTTCTTTAGTACAGTCTGCTGCCAGCAGGCGACAAAAGCACACGAGTGGTAATGCTAGTCCTTGCATAAAACGAATGCACTGATGGCCATCGAGGGACACCACGGCGCGGCCACTGCACGCGTGTGGGTTGTAAGACAAGCAGCATCGCGTGGCACATCGATGCTTCGAGCCACGATGCAGGTACGACTGCCGGCAAAGAAAGCGAACGTCCGCCAGTGTTGATTTCAATTGCTACAGTAACAGATAAGCACACACAGAAAGAGTTCGCTGCTTACAACTTATGACTGTGCATATTTTTAGGCCACAAAGGATAAAAAAAAGATGGACGACACAAGTAAGAGACTCGGGGCTAGCCTACACAAATGCACCTCGGACAGCGCGGCCGGTGTGCTGTCTCATGTGACAGTTCTGTTTTCGTGCCTTCAGTTAGGTTAGGGGCAGCATTTACGGGCCCACGGCGGGGCTTTCAGTGCAGCGACTGTTGCATCTGCTGTGGCATTCGTTCCACAGCCAGTGCTTTGTCTTCAGGTGTCGCGAGGGAGTGCGAAAGGGAAGATCCCACCCACACCGTTCTTAGTATGTTGCGTTTTGTGTTGTGCAAGCCATGCGCTGCGCCCCATGGACTGCCACCTCTGACGCCACTCCGCCAGTAAGGAGATACCGTATTTACTCGCATGTAACCCAAGTTTTTTCCCCAATTTTTTCCCCTTAGTCTACCCTCGCGTTATAATTGAATACCGCACTTAAATTGGCCTAAAGCAGTGGCGCAGTGCAGCCATTTCAAAGCATACAGCTTGGTTTCGGTTTCCACAGTTTTGCGATGTTATGCTGGAAACATGGGTACCACGGAAGCCAAATCCTCATCCATCCAAAGTCAAAGCGTTTTTCTCTGTCATTTTTTTGTGCTCATTGCGACCTTGCGCTCAACGCATCGTCGCGTCGTGTTCTTGTGGCGTCGCTCGCGGTGTATTGATTCAGTGCACACGATGGCAATGAGTCGCGCTCGGTGCGAGGCTCGTTTTAAGAGAAAAGCGATCGTGTTAGCTGAAGAGGTCGGGAATTCTGCGGCAGCTGGAAGACATGACCTCAACGAGTCAGCCATCCGCAGATGGCGGCTGCAGCGGGAGGGGCTTTTTATATGTGAGCCCGACTGCAAAGCATTTCATGAGCCTCGCCACGGCCATCACGTCCAGCTGGAGAAAAAAGTGGCGGACTTTGTTATCGAGCAGCGCAACCGTCTCATGGGGGTCAGTGTCGAGCTGATCCGTTGGAAAGTTTTGCTTGGGAGATGGGAAGTTCAGAGCATCTCGTGGGTGGGCCCAAACGTTCATGGAGAGGAAAGGATTCTCCCTGCGGCGAACGACATCAATGCGACGGGAGTCACCGGGAGACTTCGATAGCCAAAAGGAGGACTCAGTTTCTGAGAACTTGGCCTCCGAAAGCGAGGAAGATGAGTAAACATGTTGGCCAGGATGTCTATTAAAGGTGCTTTGTTTTGCATCTCTAAGCCTCGCGTTACATTCGTGGTTTTATTTTTTCCCACTGGACAGCATGTAAAGTCACCCCTCACATTACATTCGAGTAAATACGGTATCTGGCCACCTTACAATGCTTTACGGCAACATTCGTAAGCTCCTTTGTCATGTAAGCATTGTTACACGACTGTCACATTACCTTTTTCATGGAACACAATATGTTATTCAAAGATTGGTGCCAAAGCTTATAGTCCAGAAAATAAAGTTTATTACTATTTATTTATTTATTTGTAGACCTTACAGGTATAATAAATTTTATAGATAACGACTAAAGTACAATGTACACGTGCCATCAAAAGTACTGTAAAAACCGGAATACAGGTCTAACTTTTTTTCAAGAAAACCATGGCGAAAAGTAGACCTCCGCCTTATATACTGGTCATTGGCAGAAAAACTATGGAAGTCTTGCAACAATGGGCGGCATGGTACCTCCATTTTGCGTTTCCGTTGTTGCAAAGCTATTTTGGTGAAAGGCTGCTTTTTCACATTTTGTTTCAAAATGAGCAGGACCCAACGGCAATTCACCGTCGGCTTCAAGGAAAACACGACTGGGTACGCGAAAGCTCACGGAAACCTGGCGGCACAGCACTACTGGTGGAGGCAGAAGCTGCGTATTACAACTTGCAGCAAACAGAAGAAAACATCATTCCGTGGGCAGGCCGCAGCGTATCCAGAATTGGAAGGAAAGGTTCCGGAGTTCGTTCGGGAGCTGCGTGCAAGATCGCTGCCTGTGACTGCTGAATGCAGCCGCGTGAAAGCGGCAGAGACCACGGCACGGGGTGGCGAAAGAAGCGCATGTGGGTGTCGGAAGAGGTCGCGCATGTGTACACATGCGCGTACCTCGTTTAAACATTTTCGCCGCTCCGTGCCGTGATAAGGTGCTGACAAAACACACGGGTCGATGAGCGCTCGATACTGTTAAAAAATTGGCCGTGTGTACATATGAGCAGCATTTAAATGAAAATAAATGCTGTCACCATTATGTAACCTGTTGAGCCGCATTTGTTTCAAGGTAAGGGTGACTTTCGGTACTTTTTCTATTAAAATAGATTTTTTTCATTTTCAGAATTGGTTAGTTGGGGGGTCGACCTACATTCCGGTCCGACCTATAGTCCGGTTTTTACGGTAAATAGAAGGCAAGCTTAGCAAAAATTTAATTTCATTGCATTCATTTCACACATTAGTGAATAAATATATTCCTCCAAATTGTGTTCGTGTGACTTACGTAATGCAGCTATAAGTCTCGACCGCTACAGTTTGGATTCAGAGAAACTAAATCCTTTTGACATAGTCGCCTTTCACTTACTTTTGGCGGCGGGTGTGCATCCAACAGATCTGTTTCTTTCGCTAAATGTTTTGTGAAAAAGCATTTGCTTTGAACTTGTAAACTAGCTGTATTGATATTTGAAATTCAATTCAATTCACAACTAATCTTTCACAACCAAAAATTTGAAATTTGCACACCCTTATTCAACAGCTTAAGACATTCAATTTAACCTGGCAGTGTATGAGTGTGCTAGAAGGGGGAAGTTCAAATTCAATCGATTGAGCTTATTCAATAGCAGTAATGAACAGTGCAGTAATACAGTAAAAGCTCTTCACGGGGAGACGCGGGACTTGTGAAAATTTTTATTACTACAAACATCGTAATGAAACTGGGTGTGCTTATGTGTTTCTTCCTGTTTTCAAAAACCTATTTCCTTTTTTCAGTACTTTGCAACTAGTTCCCATAATATACGAAAATAACTGAAGCCTAATTAGCTTAATTCTTATGGGTCATTAAGACATTTTCTTTCAACATTTTTTGATTTCGATTGAAATGGACCTATAGCAAGAAACTTGCCATCTGGAGCTGTGTTAATTCTACTCTTTGTGGGGTACATCATCATATAAAAAAGTTCAATTATGTTCAAGCATATTTCTAAAATATAGCTAGGTGGCATGGTTTACAAAATTCTTAATGTCCAACTCAATCAAAAAATAAATAGCATGACTCCACAGTTTAGTTCTTTCTGAATTCAACGGTACAAGGTTAATTGAAATTGCACCATAAAACACAATAAAAACTTCTGTAAGGCTAGTCATGTTGGCAAAAACAGAAAGCTGAGAAAATCGCATTTTTAGTACGTGCGTCAGCCATTCGGAGGTCATTGTAGAGGCCTGAAAAAACAGCATTCCAGAACATTCCGAAAATATTTCACAGCAGTGAGTAATACCACGATGTGGGGGAAGGGGCCCAGTTTTCAAACAAACCAAGATGAGGATGATCGGGGATGCAGTCGTGGGAAGCGACGGTCGCAAGTTTGCCATATTTCGCTCCGAAATAACCATTTCTGCTCTTCGTAGGCGCGAAATATATTTTTTGGCAAGTGGAGGTCAAATTAGAGTTTGAAACTTTTTAGGCAGGTACTTTAGGGCGTATAGATTCCAAATATGCCACTTTCGAAAAATAGCAAATTTTCACATTTTTTTATTACTTCAAGACCCGCGTCTCCCCTTAATTTTACCCTCGTTAATTCGAAAATCTGGATAATTTGAATTGCAGCCTGGTCACAGCTAATGCCATGGGCATTGGCAGTCGTACGCCTGTTAATTCGGACGCTATGGGCTTCGCACTGGTTAAGTCGAAGAGGCTCCTGAAGGGAGGCCACATCTAGGCAAGACTGGTGCCAGCAAGAGATCATCGAAATAGCCCTACTCAAAACCTGAATTCCATGCTGTAGAGTAGCTCGCGACCCGCACACCTCTGACAACAACGTGCAATGGCAGATGTAACGACGAACGGACAGCCCAGTCTTTTAGAACAGTTCAATCGCTTAGTTTAGGTTTCACTTTTCTGAGCTTTGCTCCAGCCTGCAGCAACAATGGCTCATCAGCCAGCATCAGCGAGCCAACCGACGTCTCGGATACTGCATGGCACGTCGCTGGTGTTATCTCTCCCCCCCCCACTCTTCCTCTTCCTTCTCCACATTTCGCTGCAGCACAGTGTTTCCTTCATTTCCGTCCATGTGGTTCCATTACAGTGCGTGCGCCAAAACTTCGTACTCGTAATGTGCCATTTGGACTATGTGCAATAAAGCCTCTTCAAAACGATGGTGCCGCTTGTGAGTGGTGTGACCAAGTAGCTGTGGAGCTCCACCTTGTCGCACCATGAAGGATGCTGGCGAAGCCCTGACAATAAGGCGGCAGCTTTGCTTCGAAGCTCCCGACAGTAAGCACGCGATAAAGCATTAATGGAAATGTGAAAACAGTCATTGCAACACCATTCTTTTCTCAAAAGCAGACACCTATTATCCAGTCTTTCATCAAATAAATTTTCTGCTATACAAGCAATTCTTGACAGTTTTTTCAGGGTCATTTGATAATTCGAACTTTTTTCCAGCTTCTTAAGTTCGAATTAACAGCTTTTACAGAACATGCAAGTTCATGGCAAGCAATGCAATAAGCAACCAACCAGCAAGATTCATTATTCTGCTTGTGACAGCTGCTGGTACAAGAGAGCTGGAGTGTGATGCACCGATGTAACTAAGCATCTGCAAAATCCCCATCTGTTTGCTCCTAGCAACACGAGATTACACCAGCACTAATTTTACGCTCGTTCTTTAGACACATAAAACACTTTAAAAAGTGGGCTTGCTAACTGTCATTGAGCACACAGGCACACACTCAACAAAGAAGCCACGTTTCCTCCAAAAATAAGGCTTTGGTAGTCTCTTAACAAATGAATGTATCATGTATTTCAAGGAAACCACCCACTAATTTTTAAAAATAGGCTCTTTAAGGTAAAGAGATTGCTCTTGCAGTGTAGTAACCAGAGTTGGCAGATGTCAGAAAAAAGGTGAATCATGTTAACTAGTAACCTGGTTGCTGGCCATTAGCAATAGCCATTTCAGTTTTCAATATTTTGTAAAATTGATTGCCTTCGGTGCTATCACTCAATAAATTTTGCCAATTTCATGCGCAATTAAAAAGATTTTGGGCCTTCGTAGCGATTGCTTAACGAAGGAAATGTGACAGCATTTAGGTAGGTGTTCAGTTTTGCCATCTATGCTGCAATTCGAATGTTGTTTCTGCGATCAAATTGTGTGCCGTTTCGCCATCACTATTTTAGCACACAGAAACACACAAAACCACTTCCGAAATGCAGCCTCCCTATCTGTGAGCTCCTAGTAGACGGACGTTTGGCACCCCACCGCCGCACATATACCGTAGTTTCCCGCCAAGAACTGCTTGAAACAACATTTTCCCGCCACTTTCACAGCACGCCACCTTTCCTGGCAAAACCAGTTGAAACCAAGTTTTCCCACCCTTTTTAAATGACACCACCTTTTCACACCAAAAGTGCAAATCCACCCAGTATGGCACCTTAACCCATCAGGTGGGCCAAATGCCCTATTTTGGGGGATGGGTCAACCACCAAATTAAGGGCGTGGCCCAACTGTGAAATTGAGGGTTGGCCAAGTACCAAATTTTGGGGGTGGGCCAAGTGGCAAATTTCTTGCAGGTAGGACAGCTGCCAAATTTTAAGTGTCCTTCAGAAGTTCAGATTTGGCAGTGCCCTCCGATTGGTTCAAGTGCGTTCCACCTTTTCCCGGCGAAACCAGATTTTCCCACCCTTTTTACATGGCATCGCCTTTGCAGGCCAAAACTGCAGATCCACCCACTATGGCTGTAACTTACTCATCAGGTGGGCAAACTACCATATTTTGGGGGAAGGGCCAACCACCAAATTTTGGGAGTGGCAAAAGTGGGAAAGTTTGGGGTAGGCTAACTGCCAAATATTTTAGAGGTGGGCCAACACTGAAATTCTGAAAGGTAGGGTTTCAGTTTAAAAGCACTCTCTGCTGGATGCCAAATTTCTAAAGTCCCTCGGAACTTCGGATTTGGCGGTGCTCTGATTGGTTCCTATCAGTTCACGTGACCCTGATGACGTCATCTTCCAATTGACCAATCCGGGAATTTTATTATGAAGGAATAGGGTTGTTTTTGCAAGATAGAACCCTAAATGATTTGCATAAAACGATACCAAGGACGATTATGATACTCCCTAATGTGAAATTTGAGTGCAGCTGTCTGCTTCGGCAGTGCAAAAGGCAGGGTCCTCTCAAAAGCGCCACCTAGCCTCTACTTCGGCACCGCGAACTCCTCGGTCCTCTCAGTGGCGGCACTGAGCCTCTGCTCGGGCAGCTCGTTTAGCAGCAGACGAGGCATTTCCAGTGGTTGTGTCACTCAATCTTTAAAAAAGAACCGGCTTAGACTATTTTGTATTGCATTACATAAGCAGATGGTTTACACTAGGAAGACAATGCTGTGAGTCGCATGGCTGACACGGGCAATCTATTGTGTGCAGCACATTTCACAGCACCACCCGCCAACGGAGCGGAGCGTGGTGCGACCATGGGGAGGCAGCGTGTGGGTGCGTGTCGCCGCAGACACTTCCCCTCGCCTAACCACCCTACCTCCGCTCGTGCAGCAATGATGGACGATGGCACGCACCAGTCTCGCACCACCTGTGAGTAAGAGGTGATACTCTCGTTTGCTCAGTTACACCGGCAATGCCGCTCAACCCACGAATAGGTGCTTAAGAGCTGCACTCTAAAATCATGCGCTGCCGATACGTGTAAGGTGATACCCAATTGTGGGCGGCAATTCATCAAGCAGGTCACATGTGACCATCTTTGTCCAGCCCGTGCTGCTGTGCTCGCCGCTGCTCAAGCCGAGGGGGCAGAGAAGGTCACATGCGCCATGGAACGATGTGCACAGGTGGGTATCGCATTGCGTGGACCGCTGGCACATGATTCTCAAATGGCGTGTGAAATCGCAGAAATTTGTTGAGCCAGAGCACTGAAAGTAATCAATTTTTAGAAATTCTAAAAGCTAGTGTGGCTACCACTAATGGCCCAATGCAAACCTCTAACTGCAACCAGGGATCTATCGGGATAAGTTAGTTAACCAGGTGACTAGTTAACATGATTCATCTTTTCTCTTACGTTCACCAAAATTGATATTACACTTCAGAAGCCATCTTTTTACCTCAAAAGGCCTATTTTTAAGAATTAGTGGTGGGTTTCCGTGAAACACCTGGTATGTCTGTCTCTGCCAAAAACAATGAAACAAGTTCACATTGGCTGACAAAGTTAAGGCATGATGTTTTGCCACACTATTGATGATATGACAGCTGCAGCACAATGCATGGCAAAAAAAAAAAAATTATATATACGTAATATATGCGGGTGAGATTTACACATCATTTCACTCATTCTAAAAACCACTTTCAAGGCTACCAACCTGCTGCTTTCCTTTCCTGGCAGTTTGGGACGGGGTTGTGCTAATGTTGCTGTCAAACTCTTCAAGCTCGTGGAAGTGCTGCTTCCGTGACAACAGTGTTAGGTTCAGCGTGTCCATGCCCTCCTCCATGACTCCATCCGTGGCAAGTTCCACATTGTAGTTGTTAGCCTGCATGTAAGCAGAGTGATGAGGCTGGCAATCCGCACACTGGAAGTGCACACAGATAGCTAAGCACATGCAGGTGCTTCTGCATTAATGAAGACTCCACAACGACTCGGCCCCACTAGCACAAAGGGACAGCTCACCAGCTGTAGCGTGGAGGCAAAGTAACGCGACACCTCCCAGACTGGCCGGCCCTGGCAGATCTGGCGGAAGTACAGCGTCTGCTTGGACGGTGCGTCCGAGAAGTGGTCCAACACCCTGCTGCAGTAGGTTCGGATGTTGAAGCTCTCCCGCTCCTGCACAGCAATATTAAAATGCTACTCCACCCTGCTGTCAACAGTAGAGGCACCAAAAAAAATTCCAAACTATATGACCGTCAAACAAGCTAGCAGAGGACGAGAAAACTAAAAAAAGCTGCCACAGAACCTCCTCACCTTAAGATAAATGCTAAACACACGTGCATTGCCAGTAGACAAACAGGAGAGTGCACATGGCAGTCGCTGCTCCCCAAATCAGCTGCCTTTAGTGTGCACATTAACTTGTCAGTGCTTATGGTACCATCAATAATTCTTTTATCAGCCAGTTGTTGCTAAACCAGCGTTAACTGATCCTGTTAATGCAGAGTGCTTCAGCAACATCACTACTGAACGCTTTCTACAGTAGAACCCTACTGTTACTTCTAGGGTTCGGCGTTTTCCTGGCTGCTATGTTTGTGTGAGCCAGAGCCGTTCAGGCTTACATAGAAACCTATGCAACACAAACTTGACTGTTATGTCACAATTTTGGCAGCTTTCCGGAATGCTGCACTGCGAATGTCACTTCGCAACAGTGGTTTATCCCATGCTGCAATCTGGACAGCCTATGTTTAGTGCGTGTGGAACGGTAACGGCACGACGACCAATGTGGGACTCGACTCCATCGGGGCTTGGCCACCACCGTGTTCGGCGGCTTCCGGCATGTTGCATCTACACTGATGCCGAGCACACTTATGGGCGGCATGAATTCTGTTGCAGTTATTGGTGTAGTTCTGTCAACACTGTGGTGCAAATGACCGAAAAGCTAAAACAAAACTATGCTGAGTGGAAAGTCCTGTACAAGATGCGGTTGCGCGCGGGTTGGCTTTGAGGCATGTTTCTGTCATGCACATTTTCCTTACCATTTGCTGCTTAAGAACGCTATTTCTTGATTGCAAGAGGCGAGGACTGTATAGGATTAAAGCGGCTGCCACGATAACAGCGCAGAAACAAGCACGCCTGCCTAAACTTCAGCCGCTCCATGCTCCCTCCCTTCCACCAACAGCTGCTCAGGCAGTCTGAGAGCTATTGCAGAGCGTTTAGGTCATTCTGTGCATGCAAACAATCGTGACAGCCACAAGCCCTTGCAAATTCCAGAGAAGCATGGTGCCCCCACTAGAAGTAATAAGAAACAAAACAACAACAAAATACCAGATAGCTATGCGAATTTTTTTTTTTTTTTCACGTGCACTTTGCAGCTTGTACGTTTCTTTCCTGCAGTTCCATAAAAAAAAAAAAAACCCAACAGCGGGGCTCTACTGTATTACAAACAAAAGCAACATAGTCTCGTTAATGTGCTGGTCTGAGACTCGCTATCCGGATGTAGCACTCTTATGGATCCACAATGCTAATACTGCACATCAAGTAGTACTGCCACTTTATTGGCATTGTCATTGAAGCAACATTAAAAATATTACACAAAAATTTAGAGGGAACTTGAGACTGCTTACGAGCTGTGAAGGCGAAAGCATTAGAGTGGTATTGTGAGCATTCAACCTCGATGCAGGTTGCGCACTGAGAAATTAAACGAAGATACGCTCAGAATGCTGATTCCGCTAACGCTACCTCTTCAATGTCAAGCAGAGGTCTAATTCGAGTTTCCCACTCGGCAACCCTCTTCTGCAAGTCGGACAGCTGGCATTCTGACAAAGGCTCCTGGAAAAAAAAAAAACAACATATGAAGTCAAACCACTACAATCCATGAAATTCCAAGCACTGAGGATGACACGCAGGGCCCTCAACACTTACATGGAACTCTTGCAGGTAGGTATGGACCAACCTCTGGTATGAATCTTTATCAGATGACTCAGTCGATGGCGGTGGCCCTGTCAAAGAGCACACGTTAAAGACAAAGACAAAATCTACTAGCACTGTCACCACAATGAGCACTAAGTACTGGGCACGCTGCGACTAACAGGCATTGTAACACAATGCCTACAATGATGGTTCGTGCTGCAATGCCTTGCAGCTGCTGCAAACACATCAACATATTTCACCCAAACAGATAATGCAAACAATGCATGAACAAACGAAATCAGAAATCCTTGAATGGTTTAGCAGCAGCGCACAGCTTTTTCCGAAACTTCAGAGAAAACGCCTTTGCTGACGAAACATTATTAGTGCAGGACTAACCAAAATAAAGTTTTCATCTTTTCTGAGAAATTTAAAGAAGACACATAACCTGGTAATCCATTGGAAGTATAATGAAACATAAGAGGAGTCTACAGCTATATGAAAATGAATGCATACTCAGGAAACTGATAAGGAACATTCCTCAGGAATATAGGGCTCCCATCTTTGACACATTAGTAACTGTTCCAAGAACACCTTAACAGCACTATTCGTTTGAGCAGGCTATCAAAGGGCAGAGTGGTTGCTCAAATACACTGCAAGAGGTTTTACTGCCAGATATGAGGAGGTACTTTTTGCTATTCATCGACACCATCCTGTCTGCTTTTCAACATTAAGGAACTGTTAAAAGAAAAGACACTTACAGTGTCCGATTGTAATGAGTGCCAAAGCCTGTAATGTGTGTAAGCCTGCCAAAGCCTATTAACTTTGCTATTAACTTCTCAATAGAAAAATGCAAGGACACTTTTAAATTAGTGGGGGCATGCAAACACTTTGGAGCTTTTTTCAGATGACTGCCATTTGGGTTTCCTGTGAAAGGTGACCACATATGTGATGGCAAGTACATGGCACACATTTTCAGGTGTGCAAAAGGATAACACCACCAGTTGGTGGCACCAGCAGTGGCCGGCACATTTCCTGTCACTGCCCATTTCTGCCTTGGCTAACAAATGTAGGCAACACGCACACTCGCGTCAAGAGGCTAATCAGCATAAAGTGATCGATGGCACCTCTTAGTACATGCGCAAACGTACTAAAGCTAGCCGGAGTGTATTTGAATGTACAAAACGGTTTCCATGTACTTTTCAGGATGCCATGTATGTTCAAGACGATGGCCACGCCAGTTGTAAGACATGCCAGATGATGTTCTGGTTCCCGAGGGTGTTGCGATTGTGCGACAGAATTCGACTGCTACATGCATTTCCTACACGACATCCTAGGTCTTTACATCAACCCCCTCTTCCACATTACACCATCATTCTTGACTTCCTCCAACACTGCAATGTAGACATCAGCATGCCACATCATTGCCCGATGACTTGCCTTTTTCTTTGCGGCTTGCCCCTCTAAATCCTTTATTTTTTCATTGTTCACCCCTGAAAACATTTGTTTCCTTTATTATTGAATTTCATACAAGTTTCAAGGCACACAACTCCAGAGTCCCTTGGACACACTCAAGCCTGGTTGAGTGTTTTATAAAACGTCCAGCAATTAAGGAAACCTTTAATGATGTTTGGCTGTATGTGTACTTTGCACTGCCTCCAACACCCCTTTATATCCTTTATTTTGGCAATGTTCACTCTTGAAAACAGTTGCTTCCTTTATTATTGAACTTCACACAACTTTCAAGGCACACAGCTCCACAGACCCTTCGACAAACTCAAGCCCGGCTGAGTGTTTTATTTATAAAGCATCCAGCAATTAAAGAAACTTCAGATGATGCTTGATGTATGTGTACCTTGCGCTGCCTCCCCGGGAAGCTCTGCGTTGGCGCAGCAAGCTAGACCAACACCTCGGTCTCCGTCATCCGCAGGCACGTCGTCATCATCAGCTAATGAAAAAAATGAATAAGGCAAAAAAAGTTCACACCAAAACCAGACACCTATATAAAGACAAGAGGCACAGGTGATGCTAAGACAGAAGCACACAAAAATGTTTTGTTAAAAATAAACTAAGTGGTAGCAGAACAGAGGGCACGGCTCGCTAAAAATGCACACCATAATGCTGAACACAGCGACAGGTAAACAAGAGCTGGAATTAAAGTTTACAACCTCAACCCTGTATATCAATAATGACAGACTTTCTCGAGTCATCTAAGCTACAGGATGTGCAAGTACCATATATGCTCGTGTAAGGGTTGCACTTTATCTTTTTTTGAAGAGTGTTAGCTCTTACTCATCACGTTTCTCGATTTCTTGGGGCCTGCTACCCCCTCCCTTCGGAGTGAAATTTTCTGTCCAAAAAATTCAAGATGGCGGCCCCCATAGTAAATCAATATAGCAACCCAATTGGTGATTGATTGGTATTGGCAAGGTCATTAGTACCGTATTTACATGATTGTAAGTCGACCTATCTTTCAAAATGAAAATCCGAAGTGGGGAGGTCGACTTAAAATCAAAACCAAAGCATCGCACCATTAATAAAGGCGAGACAAACGAGATATCAGGCATGCTACAACGTGGTTGCATTTTTGCTGCACGGCTCAGTTGCATCGCTCTTGGTGCTGGCCTTGAGCAGCTGCTAAGTCAATGCGCAGAGCTGGCATCCTCACCGCGTGCGTGGAAGCCGATGGTGGCTGTCGATAAGCAGCAAACCGACACCAGCGCACTCCCCACATGTGGCCGCAAATTGCGTCTGCTGATAAGCAGCGGCGGCCCAATAACGCAATCATGTTTTACTCTTAAAGGGAAGCTGAAGCACTTTTCAAAAAAATTGCGTTCCATGTGGCATTTTATAGTTTTTAGTCTGCTGAAAGAGAATATCGCATTCGAAAAGCGCAGAAATCAACGCAAAAAGCTCTTTTTTGGAAGAAAACGGGCACCAGCGTCTCAGGGCGACGAGCGAACGCCGCGAATAGCTGGGATCGTCGTGACGTCATCTACGGGGATCTCCGGCCAGCACCGACTGTGTTGCTGCGTAGCGCGTTGCTTCAGCTGGCTTGAGAACTGCGTTTTGCAAATTATGGATCCGTCGTTCACCAAAGCGCGGGCCGAAAAGCAGCAAGCAAAGCACGGCGGCCAACAGACTACCTGTGAATGGCGTCACTTCCACCAGTTCCCACTTTCTGCCGTCCCCCCATTCGGCGCATCCAGAAGCGAAGAGGGCGTGTCGGCGGCGGGTTTTTAACAAGCAATTGTGGCTCATTTTGCGAACAGAATCGAGAAAAAATTTACACGCATGATTTTCAAAGTCCCTTCTTCCCAACCACAGCGTTTCATGCAATTTGAAAACCGTTTCAGCTTCCCGTTAATAGGCGTCGTCCAAGATTTTTTTTTTGTTTGCTTTCAACCGTGCATTCGGCGCTGAAGGGTGCATCGATAGAAGATGGAAGGGCCGCTGTTCCAATTGCGGCGGCACCCGACTCGAAAACGCAGTGGCGCCGGGAGGTGTCGGTAGCCGACAGAAAAGCAGACGCCGCTCACGCGTAGTTCCTCGTTCCCTCTGACACATTTGACTACTGCCGGTCGCGTTTCACAAGTTTTGAATGTAGTGCTTCGTCATTTGTGCTCTGAGTGTGGTAAGCGACCAGACTCGTTCACGGCTACACACAAGATGACTGTCATTCTTTACGCTGAAGAAACGAACTGTGCGCCGCGGGCCGCAAGTTCGACGTTCGCAACAGGTGATACAGGTGAGGCAGCTGCAGCGAGGCAAAATTTGCAGCTGTTCCATGCGATATCGTTATGTGGCTGTTTGCGAAGTGCGGGATTTTGCTGCACGACGATGTTAGAACAACGAGCTGTGGGATCGCAGCAGCGATCACGACGGCAGCACTAGTAAGGACGAGTAGTCCAGTGACTAATACATTTTCGTTTTAGAATGTGCTCATGGGCGCCCGCGCATGGCAGCCGATAGCAGCTGGCGATAAGCAGAAGCTGCAGGTTAGTGCTATGGCATTCTGTTATTAAAGGCGAAGTGTAAACGACCTCCAAGCTTTTTTTTTTTTTCCAGAAATGTGATGTGGGGGGGTAGACTTACAATCGCGTACATACGGTATATCGAATTGGTGATTGACTGCTGATGTCACTGATACATCCAAGATGGCCACTAATTGATGACGTCACCGATAAATTCAAGATGGCGGCCACCATAGGAAGGACATTGCGATGCTAGCGGACAGCGGATCTCCGGGAGCAAGTATGTCGAGGCATCCCTCCCCCAACTCGCGAAACGCATCGGTCTCGTTTTCGAAAACAGCTAACGCTCACATCAAGGTCTTCCAGACGGCGGCAGCATATTTTTTCACGGTTTTGACGGCGTGTGGCCGTTACACGGGACCAGCTTTTTTCCGTAAAATTTTTTCAACTACAGCACAGCTATGATTATGCGGCCCTTTTATGCTGTGGCATGCACTTTTATGATGAATTAGCGCAGCCCAGGCAAATCCTTCAAATGTGTAATGGATTGAAAGTATAGGTGATATGACTCGTGTCCGATCACCCACAAGAATTAACCACCTAGTGCAAAAACAGGTTACTAGATGTTTCATGAAAGTCGGCACAGTATGTGATCGCTAAGAAATATTCCAGAATTTTCAAATATCAATTTATTGAGTATGATTATGAACTGAATATCAAACATATTTCACTTGTGTTTGAGATTTTGAATATTTGCACACCCCTACTGACAACCTTATTTTTCAACCACTCAGTCAGAGACTGCTTGCTGAATAAACAAATTAGCTCCTTTCATCAATTTTTTTGCCTTGCATTAATGCTTACTGATATGTTTGCACACAGAAAAGGTTCCAAAATACGTATAATTATCCATAATGAAAATCACATTATGGATCAGTCTCGGACCACATTAGGCGCACTTCTGACAACTTAATTCCTGATAATTAAAAAAAGTCACTGGTTTGTAAATTGTGGGGTTGAACATCTTGAATCAGTTACTGTGCCACTTCCTTTGCTCAAACATCACTAACTTTTTTTTTAATGACCTGAAGCAACACATGGGCTACAAGGGATGTCCTAATGGAGGGCTCCGGATTAATTAGAGCACCTAGGGTTCTTTAAAATGTACTGACATCCCATAGATGCCTTTTGTGTCTCGCCTCCATCGAAACGCGGCCTCATTTCTATGATAGCCAGGACAATAATTTTACCCTTACTGCATTCCTCGATGTCAAGACAAACCAATGGCATGCATATCAACAAGTTCCCTGAAGCAAAATTTCTTAAAACGCCCTCTCCAAAAAACTTCCATAACGTACTGCATAAGTGCTCGAGGACTTGTTTTACGTGAACCTAAATAACCATATTTAGAATCAACTTACAAAAACACATCTCCCCTCTGAAAATTGCATAATGTGACTTCATGAATAATTTTTTTCAGAAGCCAGCACCCCACCCCCTTAAAGGGCGAGTTATCAAATCACCAATGCCAAGCCCTCACCTGGCATGTCAGGAGTGTCAGGAGTGTCAGCAGAATCATCAGCAGGAGGAGCTGCAGCAGCGTCATCAGCAGGAGCAGCTGCATCATCGTTAACATCACTTGCTGTCTCCTCAAATCCTTCCTTCGCTGACTGCAAGCAAAACAACACAACCAGCAGTTCATCAATGTTTATTCCGCATTGCACAAGGAGAGTACTGCCTGTTGCAAATTTTAGAAAATGAGCATTTCAAGACTTCAATGCAGGTAGCACATTGTCACCGAAAGCTGGCAGAAAGGGCAGAAGGGCACACCAGGACTAGCATAGCAGACACACTCGGCGAACAAACGCACGAGCCGAGGAAGACAACAAAGACCAGCGGGTGCTCTCACACAGCGTGGCGGCGCCAGTAAATGGCTAACAGTGTGGCAGTATGCTTGATCTAAAATTCAAAACAAAATAAGCACCTCAAGCATTCAATACAGTGGCTCTAAAGTAGCATAGCGCACAGACCACCCGGCTGGATTTGTGCCATTAAAAACACACAATGCAGTTGCAAGCAAAAGTAAACAAACAAAAGCACTCAAGTGGCCAGCATGAATACCTGCATATGACTTATAAAAGCGCACAAAAAGGGAAATATACCGTATAAGCGCATGTAAGGGCTGCACACTGCCCGAAGAAAATATTAAGGAAAAAAAATATCCATGTAAGGGCCGCACCCAAACTTTCCACGGCCCACGCTGGAATAGCCTTCGAAATGCACGCTCCGTGGCCTCTGCGATCAGCTCTGGCTGTGAGCAACGGTGCGCTTGATCGCGGAGGCCACGCATGCACACAGGAGCTTTCAGGTGCCCCCAACGGATGGCGTCCGAGGCTGCGGCTCACCATCATCACCGTCAACGTTATCCTCCACCACACGCTCCCGCTATCCATATCGGCATCAGTATAACCAGATACAGCCTTTTGTGGTTGTAAAAGGCATGGGAGTTGTGACAGCATTTATAGTTCCCTGTAGTGGCTTTCGAGTGCTGCTGCCAAGCATTGCAGTTTTAGCATGATGGGCAAGCACCTTAGCAGCTACACAGCTGGGAGTTTGCTGTTGAACATGGCAAGCGTGCTGCGGACAGAATATTCGGCATGGCCGAGAAGTGCATCCGACAAATATGGAACCTAAAGAATGCACTGAGGAACACAAGCTGCAAACACTGTGCTTTCCGAGGCGAGCCATGCAAGTTTCACGAACAGATAAAAGAGCTGCTCTGCTAAGTGATGGAAGCATGGAACAAGGGCTAAGCGTTGACAGCAGACATGATGCGCGATTTCTTGTGGAATGAGCGTGCACCAGAACACAGCACCAGCTCGGAGTCGGAATACTCCACGAGTGACAACTGAACGTCAAATAAATGCTGCTCATTCCCTGATTGGTGCCTTTTTACTTTAAAAAAAATTCGCAAACCATGTGTATAGGCCACACCCCGAAAATTGGCCCTCAAATCTGGAAAAAAAAAGCGTGGCCATTACACGTTTATACAGTAGTTGTTGCTTTGCTGTAGTGCTATGCAGGTCACAAAATGTAGAAACTATAGATTTGAAAGTACGCTATGAAAAGTAACTGCACGCGTATACAGTTAAACCTGGATATAATGAAATCAAGAAAAGTCTAGAGTTTTTGTTACAAGCAGGTTTTCGCTACAACCAGTTTTTACGTGAAAGCTCTGTGGGCAGTGCAGAACAGAAGCCGAAATAAAAAATAAATGTAATGAAATGGCTTAGCAAACATTCCCTGTAAACACCCGTTACTCAAAGTCGTAAACACACAGAGGCATTTCGCGGATAACGCAAGTACAGCAGCAGCTGCCACACAGTCTCCACCGCAAATCGCACTATGAAAGCACGATGCCGCTACGCATGGGGTGAGGAGAGTTGGGGAGGCAGGGGAATCGGAAGCACCCACCACTTTCTACATGCTCGCTTCAAAAAAAAAATAGAGGAAGGCTTGCAGTCTGCCTGCCCGCTGCTCTCAAGCTCTCTTCGCCTCGCATTGCCGGTGCTATCCGCCTTCCCCACACTTGCTGTGCATCTGCTGCCAATGCCTGAATCACGTGAGCAACTAAGCGGTGGCAATGAGTGCGCACGCTCGTCCCATGACTTCTTTGTTACGTCCGGTTGTTTTGTGCTGCTTTTGGAAATGAACTGCCACAGTGCCACTTGGTGTCACGTTACAAAAACGAAAGCTGTGGAGACTGCTCCGTTTGCTGCAGACACACGTCGATCGCGCTGGAGCACAGACGTGTTGTGTCAAATGCGTTTGCTCGTAACGATCATAGGCATTCATCTCATAGCGGTTTGTGCTTTATTGCTATGAAATTTACGAGCGATTCAGCTGAATTTCAAGAAGCACAGAACTAGTTAAGTCAGCGTGGTGAAGTAATACTGAGGTCGACGGCTGAGATACCTTCATTACATAGGTTTGCAAATACACACGCTTCAATGGGTCTGGCACTGGAGAATTTAGAAACTTCGTAATATATCAAAGAACTAGCTATGCGGAGGCTCATTACATCTGGTTTAACTGTAGTGAAAACAATCCAGGGAGAACTAAAAAGTGACAGCCACCTTTCACATCCGTACCAATAAGGCCAGTGAATGCACCTTTGGCAGCTAGAAGAAACTGCAAGAGGAATACTGTGCGGTTCGAATCTCACTTCCCTGCTCACAAATGACGAGTTTCACACTTGGCGTGCAATGTTCTCGAAGCCATGCAAGTAGTGCACCCGCAAAAGCCCATCCCTCCGCTGCATACAACTCATACTTTTCGAAGCCAAGGTGAAGGCTTTGATGAAAACAACATGGTATAAAACTATTTTCTTAGCATTGGAATCATAGACAATGCAGACAGGCGTTCAGTTACTGAACCCCCTGATCATAATTTTCATTGATGTGCTAACTTTTGAGGCACAGATTGAGTCCAAGTGAATAGGTTTGCCAGCCACGTATCACTGCTACTTCTTGAAATCTTGGTGAGGGGCAGGATGAAAATGTGCCAAGAGGTATAACAAAAGTGCAGGACGCTGCTAGTCACGGTACTCGAGCTTTCTCACAGCAAAAGATGCCTGTCTGCGCTACAGACATGTGACAAACTACTATTCGGGCGCGGATGCAGCCAGTGCGAAGAGGCGCACCAGGTTTGGCAACATTGCACGCTAAATATGAAACTGGGTATAGGTCCCCAACAACATGCCACACACAGAAATGCTACAAGCTGTACAGAACATCGCTGTAGTTGACGGTGCAAAGCCAGGAGGAGCCCCTGCAGACCCACTCACATTCCTTTCCTTCTCAGCTTGCTTGAGGGCCTTCATAGTTTCTTGCAGGAACCGCTCACCACCTGGAATGATTTTTTCTTTCTTCTTCAGCTGCAGTTCCTTGGACAGCACTACAAAGAGACAGCACAGGAGACACAGTGTGTGCTGCAGCCACTTGGAATTCGCACACACCGAGCAGCCTTACTCAACCAAGAAGAGGTACTAGTGAAAGAAATATTCACCCAGAGAATGCAGACAACGATGTGCCATTAGAATACTAGCCCAGTACTCACGTCAGCTGACACGCTCATTCTCCCGCAGGACCACTTCTAGACGTGGTCCTTCCCTGTCTTATGTTCCTGAAGGTACAGCCGTTGTCAAAAGTAAACAGGCTGCACAGTTTGCTACTCATTTGAATTGTAAATCCCTTACAGCTTCCCTAAAGATCAAAAAGTTCTTGGAAGGTGAGGACAAAAGTTCTCCTTACCATACAGAGAGTAGGAGCTTAATAGCTGGCATAATAGCGTCAATATACAGTAAAACCTCGTTAATTCAAATCCCACAGGAGTAAAAAAATTGTCCGAATTATCCAAATGTTGAATTATCGAATGAACAACAAGACTGGCACATTTACAATTCTTTTATAGCATACCTTCATATTGAGAAGTTCGTGATGCTCGTTTGTTTTTTTCGCGGATAGCTGGGCAGAGAGGACTAGTTTTCGGACGTGCGACAATCAATCCAGTGCGAGCGTGTTGCATGGAACACCATAGCAAAACTCCTCTAAAACAGCGAAAGCATCTGTGGCTTCTTTTGTAATACGGTGCATAGGGAGTACATCGCATGGGTCATCTTCATGAGAAGCCTCACCCGCCACACCAAGGGCATCGCTGATGATCTCGCCATTGCTCAACTGGCCGGTGACAACAACGCCGTCATCGATGGCAACGTAGGCAAGCGGAACTTCGGTGGGGAGCAGGCCAATGCACGCCCCTCGTCGTCCTCTTCTGGCGTTGCAGACTCCAGGCTTTCGGATGTCTCGGGCCACACAAATCCACTGTGCCTAAAACAGTTCAACACCATTTCTGCCGGCGTGTTCGCCCACACATGCGCCGAAATATGGATCGCCCTTGAAAGTGTGATGTACTGCTGCTTCCGCTCCATGCAGAGAAGCATTCGTTCCATCACTTGCTTGCGGTACCTTTTTTTTCACGTACTGGATAACTCCCTGGTCCATCGGTTGAAGAGCAGCAGTAGCATTGGGAGGAAGGAACACTAGCCGGATCGCCTTCGAATTCGCAACGTTGCAGCAGTGTGCGGTGTAATATCGACTATGAAAAGCACCTTGTGTTTCTTGGTACTGAAGCGTCGATCCAGCTCCTGCAACCAGGAACGAAATATCTCAGACGTCATCCATGCTTTCCGGTTTGCACGTTACTCGACGAGAAGTCGCTTGATGTTGTTAAGTCATCTCGGTTTCAGAGCCTTCCCGATGACGAGAATTGGAAGGCGCTCTGTGTCTGTCATGTTTGCTGCCAACAGCACTGCCACCTGCTCCTTACTCCTTTTACCGCCAGTGCACGGGTCCCCCTTGAATGCTATTGTTTTATCTGGCAACGCTTTGAAGAAGAGTGCCGTTTCGTCGGCATTAAAGACATCGCTGGGGTCGTTGGCTGCCACGTGCTCTTTAAGGTGGACATTTTGCCAATCTTTTACCACTTCTTCATCCACCTTACCCCTCTCCTCGCACACAGTCTTAAAAACAAGTCCATGCCGATCTTTAAAACACGCAAACCAACCCTCCGAAGCCTTGAATGAATCAATATTTATTCGGAGGGCATAGGTCTCTGCTTGCGCGCAGATGAGTGGTCCACTCAACGACTGCTTCGAGTCACGTGCAGCAGCAATCCACCGCAACAGTGCTTCCTCCAAGGCTGGGTGGGCTGCGGTTCGTAGCGACCGGCATGAAATTTATCGCTCCCCAAGGGTTCCTCTATTTGAGCCTCATTCTTCACGTATGTCAATAGCGTGCTTCTTTTCACGTCGAACTGGCGCATAACTTCTTCTCTGGAAACGCCGTCTTTCAGTGACTTGAGGATTTTCACTTTGGTTCATAAGTCCTTGGCCGCATACTTCGCGCGCTTTGCCGGTACTGCCGTCGTAATAAAGAGCACCACCACCACACGCACCGACACACCACACCACACCACACCTCGTAGAGAAAACACAATATGGCCGCTCTGACTGCACATAGATTGCCTGCTCTCGTCCGTCGTCACCCGAGAAGTGATTGCAGTAGCGATGCGTTTCCGGAATGGAGAGCAGTGTCAGCCGTTTCCAGTGATGGCGATGATCCTTGGACGATTATGATGATGATGATCTGAACGTATAGCAGCGCCACCTTTCATACGCTTTTGGAAAGGAAAGCAATTCCTGGCGCTTCGGGCCAAAGTTGTTTCTGGCCCTTGAAAAGTGATGACAGCAGCGATCCGTGCTTAAAAACTCGTTTCAGTTGCATACCAGCGCCGTTCTTGGCTTTTCTCCAGTCCAAATTAACTGGTGCGCACGCAATTTTTGCGCCGAATTAACGAAGGTTTGCTGCCATAAAGCTATGTACATTTTTGAAGGGAGGAAGTGGGGACGCCGAATTATCCGAATTTCTGAATTAACGGGGGTGGAATTAACGAGGTTTTACTGTACCGTATTTATACGATTGTAAGTCAACTCCAATGTAAGCCAACCCACATCACATTTCAGAAAAAAAAAAAAAAGAAGCTTGGAGGCCGTTTACACTCGGCCTTTGATAGCAGAATGTGATAGCACTATCCTGCGGCCTCTGCTTACCGCCAACCGCTATCGGCTGCTGCGCACGCGGGCGTTCCCGTGGGCACATTCAAAAACGAAAAAGTATTAGCCACTGGACTACTCGTCCACAGTTACGCCATCATCCTCACTAACGCCGTCATCGTGATCGCTGCTGCAGTCCCACAGCTCGTCGTTCAAACATCGCAGTGCAGCGAAATCTGGCACTTTGCAAACAGCCACATCACGACATCGCATGGAACAGCTGAAAGTTTTGCCTCGCTGCAGCTGCCACATCTGTATCACCCGTTGCGAATGTCAAACTTGCGGCCCCTCGCGCAGTTGTTCGTTTTTTTCGGCATAAAGAATGACAGCCATCTTGAATGTAGCCGTGAACGAGTCCCGTCGCTTACCACACCCGGAGCACAAATGATGAATGACGAAGCACTACATTCAAAACTTGCGAAATGCTGCTGGCAGTAGTGAAATGCGTCAGAGCCAAAGAGAAACTACGCGTGAGCGGCATCGGCTCTTCCATTGGCCACCAACACTCCCCCCGGCACCGCTGCGGTTTCGGGTGGTGATTGAAACAGTGGTGCCGAGTGCACGGTTGAAAGTAAAAAAAAAAAAAAAAAACGCGCACGACGCTTATTAAGAGTAGAGCGCGAATGACTTATCGGGCCGCCGCCGCTTATCAGCAGCCACAATCTGCGGCCATATGTGGGGAGCAGGATGGTGCCGGTTCGTTGCTTATCCACAGCCACCATCGGCCGCCGCACGGGGTGGGGATGCCAGTTTTGCGCATTGACATAGCAGCTGTTCAAGGCCAGCACCAAGAGCGATGCGATGGAGCCGCGCAGCAATAATGCAACTACGCTGCAGCATGCAGATTTTCAAGTTTTGAAAAACAGGTTGACTTACAATCGTGTAAATATGGTACGACTGAGAAGCAAACCGTCTAGCCTGGTTACTTTTGGCAAAGACTGTACAACGTGGTAACACTTGCGTGCTGGGCATACCATGACATCCAATTACTTCGATTTTTTTTTTTCCTCCCACTCCCAGTCTAAACCCTGCCACTGGTCCCGGTATGAAGAGCAGCACCTCCCAGATATGCTCGCAAAAGGCCTCTCAAAATCACAGTACTACATGGTTGTGCAATGTGGTGCGCCAACTGAACCCAACTCTTACCTAGCAAAGAAGGTCACATCAGATAAAGTAAGTGGAAAGGGGGAGCTTACATTGTGGGTACTGGCTCCCTTTGACCCAGACAGTAGCAATGGGCACGATAACAGTTGTCAAAGTGTCACCTTCAGAGGAGGAGGAGCTACACTGGTCAAAGGGCCGCTTGCGTGCCCTGCGCCGCACAAGAATGGGCCGATTTTTGAGTGTGATCTCCTGCATTGGGTCCAGCAGCTTTCTGACTATGACAAACGAGTGTCCTTGATTTTCCTGCTGGTTGCCATGGTGGAAGGAGGAGAACAAGAAAAAAAAAAAGAAAGTCACATTAGCAAAAGTTGTCTGGAAGGACAGAAGACAGGGCATCTCCTGAGAAATGGCATGGCAGCAGATGCCAACAACTTGCCTTCTGAAATGGGTACTTATAATGAAGATCTGCGCCAAGATGCCAGATATTTACATACTAATCTTCAAAGAGTAGCGGCGATAAATGTGGCTCTCTAGCATTACGACAACTTGGGCAATTATACACCAAACACAGTGAAGTGCGTTCTATCCCGGCACACCAAAGATTTAATGTATTTGGAAGCAAGCCAGACTCACTACGTCAAATGCATTTCCCCCTCTTTTAGCGCTAGTACACGGAAAAAAAATTGGCGGTGGTTTAGTTCTGGTTAAACCTGGACTGACGTGATAGCTACAGCTGGCCAAGTGCAACTTGGTCACGTGACCAACCACATGATGAACCACGTGATCAGCCACGGCGCCGTGCCACCGGCAGCTGCTCCGCATGACAGCGTGGCGGCACTGCCACTCTGAAGGCTCGAAATGCTACCGTAATGTAGCTATCGCTACAACAAAAGTAATGTCATGCATTACCGCAACCTTGGATACTGGTGTTGGCTGGTCGTGGCAGCTATGCCTGCCCAGTCTAAATTCGTTTGAAAAATCAAATATCTGTACACTAGTTGGAAACGTCAGTTGTGTATGTTTACAACCTTGGTAAAAGTCTTCAGGCAATTGATTCTGCTTTCAAGCCTTGTAGTGCGACATTTATGGCACCCCTAACGCTCGTCAAAACTCTAGAGCGTGAGATGGACTCAGCTCCTCACCTCACACGACCTTGTTGCCGCTATGGATGCACAAGATGCTCCACTATGCAACTCAAAAGCTGACTCTATGGCCTAAAGACACTTAACCAAGGCTTTACATGTCTCTGAGAGGTGCGCGACAGTTTCTCAACCAAGTCCAAACTTTGTACGATGAACCCAAGTGACAAGAATTTGCTTGATGGGCAACTGTATGAAATTTGTAATACTCGCACATCTCTACTATTTTAACTGCTAAGTTCACTTCGTGTAAACTTGCTCCCAAAACACACATAATTCGTCAAGCCTAAAGCCACTCTCAACAGGTTTCGCACATTAAGAGAAACCCTATGATGCCTCACTCACTCACAAAGTTCCATCTGCCATATTCAAAAACCTCTCTGTTTCCTGCTGGTTCCTCTTGTTCTAGAAATTTTAAGAAGTTCCGGGAATAACTAACAGTAGTTTGAAGCAAACTCTACAGCAAACAAAAAAGTTATTTCAAGTTATCTTTTCACCTCGTTTCTTCTAAGATTTGAAGTAATGCCAACACAGCTATGCATGTGGTAATCACCTCATTATTGATGCGCTCCTCCTTTACGCGATTGGCAAGGGTTGATTGCCGTCCTTTTGGAACAGGCACGACAGGGGTGCTCTCTTCCACGTCTGGTTTGGCCGGGCACTCCTCAAAGGCTCCGATCTCCCCAGAGAAGGGAATCATATCGGGGCACTCGGGTTCTGGCAGCGGAGACCCTGCACAATGTGATGAAAGGGGAAATTCAAGGCACTGAGCTGAAAACGACCCCCATTACTACTTTATTTTTCTTCTGAATAAGCATTCTTCCCTAACAATGTTACAGTATAGAACAATGTAACGCTTTACCGGGCTCATTCGCATACCTGTGGCAGAGAGAATTCCACCACCAGCCATATCCTTCATGCAACCAGTCAAGGCCACAGACTTCATAAGCCACATCGCTCACAGGTATATGACAAAAGGCTCTCGGTCCCAACCACTGCGTTGAAATTTCTTACATCAGACTAAATGTGACATGAAACCTGTGGGGATTGGGCTTCTTGAGCGATCGGAGTGCGCGCCCACTGCTGTCGTTTGCTCGTTGAAGACCCCCCGTGGGGTGCCCGCGAGCGGAATGCAGGCGGCCGCGCTGCTTGTCCTCCTTTCCAAAGGAAGCTCTGTTGAAGAACCGCTGTAAATCACCCTCCTTTCCGTTCTTCCCGCTTCAACCTGCATCGTCAAGATGTGCTCCGCGCATTCCCCATCCTCCCTCATGTTGTGTCGCGCGCGATCTAACCCATTGTTTAGCCGTGCGGCATGCTATCGCCCTTGGCTGTGCCGTCACGCGTGTATGTAGTCTTTTGTCTTTGCTTTGCGCACGCGGCTCCGCGGGCCCGCTTTCGGGTGCTGTGGCTGGGCTATGGGCTGTACTGAGGTCTGGAGATCAGTGCAGTGTTATGTAATGCAGCTTCCTGTTTAATAAACACTTGTGCTCTCAAATAACTGCGCCTTCCTTCCATCGGAGCGAAAGTGCAGATGCACGGCGAACGCTGGCTATGCCCTCAGCTTGCTCTGGCCCGAACCCACGATATGTGGGCAAAGTGCCACTCAATTAACACTTCGGCACGGGTTCGTAACCAACCCCACAAACCAAAGACTCGTTTGCTACAAAGCTAGAAGAGGCAGTGGAGTGTAAGCGACATGAGGTTCCAAATGCTGACCAGGATCAAAAGAAATTTTTAAAAAGCAGTCATCCCACCAACAGCACAAGCGGCAAGAGCTTTAGTTCCGCAGAATGTGAAGTACCCATTCGCATTTGCAGTTTAAAAAGATGCATGAAAAGCATGGAGAGGACCACTACTGGAATGACCTTCATTAACAGGAGTAAAACCAGTCAAAAGACGGGACACAGCGAAGAGACGAGGCACACACACGACGACTTTTGACTGGTTTTACTCCTGAAAATGTACCAACTGACCGAGATTTCAACACTACTTCATTAACAGTGGAAGAGAGATTATTCAATACAGAAAAAGGTTGCTGACTTAACTTTAAGGTGCCCTGAAGCACTCTTCACCAAAACTGGCACCACGCCTCTCCTTCAGCAGTATACTAATGGTGCCATCAGCAAGATCGAGGGTCAAAGAACAGCACAATTGCACATCATCATAATGCATCTTTTTTTTTTTTTGCCTTCCTTCCCAAACATTGAACTAATGCAATTAGCAATAGAAAGGCCTGCCAAGCGAAAATGGCGATCGCCATCACGCATCATGCAAGATGCAGTGTGAACATTGTGACATCACAGCTTGCCCACTGGATTGTGAGAAAACTGCCCACCATTGCAAGTGTCAAACGAATGACTGGTCACTAGAGGCTGCTTGGGAAGAACAGCCTAGCTCACAGAAGCCCCACAGGGGGCCGTGTTTGAAACAGCACCCCGCTAGGGCAGCGGCACATCACTTGACTGCTGCACTACTGTGCCGGGAGTGGAATGAGGACTCCTGGCAATCTATGAATGTAAGGCAGAGAATGACCATTCACACATGTGTGGGCATTAGCTACAACAGAATGAGCAGCAACAGAAGCTAATGCATTCAAACGATCCAATAAGGATCGCCTAAGAGTTTCGTTAATACACTCGTCATTTGCTAATGACTGGAAACAGCCAAGTGATGCAGTCGAAGCCATGAAGGCAGACAGGGGAATAAAGGCAAGCATAAAACAAGCATAGAAAAGCACGACTCCCTCACACAAAAAAGGTGCTGGACCCATGACGCAGCAGTGGCTATTAAACCTTGACCACCGGGGTAGCGAGTCATCTGCCATTTTTGCGCAGGAATATTGTGCCACCAGTGGTAGCATCTTTTTTTTTTTTTTTCACAATTTTCAAGCATAATGGGAGCTTTCGAGATAGAAATTATTTCTGCAATCCTTAGAGCACTTGTTAGGTCACACCACTTCAATGTTATTGCTGTCATAAATTATAGCACTTCGTACGAAACTTTCAGTATATCTGAACCAGTTCCCACATGCTACGGGGAAAGGCTATGGTTTCTTGGAAATAGATGTTCAGACTATCAAGTACAACTCTATCGCACACATGCTCCCCAACATTACACAACCAACAAAGTAATAGAAACCCATAGAGTTCCTTTGTTTTCAAGACTTCTCCCTCAAGTGGCAACAACCAAACATGCATCCCCCCACCTTTGCCTCGATGTCACTGAGTTGATGGCATTAAATAACATTATTACTCGATTCTAATGCAAACTCTAATGTAATGTGCACCCTTTTTTAAAACCAGAAAAAAAAGAAAAGATGCAATAAGTGTAATTGTAATGCACTACACGTTGTCATACTTCAATAAAGAAATATGCATGCGAGACCACCCCCACCGCCACTTACCTCGATACACAAGCTCACCTTACTTTAACCGTTTGACACGCTATGCACCCGTATGTGTACAAAAGCGAACTTGCAGTTTTTTCTGAGAGTGCAGTTTTTTCTGAGAGAGTCGCACCACTTCAATGTTGCTCTTGTCGTCAATTATAATACTTCGTACGAAGCTTTCAGTATATCTGAAATAGTTCCCATATTTTGGGAAAACAACTGAAGCCTAATTAGGCAATCGGGATACTTTCCCTCAATAATTTTGGTACCGACTGAAATGGAGCTGTAGCCAAAGACCTGCCATGCAGAGCTATGCTATTTATGTTACTGAGGTACATCATTTTACAACAATGTTCATTATGCCGAAGCATCATAATTATGAAGTATAATTAGCTGACATTATTGCTCATAAAATTTGATATGTTGGACACACCAAAAAAATAATAATAAATAACAGCACCGTAGTTCAGTTCTTTCTGAATTCAATGGTACAATATTAAACAAAATTTCACCTTAAAAATATAATGAAACTTCTGCAAGGCTCGTCATGTTATCAAAAAACAAGAAGCTCAGAAAAGTGCATTTGTGTTGAGACGCCAACCGGACAGGTTTATTCCAGCTAGGCGAATACCAGCACGAGCCCAAGACGCTTGCCAGCCGCCGCGAGCCTCGCGTGAACGCAGCACAGCCAAGCCAAGCCAAGCAGACGGCCTAGCCACTGCATGTGGCTACTACCTACATCTCCCCTGACAGAAAAGCAAACTCTTGGGAGGAATGACGCAACGTCCACACCTGGTGTGCCAGTGGGAGGCATCAGCGCAGGTTGTTTGTGAATCTTCTGGAAAAACTGAAGTCCCAGGCAGAGAATCCTCACATACGACGTCTTGGTTGTCTCTCTCCTCTTCTGCAGGCTTGAGAAAAGGGATAAGATGGGTTCGATTTTGCCATATAGTGCCGTTCCCAGTGTCAACTATATATGACCTAAGCTCGCTTGCGGGCGCCATCACATTCCCTTTTTGCTTTAAGTCTGTAACTCAGACTTCCTCTCCTTCCAGAAGGGTCAGAAGTTACCGTACGCCATGTCGTCTATCGTAGTTTCTTCCCTGCTGTACAGAAGTTTAGTGGTGTCTGGCAAACCGGGAACAAGCCTTCCGGGTGTCAGAGGAATCTTTGTCCGCAACCGCCTACCCATCAATAGTTCAAAGGGGCTGTAGCCATTTTTCAACGGAGTTGACCTGTGGGACAAGAGGGTCAGGTACGGGTCTTGGGTCTTCTTCATTGAAGTTTTGATGATTTTCACCGCAGCCTCAGCAAGTCTGTTGCTCTAAGGGTAATGTGGGCTTGATTTGATGTGTTTGAACCCGTATTCTTGAGCAAACTTAGTGAAGTCAGAGGACGAGAACTGCGGACCATTATCGGAGACCACCACCTCTGGAATGCCATGTCGAGCGAAAATTGATTTGCAGTGATTGATCACTGTACTAGATGATAGCTTCTCTAGACGAGTCAGTTCCGGATATCTGGAGTAATAATCAGTCACGATTAACCGCCAGTGGCTATTGAAGAAAAATTGGCAGTTGCTTAGCTCGGCTATGCCCGGATATACATAGCGAAAGCTAAGGCGTACTATGGTTAGCCTTGGTTAATCTTGATTGCAAGTCCAGGTTAGTCTGGTTGTCTAGCTATGTTGTTGTCGCATTAAGTACGACACAACTGTGGTAGTGGAGCACACGAGCTCTCCTTTTCAATCCTCCGACATATATCAGGCATGCGACGCAGCTGGCAAAGCGAGAGGAGGCGACTGCAACGATGAGGAATGTGGTGTGACATCATACCAAACGGCAGCGGCAGCGAGCCGCGCGGTGTGACCTCATGCCAGATTGTGCGGCGAGCGCACAAAGCACAGTAACCGTCTCACATACCTCGGTGGACACCCGAACCGCGCTGTAAAGGGATAAAGGAGGGAGGGAAAGAAGAAAGAGAAAACTGAAAATTGAAAGTAAGCACGGTGCTGCGCAGCAGGTGGAACACCTGTGGCTCAGTGCATGCGCATTGCCACTGCCAATTTTTCTTCAATAGCCACTGGTGGTTAATCGTCACTGATTATTACTCCAGATATCCGGAACTGACTCGTCTAAAGACGCTATCATCTAGTACAGTTATCAATCACTGCAAATCAATTTTCGCCCGCCGCACAATCCAGAGGTGATGGTCTCCGATAATGGTCCACAGTTCTCGTCCTCTGACTTCACTAAGTTTACTCAAGAATACGGGTTCAAACACGTCAAATCAAGCCCACAATACCCTCAGAGCAACGGACTCGCTGAGGCTGCGGTGAAAATCATCAAAACTTCAATGAAGCAGACCCAAGGCCCCTACCTCACCCTCTTGTCCCACAGGTCAACTCCGTTGAAAAATGGCTACAGCCCCTCTGAACTACTGATGGGTAGGTAGCTGCAGACAAAGATTCCTCTGACTCCCGGAAGGCTTGTTCCTGGTTTGCCAGACACCACTAAACTTCGGAATTTTGAAACCCATTACTGTGCATGTGCAGTTATGACTAGGTAGCGAGAGAGGGAGAAATATCCGCGGCGAGGCACACGTTGTGAGGTCATGTGCCTCCTCGGAGTGCGGCCACGGCGAAATCGCAAGTTTGCTGCCAGTAAAGCTTCCGCTTTATAAACAGGTCCATTGCAACTCTCTCCCAAGGTCTTGCAGGAAACTCGAAGGACGAGACGGTTCCGAAAAATCCACCTTCGCTGCCGGGTCCACCTGCTTCAACAATGACACAACAATGCTTCAACAATGCGTCTGCACTGGGTACAGTGAACGCGGGTGTCATTTCCCGCACCAACGACACAATGTCGGAACGCTGTCAGCTGGATGCGGATATGGCCTTGATTCGAAGTGCTCTCGACCGTCGCTGACGTGAGTAGCATTTGTGGGGTGCCTGACTTGCTGTCTGCCTGATGCAACTTTGTTGACCGTCAGCGTTTCGGGGTGAAGCTCCGCTTGCTGCTGACGAACACTTTCAACTTGCCTGATACTCTCAAGCGCCTTCTGAAGAGTAAGATCGGCATCAAGTTGCAGTCTCGCTGACAATTCCTGGTCGTGAATGCAGACGACCAGTCTGTCTCGAACCAGTTCCTCTCGGAGGGTGCCATACTCACAATGGCTGGAAAGCGTGTGAAGCGCAGTTACGATATCTTCCATGGATTCGCCGTCGTTTTGGACCCTCGTGTTGAAGCGTGCCCGTTCAAAAATAATGTTGCGCCGTGGTATGAAGTAGCTGTCAAACTGCTTCAGGGCGGCTTCTAAGTTCTGGGCGTTCTCACCGGAGAGTTCGAAGGTTCCGAAGACGTCCTCGGCCTGGTCGGCCATCAAGTAAAGGAGCATGTCAACTTGGTGTGACCTTGATTTGTCGCAGAGACCACAAGCCATGTAGAAACGCTCGAAACGCTTTCTCCATTTCAGCCAGTCAGCAGGAGTCGTGAAGCAGAAGTCCTCGGGCAGTTGAATGACGAAGGACGCCATGTACTGGCCGCGTAGTTCAGGCCGTAGACGCTGCTGTGACATGTGCCACCGTAGATGGGTACCTGAGTGAGAGAACGCAGCCCCAGTTGGGCTTACTGTGGGAATTGCATTACTTCTGACATCATGTTGAGACGCCAACCAGACAGGTTTATTCCAGCCAGGCGAATACTGGCACGAGCCCGAGACGTGTGCCAGCCGCCGCGATCCTCGCTCGAGCGTGCAGCGCAGCCAAGCCAACCCAAGCTGACGTCCTAGACACTGCATGTAGCTACCGCCTACAACAATTTGAAGTGTGCGTGCCAGCCATTCAGCGATCGTTGCAGAGGCCTCAAATCCAGCAGAATGTGGACGTTCCCAGAGGATTTCACAGTAGTGAGTAGTACCGGGGATGTAGGGAAAAGTGCCAGCTTTTGAACAAGACGAATATGGTGGCCATCAAGGATGCGGCCACGGAAAGCGATGGGAGCCAAGTTTTCTTGCATTTTGGTCCAAGATCACCATTTCGGCGCTTCAAGGGCATCAATTATGTCGAGTCTTTCACAGCCTGAGTCACCTTGGGACATTAAACCCCATGAACTAAACTGTCAATTATGTCAATTTTTTAGTTGTTGGACAATGAATTAGACCTTGAAACTTTGTAGCTAGGTGGTTTAGAGTATACTGAACCAGAATATGCTACTTTTTAACACCAAAATTGTTGCAGTTTTTTTAAACCTGCATCTCCTTTAAAATATATATATAGGCGGAAAAATATTTTATTTCAATGGAAACAAAAAATAGCATGTTAAAGGTTACAGCTTTACCTTTTCTTAGCTTGTTCCTTCGCGCCCTAGTCCGTGTCATGAGTGCAGATCTTGGCACCATGTCAAGATCCTACGCTCCGGCGGCAGTGGTGGCCCCGGCTAACTTGGCAGAGCATCAAAACGCTTGTGCTCTGCCCTGGACAGCAGCGCTGGGGGCAGTTGCATGCTCTGCGCAGGGCTGCCCAGCTGCACCCAGTGTGTGCTAGAAAGCCTCCACATGCAACGTATTTTTTTAACCCAGTGTCGAAGTGTACTTTGCGCATCTTTGCAACAAGACGTTTCCATGTTGGCTCAAGCCCACGTCGGCGCCTTACTGATCAGACACTTCAGATGCTTGCAAGGTCTCTCTGCAACCAAGACCACAGAAAGCAATATCGACATCATCTATGTGCAAGAAGTGCCAAGACATTATTTTTGTGATGCTGGTGACAAAAATTGGCAGGGGTTTAATGTAGTTAAACTGAGTAGACATGCGAAAGCAGGACATGCGAAAGCAGGTGTTCATTCTTCAACTGGAGGGAGCACTTAAGCTCCGTTTTAAGGGTGTAGTGCAATAATTTTAGTGGGTTAATGCCCATATATGCAGAATTGTCCATTCTCTACTTAACGTTCATAAATGGCAGCGCAGTGATGCTGAGCGGTTAAGAGATGCGCTACTGCACTGGCAGGTGGCTGTTTCCGTCACAGCCACCCATAGGAACTGTGCGACTCATGTTGCTCTCACCAAGCAATCTCTCGCACAGCTGGCGTGCTGCTCCTCCGAACTTACCTGAGCTTATCCGAGTAACCCGGGTAAGCTCGGGTAGTAACTCGGATTGCTAGGCAGCGGCACAAGATCATATGTACATACGGTGAACGTATGTACGGTGATATGATTCTTGGTCAGTGTTGATGAGAGTATGGGTGCTTTCTCACTAATAGACTGTTGCTGGCATAGTTTCATTAGTTCCATTTTCGTACCCGATTTTAAGGTGCACGTCATTTTTAGACACTATTTTACGGAAAAAAGGTGGGCATTTGAATCGAGTAAATACGGTAAGCAAAACACACAACATACCAGGTGCACAGTCGTCAGATAATTCCACGGAGGAGCGCAGAGGTGACGCGCATATGGATGTGCCGTCAGAGTCGCGACCACACTCCTGACTGTGACTGCCCTCGTGTGGAGACTCACAGTCCACCAGGTGCACACCAGAGTACAGCCGGTAGTCCACCTTGTAGCCGACCACGTCAGCCTTGAGGCTGCATGTGCAGGACACAAGCAACAACATCCAAAAATGTGTGCTGATTGCACAAAGCACAACATTTGCAAGAATATAATGTGAGGGGGGTGTGTGCGTTGCAATTATGAAGCAAGCTCTATATATTCACATTAGTCATAGCCAAGGGCTACGCGTGACTAGAGCACAGTCTTCTGCACCACAGATCTTACTTGAGAAATAACACTCCAATAATTTAGGCAACACAACCAAGCGCAGCTAATGCTTATATACACGGCAGCAACCGCACATGTGGAAGGCCACCAATATAAATTGCATTGTATTCACGCAGATAGTTCAGGTAAACTGACAAGAAATTGCAAACTAAGAAGCCTTCTTGCACAAACACAGCTAAAAGCCAGTATCTTCAAAGTGCAATTCTCAGAGGTCGAATCCAGTTGGGCAAGACATGTGAAATTGAGGGCTAAATATATTTGCATTTCTTGAACAAAAACTAATTAAATACGTTCTCTGGAATGGCTACAACTCAAGATCATACATAACTCTCACCACGGAGCTCTCATATTCAAATTCACCTCATTTTACACTATCTTTGGAAGGCCAGCATTAAAATGTTAGAATCAATCATACATGCCCAACAGAAGTTGACATTTTAGCATGGTCCCATGATGTGCCAGTGCATCATAAAATTTTTGCAAAGCTCCTGCATATAACGCAAAAATTTCAATTGAACTAAAAGTCAACATAAAATAAGAGCAGCACACTTCACACAAGTAGCTTTCACACAGTTACAGCTGCTTGGTACAAGACATAGTTTGTCCTAGTATTCAGCTTAGTTACAAGTGGACTCCACGGCATCTGCTCACTCGTGAAGCTTTGTCTCCTTCTCAGTATCAAACACAACCATGGACAAGGGTCTCCGGCGCTGCCTCCGAAACTGGTTCCGCTGCGCTGCTGCCTGGTTCCTGGCTGCCTGCCGCGGGCTTGGCAGGTCGTCCAAGCTGTCTGCCAGCTCTGTATCCTCATGCATCATGAATTGCTGCACATAAAAAGGAACAAAAAGGCACAGGTCAATACCGCATGCCCCCAACTCATTGCTGGGCGTGCAAAAACCCCACGTATAGCAGAGCGTCGCCATAATGACGACATATAAAAAACACAACAAATACAAAAAGGAAACTTAGTTCCTCCAAGAGCTTTCCAAGCTTGAAGTCCTCGTGCAACAACAAAACGTGGCGGGTGTAGATGCAGGAACAAAGTGTAACGCAAACACTTCAGAGTAACTTGACAATAAGCAGTAAAGAGTGAACAAAAAAGTTTCCAGGGGAACCAATTTATATGCGAGGCTTCTGCGTCTTCGTTTATTGCCAGAAATCTTTCTTATTCTTCCATAATTTTGAGACGGCTATCAATGACGCCAGTAAAATGTTTTTCGAGGGGCTGAACTTTTTTCCAGTGACCAAATGAACAGCATGCTCAGGCAAGCGCCATCAGATTTAAGCATTATGCCCAAGTATTTCCCCCTATCATTAGTACGTGAGAATGACTGATCTTTTTGCAAATCGTATGTGTTGGCAATGATGAGCCGAATTTCCTAATCCTTGCAGATGCGAGCCAGTGTTTGTGTTCATGCAATCTCCAGAAAGCTCCCAATAAATGCCCATGTATTTGTTCTCATTTTAACAAAAGTATACTGTCATTAATAAATCCTAAAACGTTCATATGGCTTTCACATTCATGAAAAGAAAAAGCAAAATTTGTGCAAAAGTATGAAGTGATGTGTGCTACTGTTTGTGAGTCTCACAATCTTTTGCGCTGTCTGCATATCCCAGCACGTTGTCTTCTGAATGGAGGAGCCTGTGCACTTCGTTAGTAATGCACATGCCGTAAGAAAGCTCAATTTTCGAGAAAAAAGGTGACATTAGAACCTGGTCAATATGACCTTTTCTGAATGATGAACGGCATGATTCATTATTCTATAAAAACAAAAAGGGCTGTCATTATCAAAGAGAGCAAGAAGGGGAGAGGATCTCATGCCCGCTCAGTGCGCACCCTCGAAGCTCGGTCGGAGCAACTGGGAACTTTTCACCACCCCTGTACCTCAACAAATGGCTTTCAAGTTCCCTTTCAGTTTCAAGAGAGCCCCACAAAAGATTATAGGATAAGATTGATAAAGTACGGAGTCGTGCCATGACGTCACCATGTCAACCGTGTGCTTCAGACGCCTCTTCATAAAAATATTGGCAGTGGCTAAGCTCGGCTATGCCAGTATATATGTAGCGAAATCTAAGGCATAGCTTGGCTAGCCTTGGTTAATTTTGATTACAAGTCCAGGTTAGTCTGGTTGTCTGGCTAGTTGCTGTCACATGGTTCGTCATGCGGTTGGTCACGTGGTGCGGAGCGACAACGCTGGGAATGCGAGCACCGCGAAACTGCGAGTTCGTAGAAAAGGTTGCTTTTGCTACAAAATGAAACTTTTCCCAGTCACTCAACCGAGTGGCGAGCCATACCTGCCGAATGTCAGTGGCCATTCTCAGCAACATTTAAACAAGTAGTTGTCTTGAGCGGAGCCAACGGAAAATTGTGAGAGTTTGATGGTGCCAAAAAGTGCATCAGACAGCGATACCCAGCAAAGTAGTGAGAGCATCTTTCACGTGCAATAGTAACGCCAAGCCTTCTTTGAACTCAATGCAGATGACTGCCATTAGCATGCAGCATCGGCGGCGCAGTGAATGTTCAGGGAGACTGCCGGACTTTCAGAGAATGAAACAAAATCCTTTACAATGCCTTCAAGACGTGCGTATTCTATCGCATTTCCCCGAATGAGGCACTGAATCCGCTCTCGGTACACAAGTGTGCAATCTCCGATAAAGAAGTTTGACTATTCAGCCGCTGCTCTGATATGTGTTAATTGGTATTTGTGGCTCACAGCTTTTGTTGGTCGACCAATGTGGCATTCTAACATATTTTTTTTGTTTCCCAAAGCTTGGGTCAGACCTGCACAGTGCATCAAGCAATATGCAAGTAAATACGATGTATTGTGCTTCAGTCTCCATGTAATATTGATTTCAGTATGAATAGTCAATTACAATGCGAGAGGCAACTTTTAACTTCCATTTTGAGTTAAAAAAAATGCGTTAGAGTAAACACTGTAGTTCCCAATGCCGTTTGGCATTGGCACTAGTGTTATTTCTGGTAAGCTTTATTCCTGAGCAGTACTTCCTTTCGTGCTTTGTCACATGCAAAATCAGTGATGACTAGTGAAATTCTGCCGCATTGCTTTGTAGCTGGATGCTGCACCAGCTATTTGCAGCTAAGATTGTCCTATGTGTACAATAAATATATTTCTCTGGACCCTAAGCTTCGTTATTGATTTGATCTTTCGAGGAAATAAATACCTGCTTAAACAAAATGGAGTTTGAAATAAATGAAACCAGCTGACTGTCCATGGCAACACGAGAAAAAGGTACCCAAAAATTTTGGACTACACAAACCAGACAAGCAATTAGAGCCTAAAAATCCATTTTGATACAGATTTTTTCCAGGAGATCAACAGACGGCCAAGGCAGGAAGCAACTGAAGATTGTCAGGTTAGCCAGCATCCTAGCTTGCAAAAGGATGGTCGGCTCTAGACCAGGGGTGTCGAACCCACGGCCCCCAGGGAGTATTCTCTACAGTACATTTTTTTTTGCATTGTTCCCGTCAGAAATTTCACCACGCACCAACTCGCTGCTGTAACTGTTTCACGAGGATTACACAGACGTGTCAAATGAACACAGAACTTCTAAATTTCAACAATAACCCAGACGACATGCCTAGTAGCTATACAGGACAATCACATGGCCTAGACAAATGCAAAATGCGGCTGTTTCGAAAAATATTACGCTGGCACAAATTTTTTCTGACTCCAAAATATCACTACTTGTCACTACTGAGTGACATATCAAGAAACCAAATCGCACAGGCTATGCAGCCCTTAAGTGCAGCAAATGGAGCTGCAACGGAGAGGTAGAGGGAGCAAGAGCTTGTCTAGCATCCATTTACAACCTGCTCTTTAACTGCAAGAGAAGAATGGGAGATGAGGCAACACTGACTAAACTTACAAGGTCATAATGTTCACTCTGCAATGTGACAAGGTGGAGGCAGGTATGCACCTCGAGTATCCGCAAAAGAAGAGAAAACGCACATGAGTACCTTAGTCTCAAATTAATCTGTGAACGTGGCTTTTGCAGCAGCCCACTTTTCTGATCACTTGCCTCCCCCTGACAAACCAGTAAAACTGCGCCCCCAGATAATAGGGCGCATGACATGACCAGAATCAGCATCAGCATGACATGACCAGGACTTCAGTTCATGCAGGCGTTGCATGCAGCAGCCTTCGCCTTGCAGCATCATAGAGCGAGCACTAGGGCCTCGTGAGTTTAGTTAGTGTTGGATGCGCTCTCGCTCACACTCCAAAACAAGGAAGAACCTCCTCCCAATGGAAGAGGAGGGTCTTCACATTTTTCAGCAAGGTATGCCGCCTGTTTACCTTTAAAGGTTGCTTTAACAGCAAACACCTTCAAAAGAAAAGATAAGGCAGGCTATCCAGGGAAAAAAAAAGGAAAAATATAGGAAGCGCCTAGACAATGCCTGGTGCCTCACCATGTCATCCTTTCGCCGCCGTGCCGCAGTTCCTGCCCCTTCCTTGGGAGGATTTTGCGTGTCATGGTCTTTGAGGCTGCAAAGATAGCAAGATTCAACAATGCGTTATAAAGGAATAATAATCACTCAGACTCACTTGTTTCAACAGATGCGAGAATTCAGCCCAACATTCAGGTCCCATTAAAGTCCCAAGTATTTGGATGGACAGAGCCTCCACTAATTTCAACTCCTTAAGACATAAAACGGTTGAAGGGAAAACAAGGACAACTAAATCTAATTTTGCTTCACAGAAAAAAAAAAATGTATTGTTTGGCTCTTTACGGCTATGCTAACACATGCTTGGCTAACACATGCAGGGAGGGCCCCTTGCCTATCCAGTGTGCAGAACAGAACTCAATCAAAGCAGGCTTTTGCAGTTGGACACCAATGCCACCCCATGTACATGAAAGCAAGATTGAGGTCTCCATTGACCCAATTTTGAGGAAAGGAAATGGCACAGTAACTGTCTCACATATCGACCCCCCCCCCCCCCCCCCCCCCCCCCGGGCCGAAAATTGAAAGTTGGATTTTAAGGAAAAACAGCGCTGGGCCTCATGCTACTAGTGTACTAGTGGCACATGCACAGTAGTGACTAGGGTGTGAGAGAGAGAGAGAGAAATGTCAATAGCACCACCACAGGGAAAGCCAGTAAAGCTTTCGCTTTAACAGCTGTTTGTTCACTTGCTCCCATTCTAGCTTCTGCACCAGGGAGTGTATGAGTTCTAACCATCTAAAACAACAAAGCAGAGCTTACATTGCGGTTTTTTTACACCTTCCAAGATCTCATACTGAAAGACTCCAGCTGCCCAAGAGGTCCCCACTAAAGTCCCTAGAAGCTTATCTAGGGAATTTAGTCGCCCCCCCCCCCCCCCCCACCTATGACAGTATTTTTTTAAGGCGCGGAAATGGCGCACACTCTCTCTCACTACTTGGCAGACACCTCAACTGCGCCGTGAGGGAAAGAAGTCTCCTAGCAGAGGGCTCCAGAATAATTTCCACCACCTATGGATCTTAGCATGTACTGACATCACACAGCACAGGGACGCCTTTTGCGTTTCGCCTCCATCGGAACGCAGCCGCCGCGGTCAGGTTTGAACCCGCGTACTTCGGCTCAGTAGCCGAGCGCGCTAACCACTGAGCACAGCGGCGGATCCTATGACAGTGCACAAAAAAAAAACGAAAAGCGAGGATAACGAGACAGATGAAAGGAAGCATATTCAACCTGCCGCGGCAAGCGCTCGCCCGAGTCTGTGACCGCCATTAGGCTTAGCGACGTTCACTGGCTTACACCTTCGCGATTCAGGTACGATCAACGCGTAACTCGAACTAATGCGACATCGCGACGTAAGACGTGCCTACGAAGAAATCCAAGGGCAAAGCCTTTTAGCGACGATACTAACGTGCGGTCAGGCACGCACCACGGCCCTACGGTGCGGCGCAGCAGCGCTTTCGAGACGCGTGTAAAACAGGAACCAGACCTGCCATGACGGCATGCTCCCGAAAGGCGGGGAGAAGCGGTCGACTCGACCCCGAAGAACATCGGTAGCCTAGAGGTGCAGTGCGGCCAGCGTCTGGTAGGGCAGGCGGGGGACGTCGACTGCAGCATGAGCAGCCACGCGCCACGCACTAAATCTCGGATCTGTTCGATTTGCCTGCACCTGCTGCATCAGCTCGGAGTGATGATACTTTCGTATTCGCTCAGCGAAGGTGCCCGCCTACAGAAGCACGGGCTGTTGGCTTGCACTCGCCCAAGATAAGTGCAGCTGCAGTGCAGCAAGTAGGCGACGACCATTCGTGGGTCGGACAAGATATGGTGGTCGCCTCAGTGAAACGATGGCAGTTCTTTTGAGTGAAGAGCAGGTGCGTAGATGTCAGTGGCGCAAAAAATAAATCTCGTCACGAAAAAAAAAAAAGTCGTCGTGCGTGTCCCTCGTCTCTTCGCTGTGTTCCGTCTTTTGACTGGTTTTTAACGCGATAGCGTTCAGGAGCGCGTCGCAGAAAAGCAGGTGTCGTCTGCGTCTTTGACCGTGAGCGAAAAATGGCACATCTCTGTGGACACCTGGGGCTAGATTACGCAACTGTGACAAATTCTGTCACAAGTTATTGACAGTGACGTCAAAATGACGACACGATGAGACGTCACCAAGTGACGCAACGAGGAATCAGCCAATTAGAGCAGCGCGGCGCCCCAAGAGCATTCGAGGGACCGTCTGCTTAATTTTATTGCGAAAGCAATACTGCTCGAGGTTTCCGCTCTTGGCCGTCGTCCCGGAGAATCCACCATTGACCTTTAGCGTGACCTATGTGTGACGTCATACCAGCTGTGGAAAAGCGGGGCCCCAACTCGGCTCGTCGCGATCGTCCCAGCGAATCCTTCATGCTGCAGCTGCGCGCCGCTGCCGCGAGGGGCACTCGGGTACGTGACGTGATGCCAGCTGTGGAAAAGAGGCCGTGAAGTATCAGCTACACCGTCCTCAGCCGACGGCCTCTTCTCCTAATCGGGCTTAGGCTTCGGCCGAGCCTGAGAGGGGGTAGGGAGACCACCATCTGCCGGAAATAAAGTTTTTCTGAACTGAACTGAAAGCGCCCCCCCCCCCCCCCCCCCAACTCGGCTCGTCGCGATCGTCCCAGCGAATCCTCCACGCGCCGCTGCCGTGGGGGAGGCGCTCGCTCTACGTGGCATCATGCCAGCTGTGGAAAAGCGGCCCCCCAACTCGGCTCGTCGCAGTCGTCCCAGCGAATCCTCCACGGTATGTCGGACGATGTGTACAAGGCGAAGCTGCAACGATGGGCTGCAGCTAAGAAGCGGCGGCGTGCGGAAGAAACGGGTGAAGAGCGGGAACAACGTTTAGCTAAACGGCGTGCATATTGTAGTCGTTATGGGGAGCGCGAAAGAGACGCAACAACGACAGAACGAAGCGAGCAAGAGACGCCAGAAGAACGCGCCGCAAGACTCGAGAAGCGTCGTAACACAGATGCGGCTAGAAGTGACGACTCTCCAACTGCGGAAGAGACCGCTTTGAATTCTCGAGAGCGTCGGAATGAGACGCTGCGTAGACGACGTGCCGAGGAAACGAAGCTTTCGCAATTCGACTTGGGTTAACCAGAGCTAAACCACAGACAATTTTTTTTGTAAAAAGAAATAAGAAATAAGCAACGCTGAAAATAACTAATATTTTATTTTGTCAAAACATGTTTAAAGTTCGAAAATATTAAGCAAAACAAAAAGTGTTCGAAGTTGTGCTATTAAATTGACTGGTGGGTAACTTTCGGTGCCGCGGGGGTGTGCTGACGGCAGTAAAAAGGCCGCTTTGCACTAAAGCAGCTGTTTCACGCCGTGTTATTGTTTTTTTGCGCGGCGTCTGGAATCGAGCTACTGTGCGGTTGCCTAAGTGCGCAGAAAAATTTCAACGAATGCAGTGAAGGCTACGTGACTATACAGCGAACTTGCAAGAAGCACTCGGTACGAAATCGACGAAGACAACTTGTTGAAGTCTGTGTTGTTCGGCTCTTTCGATCGATGACAAAAATGCCAAAAGGTGAAGTGTTGCAGTATGTGATGTGTGGTTGTTTGTTTCTTTCCCCTTGAAAAACAGAAGACGACCACGAAGCGCCATTTGCTGGGAAAAATAAAGTGCTTTGCCAGCATAAGCGTGTCTTGTTTACATGTATACCTGTGTGTCACAGAGGTGACGACGGAACCCACCCCTTCTGCGCACTAACTTTAAAAATTGCCTCCAACACCCACTGTACGCATTTGCTCACCGCCAGTTGTGCGATGCCGACGTGCGCCTCGCTACCAACGGCAGCCTGAAAGCCGCCCGTGGCAAAACCGCAGTGCACACAGCACCTGCCGCCGCACCGACAGCGCACTCGCACGCAAACCTCGCAATTCATCGGCGACTTCGTCGCACAGTTACTCCACAGCCTGCTTCTCCAGTCGAAAAAGGTGTCGAAACAGCTCGTCCGGCAAGTCAAACGCGTCTTCGTGCGCCCTCCTTCGCCGTTGCTCGCGCCAGCGCAGCCGCCTCAGTCGTATGGCCACGTACACCGCCGCCATTTTCTGTCACAAACTCAACGGTCAAATTGACAGCCTCAAAACTGACAAAAAAACTGTAAATAAGCGCCTGCATAATTAGGTGTGCAACGTCATCACTTCTGCCACATCCGTGACGTGATCAGCAGCCACCCATGACGCAAAAAAGCAATATGGCCGCTGGCCACAACCGACCAATAGGAGCGAGGCTTATTGACACCTTTGTGACAAGCTTTTGACAATTTTCCTAACTGACAGTTACGTAATCTAGCCCCTGAACCGCGCCGTAAGGGAAGGGATTTTCCTTCCCTCCTTCGCGCCGAAAGACAGGAGAGGAACCGACAAGGTGAGAACCAACTTTGTAATGGGAATTTCTAGGTGTGCTCTCCTCTGATGTGCAAACCTCCGGCAAGAGAGTAAGAAATGCTCCAATGTCTCTACTTCACCACAAGCCGCACAAAGGTTTTTGGGACTGAACCCGCATCTACATAAGTAAAGATTTAAACAGGGAATCCTGCACCGCATGAGTGTCATCGCCACCTCACACTGCCGGGTTTTACACGCAAGTCTTCCATGGGTACATGAAATGTTGGTAGTCGACAGTAGAGAGTAAGGGATTGTTGCACGCGGCGGTTATAAAATGAAAACGCTGAAATCGAGTCATTCCGAAAAGAACAAGATTAGGGACGCTACAGGCAACTGGTGCATTTAGAGCTGATTTTGCCAAAAAGTCTGCTCCTTCATTTTGTAAAATACCGCAGTGGCCTGGTATCCAAACGAAGCGCACCTCTTTCAGCCATCCAGGAATAAAAAAGATTAGTGAGTGTCTCAAAAAAGCGTCTCGTGTGGACTCCAGCGCCAGCAAAACAGAGAGACAATCTGACAGGAATATCACCCGAGGGACACTTGTGGGAATTGCCAAAGCGGCCAGCCCGAGAGTCATAAACTCTGTTAGAAATATGGTTGTGTAATCCGAGACTCTAACCGAAAAGCTCCACAAGAGAGAATCTGAGAAAATACCAACCCCTGCCTTCCAGTCGGCCCCAGACACATCTGTAGCAATTACAGTATGTTGCGGGTACTGGGCAAGGTGATCCAAGAGGATTCCAGTTAATGTCCTTGCTGGCAGATGCTTCGCATTAAGTGGGAAAATAAAATCAAAAGTAATATCCACAGGGGACGCTGCCCAACCAGCTCTGCATACAAAATTAAGATCCGCACCAATGATGGATAAAAGATTCTGAGTAAATACAACCTGAGATAGGCGGAACCTTGGCCAATGAGGAGTGAGAGAAAGGGCTGGGTGGGAGACGAAAATAGGAGTAGCCACACCAGGAGCCGACTCAAATGCCCACAAAAATGTCCTGACAGTTAAAAGGCGAAAACGGGAGTTAAGGTTGGGAATACGAGCCTCGAAGTACAGAACTGCGGTGGAGACTGATTGAGGGAGACCTAGGCAGAGACGCAGTGTGCGCCCTTCTAGCAGCAGCAACGGATGAAGCTTATATTTAGGGGAGCCAGAAAAAAGTATGCAGCCAAATTCCAAAATGGGTCTGATATAGGCTTTGCAGAGAAGTACAAGCGTGTCCCAGCGCATACCAAATTTCCTATTACTTATCCGTAGTAGCCTACCTAGTGCACGCTCTCTTCTCTTCATGTTAGTTTTGATGTGGGGCCGCCAATCCAAATTGGCATCATAAATGACGTCTAGATACCCCAACGATTCTGCCTGAGGTATGCTGTCCGAGTGATAGCGTAGTGATATATACAGAGGTATGTTGGTTTTAAAAAGCAGTATGCTGCTTTTGTGCACATTTAATACCAAATTTAATGTAACCAGCCAAACGTCGAGCACATTGAGGTAATCCTGGAGAGAACAATATACGGCATGAATGTCTGCTGCCGAAGCAAAGAAGGCTATATCATCTGCATAAACATATACTGTAACTTCAGGGTGAACTGGAATGTCGCACATCAGCAGATTGAATAGAAGTGGCGAAAGTACAGAACCTTGTGGCTTGCCTCTGGTTTGGGCATAGGTGTCTGAAGTGAAGAAACCGTCAGAGCGAAAGAACTGTCGTCCTGTTAAAAATTTGCGGATCCATGCATAAATGTAGTACGGCGGGTGTAATAATGCCAATTTAGAGAGAAGGATCGAATATTCAACACTGTCGAACGCTTTAGCAATGTCAAGCGTCACTAATGCTGATACTTCTTTCTTGTGCATAGCAAGGCGGATTCTGCTCTCCAAATCGACATGGGCAGACCAAATGGAGCATCCCCAGCGAAAGACAATCTGGGCAGAGCTCAATGCATTCACTACTGAAACATGCGCGGATAGGCGGCAGTGCACAATTCTTTCTATGAGCTTTACCAAATTGGATGTTAGAGCTATCGGCCAAATGTTATCAATATGGAAGCCTTTCTTTGAATCTTTTAAGAGCAATATTATTTTCGCCACACCAGGAGTGCGGCAACCATGCAGTTTCTAATGATGTATTGATCAGGTCGAGGAGGTCCTGAGTGGTCTTGCGCTAATATTTTCAACATACCGACTGTAACACCATCCCAACCCGGAGCTGAGGATTGCATTAAAGAAACTGCAGTTGTTAACTCTGATTTGTCAACCAAAACATAGTCTGAGCAGGGGTAGGGGGCAGCAGAGGGACTCTATGCTGCCCCTGAAAATGTGAAGCAAGCCCTTGGGCAATTCGCTCTAACTCAACTTTCGCCTCATATGGAGAGAGCACCACTGAGCTGGTTAACTGCAGGACTGAAGTGTTCACATTCCGTTCCATAAAACGATACAAAGCCTTCTTATTTTTGGGTTTGACAAATATGTGTTCCAATTTTGATTGTAGTCATCCTTTGCCTTTGCTATGGTTCTTTTAAATGAGGCTGAGAAAAATTTGTAATTGATCCAATTTGCCGGGCTCTGATTATACGAAAGAGTCCTCCACGCTGCTTTCCTACGACGGAAAGCTGTCTCAAACGCATCATTCCACCATGGGGATGGTGATTTATAGCAAACAGCAGAACCCACAGTGAACTGGGAGCTCTCCGTAGCCTTCAAAACTGAAGAAAACACTCGCTGAGCCCTGTTGGTCCTACATGAACAAGGATCAGATGTAAGGGAGGCGTGCAAAGACGATGTGTAGGCTGCAAGATCAACTAATTTTCGGGCAGAACCATGCTCTCGGAGGAAGCTCACCAATATGGTGAAAGTAATTGGCAGGTGGTCACTAGATGTGCCAGTCAATTGTGGACCATGCCCCTATACCTACTCCTCTTGCTGCCAAGGACAAATTGAGAACTTAACTCGAGTGTCTGCGGATAAAGGTTATGGCCCGAGAGTTGCAAAACCGCACATCATTTGCAGGCATCCATGCCCACAACATATGGCCATGTGAATCAGTATAGGAACCCCAGAATACGTGGTGGGAGTTAAAGTCCCCAGCAATGATTACCCTGCTCGAGTTTGCAAGCAAGCTGTCTAGATGGTCTGTTCTGCATACTCCATTTGGAAAATAGACGTTTGCAACTGTGACAGGAGAGCAGTGCGGCAAAATGAGATCTATAGCTAGAAGCTCGCAATCAGGATCCATTACTTTTTAGTTATTGAAGCCCGATGACAAAATTTTGATGAAATCAGGGTCACCAACCCGCCACCCCTACCATTTATGCCGTCCGCACGGAAAACACGAAACCTGTTTAAAGAAAATGACTTAACAGGGGATAGCCAAGTTTCTTGCAAGAGCATGATATCTGGGTTATGAGAAGATAGAAGAATTTTTAAATCAGGAAGAGAAGATGCAATAGAGCGGCAATTCCATTGGAGAACCTTTACACCCGCCATGATGCCTATTCGAGAATGGAGGCTGAAACATCCTCTGACTCTGAATATCTGACTTGGAAGATACACTAGAAGGGGCTTTTTTGATCTTGATCTGGGGAACGGAGGACTTAGAAGGAGAGGTTGAAGCACGATGCTTCTGCGTAGGACAAGCAATTTCTACGTCATTAGTGCAAACAGTGTTGCGAGAAAGACATACAGGGACGCTGTCGAGGGGCGGCACGCAAGACGGCACCTTGGGTGATGACGTGGCAACGAAACTTTGAGCACAGGCTTGCTGTTATGTTGATGCTGGTGGAACTACAAGATGAGGTTGAGAAATAGCCTGATTTGTAACAATATCAGACAATGCCTGCGTAAAGCTGCTGAGCATGCGCTCAGCCACCATTGAGAGTGCTTTTTCGATGGTTGCCCCTATCAAGGCAGACAATGTGGCCTCGAGGTCAGGAGTAGAGGAACGCACTATGCTGGCATATGAATGTTTTCTGCGGTTAAGGAGCACATAAGCGTCTGCCCGTGAGCAGCGATTCTGCTCAATTAATTCCAATAAACTTTGCTGCTGTGACCGACTTTCACAAGTGGCATCATCGGTGCTGTGACTGTTATTGCACAGACAACACCTTGGCTGTTCAGCGGTGCAGCTGTCGGAAGAGTGACCTTCACCACAAACCCGGCATCTGGTCGCCGACTTACAGGCTCTACCACTATGTCCAAATTTCCAACAGTTGGTACACTGCAGGGGTCGAGGATGCAGCAGATCCACGCGGTAGACAATTGGCCAAATCTTCAACTCCGAGGGGCATGTGCAACCAGCAAAAGTTGTTATGACTGACTCCGTTGCTACACGTACTCCAGCCATCTCGCGAGAGCAGCGGTATACAGCAATAATTCCCACCCCGGCTTCCTGGAACTCCTCCAAAATTTCTTGAATTCAAGATGACGGGTCCACTCCACGAACAATGCCCTTAGTGTACACAAGCTGCTCAGGAATGAAGGCTTTAACCGGCAGAGAAGCGAAGGTTTTACATCAGAGCAGATCTGACACACACTCAATGTTTGCAGGCTTACAAACAATGCCACGCCTGACAAAAGGTCGCACTTCAGAGATGTTGAGATAGTGACCGGTTAGATTTTTCAGTTGTTCCTGGATTGTTTTCGGATTCTTCATTTTGAGAATTCCATCTCCAATCGGTACAAGCGCCACAGGGATTGAATCGACACCATTTTTTAGAAAAGAATTTAAAGGCAAGCTTTCGGCCGGCAGGCTGGCGAACCAGGCTGCCGAGCCTCCTCCCGGGGAGGTGAAAGACATGCCTACAAACAGCGCGCCGGCAACCTTACATCACCCGAGACAGCACAGCTACCCTGAACCCTGGCAAAAACCCCACGAGCGTGGAACGACCTCACCAAAGAAAATGCCTGGCACCACCAGGAAACGAAGCAGGCAGGCGGTTATGAAGCAGCAGCAGCCACGGCTCGGCTTGAGCCAGTAGGCAGGCCCGTGCTCTTTCCTTTTCCTTCTTCCTCTCAACAACATCAGTAACATCAATACGTAGCCCACAGCTACGAACGCGGCTCCGCCGCTTCATCATCGTCGAAACGCACTCCCAAGACGGCGTCGCCTTACGCATCTGCACAGCATACCGCGTCCCAACAGCCATCTCCCTCCTCGTCACGTAAGCTACCTTGCTGCGCTCCGTCACGGCCAAGTCTCCCTCTTGAAGACTTTAAGTCATCATTCGCCCTCGCGAGGGCCTCAAGCTGTGTGCCTGGGGCGAGAACGCTCTTCGCAGAGCAATCACCTCAAGCCTTGATTTGACCTACTCCGGCACCGCAGAGGACTGCCTCCGGGTGAATTTCGTTCACAACACCCTCACCTTTAGCACCCCGAACCGGGACCGTGCCATTACTTATAGGAAGTTCCAGGCAATCATCTTGGGTCCAACAGGCTACCCAGTTGCCACCTATTTGGATCCACCAGGCGCATATGCCCGAGGTATCACTCACCACTAATACTTGGATGACATCCAGGAGGAAATAATGGAGGACTTGATACCCCAGAATCCAGAACACTGCATTCTCTACGCCCGCCGTTTAGGCAAGACCCAGTCTACTGTCATCACTTTCGCAGGGACCAAGGTCCCCCACCAAGTCTCCTACGCCGGCAGTGCTGTGCGCTGCTACGTCTTCAAGAACAAGTTGGAAGCCTGCCTTAACCGTCACAAAACGGGACACCGAGAGGACGTTTGCCTGTCTCCCAAGCTCTTCCAAGTGTCCTCACTATTGAGTTGAGGAATGCAGGACTGTTGAGACGCCAACCGGACAGCTTTATTCCAGCCCGGCGGATGTCGGCGTGCCAGGCGCCGTCAGCCTCGGGCGCAGCAGCGCAGCCAAGCCAAGCAGACGACCTAGCCACTGCATGTGGCTACTGCCTACATCATCTCCCCTGAAACATAGGAGAGTCTCTAGGGCGGAATTACACAGTGTCCACTCCTGGTGTGATGGTGCAAAGTGGCGTCCACACAGGTCGCGTGTGATTCTCCCGTGTGAGCAGCGTTCGTGAGGTACCTGACTTGCTGTCTGCCTGATGCAACTTCGTTGACGGTCAGCGTTTCGGGGCGAAGCTCCGCTTGCGGCTGACGAACGCTTTCGACCTGCCTGATACTCTCAAGCGCCTTCTGAAGGGTAAGATCGGCGTCAAGTTGCAGTCTCGCTGACAATTTCTGGTCTTGAATGCCGACGACCAGTCTGTCTCGAACCAGTTCCTCTCGGAGGGTGCCGTACTCACAATGGTTGGAAAGCGTGTGAAGCGCAGTTACTAAGTCTTCCACGGATTCGCCGTCGTTTTGGACCATTGTTTGAAGCGTGCCCGTTCAAAACTGACGTTGCGCCGCGGTATGAAGTAGCTGTCGAACTACCTTAGGAAGACTTCTAAGTTCTGAGCGTTCTCACCGGAGAGCTTGAAGGTTCCGAAGACATCCTCGGCCTGGTCGCCCATCAAGTAAAGGAGCGTGTCGACTTGGTGTGACCCCGATTTCTCGCAGAGACCGGAAGCCGTGTAGAAACGCTCGAACCGCTTCTTCCATTTCGGCCAGTTTGCAGAGTCGTGAAACAGAAGGCCTCAGGCGGTTGAATGACGAAGGACGCCATGTACTGGCCGCGTAGTCCAGGCCGTATACGCTGCTGTGACGTGTGCCACCGTCGATGGGTATCCGAGCGAGAGGACGCAGACCCGGTGGGGTTACTGTGGGAATTCCGTTACTTCTGACACCATGTTGAGTTGAGGAAAGCAGGACTGTTGAGACGCCAACCGGACAGCTTTATTCCAGCCCGGCGAATGTCGGCGTGCCAGCCGCCGTCAGCCTCGCGCAAGCGCACGGCCAAGGCAAGCAGAGGGCCTAGCCTCTGCATGTGGCTACTGCCTACTACATTTAACTGCGGAGCTCGCGACCCTGACCAAGCCCGTGAATGCATCCCCACTTGTGTAGTTTGCTCTAGTCCTCACCAGACTGGTTCCTCCAAGTGTAAACGCCGCTACAAAATGCCTCCTGTCGAACTACGACGCCAGCTGCACGCTGCGAACTCAAACAATGTGTCCACCTCCCATCGTTCCCGATCCCGGACCCGTCGCCAAGTGGCTGAGAACATTTTGGCCAAAATGTTCCTAAGCACAACACTGATCCTAAGCACGACACTGCTATGCCGCACTTTACCAGCTTGGAATGCCCTGAGTGGCAACTAAGCAAAGGCTTCTCTGAACGCTGCAGAAAGGACCAACAAACGTGATCCAGTTTTAGTTCCAGTCTGATATCCAAGAACTGTAGTTGATTGTTGTCCGGGGTTTCAAAGGTAAATTTTAAACCATAACTATTGCCGACAAAAGTTTTTAAGATATCTTCTACTTGTCTCTTAATGTCACCGCTTTCAACAAAAACCAAATAATCATCGACATACCGGAAGACGTGTTTAACAGTGTCACCTAAACTAACTTACTTTCCACTTAGCTTAGTTTCCACTCGGGGCATTCGAAGCTGGTAAAGTGCGGCATAGCAGTGTCGTGCTTAGGATCAGCAATTGCAAAGTCGTGTGTTCACGCTATGGATAACAGTTTCAAGCAACAGGTCCAGAGGCTGAAGTCAGCAGGTTTCCCTAATGACGTGATCACACTAGCCTGCAATAAACTCCTGAAAAAGCTTAAGTCATTCGGTAAACCCGATTCACCAGAGCCTCCCAGTAACGAGAAAAGAAAGTATGCAGCAATTCCGTATATTCACAGATTATCCCACCGATTAAAATTCGTAGGCACTAGATATGGGGTAAGGGTACTGTTGTCAGCTCCCCAAAAACTTAGAAAAATTTGCGCTATGGTCGATAGGAGAGCCAGATCAGAAAAACAAAAGTTAAAAGAAAGTAAAAAACAATGCAATATAAAACATGAGTTGCTGTTTTCACCTTGTGCCGAGGGAGTGGTATATGAAGTACCCTTCACATGCGGAAAGAGTTATATAGGCCAAACTGGTAAATGTATAAACACACGGCTACGCCAACATAATTCGTCTTTAAAGGTGGCTCCTTCCTCTAATTTGGCCCTGCATTACAGAGACTGCGAACTTAACCATTCTAACCCGTTAGAAAAAAATGCATGTGTACCTCTGTTCAATAGTACAAAAATTCTGTATAGGCATTCCAATCAGCTAACAAGGGAATTATCTGAGGCATTTCATATTCACAAAAACTCCGACATGTGCGTCAGCACACCATCTGTTGCCATCCACGATTGTGAAATTCGGTATCTTAATTCAACACAGTGATTTGTTTTGTCATTCTGAGGATAGGCGCATGCGCTGCTGGCTGCCTTGTGTGAGCTACTTAGCCTTATGTGTTTTTTCCAATAAACTCCTGCTGATAGTAGCGCTTGTTCTTCGTCTTCTTTCTCTTGGTGTCCCCCGTAGCAGCGCTTTCGAAAGTTTTAAAATGATGTACCAACTCGCTCAACTGTCCGTGTTACTCGAACAGACTTCAGACTCAACAGACTCCTGCGGACCTACAGGACAAACTCCAAACACATTCAAAAGCTTAAGCAGTAAACTCGCTGTACTTTAATGGCGCTACAGCTATCGAGTTTCGCTTTTGTCCCTTCACTCGTTTTCAGGGCGTATGAAGATGCGATGACGGCACATTACACCAAGACAACAATACGACCAACAGCCACATGACATTGTAGTGCAACATGCTTTTCAGGACAAGGACACCAACATATCTGGTCGGCAGATGGTCGTACTTCCTGTCCTCGAAAGAATGGCAACTGGGTGCAAATTTAACGCCGATGGATATATTTGCACTTTTCTCTACCTTATCCATACTACAAATGAGCAAAACGAGTGGCTACATTTCAACCTGTAAGGACTCACCCCACATCGTCCCCTTTAGTTTGCTAGCCCACTTTCACCTCTCGTTCCCCACTCCTGCCTGCGCTCCATGCCTAGAAACCTTTGTTCTCTCCCCTTTCTATCTCTCCCTCCGTTCCCCTTCCACGTGTAGGGCAGCATACTGGGCGCTGCCTAGTTAACTTCCCTGCCTTTCCGTTTGACTTCTCTCTCTCTTCGCTCTTAGCTCCACATCCTCTCCCTCTGCCCGACAGACTCTCCACCGCAGGGCCTAGAGAACCTCAACACCTGGGTGGACTGGGATACCCTGCTGCGCTCTGGAGACCTGGCCGTGCAGACCATCGCCACATGCCTGACTACCAGCATTGTGGGCCTTAGGAACATAAACTTTGAGTGCAGTGCGGTGCCCCGAATTCCTTTCAGATAATAAAGTTTTCTCTCTCACTTCCCCAAGATGCGTCCTCCTTCTCCCTAGTCACTTCAACAAGGGAGGTTCCCATCCGGCCTCGGAGTTTCTCCCCTGCCCTAGAGTGGGCGGACATTCGCTCGTAACCTTGCTGGTGAGTCTGACGACCTAGATTCCTTTGCGTATTTGTTGCTAGCTGGCGTTACTGTTGTCGCAGCAATAAATGCCTTTTTGTGTCAGCCAGTGTCGTTCCTTTGTTTCCCACAGAGCAAAGCCCACCGCGATTAAGCATGGAGAATGTATTTACCTCCACATTTCAACCCCAGAACACTCACCAGCAACACATGATTGCCAAATTCTTAAATTTTAATCGATGATGACCCCTTTTCATGACGAGTAGGCCTAGTATGTCTGCAGGGTTCATGTGTGCAATTTAGGTGGCTGTGGAGAACAAATTCACAAGTTTTAGCAAATTCAAATGGCCATCAAGTGTAGTTTAAAACAAGTGACCGTGAATCCACTATTGCTTACATTGCGGGACACACATACAATGATCAAGAAGCGGCGGTGTGACCTAGACTGCCGAGCAATGCTTTAGGCGGCCAGTAGCAGTTGTTACCGCCGTTTGTATATAACAAAATGGGTCGATTCAATTAATGTGAATGGTCACCAAACATACTTCTGGATAACGCAATTTAAAATCAAGCATTGTTAACATTGATGTCAGCCACAATCTCCGCATCAGCGCGATCAGCTACTGCTAGTCGTTATCAGCGCTGACGAAATCGTGTGCTGTAAGGCCGCCTGGGAATGCCGAGAGCTCGCGAAATTCGCTGTCCAGGCATCCAGCGTCGTCTTCACTGTCAAGACATCCGTCATATGCAGCTACTACAAAGCCTGCTTTGCGGAAGCAGTTCACAATTGTGCTTTTCTTCACGTCGTTCCAAGCACCAGCCAGCATTTGAATGGATCCGAGGAAGTCCACCTTGAGTTCGATTCCTAATCGAAGGTTGATTAGGAGCCTCTGCACCAGTCGTCGTCTGTACGCAACCTTAAACGCTTTCACAATGCCTTGGTCGAGAGGCTGAAGTTTTGCCGTTGTGTTTGACGGCAGAAACTTGAGGGTGATCTGCTTTAATAGGCAGACAACATGATGGGCCGAACAACTGTCAAGAAGAAGACAAACTTTGCGGCCAGACTTCTCCAGTTCGGCATCCCACGCCTGTAGCCACTCAACGAAAAAATCGCGTGTCATCCAAGCTTCCTTATTGGATGCGTATCGAACCGGGAGGCCTTTTGCGTTCTTAAAGGGGCCATGCAATAAATTAATTGAGATTACGTAAAGCAGACGAGAGATAGGCATTCCACCACTCGTCACCCCAACGCAAGAGTTTTTAAGCTAGCATCAATAACAACCAAGATATAGACGATTAAAAATTACGCTCCTCCTCTCCCCCTCAACTCATACACGCGGGGCACCAGAAAAAAGAAAACAGCTCTGCGACTGGGCTGCGCTCATGAATACGTCATCCGCTGATGTTCGGTTCGCAACTTCCGGTTGTCGCTCCTAGCACCCCAGCAGCAGCGTCGGCGGCGTGATTGCGGTGCGCGTCGTGTTTCTTTGCTTGCCGTCTGTTGTAGTTAGCAGTAATGGACCCGGACCTCAAGGCGTGGCTGCTCGCTCTTACGGCCGCGATGGGCATCGAGCCCTATGCGTTCACGCCGTACCGGCTGAACGCCAGTGACGACAGTAGCGACTCGGCGATCCACTGCGAGTGTCTCCGGAACTCCCGACAGATGGAGGCGGCAGAAGAAAATTGAAACCATATGTGCGAAGGCAATGCCCTGGCTCGTGCTTGCCCGAGAGGGTTGCGAGGCGGCGCGAGCAGATGATTTTCAACGCTACAGGAAGTGTGCCAGTGACGTCGTGGTCGCCGTGGCTCCAGCAAATGACAGCGTGTGGTGGCCTGGTGCCATCATGGGTATAGTGACGTCTTTTTTCACGATTTTAGTTTCAAAATCGGTCACTACGAGCACACCAATTGGCCTGCGAATATTAAAAAACGCTGTTTTTTAAAATTCATAATAAATTGCCGGCTCAGTTCCGAAGACTCACACTTGGTGTGAATGCTTCTTAGCAGCATTTCTAAGCATTGAAAACATTTACAAGCGACTTTTTATTCATTGCATAGTCCCTTTAAGCAGCGTGGCGACCTGCTCTTTCCGATAACAAACGGCCGTAGTTTGCATGACCCCTTCATATTTGCAGCAAGCAAAATCGATATGCGCACTTTGCTGTTCTTTCCACCATGGCATGCAGTGCCCTTCAGATGCAGAGTCCTGTTTGGCAGCATTTGCCAAAACAGTGCCGTCATTGCGTTGAATATTTGCGACGGTGAAAAGCTGTCGGAAATATTTGGCCACTCTTCGGACAACCACGTCTCTGTGTGACTAGTGCTAGTCGCCTCGCTTTCGCCCGAAAGGGTCTTTCCGACGATGCTGTAGCGACTCTTAAATCGCTGCTGCCAACCAGTGCCACCAGTGAAGCTTTCTTCTCTGCAGGCCACAGCAAACCATTTAGCCTTCTCCATGAGCACTGGGCCGTCAACAGGTATGTTCTTGGCACGTGTCTCTAAAAACCAGGCGTACAATGCCTTCTCGACCTTGTCAAAGGTTGGGACGCGCACACGACACGCTCCAGGGTGACTGGACTGCACTGCCTTCAGCTTAACATCGGCTTTGTTCTTGAGGATCGCACTCAGGGTGTTGCGAGGAATTCCGAACGCCGCGGCGACCGATGACTTTTTCTCGCCAGCCTCCACCCGTTGAATGATGTCCGCCTTTGTTGAAAAATCCAAATCCTTGCGTTTTTTCGCGGCCATGGCTCCCGAACACGTGCCAAAAGCGGAAAGAAACACGCACTGCACCACACTAGTCTCAAGCCTTCACGTTGGCCTCGTGAATAAAAGGAACAAAACGAATCGAAAGACGCACCGCTCCGCCCGCGTCTTCGCACTACCACAAGCCCAAGCTGCACTGACCTCGTTCGTCTCGCTGCGCCAGCGGTGTCAGCCAACCAAAACACAGGAAACGGGCGCCTGCAGTCAGCGTGGTTTCTCCCTCCCGCTTCCCTTTCACACCCAATCGCACTCCATGTGCTCCTCGTCACGTGCCTTTTACCCACACGCCCCTTTCTCAGAGTGCGGGGCGGCGCGCGTGAGATCGTGGGAACATCGTGAGAGCTTCGTGAGGAGAAGCGCACTTGCGAGGGTGGGATGCGATGGGAGAAGCCCACTTGCAAGGATGGGGTATGGTGGGAGAAGCGCACCTGCTGGGGCGCAGCTCAGCACAGAGTTCGATACATCGATATGCCGGTGCATAGGAGTTCTATATACACGAACAATAGTGCTATACATTTGCATGGGATTCCCAAGGAGATTTTTCAACTTTTCGATATAGGTAATAATTCGATATATCCGGGTTCCATATATCCGGGATCGACTGTATAACATAGATTAAGAGGTCTCTCTCTCTTTCTCACTCACACACATGCACACCATGAAATAAAAGTAAATCCAGAAATGAGAAACATACCTGTTGTGAGCTATTTCCCCGGCCATTTTATGCACAAGGGCATGAAGGTATTCCACCTGGATAAAAAAAAAGAGGGGACACCAGACAACACTTAGATGACCCAAGGGGCAGAAACTGAGTTCGAATTACAGATGCTGCAGTTACATTAACATGGTTCAGGAGGAAGGGGTCACACTAGGCCCCCTGACCACTGAAGTCTTAATTAGAAAATCTGGATAATTCGAACTTCTGGCTCGGTCTCGGCCAATGTCCACATAAGTCTAAGGCGTCAGACGCTCGCTAATTCTGACGCTATGGGTCTCGCACCGGTTAAATCGAACGGGCTCCTGAAGGAAGGCCACTTCCAGGTATGACCAGCGCCGCAAGAGATATGTCGAAATAACCTCAGTCAAAATCTGAATTCCATGCTGCACAGTCACTCTCGTAATGTAAGCGCAATGGCACATGTGACGAAGAATGGATGCGCACATCTCGGAGAACAGTGATGACCACTTAGTTTCAGTTTCACTTTTCGGAACTTCATGCCAGCTTGCAGCGACACCAGCTTGACCACCAAGCCAACCTAACCCGATTGAGCAAAATTTCGGATGCCGATTGATGCATCGCTGATAATTTCTCCCCACCCCAACCAATTTTTGTCGCCACTTCAGCACAATTTCCTTCCCTTTCATCCATGTGGTATTTTTTTTTTTTTGAGGTCATTAGATAATTCTAACTTTCAGACAATTCAAATAATTTTTCCAATCCCTTGACGTTCGAATAAATGTGCTTTCACTGCAGTAATTTTCTGGATGCCATGATCAATGCCGCAAGTCTGAACAGAGTGGCGAAAAAAAATTTATCTTTTTAAGTCCAAATTTTTCAGCAGTAAAGGCATCTTTTGCTGCCAAACAAACGTCCACAGAGCAACAAGGAGCTAAACAATATATTTTCACCAACAACAAAAATTGAAACAACTGGTCCTCAACATCTCTGTAGTTTTCTTCAGAGGTGATGCTCACAGAAGCCTTACAAATGAGGAGCATTTAGAACGCCTGTGACATGCCAAAGACACTTTTCCTTTGGTGTGCCCCCAATACTGCTGCCGCTACTAGTACATGACTATACTTCATTTCATACAAAGCAGTCAACACTGCCAAAGCTAGCATGCCTCTTCGCGCAGGTTACATCCACACCCAAAAAGTAGTTCACCATACAACCAAAGTGAACACAGGCATATTTCATTGCATCAAATCACAAGTACTGTGACTGGCAACCACTTGCACTCAGTTTTACCTCTTGCCACATGTCTGTTCTGCGACTCATTGAGACTTCCGGGCAGTAAGAATGACATGTGGCAGTATGATACGTGGCCAGTAGGGCAAATTGCTCCGACTTCATCCACACCTAGACAGTAGTTCACACTTAGTGAAAATTATAGCCAGAGGGCACGAACACTGAGCATCTCACAGCTTCGACCGTGATTCCCAACGGTAGCACTCTTTCATAACACTTGTTGTTTCGTCCACAAACACTCACCGAGGCTTTGAGAATGAATGATATGTGGTGGAGTAATGTAGTTTTGCAGATGCACTACTTCTGCAGCCTCTACAGCATTGACTGCTATGTATGAAACGGAGTGTATAGTTCACATTGTCAATGTGCTCCCTCAGCAAGAGAGCCCATTTGTCTGTAATTTGGGCCACTTCCTTGGCCACCCCTGTCTGTGCGGGCCCTGGCATATAGCAGCCATTCCATCTACTGCAGAACACGATACCTTTTTAATTACGAGGTTGCATCGGCATGAAGTGGCAAGCAACCTTCAAAACAAGACTGCAGATCGTCTACTGAGCACGCACCAGCTATTATTTAGCTCAAATCCTCGCCATGTGACTAATGGCCAGCCATGCTCACACATTGCATTCGCAGTGTGTTTCTGGAGCCCTTCAAAGCAAGTATGAATAGCCAGCAGTTTCTTAATATTTACAAAACCATTTTCAGGAAGACTGGTCCAATCAACCTGACACTGAAGCCTGGCTAACGCACAAGTATGTCCAATTTTCCACAGCTCTAGCACTGCAGTTGCGCATTTCAAACCACAGCAGAAAAAAGACTGGCCATCTACAGCAGGAAAAACCACACAATTTATTACACCGCATCTACTTAAGGTGTAGCAGGTATTCAGTAAAGAACCATGCTAATCCAACGCACCAGGCACAAAGGGTTGCCTCCAATTACCTTTTTGCCATAGACGAAGGCACTTCCCTGGATGAGCAAAGCTGCTTGGGTGAAATTTATACTCGACTCTCCTCCCTGGTAGGTGATTGGCGTCCGTGAGAGCTGAAGAGAGGGGAAAGAGAAAGAGATCCATATGACATAAATGCTCCCAATAAAAAAGTGTGGCACAGCTGGGTGTCTATCAATGTGGAAATTCTCATAACCCCCGATTTTTTTTCCTTGTTTTACCTGATAATCTCGTTAAAGATTCTCTCACCAAGTTGCAATGGTAGACAATTGTGGGAGACATGAGCACCCTATGTGCAGTCTTTATGTTTTAAAACTGATGTATTTGATGAATTGAAGAGCAGACAGAGCCCTACCCTAATATGACAGCCCTTCCAGGTATTTTTCGCAAGTAAATGCCCCTTTTGCTGCATATGTAGTAGATGTAGCTTTATCTCTTCACAAGGCCAGTTTATGGAAAATTTTAAAGCTGTGCAAACCCTTTTAAAACAATGAAAATAAGAATTAAACTATATTTATTTATTATATTTATTTTAATTTATTTATTATATTTATTTTAATTTATTTATATATTTATTTTATTAAATTTTATTTATTATATTTATTTTTACATACTGAAGACCCAGAGATATAGCAGGACAAAATAAAAAATGCACAAAACAACAGTAACAAAACTGCATACGAGATACTATGAAGCACAAAAAAAGCACAGTAAAGGCGTGTCAGCTATAAACCACAGAATTTAAAAATTATTTTAAAGGCAGAGCACCAGTAGGGCCAGGAAGGCAGTTCCAAATTTCTATAGTGCAAGGAAAAAAAATTATACGGACTGAAACTATAAGGACTGAAAGGTGAAATGTTTAATTCGTGGTAGCTTTTTAATGATGATGGTTTATAAAATTCTAAGCAGCAGCTTAGTGACTCAAACTGAAGAAAGTGGAGCGAGTCTCACATGAGACATTAGAGAAGGAGGTGAAAAATCTGTCACATTGATGAAATATAAAATGGGCAGCTCAATCATGTCTCGTGACAACAGGAAATGACCATTCTTAGACTTGGAGCTTCTTAGTATCCAGAAACAACATCAGGAATGCCAGCTGATTCCATTTGTTTTTGGTCATTTGAACAAGATATGAAGTGGAAGGCTGCAGCACAGTTCATACTTATAAAACTTAAAAGGGGATGGTCGGTAAACTGACAAAAAAGTAGTTTTTTGGTTTCGCACTTTAAAAAATGACAGGATTCCTGAAGAACATATCCTGCAAACGGCGCACTCGCACAATTGTTGGAAGACGGTTAAGAATGAAGGAAACAGCACCAATTTGCTTTTTCAATGGTGTACGAGTTAAGGCGAGCATTGTTTGTGCCACTGTTTTCTGGCTTCATAGCAAAAAGAAAGCTTCGAAAACATGTTCTTTCAGTCGAATGCATGGCTCTTCTTGGGTGGATGCTAATGAATAATTACTCTCTCTATTATCTTTTCCTTTCATAGCCCTTTGAGACACATTATGTTCTACTAACGAGAAAATCTGAAAATGTATGTGCGTATTTAAAGCCCCCTATTCCACAAAAACAACATCAATGACTCAAAAACTTAAAGGGGTACTGAATAAAAATATGGAAATACTGAGAAATTTCAAGATTTTCATTCATAAAATACGGTTACCCAGTCATCACTCCGGTTATTTTCGAGCGGATGGCTGTATTTTGAATGTTTTGTGAGCAGCCGCCAGGGTGCACTCACCGCGTGCCTGCCTACAAGCTGCCAGGCATGACGTCAGGCAACTATCATAATTTTAGTTCAGAAGAATGCCTACATTCCAGCAAATAACAGGTACAGGTTTCATTAATAGTTAGAATTTTCCGTAATGACTACAAAAAAAATTTACTTTTCCGTAACTACAGTACGCTTCAATGTTTTTTACTGAAACTTGGTAAGCTGTGTGTAGAACGTATTGTAAGAGGCATGCAAAATTTAGTTCGCCACCTTGACCAGGAGCAGAAATAATGGCAAAACAAATATAGCCCCATGTTGGCCTACCACCCCCATTAAAAAACCACACACATCTAGTTTTAGTTGCACGTTTTCTTCTTTCGAGTGATACTTTAGAATACATGGTTCACCATGTGGTATTCACGTATGACCACTAAATAATTTATAATAGACTTTCTTCTTTCACGCTGTTTGGGTTTGATCAACCGAACGATGGCTATGATGTGTAGTTGGTGGTTAGGTCACATGAGGCACTAAAAATAAATATAATCACTGATACATAGTATTAATTCACTACAACACTTAAGCCAACCTACTTCAAGAGTAGGAATGACAAAGAACGACATACTATCAGCAATTATGTAGCTTTTTTTTTATATCTGACGTGACCTAAACAGCAACTACACGTTACAGCCATTGTTCGGCTAATGAAACCGGAACCCAAACAGCATCAAGAAATTCAATTACAAATTATTTAGTGGTTGTGGGCAAATATCACCAGGTGATCTATGTATACTAACGTCTAACGCATCATTTGAAAGAAGAAAACAAAGAACCAAAAATTGTGGCCTGCGTTATATGAACAATAGCTCCTAGCTGAAAGGAATACCACCATGTTATGCAAGTGACGTTTGTGCATATCTTTTTTCTCAGAGTGCCTTAATAGTTTTACACTGCACTCACTTCTTTAGAACCTATTACTCATTTAACGTCAACCCTTTTGCTGCTTTATTACTGCTGAACAATACATTAAAACACTGGCACTGTGTACTCACCTCCCCAAGGTATTGGTCAAGGTAGGCAGCGATGTCAATCTCAAAATTTTTGGTCAGGTCTCGAATAGGCGTGAGCAGGTTTGCATACCGCTGTTCAATTTCTCGGTCCTGGGCACGGTACCGCTGAGACGAGCCGCCCAGCCCATCCATCTTTGGCTAGTCTGTGTTGGTTGCAGTCATGAAAGAAACAAAAATATGCATTTGTGAGACCTGTGTGCCCTAAATGCTTTGCATATGCAGCTGGTTCACACAGTGTACAACAAATTTTCATCCAACCTTAAAGGGACACTGAGGAGAAATTGAAGTTGGCTTGTATCCATACAAAACCAGCTCCTGATCACAAAAACGCCACTCTTCCTGAAAACAAAGCTCTTGTAATGTAGAAAATAGCAAGAACCAAAATACAGGTATCGCCACCACAGGCCAATCTCGCAAGTACAAGCGTGATGACTTCCTAGGACAAGAGGCGCCACCATGGAGGAATTTTCCTTACTTCATGGACGCGACGAATCTCTGAGGCTTGCAAAGGAAGGTAGCGCACCGCAATGCTACCTGCCAGAAATCACGGAGTCTTCGTTTACGTCACGTTTCACGTCACTCCGTTCTGTGTCGTCATAAGAGTTCTTGAGTTTGAATCGGAGTGGCGGGAAAAAATTTTTCAACTTCGAATCCAAATTTTTTTGAAATAAATGCATCTTTCGCTCCCGGACAAGCGTCAACAAAGCCATGAAATGCCGAACTATCAGATATTGCTAACAAAAAAATTTTGATAGGGTTCTCCTCAGTGTCCCTTTAAAGATTATGCAAGCAGTGGTTTCAGAACTACAGCCCCGTGTACATACCAAAGAAACCAATACACAGACATAAGCGGGCTCTCTCAAAGCTGCTGCCCTCCCCGGTCAATCACATTCTACATGGTACTTGTGGCACAGTAAAACATCACTAATGGCGAATTCCACTGGTTGATCTAGGTCAGGTTTGCAAATTCCACTGGTTGTTTGCGAGCAACTCGTTTTCCATTGAAGCACTCTCTCTCGATCCGCCGAGCAGAGGCAGATTTGTCCGGAACTCTGAGGATGCAGTGCTGCCCTTTCAGGAATCACCAGGTCGCATCTGCCATTTTTAGCGTGGCTTGAGGCACCGCCAGTTAAAAGAATCATTAGATTATATTTATTCAGGTTAGAAAAAGCACATGAGCAATCTGTGTACTATCACTCCCAGTGCAGTAGAAAAAAAACTAAGCTAGCTTTATTATCACCAAAGATACAAGCGATCAACGATGCTCCTCCTCTCCTCCACAACTTGTACACGCCGACGCGCGACGAAAAAAAAAAAGAAAACAGGCCGGGACTGCACCATGCCCTGCCACAGCCCATCCCACCCACGTCACTTGGGCACGCCCAATGAGGAGGCTCACTCAAACTGCACACTTTACACCAGCTGGGTGGGAATGGCTAAGAACGTGCGTTGAGGTGTCACCCTAGTCAGTTGCAAGCAGCAATTTTTAATAATTGTTTGTAAATTATAAGGTTCACGCAGAGCTTTTAAATCTGACTCAAGAGACTCACAAAAACCACCTCTACAAATCTGATGCTTTAAAATATAACCACCAAAATTATTTCATATTCTCTTTAACATTGGGTATTTGTTTACACTTCTGACTGCCGTCATGCATTGTCAGATCGAGCAGTTATGCTTCTTGCCTTGATTAATTTGGAAAGCGTCTGAAAGAGCCCAGAGACCGGCACCACGACAACCAGAATGATGGCAAAATGCATGTCCCTTGAGAAGTACTTATTATAAAAAATTTTCCTGCATTGCCTCGCAAACAGTTGAAATTCACCAGCTACATCAACACCACAACTATTCAATGAAGTGGTATGCTCACATATGCATGGCGCGCACTCATTCCGAGTATTTAGCCCTGGTTGTTGTTGGTCACTGGGCATGGCAAAATGCGGCGCACCACATAAGCTATGTGCAACATACGACTCAACTCAATCGAAAATGTGCGAATGGATCCTGGGATAGATGACAGGCCTAACTTCCAGGACTGGTTGCACATGAGAGCTTCCACCAGGCTCCCGCCAAAGCATGTTTGTGTATCACTGCTCAATCAGGATTGGGTCTCCCCGTGGCAGATTCGGTCACTTTGGCACAGATTCAGCACCCTGCTCCAAATCGACTGTCGGAGTGGTCCCGCTGAATGCCCATGAATATCCATGGCTTCAGGCAGTCATTAATTCTAATGCTTCACAGTTTTCATTGGTTAATTTGGTCTGGCTCTAGAGAGGAGACCATATTGAGGTGCAGTCAAAAATTCTAACGCTTCAGGGTTTTCAATGGTTGATTTGGTCTGGCTCTAGAAGAGGAGACCATATTGAGGTGTGACCAATATCAAGCTATCGTCCTAATATCCTGAACTGCATGGTGCATTGCTGCCTGTGCACCTTTCATACGCGTGCAATAGCAAGCGCAACAATGAGCGGACAGGTCCCATAACTGTAGAGGAAAACAGCCCAGTGGCACAGATTAGATTTCATTTCTCTAAGCTTCGTGCCAGTCCATGCAATACCCTGTTGTATGCAGTTTTTGAGAACTGACTGGCATATTGCTGGTCCCTTTGTATTTGTTCTTTTAAAATATGTGTTGCACCATTCTGCCGCTAATGCATGTTCACCTCACTTCCGTCTGCTTGGTGCCTGAGTTCTTCCAGCATAGTAGTGTACTAGAACTTCCAGGCAACGAAACTGCACGCTTTTCATGTGATTTTTTATGTTCGTGCATTTTTTTGCATTACGCAGCACAGCAGAGACATTTGCCAGTCTTTTTCTTTCTAGCATGCCGGAGGAAAACAATGCATGGCACAGCTGGCCTTGGTGAAGAGCTCGGGAAACAAATTGCGTGCTTTTAAATCAAAACTAGAACATGAATTGCAGAAAGAAACAAGAGGATTGATTGCAGGTAAGTTTCTACTCTTTTAATGACAAGCCTGAGAAAGCAATGTAGCGGCAGAGTGAGCAAGCAAAAGAAAAAGCTCTTGAGGAAACCGGAGAAAAGCTGGCTGCCAAGTGCATTATGCTGAAACAATGAATTGCAGCCTCAGAGCAATCCTCACAATCCTATGATTTATAAACCAAGGGAATACTTCCCTCAGATGCTGGAAACCTTCCTAAACTCTTTAATGAGAGCATAACCTCTGGAATATGATGTTGATGCACTTCATTAAGTTCATTAGGATGCACTTCATTAAGTTCCCACAAAAAATTAAAACAGGTTTTCAACATAGCTGTTCAGTTTAAAAGCTGTTCAGAGTGAGGCACGATGCTGCTGAGAGCCAAGAAAACATGCATATTGGCAAAAGACTTTGACGACTTGTTTAACATGTTTGTGAACGAGCGCTCAAGGCAGCCATGAAGCGCTTACTCTGCATGTCCAGTGTGAAAAAGAATGCTCACAACTGGCATTTTATTTAGACAAGTGCAGGAAAGGGATTAACCAGTAAGGACAAGACATGCTTGCACCATTCATGACGGTGACAAAAACAGTGTAAGCCTAACCGTTTTCCTTGCTCTAACTGTTACTTCCTGAAAATGGCACACCTTCATGTGAAGTTAAGTACACAGTAAAGTCTCGAAAAAATTGCAGCTTCGCTTGCCTCCACCTATACATTTCTTCAGCACAAATAAAGTCCTCTCTTTTCGAGTAAAACCCCGTTTCACCCGATTCTAGCACCCCAAGCTGATTTCTTAAAAATGAATTGAGTCAAATTTCTGTCTGAAAGCGCGCCTTAAAGAAAATTACCTTCCGAGGGCATAAAGCACAAGCTACACAATGAAACTAACGGATGCCTTATACATATTCTAAAGCAGGGTTCTCAAGCAATAATCAATTACTTCAAAGCTCTTTTAAAGTTTGTGATCTATGGGTTTTTAGCTTAGTCTGAAGAAAAGTCAAAACGCACGTTCCGGAAGCGAGAGGCCAGAACACAGGCACTGTATAGGCATTTTACTAGCACCTTTGTACGAGAGCTATCTACGCTATAGAGCTTCTCAATATTGCCGCATGCAAGAAGACGCAAAAGATGACGAATGGATCTACAAGCGCAAGGCTAGGAAAGAAAGAAGCTGTAAACGGGCAGGGACTCCTTCTGGTTGACCAGTAAACTGTTTTTATCCTCGGGGTTTTACCGAGTCGTGACACTGGTGGAGCATGCTGGGTATGCACAGGACTCCTTCCAGCAGTCCACAGCGGGTTCCGGACATCGACACGCCTGTCCATCACGCTAGCCGCCGCCGCCTAGGCCTTGCCCCAGAGTACAACCATCTACCGGGCGACTCTTCAAACGTCAAAGTCTAGGTCTCTCAAGTTGTGGCACCTTCCACCCCTACACCAGTGACTCTTCACAACCCCAAGGTGCCAGAGTGTTTCCGCGGGAACGCGTTTGAAGATGTGGAAGACTGGCTCAACCAGTTTTGAACGAGTGGTTAAGTTCAACCAGTGGAGCGCCTTAGCAACGTTTATTTTGCACTTCTGGATAATGCTAGAACTCGGTTTGAAAACCACGAGGCCAGCTTGTCCACATGGAATGACTTCCACCGCCAGTTGGTGGACACTTTTGCTTGTCCTGGTCGATGAGAGAATGCGCGGCGCCTGCTTGAAGTGCGCGTCCAGAAGCCGAACGACAGCGTAGCTATGTTTGCGGAGGACATGGCTCAACTTTTTCGCCGTGCCGACCCCGATATGACTGAGCAAAGGAAGCTACAACATCTCATGCATGGCGTCAAGGAGCAGGTGTTTGCCTAGATTTTAAATAGGTGCCTAGGTGCCTAGGGACTAGGTGCCTAGATTTTAAATATGGTTTTGCAGTGTTTATATAAGCAAAAGTAGGCAATATCTCACTTGATAAAAAGTTTTTTGATGCAACCTGTCATTTCTGTAGCCAGAAAATTATGAGCAAAAACAAGAGAATTTCATGTGCTGCAAAAAGTGAGTGCCAAAAGCTAATTACCATTGCTCGAATAACCTGCAAAAAATTCAATTATGAAACTTTTGTTCAATACCTTGTTTTGTATCTAAATTTGAACATGAAATGTAGCACCCAATTTGTATACCCCCGAATTCCAAGAAAAAAACAAACAATGAAGGTCCCTAGGTAAAAAGAGCTGCCGGTGCTATTGAATGAGTTGGGCATTGAATTCAATGCAATGATGCAAACTAAAACATCGTATAAGTTTGATAATAAACTTAGCAAAACTTGAGAACTAGCAGCAGTTGTATTATTACACAACTTAACAGGCTATACAGATGAGAAGGAGGAATCACCATCCTAATAAAAAATTAGAAGCATTGTTAAATTATTCCTGCGTGTTCTTTTTTGTGCCTCAAGATTCGGTATGCCTGTCTTTAGTATTGCATAATCACAGTTGATGAGTACTATATCAACATCAGGGGCACAACTTCAATTTTTTTTTTTTACTGGCTACCTTGACAAGTTCTTGGACCACATAATGAATTACAGGAGCGAAAACAAATAGCAGTTATACTCACAAGACAGCTAGTGTTTTATTAAAGGATACATTCTACCAAGTGATGCTTTTATCAACTGTTGAATTAAATGGTCATATCTGTTAGCAGGTGCACCAATGCAGATTACATGTGAACAGCAGTACTCATTGATATCTTCATCATTAACATAAAAACAGAAAGTGTGTTACATGGGGTGCTTTTCTTGACACTACTATCTAAATCTTGTACGCTTGTCTTTCTAGGCCTAAGAAAAAAAAGGTACGGAAAAAGTGTTAAACATTACAAAACTACAGACACCGATTATGAGGTGTTTGTTTCTATATTCAAGTACAATTACCACAAATGCTTCACTGAAATAACTATAATTAGAAAGTGCACAGTAAACCATGGATCAGCCATGAATGTTCAGAACAAGCAAATAAGGAACCAAATAATGCAGAAATCCGTCAAAATGATGTCGATAACCAATTTAGAAGAATTCAAGCAGTACCACAAGCTGAATTCATTTTGAAGGGCGAAACAAGCAAGTATCTAAATGACCACTTCTCGACAATAATGAACAATGTATTTCTGGAGAAAGCTTAATTGGTTGTAAAATCGCACACCGGTACATGCATGGTGAATATCTAAAGTGCTTCAGGCGCTGTAGATAAAAAAGAAAAAGCACATGTGCAAACTAACAACAACGGGCACTCCATACTGGTACAAACACACACACAAAAAAAAATTACTGGGCACGTAACTGAACAAGAATCACGAGGCACAAGAGGCAGGCTACAGATTAGATAATAGCTATACCAGTTTTCGTAACAAGTTAAAATTTTCTGCTGCAAGACCTTCCCGTTTTTTTCATGCATCCAATTCACTGAGCAGTATGTAACAAAAGCTAATAAACGCTGCAACATGGCTATCTACAGGGACTGCTGGCAGTGCAAAACTCGTATTCACCTGCTGGGACTCTCCTCTCATCAGTGCCACTGCACAACTGCACCGAGACTGGCAGTGAGGATAGCACCTGGCCCCCAGCTACACCGATTGAACATCACTGGCTCAACCGACACAGCTAGGCAGATCACATGTCAGCCAACTGCCACAACTCAACATAATCCCACAGCTGCTTTTTGTTACACTGCGGCATAGTAATACAGCACCACAGGCTACTTTTATGATTTCACAATCACCAGTTTGGCGATTATTTCTGCAATTTTGTGAGCAGTGCCACAAGTTTCCCAAGAACATTAAAATTTTTACAAAAATTTCGTCTAGGCCGTCTCTTTCGGTTAGCACCCTACATGAACCTTTGGACTCTGCCCAGGCAAAATAAAGCCTCGATTGAGAATTGAGCTGGTTCGGGCAAGTACCAAGATGTGCTGATTTCAACTGGAAATCTATTGGATCCACCCTTCCCAAGTAAAAATCCCCAATCAAGAATCCAGCAGTTTTAACTAGCGCCAACTAAGATCTACTGCTTTGAGCTAACTAGCCCCTGCTATATTCAAATTGAACAGCCACTGGTTGTAGTTGCAGGGCTATCTGAAAGCAACTAATCCAAGCTTGAAAACAAACATGAACCTAAACCAACTTGTGTTTCAAGGCAAATGGGAACAATATTTCCAGTTAAAGGCAAACTAGCTGTCTTTTTCAGTCACTTATACCTTGCAATTGAAAAGCAAAATATTATTCCCAGTGAAATTGTATTCATTACCTAAAACTCTGTAGCAGGAACAATTATGTGTGCACTAAAGGCTTCTGCATCTTTTGTGCTAACTCCGCAACGAAAAGCCAGCAAGTACGCCCCTTAACAAACGAGGTATACTATGCACCAAGATATCAGAGAAAACCAAGTTTGGGGCAAATTGCACTATCTGGGACCAAAGGCCAACCAGGCACTGCATTGCCAGCTGAAACCAATTATAATTAAATTACACCACATACATTTTCAGCTGGGACCTGTCATGAGCACATAACATTTCCAGCCCACGGTTTGAAATGGTACCATATAGTGTTGTATGCAATATTCTCAGCTGAGACAAGTTCTGACATGAGATCATCAGAAACCATTCTTACAGGGAATAAGCCACTGTGATTAACACCACTAAATTTGTGTTAACTGTCTGCTCTTGTTCATAACAGTGTAAAGAAACTATTACTTCAGCAAAAAGATCCCTACAGGTTAATGCATTACATCACAGGAACCCTTTGTTGCTTTAAAGCAATAAAGGGTGCTTGTGACGCATTATGGATACACTGTCTGATGAACATACCGCACTTCATGTGAAACAGTGGCTGCCATTCACATAAGATTTTCAGTACTTAAAAGGGTGACCCAAGCAAAGCCTGCTCCCCAGCCAAAGTAAAAATACTGTGTTAGCCATAAGTTTGCAATGGCGCACACTGTTAAACCACTCTAGCACTTAATGAACCACAACATTTTATGCAATAGGACATGCCAGTCAGAAAGCAATTTTTCCAACTGGGACCAATCCCGGAACATACGCCTCGCGGCCCATTCCAGATGGGGACTGGTCTACATGGAATCATTCTACACGCAACACATTCCGACTTGGACCGGACCATATGACATTTTAACTAGGAATTTACTATGAGTGACTTCAACTGAGACTGATCTGATATTTTCATCTGCAAGCTACCTGTTCCCAAAACCACAGAACAATATTTGATACACCTTCCAGCACTACTGCAGCTGTCATTCTTGGTTTTCTAGTCTAACGCTGCGATTTTTTTTGCAGTTGAAAAGTTGTCACCAACGCGACCCACTTTATAAGGCGAAGTGTGGTGGAGTGTCCAGAAACCATTAATTTGTGCACTTCATTAGCCACAAGCATTCTTAATTTCAATTTGACCACATATTAGAGGTGTATTCAACCAGAACATCATAGTTTCATACATAAAAAAGCAGGCATCATAGTCACTTATGAAGTTGCAACAGCAAAAAGAAACTAAAGCCACCTTCTTTAGCAATGCCGAAAACAAAGCTGATTCTAGAATAGAAGGGTAACTTGTGCAGGATAGTAATTTCATGACAACAATCGGCTTCTCGCCCCACAAAACCCTCTAAAAAGTTTGAACAAGAAGTTGTAGTGTACTCTTTGCAGGACTGGTTGACATCATCATAAAGGAGTACATTTAATGCCTTGAGAAGTGCGACTAATTATAATTACACGCTATTAGAAACATAATAATGGGCATGCATTGTGCCCATAGTTTTTGCTTTTGTTGTTTAACGTACAAGTTTCCTGGGACAAAAAAAAATGCGCCGATGCAGCCGTTAAAGGCACACCTTCCTTAAAACCAAGGACATTAATTAGCTCCATCGAATCATGGAATGGACGCATGACACCATACATACACGCAAGGCCAAAGCACACAAACGAATGCAATTCAAAGTTCCGTATGTTCACTTTTAGATAGAAAGCAGGATCGAAGTCGTACCTGATCGCTGTCGTGGGAACAGGGTTGCGTTTTGCGTGGATTCCGTGATCTCGCCGTTCAAAGCCAACTTGGTTGCCCGCGACGGCACCCTACTTTACCAGCATTGCAGCCGGAAACCTATGAAGCAAAAACAAAGGAAGAAATCATTCTATTGCTGTCTAAAAGATACGGAAACTATTACACGGCTACCTTAAAAGCGCGTTCAGAGCTCAACTACAGCTAGACAAGTCGTGAGGAGCGCATAGTCGCAATTAACGCGCAACACATGGGCACGGGGTTTGCCTAATATTTGCACAAACGTTCGCCGGCCAAGGCAGCTCATTTATTAACGTTCAATACGCGTGTCTTTATTTCGGTACGAACGCTGAAAAGAATCCACAAAACGTCTGTGACAGTAACGATAACGACGGGCCCACAAAGTTTGGGCAAACCGTTCACTTCGGCACACGAGAGGGTAAGCAGGTATAAAGGGAGCGACTGTGAGATCGCCATTCGCCGCAAGCATCGCAGTTGTACTACAGTTCTGCGGACATCAGTATCTGACAACCCGGGTGCATCAAACCACAGCGCAATATCCGTAAACAATTCAGCGGCAAAAGCAGTTAGCGCCCACATCGCCGCACCAAGCATCGATTACCACAACTTTCTCCTTCCCTTCGAGGTAGCTTCCATCATTTTCTTTATCTGTCCGAGCCAAAATTTAAGCAAACGACAAGATAAGAACGCCTGATGTCGTAGGGCTGCCTCGGCAGCGCGGAAAACTTTACAAACAGGACATGCAAACTCTGCGCTGGACATCATGTCGAGGCCATTTTGAACGAGCTCCGCGCCAACGGATTTTTTGCGCGCGTCGGTGCACGAACAGTTTTGCGCCAAATAACCTGACACGGTAAGAGACATGCTCACGAGCATGAAGCGCGTCAATTCAAAAGCTGACCGAAGAACAGCTCTTAGGAACAAATGCTTACACTTCTGCAAAGGTAGGCATTGTGCTACGATCCATGCGAAACCACAGAAGACCGACATCGGCATCAACGGCTCACAGTAGTTTATTTTGAATCTTTTTGTTTCGTTTTTCCGCGCCGTGTCGCTCATAGTAAAGGCGTGCCTCCATTACTTCATGCCTGAAGTGCTTAAAGAGGACGCTGCAAAAATGCTGACAAATAAGTGGGCGAGCACCTCCTTGTGGCCTTTATTTGACTATCTACTGGTAAAATCGAAGTAATGTAAGAATTGAGGAAGAACCACTGGACCCTTCCGTTTTACATATGGTATATTGTTGTAAAGTTGAAATGACCTTGGCGGCATTTCACGCAGCGTTTTCATATAGTTTTGTGAACATAGTGACTGCGTAGTTATGTCGCCAGAATAATAATAATAATTGGTTTTTTGGGGAAAGTAATGGACCCCGCCGCGGTGGCTCAGTGGTTAGGGCGCTCGACTACTGATCCGGAGTTCCCGGGTTCGAACCCGACCGCGGCGGCTGCGTTTTTTATGGAGGAAAAACGCTAAGGCGCCCGTGTGCTGTGCGATGTCAGTGCACGTTAAAGATCCCCAGGTGGTCGAAATTATTCCGGAGCCCTCCACTACGGCACCTCTCTTTTCCTTTCTTCTTTCACTCCCTCCTTTACCCTTCCCTTACGGCGCGGTTCAGGTGTCCAACGATATATGAGACAGATACTGCGCCATTTCCTTTCCCCCCAAAACCAATTAATAATAATTAATAAGGAAAGTAATGGCGCAGTATCTGTCTCATATATCGTTGGACACCTGAACCGCGCCGTAAGGGAAGGGATAAAGGAGGGAGTGAAAGAAGAACGGAAGAACGAGGTGCCGTAGTGGAGGGCTCCGGAATAATTTCGACCACCTGGGGATCTTTAACGTGCACTGACATCGCACAGCACACGGGCGCCTTAGCGTTTTTCCTCCATAAAAACGCAGCCGCCACGGTCGGGTTCGAACCCGGGAACTCCGGATCAGTAGTCGAGCGCCCTAACCACTGAGCCACCGCGGCGGGGCACGCCAGAAGCTGTAAATTTTGTTTCTGCTGGTCGTCCTCGTGCTCGGTACCAGAATGGCTAAACCACAACGTCGATCGCTAACCACCACGGGGCAAGATGCAAAGTGTAGTGGTACACAAAAAATGCAAAACAAAGTGTTCGATTTATGAAGCCCCGGCCGGCCCGACCGGCACGACAGCAACATAGAGTTTATTATAACTAGAGGAAAAGCTCGCGCCCCGCCTATGGGAGTTTGCATGGAGCTTCAGCGTGACCACTTGACTAGCATCATGGGGCGGAGAGCTACCGACTGCAGAGACCACTTTTGGCCAAAAAATAATGAAAAACAAACAATGTTCGATAATCAAGAATGCCCTAGCATTCAGTATTCTGTTCATAAATTACAACAAACTAGCACAAAAGCATGAAAATGTAAAGTTTGCCCAAAATAAGCGATGGTTTGCTCTTCTATAGGCAAAGTATTGCAGACCAAACAAAAGCCAATATTTCATGCGTAACAAGCGCACTTTAAAAAAAAAATTTGTTTAAAAAAATGTCGCTTCAACATTTTAAGAGGTTTTTTTCATGGCATTTCGGAAAACAAAAACCTTTTATTGGCGTCGTATGCTGTTTTTGCGTTTTTGCCATGCCTGGGCGCGAGACGCGCCGTGGACGGAATTGAAATTTTAGTAGCGCCACTGAACAAACCGACTGTCCCGCATCAAGCAGCTCATCGCCCCATGATTACAGTGAACTAGAACATATACAGTGGCTCGAGCGGAGGCCCGGCTCACCGTTCGCCGCGTGCCTCCTTCGGGAGAAAGTAGAGGCGGCGCTGTCGTCGCCCGCAACATTAATACAGGTAGTGAACAAAATGATAGTGGATGAGAAAGTCCCCGATGAATGGCGATTAAGTAGAATGAACATGATATATAAGGGAAAGGGGGACAAAGCAGACGTAAGTAACTATCGTCCCATAACAGTGACATCTGCGGTTGACAGGGTACGTGGTGATGCAGATTATAAAGGATAAACTGCAGGCTTGGGTGGAGAACGAAGGGGTGTTAGGGGAACTACAGAATGGGCTCCGGAAACAAAGGAGGTTGGAGGACAATCTATTTTCATTGACGCAGTGTATAGAAATTGCGGAAAAGGAACACAGACCCCCTATGGCTAGCATTTCTGGATATTAGGGAAGCCTATGACAACGTTACTGATCAGCAGCATTTGTGGGACATACTGGGCACATTGGATGTGGAAAAGGGAGTAATTAATCTTTTAAAAGATGTATATAGAGGTAACAGAGTGCTCATAAAATGAGAAAAAAATGTATCAGGGCCTGTAGAGATACAGCGGGGGCTTAGGCAAGGATGTCCTCTGTCCCCTTTGTTGTTCATGTTGTACCTGCAAGGGTTGGAGACCAAGCTAGAGGGGAGTGGACTAGGCTTCAACCTCTCTTTTTTCAAGCAAGGGGAATGTATTAAACAGACATTACCGGGACTAATATACGCGGACGATATAGTGATAATGGCTGACAACAAGGAAGACTTGCAGAAGTTGTCAGACATATGCAGTACAGAGGGAGATAGATTAGGCTTCAAGTATAGTAAGGAAAAATCTGCAGTCATGATATTTAATGAAGAAGGCGGCGAGCATAGAATACAGGAGTTCGTGCTAAAAGTAGTGAATGAGTACAATTAAGTATCTTGGGGTGTGGATAAATAACAGTGCTGAGTATCTGACAGAGCATGAAAAATATGTAATGAATAAAGCTAGTAGGAATGCAGCTGTCATGAAAAATAGGACACTGTGGAATTACAATAGGTATGAAGTGGTAAGAGGGATCTGGAAAGGGGTGATGGTCCCTAGCCTGACCTTCGGTAATGCGGTCCTGTGTATGAGGCCAGATGTTCAAGCAAGGCTAGAAATTAAACGACAGGGAGTAGGGAGGTTAGCTTTGGGAGCACATGGCAATACACCAAATCAGGGGTACAGAGTGATATGGGATGTGCGTCTTTCGAGAGGCTAGCAGTAAGACAGCATTTGAGGAACGATTGAGAAAAATGGAGGAAAAGCAGTGGGCTAGGAAAGTTTTCAGATACCTGTATATAAAGAATGTTGACACGAAATGGAGAAAGCGAACTAGAAAATTGACAAGCAAATATCTGGACAGCAGTAAGGGGGCAAATAAGCAATTATCGGTTAAGAAAAATGTTAAAGAAACAGAGAGAGCTCGTTGGAAAACAGGGATGCTGACGAAATCGGCAGGGAACATACCGGACCTTTAAACAGGAAACTGTCAAAGAAAATATCTATGATAATTGTAGGCGAAGCTCTTTGTTGTTTGAGGCCAGGACTGGAGTTTTGCGGACTAAGACGTATAGAGTCAGGTACCATGAGATAGACACTTTGTGCATCGCGTGCGGAGAGGAGGAGGAAACGGCTGAACATTTGATACTTTTCTGTAAAGGGCTTCACCCTACAGTGGAAAGCAGCGGGGCTGACTTACCCGAGGCATTGGTGTTTAGGGATAGTGAAGGGAAAGTGGATTTTAAGAGGTTAGAAGTAACCAAGCGAAGGTTATACGATTGGTGGCTAAAAGCAAGACAGGAGTAAAATTTCACAAGGCATGGCTAGGTGGCTTGAGCCACCGCCCGATTTAAAGGGTTCAGCCGTATCCATCCATCCATCTATCCATCCATCCATCCATCTTGAAGCGAGCGCGCTCATCGTCTGCTACTGCGCATCGCTTCGCATTGCTTTCACCGCGGCACCTCGCCTCTTTCGTGCCTTATACTGCGTCAGTGTCTTGATGATGCCGCCCAAGCGGCGGTTAAACCACTGTTACGCTCCAGGCTGCACAACTGGGTACGCAAGAACAGCCCAAGAGCGGAAGTTATCTCTTTTCAAGGCTCCCGAGGATGAAAACCAAAGATGAAACATGCAGACACAAAACACTTTTCAAGTTCCTCAACAGCTAGCGGAAGGCCTCAGAATGTCGATCAACAGCACTTTAGAGCTTCTGAAATATCTTAGTTCCGAAGTAGGATACAGTTATATCATATCTCGTCTTAGCCAAGACAAAATTGAAAACTTGTTCGGCATCGTGAGGCAATCATCAGGTTGCAATGCGCATCCAACCCCTCAGCGGTTCCTGACCACAGTTCACTGCTTGAGCTATTATAATCTGGCCAAGAGCATTCATGGTGCAAATGTAGCTAGTGAAGTATTGAATTCCCTCTTGACGGTACAGGACCAACGAGAAGGTTTCCATAAACAGCAGTTGGTTGATGTGCTGCTCAGGAATGGAGACCTGGCAGGAGCAGAATCTGCAATCAACGATATTCCTGTACAAAGCCACGATTATAACCAACAAAAAAGTGACTCAAGACTCTATTATGTGCCTGGTTATGTGGCAAGGAAGTGCGTTTTAAAGTGGAAGTGCTTTGACTGCACGAACGAGCTTGTACTCCCTGCTTCAGAAGGGAGGAACGTCGATGCAGCACAGTTCACAAGTGCCTGTGACTTCGGTGGCCTGTTGTATCCCTCCGTGAAACTTTTCAAGTTTATTACTGACCTTGAGGACATATTTACAGGGTGTTTTAGCTCTTTTATATCAAAGGCTTAAATAAGGCCTGGGATGCAGCACGCAGGAAGTCTCACCAACATTTAAAACTAAGTCGACTATGAAAGTGTATTGAATCTGTTGAACAATGATTAACTATATATGACATGCAGTGAGCATATGCTGCGTAAATAAAAGTGCACTGGTGGATATGACAACTGTGCTGTTCATTATTGTAGATATGATTCTTCAAATAACTTGTGTATACCGATAGCAAAGATCTAAAAAAGAAGTAAGGAAAAAATTACACCAGCAATTAAACCAGGAATGCATGCATTCAATATAGGGCATTCGAGCGCGTTGCGTTCGTAAAAAGGCGTCTCGGCGCAAATAACGCAGTGAATTCGAAAGTTTTTGCCAAATATGGTCCTATTAAGGAAACAGTTAAGTATACCACCCATTGCCTTACACCTGCGACAAGCTTCCTTTTTTATGCGTTTTCGTTTTGGGGCCTATGATTATTGCTGAACCCAGACAGTAGACTTTTTTTATTTTGTCATTGAAGACGCTCAAAAGTGAGGACACATGCGCAATTAGGCACGTATTTTATGCGGAGTGCGCCATCAATCACAGATAGAAGTTAGCCATATGTACGACGCCCAAGTATCCAGCTCAACCACGCGCAGGAAAACCGATATGCGATGCAGTGCCCGTTTCCGGCCTGACAGCACAACTACAATTGTTCCCACGACAGTGCCGGAGTCTTGACATGAGTAAAACGAAGCTGCAAGAAACAAAAAGCAAATGCAAGAACGTCTGGCCCTGGCTACTCTTACAACACCGTGGTAGCAAACTGAAGCCGCATCAAAAGCCACACGAAGCGCTTATCCTAGCAGAACAGCGGCCCGAAGGCTGACGCGCTTTCAAGTGCGGTCGACTGCAGCGCCGCCGCAACTTTCTACCGCTCAAGGCACTGTCCGGCGGAGGCGGTCGCTCCACTGGGTAAGTTCTAGTGCACTGTATGGATGGATGGATGGATGGATGGATACGGCTGAACCCTTTAAATGAAGTAGAATGAACATGATATATAAGGAAAAGGAGGACAAAGCTGACGTAAGTAACTACCGTCCCATAACAGTGACCTCTGCGGTTTACAGCTAGGGTGGTGATGCAGATTATAAAGTACAGACTGCAGGCTTGGGTGCAGAACGAAGGGGTGCAAGGAAAGCTACAAAATGGGTTCCGGAAACAAAAGAGGTTGGAGGACAATCTGTTTTCATTGACGCAGTGTATAGAGATTGCTGAGAAGGAACACAGGCCCCTATGGCTAGCATTTCTGGATATTAAGGGAGCCTACGACAACGTTAATCAAGAGTATCTGTGGGACATGCTAGGCACATTGGATATGGAAGGGGGAGTAATTAATCTTTTAAAAGATATATATATATATATATATATATATATATATATATATATATATATATATATATATATATATATATATATATATATATATATATATATATATATATAAAAGGTACCAGAGAGCTTATAAAATGAAAAAAAAATGTATCAGAGCCTGTATATAGAGATACAGCGGGGGCTTAGGCAAGGATGTCCTCTGTCTCCTTTGTTGTTCATGTTGTATCTGCAAGGGTTGGAGGCCAACCTAGAGAGCGAACTAGGCTTCAACCTTTCTTTTTTCAAGCAAGGAGAATTGATTAAACGGTCATTACCGGGACTAATATACGCCAATGATATAGTGCTAATGGCTGACAACAATTAAGGAAGATTTACAGAAGTTGATAGACATATGTGGTACACAGGGAGATAGATTAGGTTTCAAGTTTAGTAAGAAAAAATCTGCAGTCATGATATTTAACGATGAGGTCGGAGCATAGAATACAGAGTTCACGCTAGAAGTAGTGGATGAGTACAAGTATCTTGGGGTGTGGATAAATAACGGTGCTGAGTATCTGACAGAGCATGAAAAATATGTAATGAATAGAGCTAGTAAGAATGCAGCTGTCATGAAAAATAGGGCACTGTGGAATTACAATAGGTATGAAGTGGTAAGAGGGATCTGGAAAGGGGTGATGGTTCATAGCCTGACTTTCGGTAATGTGGTCCTGTGCATGAGACCAGATGTTCAAGCAAGGTTAGCAATTAAACAACGTGGCGTAGGGAGGCTAGCTCTGGGAGCACATGGAAATATACCAAATCAGGGGGTACAGGGTGATATGGGATGGGCGTCGTTCGAGAACAGAGAATAGCATTTGAGGAGCGATTGAGAAAAATGGGGGAAAAGCAGTGGGCTAGGAAAGTTTTCAGATACCTGTAAATAAAAAATGTTGATACGAAATGGAGAAAGCGAACTAGAAAATTGACAAGCAAATATCTGGACAGCAGTATGGGGGCAAATCAGCAATTATCGGTTAAGAAAAATGTTAAAGAAACAGAGAGAGCTCTGTTGAAAACAGGGATGCTGACGAAATCAGCACTGGGAACATACAGGATTTTTAAGCAGGAAATTGCCAAAGAAAATATCTATGATAATTGTAGGGGAAGCTCTTTTCTTTGTTGTTTGAGGCCAGGACGGGAGTTTTGCGGACTAAGACCACGAGATAGACACGCGTTGCGTGCGGAGAGGAGGAGGAAACGGCTGAACAATTGATACTTTTCTGTAAAGGGCTTCACCCCACAGTGGAAAGCAGCGGGGCTGATTTATCCAAGGCATTGGGGTTTAAGGACAGTGAAGGAAAAGTAGATTTTAAGCGGGTAGAAATAATCAAGAGAAGGTTATCTGATTGGTGGCTAAAATCAAGAGGAGTAAAATTTCATAAGTCATGGCTAGGTGGCTTGAGCCACCGCCCGATTTGAAGGGTTCAGCCGTATCCATCTGTCCACCCATCCATCTAGTTAGTGAGAGAGCCTGTTTCTTTGGTTGCACTTACTGCACTAGTTCCGTGGAGTTCCGCGGCGGTGCCACCAGCGTGCAGAATCAGTGCAGCTTGGCAGTGGCCAGTGGCTGCTTCCATAACGAATGGTCGAGTGCAGGCCTTGTCGTCTGCTAGCCTTGACGTTGCTACCAAATTACAGCCAACTGCGTGCCGCCGACATCAACGGGTGCCAAAATCCCAAACTACGTTAACTATTTTCAAGCAAGAAATCCCAAGGAAGTATCGCTATGAATCAGCCCCAGGAAATAGTCGTTTCATAGAAAAAAAAGTGTCGTTACATGCATACACGCAGACGATTTACGGATATGCGCTGAAATGCCGCCTTTGAGGCTCGACTTGGCCGCTTAGGTTTAAAATTATGACGCCATGAACACATCTTCACCTCCTCCTTTCAAGAAAGAACTGACACAGAGACCACTGCCATATCTTCTTCGCTCTCCTATCTACACATGGGCGCCGCCATATTGCTGCACTTCAGCTGCAAGAACTCGTGCTGCACTAGTCTGGCACTTTTGCAAAACGAAGACGCAAGTGCCGCGGGCGCGCACTGCACTGGCAAAACGAATGCGAAAGTGCTGCACTTCTTGAACTGGTGCAGAAAGTGCAGCCTTACTCCCCACTATGCTCTATGCTTCCCTCACTCCGCATCTTTTGCCGTCGGTTGTCTCAGCCCGTCACCACGCACCAAGCCGTGGCCGTGGCCAAGACGTTTCCCTGTGGTCTGCCTGTAGTTCTGTCGTTCTGTGCTGACGACTACGACGGAAGAGCCAACGGGACCTAGGCGGGCTCAAAAAAAAGAAAAAACTCCCGTCGCCCTGAGCTCGTTCTGCCGCTCAAATGGCGCAGACTCGCCTCACGCGAGACGCCTTCCTCTGGTCAATGTCCATGGTGTACCTCAGTGCGTTTGCTTCTCTTTATCACCAAATGCCCGGTGAGTACACGGTGATCACTGCTTGATTCTGTCTTTCGGGGGATTCCGCCTGCTGCCGGCAATATAGCTGTTTCTTTATTTGAACTTTATCGCGTAGAGATCGGCCTGACGATGTCGAAGGTCGGCCGGCTGTATACGCCGCGGTCGCACTTTTGTTGTCATAATGAACAGTGGTGTCTGTTTTTTTCTTCCAGGCCTTTACGGTGACCATGGAGTTCTGCCAGTGAGAGCTGTGATTCCCATAGGTTTGTCGTTCATTTGGCGTTCGTTTGTGCAGCTTTCGTTTTGCATTTGGCTGGTGCTCCTGCGAACACGGCTTCACGCTTTGCTGCGGGGCACCTAGTTTCGGGATCCGAAATCATCAAAGTGGCAGTGGTATATGCGATAAAGTCGTAACTTCGCTACTTTTAATAGGCACTAAGAAGCAGTACTGAACACATTGGCGGTCGGCATTGAATTTGCCGTATATGAACGAAATATCAGTGGTTCGAAGAAAGCACGTTGCTTATTGGTTCGCAAGTGAAATTGCATATGTGAAAAGAAATTGGTTTTCACTATTTCTCGAATTGCAGTTTAATGCTGCCTTTTGCACTGATATTTGTATATTCTCTAAACATCATCCGTCATACTTTTATGTGCATTTGACCTGTTCGCTTTCAAGACGATCTGGGCTTTGAAGGCTAGCAACAATTTCCAATTTTTTGCAAGGTGGTGATGTGTTGGCTGGCACTAAATCAAAATGCAGGAGCACTTTCCAAATGGCACCCACGCACATGTCATTGATGCTTGTAACACAAAGCTGTTAATGTTAAGAGAGGACAGTATTAACCCATTCGCTTCCGCCATTCTGTTCGCCAGCTCAGCACGACCTGGACTGCTGGAAAGAATTCGCAATAACTTGAGCTGGAAATGTGGCATGCGAGAAATTTTTATTTTATTTGGCCGTCAAGTCAATCTAAAGCAAGTAAATTTTTTTTGTCGATGTAAAATATAAGCAGGCAGATGTGTGAAGTATAAAGTGGCACTTTTCGCACTCCTGACAGCTTTCGCTGTTTTTCCAGGGTTTTTCACACTAAACATTTGCGTAATACTTTCTGCTATATATGCCATCATTCAGATGCATTTGGCGGTCAAAATGGTGCCATTGACAAGCCTCTATGTGCATTTAGGATGGAGCTACAAGTGGTTCCCGGCACTCTTGTATCGGGACAACGCATTCATGTGAACAATCTTTTTGACAAGATAAACTTTGCTCTTGTGTGGCACATTCCCTTTCAATTGTTTTTTTGTAGAATATGTAGCTAGTATCATGAGCAAAAGCAAAAGACTCCCCCCTCATGTTCTGGACCTTGCCTTTCAGCATGGGGGCACCACCTAATGATGCACACCAGGAGGGCATCATCATGTGTGCCCCCCATGCAGAGCGTCAAGGTCCAGAGCACGAGAGGGGAGTTTATTATTTTACTCACGACGGTACATCCGAAATGCCTAATCCTCATCTTGCAGATCAAGTCACACTCACTGCTTTCGATATCATCTAAAAAGCTTAAGGTATTTGCAGTCCGTATCCCCCTCACTGCCAAAAAGCAGCACATGAATTCCAGCGCCCCCGAAAATTCAGTCTTCCCACGATGCCTTGGTTGTATTCAAAAGAAGAGGCAAGAAAAGAATTTTTTCCTGCAATATTTTTTTTCAACTAGTGAGCACCTGTTGTCACCTGGTGTTTTGAAAACTACTATCCAAAAATTAGTAGCCAAGCATGTGGCACCATTTACTAATTTGCATTTAAAGAGAATATTTTAGAGCGAAGATGGCAAATCGTCTTCAGAAGTGAATGGGTTAATTCTGCAGCTTTTGGGGATGCTTCAGCATTTAGTGCTTTTGGCCAACTTTCTTAGTGCAGCAGCATTTTAGTTTAGTCCAACTCCAACTTACACTGAAATGCTTTTTGTTCTTCATTAATAAAATGCTCAGCTTACTGTGATGTAGACAGGAATTTATTTTTCAGCTGGATTTCTTGTCCCTTGTGTTTTTTTTTGTCTATCAAGGCCCCAATTAAAACATTAGCATCAGCTGTGACTTCAGCGTAGCTGATACTGGTGCACAATGAGAAATGGCACAACAGCCACCCTGTCTTTCAATTCAGTTCAATTTCTCAATTTCAATTTATTTCACATTTATGTATACAAAATTCAAGCCCACTTTTTAGACCCACAGCCAATGGCTAGTTCGGGTCAAGTACACAGAATATGTAAAGACAAATTGGAAACGTCAGACTTATGCAGAATGGTGTTAACATTCAGTCCGTATTGGAATCAAAACAGTCTAAACACTAGTATGCAGCACTTGGCAAGGCACAAAGATAGCATTGAAACATGCAGTGAGAACCCTCGGACATCGAGTATAAGTGCAACCCATTGCACTACATAGAAACACATAATCATAGAAACTATTGGAGGAAAATAAAATATAATGGTAAACTTATTCTGTTAAATGTTTTTTAAGTGCACCAGCAAAATTCTATGAGTTCTTCAGAGAAATGATTAGCGTGTTCCAAATTTTTAGCCTAGCAAGCTGCACTAAGTTGTCGTCCGCATGAAACAGTGTCATCACATAGGAGGTGACGTGATCCCTTGTCATCATTCATGTGATTAATGTGTCATGTGACTGATGATTTATTTTACCCTTTAAATGTCAGCATTAAACAGATTATTTTGTCGCATCCCTTCTTCCAGGTCCCTCTTACACGTACATCTGATGCTGAATGTGTTACATTTTGTAAATGCCCTTTTAACTTTTGTTACTTATCTTATTGTTCCATATTGTTTATTTACTATTTCATTGTGCTCACTGTTATATTTGCGTTGTTGTGTTATATTATGTGCACATCTTTTCTATACCTGATTAGACAGCAACACACGGCCACCACAAGACTTGGCCAAGCGAGCTGCCCAGCAGCCTTCTTTGGTATGGCTGGCACCAAACTTTGGCCTTAAAGTGGCCACCATGGCAGAATTTCTGGCTCTTCTGGGCGTCGTCATGTCCCTCCTGGCATGTGTGTCATCTCGCTTCAGGGACTGCATCAACTACGCACTTCTGTGGATACTCTACTTTTCGCTTTATCAGGTGATTTGTCAAGCAGGGCGTTTTCTGATTACCATATAACTTGTCACATTGCGCACTGGCCCTGCCACACAGCCTGTGCGCAATTTTATTGGGTCTAGGGCTTAAAAACAACCTCAGCATTGATATAACAGGGCAGATGAACTTTTTTGTTACGGTGGGAAAACGAGTAATTTTAGGGTGGTATGTGTAAGCATAAATTTAAAAATTTCGCTTTATTGCAATATATTGTAGTGTACCTACAGAGCCAACTTTTTAAGGACAAAAAGAAAGCAGGTTACATGTTCCTTTTGGAAAAAAACAAAGAAATTTGATTGCCAAAGTTTGAGTTGCACAAAAATTTAAAAAAAATGAAGATCAGTCAGAAAACAGGAGAATAAAATGGTGTAGAATATATATTTTATGTGTTGTTATGTCAGAAATGAATATCCCGAGTTACAGAACTCTTCACGATAAACCTTCCGACCAGGAAAAAAAAAATTAAAATCTTGCTCACACCAAGTGATTTGTGCTACTCCTCAGTGCAATGCCAAGGTTCACACTGGGCCGTCTTGCAGCAAACTCAGTCTGGTTGGCTGCCTGCAGCACAGTCTCATCCAGAGCATGTCAGGTAGATTAAGAGAAGCTCAGAAAGCAGCGAATATCCTCATCAGTCATGGAAACGAAAGTTACAGACAGCCACTTGTTGATGGTCCAGGCTGAGCTGAGCAGTTGTCCCTGTTTGAACTAAAGTCAGACAAATGGACATCATCTTTCTACACGACTGCCACGTGCATCTACTAACTCAAGTGCCAGTGCTGCGCAATCTCAAGAACAGTGCTGCACTTGATTAGGGAATTTCACGCAGAGTAGAGTGGCTGCGGCAGTTAGCTCAGACTCGTCCCACAGAAATCAAGGGAGCCATGCGTCTTCCTATATGAGAGATTTAGCATAGTGTGATCCACTTCCACGGGGAGCCACTACGCACGTACAGATTGCATTGAGGGCGCTGCAAGGCGCAGAGTGTCGGACAGCTGCTTGCATGCCTGTTCTGTCGGGACCTAGTCAGCACTTGTGTAGTCCGGTAATGTGGCCACAGACACCTGGCAGGTGCAGATCTGGGCGCCACCCTTGTGCCTGCTCATCTGTGTTTCTGCGCACGCGCTGCGGTGCCATCCCAGAAGAGGTACACTGAACCGAAACCACATGAAGCTAGAGTTCCAGAAATGTTATTCACTCGAGATGAATACTCCTGATTTAGAATGCCAAACATTCGGATCGAATTGAATATCGAATACTTCACCATTCAACTGAATATTCGAAATAATCGAATATTTGCTCAAGCGTAGTGTTTAGTTTAAAAATAGTTTAAAAAAGCAGTATCGAGAACTTGAGCTTTTGACTTCGCTGTGGTTATAAGTGGTCTTAGTAGGTAGTGAGTGAGTTGAGGCGTCACATAGATGAAAACAGCTGCTCTCTCATTTTCAGTGGCTTCATAACCCTCGCTTTTTTTCGTTTTCCTGTTTATTCCTGATCAGGTTGGTCAGACATTCATGTGGTTCCAATGGTGAGTCTCTACCCTTTCTCAAGCACATACTTTTTGGTAGGCTGGCATGTTTTGTCATTTTGCTAGTGGAAAATAACCTTTGCATGCCCAAAATAATCAAATGGCAAGGAAACTCAGGAGTAACTATGACTCTCTTGTCCCGTGGCCAGATGTCTGAGGGCAACTACGCTGCGGACTGGCCACTAACGCGGCAGGGACAAACACTACATTTTCCTGCCCTGAGCTTCTCGACTCCACTAGATACAGCCAGAGTACCGTGATGCTTCGCAAAGTCGCCACTTTCAAGAGGGAAATCGGGGCAGACATTGCGGTAGTGCCTGAGGTCTCTTGAAATGCCCTCTCCTTGCATTCAGGAAAGCAGGCTATAGGGCGATGGGCAGGTAGTGATAGCGGGAACCATGAACGGCGCTTTTCGTTGTCTAGTGATCGGCTGGGGTCGAATATGACGGCCTTATGTCCTCGTGAAGGTTGCAAAAAGAAACAAATAATGGCAACTATCCTGCATGTTATGGGGCTATGGCTGGATCTATAGTATAGTATAGTATAGACTGTACCCAGTCCGACATCACCCCCACCTCCTCGTGGCGCCTGCCGGAGCCTGCAGTGAGCCTCGCTGTAGGTGGACTGAGAGGGGTGACAACCCAGAGTTAATCAGGGCTGAGCCTGCAAGCCTTTGGCCTGCGGGTGCCTTGACTAGGACCAAGACATTGGGTTCGCTTGGCTACTCTGGGTCAGCAGCCAGGACTAAGAAGGCCTAAGCCCGATGGTCAGGGAAGGCCAAAAGGTGCTTTTATTAGAACTAGTCGTTTGTGGCAGCACTCGGCTGGGTAACCCTGGCTGCAACAGATGGATTACACGAATGACCCATGATAGGCCACCCAATGATAATGCACAAACAAAGCGGCTGTGGGGCAGAATAAACACTGCCACCCAAAGATGCCAGGGGAGGCCGACATTGAGTCCTGCAATCCAGCTAAGGAGGCCAACTGGTATCCATTTAGGGGTGTTTTTTTAGACCAGCCAACCCCATGTGGGCAGTGTTAAGGGCCCCGTGTGGCAGAAAAGCCGTTGTCGTTGGTGGCGTTGGCCTTGAGCGAAAAATCGTTCTCCTCCTCCTCGCTCCTCCTCTTTGCAATGTACGCCACTGCCCCTCAAAAGATAGCGTGCGACGCCAGCGCCTCCCGCTCGTCTCGTTCGGGCGCAGTGGGGTCGTGCGGGCACGCAGGAATCATGCGGTGAGCGGTGAACAACGCAGTGCACATCCAAAGCGCATTCACCACGAAGCTGGCTTGCTGCCCCTTCGTTCGACGCGGAAGCTATGCTGGCGTTCGTGGCATTGGGTTTGTCGAGAATGATGTGCCTACGAACTACGACTGCAACTTGAGTCCTGCGCGTTTCAGCAAGGCGCCTGGCAGCGCTTCTACGTGGTTTGCCGCTCCACGCGTCCGTTTCACCGTACGTAGCAGAGCAATTTGTCTAACAGCCAAGGCGTCGTGCCGAACGGGCGATGGCGTTCCATGAACTCCCTGGCAGTGCTGCAACACGTTGTCGTGTTCCACTCTTAAAGGTGAAGCTTAAGCGTCCTCCAATTTATTTCACCCCCATTTCCGGGCCAGGGCAGCGTCCATCCACAACCGGGAATGGCATGCGGCCGGGGGACAGTACTGCAAGGGAGTGGGCCAGACAGGTCTTTGTCTTGCACCCGGGCAGTGAAACCCTCACATATGGCTTCTCTTTAAGCGCCAGGCACAATGGGCACTAAAAGACCGCCCTCCCTAGGACATCTTTGGGCCAAGCGGGCCAAAGATTCAAAGAAAAGCTAAAGAAAGCGGCCGTCGAGTGGTGGTCACACCATGTATTGGTGGGGAGGAAGTGCAAACCCCCAGCTTGTCTGGGGCGCTCTGTGCTCCCCCTGTGAGCACTGGGTTCACGTGGGCCGCATGCAAGGAGTGGCTGTCCACGGAGCGAGGCCACAGGATTCACACCTCCCGCATGCACAAGGCGGCAAGTCAACCCGCTTCTGGTGGGCCACACCTGAGATTTTCCGCTGAGGCTCCTCAAACGGAAGAGGAAAGAGTGATCCCGGACAGCAATCGAGGGGTCAGGAGATGCTGAGAGCCAACCCGCGGCAGTGTCGTTGAGGCCTAGAGCTTGAAGGGCCTCTTGAGAGTACACGAATCTGGAACCCGTCTGGGGGCAGGGGCACTGGACAAGCATAGGTGGGTAGAAGTGGCAAGCGAGACTCGAGAGAACTAGGCTTGGTCCAGCCAACAGCAACGAGGTGTCGGTCAGGTTCATGATAACCCGATGCAGACTGGACCAGTCTCTCGGCCTTCCAGCAGCAGGAGAGGGTGCCATCGCAGCCGTGAGGGCGGATGGTCCTCACCAGCCGTCAGCCTGTGAGGGTGTGGAAGCACTTCCGAACGGCAGGCCAAAGACTCCAAAGCCTGCTACGGAGACTGTTCTGCTGCGATGGGGTTGCAGTTGGAGAAGAACGACCCGATCGTGTAGACTCTAAAGGCAAGGAGGGGAGTCAAGACAGCAGTCACCACACTTGCCCAGAGTGTGGCAGGGCTTTTGCTAAGAAATCTGGACTGGGTCTACAGAGGCACAGGGCGCATTTTGAAGAATAAAACATGGCATTTGACGCCACTTAGAGCAGGCCGAGATGGACGGACGAAGAGGAATACTTGATGGTGAGATTAGAGGCTGATTTAACCGTTACAGGGGCCAAGTGAAATATTAATGAGCTGCTGGCAAATCACCTCATAAGTTGTCCCCCTCCCCACTCTGAGTGCATGTTTGATTTTCATGCTAGTTTTATTTAACCTTGAAGTTTCATGGCCCGTTTAGATGGAGTTTGTTGCAGCACTCTAAAAGGCCGTACCATGAGAGACAGTAGGCGGGAAACGAAATGAAAAGTGAGCAATGGTTTCAGGGACATCCTTCTGCTGGAGGCTGGCTTCCTGTGCATACTGGTGGCACCGCTGGGAATCTTCCACCGGACGATGGGCCTGAGCTCAAGCTGGCGTCCACCGCACCACCCGCACGACACGGTCACCCTATGGCTGGTGCGCTGGCTTCTCTTCCGGCTCATGTTCGCCTCCGGCGTGGTCAAGCTCACCAGCGAGTGCCCCACCTGGTGGGGGCTCACAGGTCAGCCCGGGGCTAGTTGGTGATGTGGGGAAATCTTAGTGAAAACTGAGCAGAAATGATGAAAAAAATGTATTGAAGCAGAAAAACAGTCTAACACCTTATGTTCTGTTATCTTGTGTGCCTTAATTGTTGGTTTCCATTAGTTTCAAGGAGATTTCATCATTGCCATGCTTACTGCTGCCTTCTCAGCTTGATTTTGCAAGTTTCCTTGTGGTTTATTGGTCAGCGGGGCAATTCTAATGTCAGGTGTGTGTTAGGCTACATTTAGGATGGCACATTGTCCTTGTTTTTTATTTCCAGATATAACTTCATGCATCTTTTATTTTCTCATTAAGTGCTTGCTTCTACACTTGGCGTCAGTTTCTATTGGCAATGAAGAGAAGGCTACAGGGGCAGAGCGTTTGTAACTGCGTCGCTCTGCCAGTAGGCCGCCTGGCACATTGCTTGCTGTGCGGTTGCTTCGTTTCATGGCTGGTGTAGCTGGCGGCATCTGTGGGAACATCTCGAAACTGGACCTGTCTTAACAATTTTGTTGTGAATAAAGAGACTGTCCTTTCCGTGAGTCTCTAAAGTTGAAAATGTGTCTTTGTGTTACAAACATGCCTTCAGTAATGAGTATCGCTAATATACTTTATTTTACAACAAAACAATTAACTGTAGTTGGGCGTTTTATTCTGCTGCATAGGAAGAGAGGGCATGTTCTGGCTCTGTAGCTTTGGCTGCATTTCCAAAAGAAGTTGTCGTGGAGTATATTTATATTACCAACTGCAACCAGAATGAGCAGCTGTCTAGCTGTGAAATCATAGTGCCCATCAAATCCTTGCTGCATCTATGCAGTTCTGTGGCACGGAGGCAGTAGCTTTTGTTCCAACATTTGTGTACTTACACCTTAATATTGAGATTTATTTCAAGCGGTGTGCCACTCAGTTGCTTATGCAGTGTAGCATTGTAAACAAGGTTCAAACCGTGAAAGGCTGCTGCTGTATGGGTGACATGGAAGTGCGCTTACATTGTGAAGAGTAGTTTTTTGCTCTACGATGCTAAAGCCCATCGCTAATCGACTAGTAGAATTCTATATACTAGTGATCGCATGCATTTTGTCAACACTTGGGCTGCTGTAAAGCACCAACTGTTTATCAAACTTGTACCCTGAGAGTAACAGTGGCAGTAGTGACATTCGTAATCCATTATTGTCTAGAGTCGAATCAATGCAGCGTTCAGCTGAATCTCATTTTTATGCATTGCAGTACTTTTAGGATAGTCATGTCTTTGCAGCAGTTGTGGAAAATTAGTGCCAAGTTTTCAGATGGATGACCTTTAACTTCGTGCCATAAAGACGGATGATAACAGTGCATCTGCAGTGTCTAGACTGGTAACTTGGAATCTATCTCTTCTGTACAGTGCTGGCAGAGATGAATGAAGCAGCGCTTTTGTTGCTTCTCCTGTTGTAGTGCTTACGGATTGAGCTGGCATCTGCATACCATAAAAAAGTTCCAAGGCTAGTTAAACGAAGCTGGGTGTTGAAATATTTGTCTGCAGAATTTTTGGCTCACGCAGCAGTCAGACTCTTGACTGATATCTTTCTTTGCCTCTTTTTATTTCTCACTGCCAGCGCTCAACTATCACTTCGAGAGCCAGTGCATTCCCACACCCCTGGCCTGGTACTTTCACCACCTGCCCAACTGGGTACTGCGCTTCGGCGTGGTCTTTACATATGTGGTTGAAATTGCCATCCCGCCTCTGTTCTTTGCCCCCATTCGCTCACTAAGGATCTTCAGCTTCTACAGCCAGGTGGGTGCTCTTCGGTGGGCGCAGCTTTCATTTTGTATGGAAAATATTGTCTCAACTGGGCGTTCACAGATGGGTTTCTGAAGGAGATTTATAAGGAAGTTGTCTTTAATTTCAAGTTGAAAGCTTGAAATTAAATCACCAACAATGCTGCGAGCTATGGAAAGATAACGAGAAGAGAGCAGAGTGGATTATAGAACAAATGCAAGTTGATGACATCCTAGCTGAAATCGAGAATAAATAAGCATCAGTTAAGGCATGTATTATGGAGAACCTATAATCAGCGGTTGAGTGGATTATAATGGAACGTAAACATAGCAGGAGATTCCAGAGGGTCATGTTGGCAGTTGAGGTTAGGAAGCTTGCGGGGATTGCGTGGACGCAGTTGGCGCAGGACTGGGTTAATAGAGGTCAGCGGGAGAAGCCTTTGTTTGCTCTGCGCTGGGCAAAACTGCGCAGACGGAGATGCAAGGGAAGTTGCATATATTTGGCTTTATTAGTTTTTTTGTTGATCATTTTATTGCGGCAAGGCTTAGCTTTTATTTCCCTAGGAAATTTACGTGAGCATATAGAAGTCAGTGGAAAGCTCAAGATAAGAGGAACGCGGCTTGACTGAACTGTTTGATACTGTAGTGAAAAAAGTACAGCATAGTCAGACGCAGCGCACAGAATCAAAATGGACAGGTTGGCACTGCTTACCCATAGTAGAGTAAGCATATGGCATAGTATCTGCCAATTTTACAGTGATAGCTGTTAGGCACCCGTCCCTGGCTTTCTAGTCGCCGTCGGCGTAACCGCTAGCACACCCACCGGTTGTGCCAGTCAACCTGGGTCGCATAAGCCTACGGGTGGCTCTGTTTGGAACAGCCGCCTGCCAGTGCAGGGGTGCATCACTTGACCACTACACCAGTTGTCGCATGACTAAATGCCTAAACAGCTATCGCTGCTCCTCGAATTATAAATTTGAATAGGCAGAGCAAGGAAACAGTTGAGCGCATCAATAGGTTGAAACAGAAAAAGACTCCACAACTCTACACAACAAAAGCAGCGCATACACAAGTCGTTGCCTGTGCTTTAAAAATTCTCGATTCATTCAACAGGGTTATTTTTTGTGCAAATGTGGTGCTGCTGCTGCTGCTGCTGCTGCTGCTATTAACCAGTGTTGTCACGGCTGTTTGCCTTGGTGACAGGCCCTGCTCGCATGTGTTGTGCATTTCAGATTATCCTGCAGATGATGATAATCGTTACTGGCAACTACAACTTCTTCAACCTGCTTACTATGACCCTTTGCTTGTCACTAGTGGACGATGACTTGCTGCTTGGGATCCCGAGGCGAAGCAGTGCGGGTAAGTTTTTGTTTCCTTAAGCCAGTGTATGTTTTCTTCCCGCTGTCCATGCTTTTTGAAATTCTTTCCTGGAGTTTCTGTTGAGGAAACAGTGTTAATTTCTGTGTTCTATTTTGTGTTGTTAGTGCTTCTGGCTATAGAAACTATAGTTCCTAAAAGCAGCAACTGCTGCCCGTGTTCACGAGGCAGCTAATGTCGTTGCGCTGAAGAAATGTAATGCAAAATATAATTAAACTGCTCTAGATTTTAATTGCATTATGTCTGCATTATGTACCTTTCACTCAAGTGTAATTCAGATGTTGCAACTTTGCTGCTGGTGTGTGTTCTCAGGTAAGCAGGGCAAGCTTCGCACTCTGGCTGGTGTCCTTGCAAGAACTGTTGCCCTGGCAGTGTACTGTGGTCTTATCTACGGAACTGTCAAATTATTCCGCCTCCAGTTTGACGACAGCTGGGCCTTACAGTCACGAGTTGGTAAGTGCATGCAGTCTGGTCTTCATGAGCTGTGCCTTTTGTCGGCATTTTCGAAGCATTTGAAAGTCTGTTGAGGCATGCATCTGTGAATTCAGTTGGGAGGAACTTCTTGGATATTTAGTTAAAGGAAAATTTTGTTAATTTTTTTGAGCTGCGGTACAGTTGGATATGCTTGTTTTGGTTTATGATGATCTGTATGTTACGATGACACAGAGGTTCTGCAGGTACAGTGTAGAAGTGACACATGAATGCTCTTGAATACAGCAGAGGCATAGTTCCACTCATCCTTTCTTAATGCAGTGACGTAAACTGATCTCTGTGAATGTGCTTCCCATGTTTCAGCATATAGATTTTGTTCGCTCTTAGATACGAATTTTGAGTGGTATGGATATTTTTCGCGACCGTGTGAGATTTGTGTCATAAAGATCCTACTGACTGTGCATTGTCACATGACTCAGGGTGCTAATGGAGAAGAAGTCTGTACGTATTTCTGTATATTTCAGCTCAATATACTCTGTATATATCTGTATATCTCATCTCTGTATATATTTTTTGTAATATTCATAAATGTGCCAACAATACTGTCTTATTGCTGTCTGAGGTCAGTGAGTGACAAAATGGGGCTGCTAAGGCTATGGGCCCTCTGAAGTATCAGTCAATGAAGGGGTCTCAGATCACTCCGTAGCATTTGACAAGTGGCCACATTCATTGGACAGGTGGCACCACCACAAACATTTCGGCTCAGTTGCACAGATCTGTGTGGTCTGAAGCACTTGCAAGTAAAATTCAAAATTAGTCGCCATGTTTGCATATAGTTCTGCCAATGTGTTACCATGACACGAATATTGCAGATGACATTGGGAGAGGGAAATCAGCACTGTGCCATTCTTAGTTCTGTCACTCAATTCTTAGTTGTGTCACTCAAGGCAGTGGTGGGAGCTGTGTTTTTATGGCCAACAGTGCTCGCTACTCCCTTGATAAGGGAGGTGCAACTACAAGAAAAGAGAATTTGAGTTGAGGGAAATGGCAAAAGGTACATTTACTTTTCTCACTCCTGATGGGATTTAGAAAAACACTTTCGGGTTGACATAATACGTGTGCATCCTCATTTTGCAATGCGTTCTTGTGATCGACTCAGTAGTGGAGAGTTCAAGGCCCTGTAAAGCTCAGGTTCTTTTTCTTCCACCTTGCTACTTTGAGGTGCTTGTTGGTTTGGCGTTGGACTTGAAGCAGACAGTTGGGCGATTGACGGGCGATACACAAAGGAACAGAGAAACTGGGTCTTTGTAAAACTTGAAAAACGATACAGAAATAGATTCACACAAGTGTGACAGAAGCTTCACGCTCAGCTACCAAAGCTGACACAGGAAGTTACACTTGACCTCAACACTCGCTCTTCATGGCTTGGCGAAAGCTGGGGCCCACCTACTTCGCTGCGTGAAGCCTGATCTGTGTCTGCCTAACAACACGCAACACACTCATAAATAAGCAGGCCCGAAACCTGTAGAAGCAGGCGGCAGCACTGAGAAAGGGAGCAGGTGCCGCACCACACGTTAAGCTGCGTATCCCTCCTGTTGTCTTCGCGATGGAGACCAAACCATCTCTAACTGACGGACTGTTCGTGCGTGCTACTTCGCCAAGGTTGCAAGTACAGGAGGACCAGGGCCATGAGCTGGGACACGCTCAAGGCCACTTTGGAGTCCTTCTGATAAATTTCTTTCTCTTCCTTCTGTGGGCAGACTGAAAACGCCTTGAGTTTTCCATAGCAGCTTGCAGCCCCCTTAAAGTTCAAACCTATTTAAATGTTGTCACGTCAGAGCTGCCAGCTTTTTGATTGAATGGGTACCACTTAGTGTTGATGCTGCACGAAGATGTTGTTTATATGGGCTTATTCATTTGTTACAGCCTTCACATCAGCAAAGTTTAATCAGTTCCTGGGTAATGCTATGCCCGTCCTTGTGTGGGTTGCGGCTGCCTCCCTGGCTTTCCATATTCTGATGGCCTTTTACAGGTGAGCGTACCCTTCACTTTTCCTCATTGTAGTGCCATTGCCCCTTCAGAACCACCCACCTACGGTCAGCCATACATGCAAAAATATATTGGAGCCAGACAACCCAGTGAACAAGAGTAAAACTAAAAGAAAACGAAACAAAAAGAAGCTCTTGTACTCCTGTACTTTAGCGATAGTCCCCCCCCCTCTCCTCTTTGCCTTCCGAAGCATGCTGCAGTAAGAAAGCAGTTCCGATAGTTGTGGCATAAAGTGCAGTCACGGACAAAAGCTTACAGGCGGCGGATTTGCATTAAAAAAATTACTTATATGTTGTCCTGCTAGCCAGTCAGCTTGTATTCATTCCAGCAGATAAGCACGCATGCCCCCTCATACTTAGATGCTTTTCATTAACCTGTTTTGCTTGACCACGCAGAAGTAAATTTTTTTCCGCAGACTCGTGTCCTATAAACTTTTGTCCTGCAATTCACCTGCAGGGTGCTTCTCGGCTCATTTTCAAGAGCACCAAGGTGCCGAGAACTAGGTTCGCATGCATGCATGGGTACTTGTGCATGCACATGTAGCACATACACAGACATGCACACGTTAAGAGCGTCCCCATCGTTGGAAGGAGACTTTGAGCCACGTTACTCCATTGAGCAAAGCAACTGTAACTGTCAGTATGAGGATTGAACCTCCAATTCTGTGCCATTGTGATTGCATGTTCTGTTGAAAGTCTATGCTAGCAGTGTACCCTCTGTACCTTAAGTGACTTAAGTTTACCTGGCGCTCTTTGCTATGGTGTCTGGCGTTTGCAAGGTTTCCACAGGGCTTGAAGCTGTACAACAGTTTTTCCATTCTGATCATTAAAGGGACATTGACGTCACATTGAATTTAGTCTGTATCAATATAATAGACTGTGGAATTCTAATGACAGAGAGACCTCTGTCGTCAAAAACTGAGCTTTTATAAGATAGAAATTACAACAGCAAAAAAAAACAGAATAGAGGTGTTGCCATCACTGGTCAAATTCACAAGTAAACTGCGTGCATCAGCCCACAATATTGGTGCGGTTCCCAGAGGCCATTCTACACTGCCATTCACATCAAAGTGGTGGCAACCAGTCCTCGGTGTGGACGTCACAAGCTTGAATTGAGTGGTGGCAAAAATTTTTAAATTCAATTTCCTCAACCATATATGGGCTTTTTGCTGCCACAGAAATATTAGCTTACTCAGAAAAAGCCAAAGATTCAGTTTTTACTGAAAAGAACAATTGAATGAAGTTTGCATCAGTGTACCTTTAATGTCAGCGGTGGTTTTGGATTGCTGCTGGCGTGGTGTGTCTGGCACTGAATCCTTTTTTTTACTGTCAAAGTAATTCAGGACAGGCCTTGTGGGCTTGAATTGGGGAGATATAAATATAAGTTCTCCCCACTCAATCGCGGTTGACACGGTTCAAAGCCGCCCGGACCACACCCCGTGATCGCGTACGCTACCGAGCGCATGCCAACCATGGCGGGCCTTGCTCTGAGGGAACAAAGGAACGACACATTGGCTGACACAAACAGGCATTTATTGCTACAGAAACAATAACGCCAGCTAGCAACAAGGTACGCTAATGAATCGAGGTCGTCCGACTCACCAGCAAGGTTCCGAGCGAATGCTCGCCCGCGCTAGGGCAAGGGATATATACTCCGAAGGCCGGACGGGATGATATACGGCAGCGGATCTCCCCGTCGCTTCCTCGCCCCGCTGGCGAAGAGCGGAGCCGCGAGTGACACCTCCACTCGCGCTTACAATCTCAGCCGAAGAGCCTCATGCCCCCTCTCCCGCGCTCGGGCTTCAGCTGTCTCACGTGCAGCGACACTGGCGCCCTTCCCTGCCAGTTAATGTAACCGACAAGGGAATGTGTTCCTCTTCGAGGTGAGGCTGCTGCTGCACGGTGCCTCGTGGGAAAGCAAACACAGGGGGCTGCAGGGCAGGTCCCCACATCCTTCAAACTGTTCTGCTTTTCTGCACCCTCTGCTCTCTTCAGGTCTCTTGCTAGTGAAAAGGGTGTGCTGAGCAAGATCTTCTCAACACTGGGTACTGTCGTCATGGGCACGGCTGCCGTGTGGGTGTTCTGCATCTCCCTGGTCCCCCTCTCGCATTTGGATGCTGGGATGAACAGGAAACTCTGGCCCACAATTCGCACTTGGCACTACAAGGTGGAGCCCTTCCACCTGACTAGCCCATATGGGCTGTTCAGAAGGTAACGTTGGCATGCAGAGGGTGTCTTTCCACTTTTTGAAGTGCCCTTCATATTTTCTGTTCTTTCCTTTGTCAAACCTCTGTGTGGTGTTTAGTTTTTATATCTTCAACTGATTAGTCCGGAAACGAAATTGCAATCCAAAACAGATTTAAAAAAAATAATACACTAGGGCAGGTGAGGAGCTCATTAGGAAGAATTAACTTTTCTGTTGGTCAAAAAAATATTGGGTGCTTAAGTTGTGGGTCACTTTAAATATAATGATGATAGTAATGTTCTTTTGTGCTACATAAATTTTTACATGAAAGGGCTGCGAAAAATAGCTTTCCCTAGAACGCTCTGCTGGTTTGTCACCCGTCATCTTTACAAACAGCAAATAGGGTGGATATTTGAAGATTTCCAATAGATTTGCTTTAATATGATACAGCTTGGTTGAATTTGCCGGCTCATTCGACCTGACACTTTTGTCCTGGGAACATCGGGTGTACAGTAAAACCTCGTTAATTTCGGCTTCAAGGAAATGGAAAAAACGTCCGAGTTATCCGAATGTCGAATTGTTGAATGGCCCTCAAAACTGCCAAGAACCATTGGCGTGAAACAAAATCTATTTGATGAAAACCAGGGCAGTGGTCATCCCCTTTTAGGATGAATACTGCGTGCCAACGGTTGTTTTTCGCAGTTCTATGAAGTGCTTTAATTTGTGCACACTGTCAGAGTGTCGGAAGCAGAACTGCTCCATAATGGTAAATGTCACCGTGGCTTCTTTCAGTGTGCGACGCGCTAGGGCTGGAGCTTCGCATGTGGCGTCACATGTCAGGAAGCACTAGTGCACAAACTGCGAACAGCACGTTTTCAACTGGAGTTTCGGCACGCTGAAAGAACGGAAGTGCCATGCGGGCAGAAACGAGGGAAGTGCGCATTGGTGCCCGAGTGGCATGAAAAAAAAAAGAAAAAATCGGCGACAAGGCAATTATCATTCTAAACAGTGTGCAGCTATAGGCTCGGCTGGCTGGCTGGCCGGTATATGTGGCCGATAGCCACCGTCACCGCAGGTGCCGGCAAATCTCTGAAAACGAAACTATGCAGCCAGGCGCTCTACCGGCCTTTCGATGGGTACCTGTCAATCGTCGGCACACCTGCCATTGTGCTCACGCCAGAGCATCGCGGGAGGCAATGTAACATTCAATTCAAGCCTGAGGATGGATATTTGGCCGATCGTTTATCGAGCAGGTCATACCTCGATGCGGTGCTACTTAGGGAGCCCAGCCTAATTAACCAATGCCAGCCGCAGGCCGTCCTAATAAACAAGCTTCCTGTGCCATAGACATACACAGGCACTTGGTGGGATTTCGGCGACAGTCAGAGTTCAATTTTCCGAATTAATGGGGGCTGAATTAATGAGATTTTACTATTAAAAAGTTTTCCGTTAATTCAAACTCCACATAATACTAAATAACTTCGGTCCCCTTTCAAGTTCGAACTACTGAGAGTCAACTGCAATAGGTTCTGAAAACATGTTTTGCAGGATACAGTCTGATATAATCAGAAAGCTGGACAGAGCCTGTGTGATGCTGCTCTTGCTGATTGTATGGGGTCTTTGCCAGGATGACAGGCGTTGGAGGGCGGCCAGAGTTGGTGCTAGAAGGAAGTGACGACCCAAACGGCCCCTGGGTGGAGCTGCCGTTCCTGTACAAGCCTGGAGACGTGAACCATGCGCCACCATTCATTAGTGCGTGTCACATGCTCATGAGATGTGTTACATGTACCATATTTACACGATTGTAACACGACTCCAATGTAAGTCGACCCCTCCATATCACATTTCAGAAAAAAAAGAAACTTGAAGGTCGTTTAAGCTTGGCCTTTACTAACAGAACGCGATAGCATTATTCTGCAGCCGCCACTTGTCGCCAGCTGCTATCTGCTGCCGTGCACAGGCTTGCCCGTGGGCACATTCCAAAACAAAAATGTACCAGTCACTGGACTACTCGTCCATACTTGCGCCATCGTCCTCGCTAGCGCTGCCGTTGTGATTGCTGCTGTGGTCCCTTAGCACGTCGTTGTTTGGCGAAATCCCACACTTTGCTAACAGCCACATCACGATTTCGTGTGGAACAGCTGAAAATTTTGCCTCGCTGGATGCCGCACCTGTATCACCCATTACGAACATCGAACTTGCGCCCCGGCGCGCAGTTGTTGATTTCTTTGGCGCAAAGAACGACAGCAATCTTGAATGTAGCCGTGAACGAGCTCCGGTCGCTTACCGGACCCGGAGCACAAATGACGACTGACGCACTACTTTAAAAACTTGTGAAATGCGGACAGCAGTAGTCAAATGCATCAGAGCCAAAGATAAACTATGCGTGAGCGGCGTCGGCTCTTCCGTTTGCTGCCGACACTCCCTGGCGCAGCTGCCGTTCTGAGTGGCGGTGCTGTCGCGATTGGAACAGTGGCCCTGCTATCAACTATGGACGCTATCTTGAGTGCCGAGTGCGCAGTTGAAGTAAAAAACAACTTGGAAGACACCTATTAACAGTAGAACGCGAATGAGTTATCAGGCCGCTTCCGCTTTTCAGCAGCCGCAATCTGCAGCCACGTTTGGGGAGTGGAGTGGAGGGGGTGTCCACTGTTTGCTGCTTATCAATGGCCGCCATCGGCCGGCATGCGCGGGGAGGGGATGCCGGTTCTGCACGTTGACATAGCAGCTGCTCAAGGCCAGCACCAAGAGCGATGCGACGGAGCCGCGCAGCAGAAATCAACCATGCTGTAGCATGCCTGATATATCGTTTTATCTCACCTTTATTTATGGTGTCGTGCTTTGTTTTAACTGTAAGTTGACCCCCCCCCCCCCACTTTGGATTTTCAAATTTTGAAAAATAGGTCGGCTTACAATCGTGTAAATACGGTATTCGTAGAACACTTTTCTCTCTCTGTAAACGAAATTGCATGGAAATTAACGTCCTTTCCCAACACAACTTGCATGACTAATCATCGGGGAGGGTGTGGATTTTTCCTGTGCACTTTTGGGACGTTCCTGATGAAATTCTTAAAAATTTTCTCTTTTGATGATAATTCATGACCGTAGGGGATAAAAAGCTATCCTTGCAGTGTTGCGTGCATTAGTAACCATTCTTTCTGCCTTGCAGTTCCACACCAGCCTCGGCTCGACTGGCAGATGTGGTTTGCAGCCCTGAGTGACTACAGGCAGAACCCATGGCTGGTCAGCCTTGTTTACCGCCTGCTCAATGATGATGCATCAGGTAATTTTGCTGCTTTTCTTAGTCAAGCAACACCTTTGAACAGTAGCAAATGAAAGACATGTCTTGTCCTGTATTTCTGTGTGCACTGTTACCTGATTTCCAGTTTTTTTCTTGCGCCAAATTGATTGTGCACTGGTTGCATAAGATCAGGTTGTAACTGTTTGTTAATGTAGTAAAAAAGATCCAACTAATTTACAGCGATTTTAATAAGAAAAGGCGACTCAGCTTCCTCTTGTTAGTACAAGGTTATTTTTAAACCATGCTGTGTGATCTGTGGTAGTAGGCTGGCATGCTGTTGTAGGCAGTCAGGGCTGACACCTTTCCTTTCATTTTTACCTTCAAGGTTCTTGCTCTTAAATGTGTTGGGTACCCTTTGAGTGTCAGTAAAAAGGCAGTTGATGAGTATGATGAGATGGTAGTTATGGCACAGAGCAAAGTATAGGTTATGCAGCTAGCTGTAACCGTGAATCAGGTTTGTTTTGTTGATTTGTGCTGAAGAAAGGTCTTTGAAATATTGCATCAGTTCATCTGAAGAAATGTTGCACCAGTCCAGTTTGAATTGTACCTTTAGGTCACTGCAGTAGATGTTTAAACAGTTGCTTTTGAAGTTCGATTCATTTGCTTGAATTTAGCTTGCATGCACGGCTCCATCTGGACTCATTATCCAGCCAAGGAAAGTAGGAGCTTTGCAAGAAAGCAGCAGCTTCAACAAATTTGGGAATGTCTCCAAAGACTGCAGGGCCCCCATTTTAAGGACTACTGTTTACGTAACTGGTTACTGTGCTTGGCTGCAGCTGACCTCATGTCAGTGCTTTGATCAGTTCCTGCTCTTGCGTGGAATTCTTAAGAAAACTGGTTATAAGTTATTAATAAATTTCAACATCAGTTCTGCACTTTCTTAGTGCTTTTGCACACATCTTCTATAAGACAGCAAGAAGCTGCCGGTCACCGAGGCAGTGTACGTATTGAATGAATGGTGCCAACCTGTATTCCTATAGAAGGGTGTGGCATCCAATTAATGGTGACACTGAAGAACGTTTTATGTTGGGAACTGTGCAAAGCTTATATCTAGAGTAACGTCACTTGTTTACTTTAGGCAAGGAGTGTGGAGCGTGCGAAACGCTATTAAGTAATAAATTGGCTCTCATGTTGGGACATTGGACTTGAGTGCCTGTGTTTTCAAAAGGGCAGATAGGCAACCATGTCGCTGAGCCATATTTAACGAGGTGTGTTTGTTTTGCCTCCTGTTTTGCACCGCATGGATCTGCTGCAGTGCTCCGGCTGCTAAACATGGAACGATACCCATTCGCTCGCCGTCCGCCCAAGTACATACGTGGTATCCTGTACAAGTACTGGTACACCAAGATGGATGTCGACAGGTGAGGATTACCTGACAAGCTAAGTCTCAGTGGATGCGATAGGCATGTGCACATATGCTTTGTTAGAGCAAGGTTTAGTGGCTGACCAATGTGACTACCTGAAGCCAGTTTTAACTGTACAGAATAGAGTGTACAGGGGCAGAGATGCTGCTGTTTGGTGTGAAGCAGTAATGGTACAGATACTGTGAGGAGCTTACAACTTGTCCTTTGCTGGCTGCATCTCATTACTGAATGGCAGTTATCCTTATGCACTTTATGCCGGCAGACACACTGTCGCAAAAAAAAAAAGTTATCCTTATGCGTTCATCGCACCTTTTGTGATCGTTTAGGACCTGCAGTTCTTGTTGTTTCTGTGCAAGTGCAGAGACAAGAATGCACTCCGTGGTGAATAACGTTATTGCTCCCATAGCGCAGTGCTGCGTATCCCAGTCCTCCTGCCTCTACTTGTACAGCATTTTAAAGACATGGTGGGTGAAGACTGGTGGGAAACCGCAGGTCCACAAGCACTTGAAGGCGTTCATCGGTGCTCTGGACCAGAAGTTGCAAAAACCTGATACAGTCAACTCTCGGTTCGATAAGCTGAACTCGAGGGGGACAGGAAACTTGTTCAAATTAACCAGAAGTTAAGATTAGGTAAATATGAGCTAACAAGAGTCCGCTATATTTTGAACAGACAGTTCCTTAATTTACTAATCTGCCATGTTTCTCAGAATTGTGCTCATTATGTCAGAGTACAACATTGATGGTTTAGGGGGGTTTAACGTTCCAAAGCAACTCAAACTGAGGGACACCGTAGTGGAGGGCTCCAGAAATTTCGACCACCTGGGGTTCTTTAATGTGCACTGACATCGCTCAGCACACGGGCCTCTAGAATTTCACCTCCATCAAAATTCGGCCACCGCGGCAGGTATCGAACCCGCATCTTTTGGGTCAGCAGCTGAGCACCATAACCACTGAGCCACCGCAGCGGCCTTGGAGTACAACATTTGTTTGAGCTGAATTAATTGCTGAGCAAGGATTCTCTTTTTTTTTTAGGACAAATTTCAATGTGTTGTCTCCTTGCGGTAGCAATATCTCTGCCTTCAAATGGCATTGAAGGATCATTTTTCTTTTTGAACATTGCTTAACATGCAGGGTATGCAATTGTAGGAGCATATCTGTTTTATAATCTATCTATTTTGTTATTGATTAGCTGACAGTGAACCCGTTTCAACCACTTCATTTAAATTATGTGCTGCGCTGTCAATAAGTTCCCAACCAAGAGAGTGCTTCCAACTTTAAATTTTTATGTTGTGAAATGTGTTCAAGTGCCAGTATTGTGTAGAAATTTTTTCTGTTGCTTTAAAAAGCAATATTAATTGCCTCTTAAATCAATAAGTGACCAGCTGCAGAAACCTTTTATGCATTGGGTCTATGCAAAAATAAAAATTGTGGAGCTAAGCTTACCGGCTTAGGACAGCAATCAACGAAAGCTGTTTTAGCTTTGGTTTAGCCACTTAGGCTTGCATTTGGCCGTAGAACCTAAGTCATCAATCATAAGAGAAAGCCTAGCCGTGCTAAAGAAAGTCAGCTAAATCTGATCTGGCCACCCGTCAGTACCCCCCTCTCCATTTTTGCACCTGCCGTGATAGTTGAATTGGATTAAATTTCATTAACTTAAATCATGTTAATTCACTAAGCGATTATGGTCTTACGGCTGACACTTTAAATTTCATGGTAGAATGCAGGGCTATATTACTATGCCTAAACCAAGGCTATAACGGCTTTCGCTATGTAAAATACATCACTGTGATAAGTTTTATTAATCGTACTAACTAAGCATCAATAACTTCTCCAACCCTCTTTTTTTTTTTTCCTGTGCTGTTTTCTGGCTGTCTGTCTGCTTGTACATCAGTAGGAAGTTCTTAACCTTGCTCCATGACTCCACTAGGTTGATCTGCAAATTATAATCTGGCACAATTCAAAGGTGGTCACTTTACGCTTAGCACACTCCAATTAAGTTCTGTAACACGGTTTATTTTTGCAAAAAATTTGATCAGAAATACGTGAGCTTAGCTAGCTGCTTGGTTTCCCTATCCTGCACCGTCATTTTTATTGGAGACCAAGTAACTATCGCACATGGGAAAATTTATTTGTCCAGTTCTATTGTTGCACTGCACTGTAGTAATCGAGTGGGTGCTGGTGGCGTACTTAACCTCAGGTCATTTAGCCGTGCAGAACTGTGTGCTGCATTAATTGTGTGGCTGCATATTAACAGTCTTTCTGGCCTTCATGCGTCCGTGTGCTGTGCGATGTCAGCGCACATTAAAGTGCCCCAGGTGGTCCGATCTCATACGGAGCCCCATTCACGTCCCCTCATAGTCCATGTGTCACTGTGGGATGTTAAGCCTCGCATTGGAGCAATAAAGATGGCGCATTGCCTCGCAGGCCTTACAGCGGCTCCTGGTGGCACCGTGGCAGCCGAAGAGAGTACCTTCCCCCCGTCCACAAAGAGCAGCCTTTCCTCAGGGAGTTCCTCAAAGAAAATGGCATTCCCATGGTGAGTAGAAGAGCAACACAGAAGTCGAAATCCTTGATTTTGATAATTTCTTGTTGGTTTGTGTAACAGAAGGGACTGTGTGGTGCATTTTGCAATGCGTAAGAAGAGGCAAGCAGCGAGTGTAAAATTTTTTTCTTTTTATGAATATAACCTCCTCATGTTTTCGTAAGCTGTTCTGCATAGAAAATTTTTGGCCTGCATTTTCCGCAAACCTTATCTAACAGTAGTCTGCAGAGCTGAGCGAGTTGGCGCATTGTTACTAGGCATTTGTGAGCAGGCTGCAGAAAATATGCAAGTAAAATTTTTATTTTTTTTCACAAATCCGGGTAAAAAGTTGAGGATGCGCAAATTATGCACGGGCGCAAGTGATGAGAGTATACAGTATATAAGGGGAAAGGCCTGATTTTTATAGAAACAAAAAATGGCATGTCAAATAGTTGAAAGGTTTTTTTAATTGGCTTCATTTTGATTGTATTGAATTTTAAACCCCATAGCCACGGAACAAAAAAAAATAACGAAAATCTACGAAATACGGTAATTTTTCTCGCAGTAGGAAACGGGTCAAGGTAAAGGAGGGAAGAAAGGAATTAAGTACCTATTACTGCAGTGTGTTTCCTGCACAGCAAGCCATGTCAGTGCTGTGGGTCAGTGGAGAAATTTCCTGTGGATTAATTAGGATTGACTATGATTCAAAGGACACCCATGCTTGTCTGAAAGTTCCCTACACCCTGTTAGCCTGCAAGAGGAGTCAATGCTTGTCATTCAGGCAAATGGTTCCCCTTTCTCTCTTGGCATGCGAGAAACAACATGGTCTACAGTTTCTGCATCTTCTTTGCTCCTCATGTATAGGTCTACACTATATAGTGTGCAATAGTGCAGACTATAAATGTTACAATCCCACTCAAGTGCTGGTGCTGCGATAATAGCTTACTAGTGTGTAAGCTTGGGGCCACTGCTGCACGGGTAATCTTGCTCACAGACAGGTACATGTCCAAGGTGACGGCTGTGGATGTACACCAAATGAACAGGTGGCCTGCTTGTGGGGGTGTGAGCAGCAGCAGCAGCCTGAGCTGCCAAGGAATCCCAATGAGTACTGTTTGCGGTTTGCAGGACTCGCCGCGCGTGAAGTCCAAGAACAAGTTCCTCACCTACATACTTAAACATTCAAGGAGGTTTGCCGAGACCATGTCGCCAAGAGTTTACGTCTGGTCTCTCATCTCAACGGCGCTGGTGCTCAACTTCGTCCAAGGCCTGTTTTGACTTGGCCCATCTGATTTGTGATTACCTGACTGTCCCGAGATTTCTCAGCTGTGTGAAAGGTGTTTAAATTTTGGCATACCTGTGCATGGGGCAATCTGGCCCATATTTTTGAATGTTTTGAAAGTGTGCTGCAGGAGAATGGAACAGACAACTCTTGTTCTGTTTTGAGTACTGACTGCTTTATGTTGAGCATGGGGATTTTCTAGACAGGTATTATTCTGAGCAATCACTTGTTCCACCATTTAGATATTTAGCTTTGCTTTAATGAAGTGTTCAGATTTTCAGAGTTGTGTCTGTATATCCAAACCTTCTGCTGCTGCCATGAAGCTTTCTACACTTCATCCACCAGCCAACACTTGCTGTAAACAAATTGTAGCAAATGGAACTGTCAGTCACACTTATGATTTCGTAATTTTCCATGTGAAAGTGTTGCTCTACTTATGGCCAGTGAACCGAGGTGTCCTTGGATCCAAAAGAGGTTCAAGGAGGTCTTAATTAAGCATCAGCTGTGCTAAATTAAGGAAAATTTCATTACTCCGTCATTGGATGTTAAGCATAGCATAACATGCTTCTTTAAGTGTGCCTCTTCCTTTACTAGTGACATCTGTGTACAGACGCTGAACTTTATGATCAACTTTTCTGGCCTTCAGTACTGCCATTAACTTTTGGTGAGTGAATGTGTTCGGGAAATGTGCAAGTTAAACAAGCGAGACATGTGGGTACCAAGCTTAAGTTGCATATTTTGCTTTTTCCAAGTACCATGGCATTGAACGCCTTGTTCTGGTTTTGATTCTTACTAAATGCAAACGTCAGACTGCTTATTCAATATGTGTTCGCTGCAGTCATGCCATGTCATAAACCAAGCAAAGGCAATCTTGAGGTGGCTACTTCTTGCCAAAAAGCATGCATTTTTAACTGTTGTTGTACAGAATGATGCCATTATTAGTTCCGTGGCATTGAGAAGGGCCCTGGTAAAACTTTTTGTAGACTGGTGGAACCACTAGCATATGGTGGCACCAAATCTGGCCACAGAGTATGAAGGCAAATATTTAAATAACTTGCATTGCTATAAAAAGTGGAAATGCTTACCTCTTTTAATGAAAGATGCTTAATAATGGGCCAATTTGAGAAGTGTTGTTTAGAAAATGTCTGTGCATACTAGGTGCTTTGCACTGAAACAAAATAACAAAAACCCTGAAAGATTTTCAAGTGTGAGCACTTGCCTGCAGGAACTTTCACTTTCAGAGCTGCAATAGGCACTGTGTATTCCAAACTAAAACACATTTACAACTATGCGATCACTGGTTTGACATTCCACTGCTGCAGATTGACTGGCATTGCCGACTAACCTGCATTTAAAACGGAATCAGTTTTTTGTTTTTTTGGTATACGCTGTGGCCACGTTTTTTTTTTTTTGCCATGAACAAGCCGTGTGTGCATTTAACCATTGCACCTTGACTGAGTGCTACTTACCAAAGCACTTCATGTACACAGCGGATTTTAGTGCATGCTACTCGGCTACTAAGGTCATTAGTCTCAAGAAAAAGCTGTCTTTGTTACCCACATATAGCTAGTCTTACCTGCTAACTCATCAGCCTAGTCTTGACTGCATGACATCTTGTGAACATTTTGTCATCAGCACGAAGTTTACACGTTTGCATCGTTTGGTGTTCTCTTGGAAGATATTTTCATTTTGTACGATTATTTGTAATCAAATAAAAGTTTTCACAACAACAGCAACATATGTTTTGTGCTTTATGTGAAGATCAGCGCAAGAAATAGCTTAGTTCGGGACACATTTGGTGTTCTGCTTTCAACTGTGCATTGGAAGCCCGAGTAGAGAAACTCATCTGTCCGTGGCGAGCCAGCTTTAAGTCAATGTAGAGACACCAGAAGCTTTGTAGTGTTTCTTTGCCTTTTAATGATTTGTAATGCATTAGTAAACATAAATCACATGAAAATTCGCCTATGCTTCATACCCAACTTATAATTAAATTTATTCTTCTATACAGTTTCGGTTTCAACAGTCAAATGATGGTTGCGACGTCACCAGTGAGCACCAGACTATGCGAGGCATACAAAAATTGCAATATTATAAATCTATGTTCACTTTCGGCTTTACAGCTTCTAGAGAAGTTTTACGTAAGAATTTGAATTAATTAACCCTTTGTAAGGCAAGGTATATTTTTTTCAAGAACTAAGAAAAATGTTGTGTTATCTGACTAAATGAAGCCAACAGAAATAGTTTGCACGAAATTTCAAGCCATAAGAACAAGTAGTTTATTCAGAAAAAGTGGGACAGATGTGTCCCACTGACACTCAATGAAATTTCAGAAAGTGGGACGTATTTGTCCCATCGCCTCTCAAGGGCTTTCAGTTCACTTTCGACCAGCATGAAAAGGCCCAAAACATGTTGCGCAAAGTGGCACATTGCATGCAGAGCACAAAAAATTGGTGCGAGCTTCTTTCTTGGCACTGGAGCACCAGCGACATCGCCTCCTTTTCGCGACTTTCTGAGGGTGGTGTCCATCTCCCAGAAATCGGACTTCGTCCTGAACTCCTACCATTTTTTGGCCATTTTTGGTGCCTTTTTTGTTGGCTTTATAAGGCCGATTGTTAGAGCCTTTGAAGGTTTGGCCGTTTATCAGCTGGCGACCGAGGACAAGCCGGAACCACAGGTAGCTCATTTGATTGTCTTCTTTCTTCTTTCACTTGGAGGAAAGCATTCACTACTGCTGCATCCAGCAGAAAGTAGAAAATCCAGGCTCCTCTTCGACTTCTTCTTCAGCAGAAACTGCAGGCGCTTTCGGTCGTTTCCTTGTCTTTCTCGTGTAAGTAGCCTTGCGCTTTTTAGGTCTGCTTGTTGAAGCTGCTGCTCCATCGTCGCCGCTTTCGTCATCAGTCTGGCGGAGCGAGCTCTGGTACGAAGTCGACGTCTGTATCCCCATCCGAGTCACTCGACGTGGGGTCGTCCGGAAGGCTAAAATATAGCTCAAGCGCTTCTGCTGCCGTCAGAAATCGATTATCTGCATTTCAAGAACAAACAAAATATAAAAGTTTGAGTAACGTATTCCTCAAAACATTGCCCCGAAAATCGGGAAGTTAGTCCTAGCATAACTCATGCTGTTTTCTAAGGGTGGTCCTATTTATACAAGATTTTCAGGCTAAATATTGCTTGTATTCCTCAAAAAACGCGATTCATACAAGCTAGTGGGCTTTGTTTTGAAGCAGAGAAACGGAAATGCTCACCTGACATCTCGAATTATTCTTGTTTGGAGACAAAACAAGAAAAAAATTCCTTCGCCTTCCCGAACGGAGACACAATTTTCCAAACAACGGACGCCTAGTACCACCTGTCGGAAAGCAGCAAAACTACTTTCAAAAGTAATTACAGTATTCGCAGATAGATGGCAGCACAGTAAAAAATGGGATGCATGCTTCCCAATGCCTTTGAAGAGCCCTTTTCGGCGGCGTAAAAAGTGGGATGTATATGTCCCATTGCCTTACAAAGCGGCAGTTATATTGCAGTGTTTGTTTGCCTCATGTGGTCTCATATTTGCAATGTAACAATCATCGTTCAGGCAATTGAAATCGAAACTGATATTACAGAGGAAAACAAAAATCAATTACAATTTATTTATTGAGCGCCGACGAATTCCACGTGGTGACCCATGTTTACTAATGTCATCATACGCATCGTTCCAGAGCATAAATACATTCTGAAAAATTTGTCTCCACTGCTTTGATAGCGCTACATCATGCAAAGATATACTTTTGCCACCTGGTCAGTCAACTAGTCGGTGGCTGAAGCTAGGTTTTCCAAAATTCACAAATAGTGGAGTAAATAGTCTAACATGTCAGCTAAAACTCTCCTTTTATTCAAAAGTATGTGGAAATGGCAGTTTTGCTAGTTGGTATGGACTATTTGTCAGTAGCGTTTACTGTCAGGCCGAATTGATATGCAAACACACACATGCAGTATTTTTCTACTGTGCGACACGCACACACCATGTTGGTCTTGCACTAAGCTAAAAGTAGAATGACGAAGTACTGTGTTCTGTTCATAAGCAGTGTTTCCGTTTCATTCCGGCCTGATAGTACGAGGTGGATGTTGCCAATTTTCATCTACAAAGTAGCAGTAGTGGTAAATAGTTGTGCTGTAGCGATTACATCTGCTAGTGTTCTGCTGAACATGATGCTAACACATATTATGCCTCAGACCTACCATTGTTACCGACATAAGTCCTGCTTTCCTTCTTTTTCGTCACACTTTGCAGTCAAAGGGGTTGCATGTTGTAACCAAAAACCTTTGCATTAACTTACTGCCAGAAAATGTTGGGCAAGGTGGACTGGGATGTAGGTGCTCTATGTTTGTCTTGATAAAGAGGAAAAATTGCTTCCTACATCCAGTCTGAAGCCACTGCGGTGGCTCAGTGGTTATTGCGCTCGGCTGCTGGCCCGAAAGACACGGGTTCGATCCCGGCCGCGGTGGTCCAACTTCGATGGAGGCGAAATTTTAGAGGCCCGTGTACTGTGCGATGTCAGTGCATGTTAAAGAACCCCAGGTGGTCGAAATTTCCGGAGCCTTTCACTACGGCGTCCCTCATAGCCTGAGTCGCTTTGGGACGTTAAGCCCTCACAAATCAAATCAAACATTCAGTCTGGTTTTTTAGCCTGCAAGCCAATTCTCTCGACGTAGGGTGCAAATTTTGAGGTGGTGGTGCAACGTGTTAGGTTTTAGTGGCCCCGCAGTGTGTATTAATGTAAAAGCATTATATGCCCCATTAGTACAAAACCCGACATCAATCGCTGTCCGTGGCACGAAATCACAATGCATGTAAGTGAACATGTGTGTTTCATCATGGACGATGAAACATGGTGTATGAAATTCATGACTCATAGTCATTCTGCAACATAACGTGACTCAGCACTTTAATACTTTCTCATTCTCACACGTAAGCAGTCTTAAGTGTGTGTGTGCCTAATTTTTTATAGGTAGCCCTGTACATAAATCGCTGTCCGTGGCACGAAATCACAATGCATGTAAGTGAACATGTGTGTTTCATCATGGATGATGAAACAGAGTGTATGAAATTCATGACTCATAGTCATCCTGTAACATAGCGTGACTCAGCACTTTAATACTTTCTCATTCTCACACGTAAGCAGTCTTAAGTGTGTGTGTGCCTAATTTTTTATAGGTAGCCCTGTACATAGCGTGTGGATGTGAAAAACGAGGAGGGTGAAAAGTTTGGGTTTCCCCTCCAATCCATTCTGGAGCCCTGCTAGACAGAAACTGGAGGTCTGTACTAAACCTGTACACACAGACGAGAATTGTCATGCACTTGGTGCTGAACGCTCAAGCTTTGGATTTCATTGACATCCAGGTACCACTAGATGAATCACAGCTAATTAGGCCCAGAATTGGATGTATAAAGTATGGCAGTGACTGTCTTCACTTATCTCGCCATTTGAAATGCCTGTGATTTATTTATTTCAGAAATATTGCCAGCCTGCATAGAAAGCAAAAAATAGCTGCTTGGAGACAGCATAATATGGCTTGAATAAATGGTTGTGGTAGGTAGCCAGCAGGGCATCACACATTGTGCAATATAAACAATGAGAACTGCTGCTGAGCACTGTAGTGACATTGCTGGTTGTGTGTTGCACTTTAAAACTACACATTACAAGTCTACACTGCCAGCTCCCCCTCTGTGACACAGCTTGCCAGTATAAAAAGCCACTAAGCTGCATTGTAGCACTCATCACCATTACCCATATTGTGTTCACTGCAGGACAAAGACCTCTCCCAATGGTCTCCAATCATCCCAGTCATGTGACAGCCGCAGCCAGCTTATGCTGGCAAAGCTCCTTGTCTCACCTCCCTTCCAGGCTTTTGTCACCCCCAGCTATGGCCTCCTTTCTTTGAAATGCACTCTTACATCTGTTCCTTGCATTGCATGTATCACTTGCTGTTTTTTTTCTTAGCTTCTGCTAGGATATGAACAGCTCAAGTTTGTTATTCAATATGTGTTGCTTTTCTTGGCTGAAGGTTGCCTCCTATAGTTTTAATTTCCGTAGGATGCTGCACTTTCTATTTTCAAGCTGTACTTATTAACCCCTAAATGAGAGCAGCCACAATGCAACTGCTATTCGATTATCTTTTGAGATATATTGAAGTTTAACCTAACAGTGCCTAGCACGAATCTGCTGCTGTCGCTGTCTTTTTTCAAATTACCCAATTCCACCTTGACAGAAACTGAGAAAAATGTGAAAATTTAGCTGCAGCCACAGTAGTACATTGCAAGCTTTTACATGGTGTGCCTTAAAATGCTGGTTGTTTTACCTATTTCGTTTGGATGGTTTGGCAAGATCTATGGGTTAACCTACCAATACAGCTTAACTTCGTTTAATTGCGGTTTCTAGATTTGGCTTATTTGGAAAAAAATCCCAATTGTCCAGTGTAGAGGTATCCTTTTACTACTTGCAACACTTTGCTCTCTACCGCAGTTACTGCTCTCTTCCTATACTGAACACTGGTTTTTTCTTTGTATTAATTTTAAAGCCTGCCATTATAGTTTAGATCCTCGTGAATTAAATTACTCGATAAAGAATACAAACAGCCTACCTGATGTTCCTAAATTTTATCCATCAATTCTTGTACCCAATTCTTCTCGGTTCAACCTTCAGAGTGCCTCTTGTAAGCAAGAAGAGAATAGTGGCAAACCGATTGTGTTCCCCCACCTGACACTCTTGTAGCATTAGAACATCTTGAAGCAACATGTGGGCTGTGAGGTGCTCCAGGCTCATTGAGGCTGAGCGAACTAAGTGATTGAGCGGCGCGTCGCAGCGAAGACTCACTTGTTGGAACTTCGTCGCTCTGGCTGCTCGAGCCACTGCGACGACTTAGAACAGGTTTTCGCGTTGTTGTGCAGTGGCGGCATAATTCGCTAGTGTTTTCGCTTGCATGTGAAACAGGCTTTACAATTACGACTAATCTTAAACTTAATACACACAGTTGTTGCAGCATTCATGTGCTCCCGCATTTCACATATAAGATCAAGCAGCACAAGCAAGGCAACACACATGCTGCTACTTTTACTTCTATGATGAGTAAGGCCCCTACTTGCTCGCGATACCGTGAAAAGTCTCGGATGTAAATTTTGCAGTTTTGTGTAGCAGCCAAATTCTCGTTTTAATAAAATTGTTACATTATGGAAAAACTACAGAACAATGGAAAAATGACTAAGTTACCTTACCTGCATGAATTTAGCATGAGGGAGAGTTTGGGACCCCAGGAAACTCTTCAAATATCACCATTATAATGAAATCCCAAACTGTTCAGGCCAACCATAGCCGAAGGAGGAAACGCTACAATGTCAGGTTTCTACCAAAAAAAAGAAGGTTTTAGTTTGCAAGCGTGCCTGGACTTAGTCGAGAATCGGCAGTCCTACAGTCTGACGGTACTCAATAACGAAGCGGCTTTTTCCTGTCAAAGGACCTCCTTCCAGCCAATAGCTTCGGTCGATTCTCATCGCCTTGCAAGCGTGACAATGCAGTGAGGCAGATGAAAAGTGATAGTTCCCTCCCTGCATTGTTGCGCCGCTCCCTGCCTTGTCACGCCAGCAGTGCCGTGAGAATCGGCCGACACCACTGGCTGGAAGGGGATCCTTTGTCGGGAAAAAGTTGCTTTGTTTTTGAGTTGTATCAGACTATAGCTGCAGAGCGGCATGCATACTTAAAAACTGCTTGAAAACTGAAATCAACTGACAGACCTCACGGTTTCATTCTTAGCAATACATACACGGTAAAGATTTCGACGTCTCGTCTAGAAAGACCAGTATGAAGTAAGTGGCCCTAACACACTCTTCCACTGCTCTCAAATATTTGTCGATTACAAATGACTCTGTTGACACAGATCATTCAGTTGTGATGGACGTGAAAGGTACGGAAGTAGTCCGCACAGAAAAATAAAGGGAGGAGTGTTACTCCAAGGACAGTAAGTGACCGCAAGGTGGAATAGTATTTTCTCTTGCATGTCTTGGCAATGCAAAGAGAAAAACTGCAGGACACCAGGGAATCATAACACAGTTTACATCTCCAATATCCTTCAAACAACAGAAGAATGTTACAGGAACCAAAGGCATAAAAGTGAAGCACACTGCAGCTCTCGCAACAGTCGAGTGCATTGTCAAGATACAAAAGCTTGCTGCAGCAAAAACTGAAGAAGCCCCGTTTATAGAAAAATGCGTTCTTTACAGAAGTGTTTGTGGTCTCTAAATATATATCCGGCAACAAGCTAGATAAAAACTTATCACACAGCTTGAGCATTGTCTGGAATGCATTGACAGAGAATGATTTTTGTTTCCTGCTCAGGCCAGTATCACTTCTTCCAATTATCTATACATTTTTGCTCAGACGATCAGAAAAACTGCCAATCTGTTTTTCCATGGGCTCAGATTCCAAGGCTTACTTAAGCATGTGCAGTCTGTAGAATTTGAACCGCAAACCATTACTGAGCAGAATACTTCGCCACCAACCTTGCAGTATCTGCACTACAAGCTTCTGCTAAAATGCAAATCCAAAATTTTCCAGAAAATTTTAGTGAACATCCAAGATGGTGCATTTGCAGCAGCAGCAAGCCAAGCCAGCCTCACAAACAACAAAAAGAAAATTAAATCTTTGTACATTTGAACTGTTGCATCACAACATACTCTAGTCAGTTTCCACAGCCTATGCAATTTAATGTCCAGCTCAGTCATAGAACACTCAGAGAGCTTTAGAGAAGCAAAGCGCTTCTCAACAGTCTGCTTGCACCCACGGACTAGGCAACACAAAATGCAAGCTGCCCTCAAAGTTGCAATAAAGAAAGACAAAACCCTGCATTCATCAGACGGAAGAAATATGTTTTCACAAATGTGGGAATCTGTGTGTTCTGTTCCATGGTGAAGAGCGCACACAATATGCACACAGTATACGCAGCTTGCAGCAGGCTGATGAATTTCGTTTTCTTCTAATGAGTGCACCGATCTTGAGCAGCAGTTTATTCAGTGGCAGCTGAGGCATATATCTTCCGGTAGACATTCTGACGATGTTCTGCACAGAGCACTGGTGCCAGAACACACTCCATGGAAGCAATGCGCGACTGGAAGCGCCGGCGGTCGACAGCAATTTGCTCCCAAGGTCCCTTGCGTTCGAAGTCGTCAGCAGTATGGACTTGCACAAGCATGTCGCCCAGGGGAAAGTTGACCTAAAGTGAAAAAAATTGATGAAAACTGTGAAAACACGGTAGCACCTTTGTAAAAAAAAAAAAAAAGCAGACACACATACTGAGGCCTTTAATAAGGAAATATGTCGAGCAGAGCCACCATCACTCTAAAACAAGGTTTTCACATTAGCTCCAAGATTATAGGCAGCAAAACTGACTTGCGGAATGCCATGGTGCCAACGCTACAGAATTTAAAAAACGGTACAGGTGCAAGGGCATGCCGTTGTGGAAGACACGTAGCTAATTGTCTTGCCTAGATAGGCATTAAATGTACTGAGACCATGATGTTTAAGTGTTTTCGCACTAACGACTCCTTGAACTGCTGCTGCTTGTACCCCCCCCCCCCCCCCCCGAAAAAAAAAAGTACAGCACACCATTCTCCTCAGCTTAAAGCAAATATAAAAAATGCCACTATCTTTTTTATGGAAATCTTGTTAAGTCAGCATCTCTTCAAAGTTATATTCCAAATTAAAATCCTTGTCCATGGATGATAAACTAGAATTTATTTCTGAAAAATTAAACTGCAGAACACTGCTTAATAGCAACAATGCTTAACCGCTCTGTTCACTAGACACCTGCCTCTTGCTTCTAGTCAAAGAAAAAAAAAAGGGGGGGGGGGGGCTTCTATGCTGCATGAGTTTGAAACAAATGCACTCCGCGAGCGAGGATCACACACTGCAAAAGCAGCCAACTTACGGAATTTTGCAAAAGGTTCAAAGGACAATCATCAGCCATAATGTGTATCTACAAGTGCACAACGAGAATACTACAGTGTTGGCATGCCTGTGAGGGCTCCAGACAATGGACACATACTTAGCCACCAACTTCCCTGGGCCCACAATAGCTCATGGATGGCTTTTACTGACACAACAGCGGGTGCCACAGGCCAAAGACCGAAATCCATGCATCTGTCTGGTCTAATCTGCTTACTGCTACTTGTTCTGGCCTGCAACATGGAAGCTATACATGGTGCACCATTACAGCGCCTGTGACATTATGTGCATGCCACTTGCATGCACAAACAAAACTGCCACATTCGTGCTGTCATACACATAGTCGGTGGCATTTATGAAACCATTACTGCAACACGCTAAAATAGCAATACAAAACTAGACAGAGCCACAACGTAGTTTATTTACGACTGGGTCATTAACTGAAAGTGTCAGGCCTTTGAGGTATGAAATGAAAATGCAGTTTTATCTGAGTTTTTTCTGTTGGCAACATTATGCAACATCATTTTGCTGAAAACAGGCAACCTAAATCCTACCTTAATGGGAAAGGCAAAAGGTATGTTCATGGCAGCGAACCTTTCTAATGAGCAGGAAGTTCCAGCATTTCATCGCCAAAGCCTTAGGCCTTGAGGAAACTCAGCATCTGAAGAACCCCTTCCACTATTTTCAACAGTGAAGCATTTACAGGCTGCTGTAAAAAGCTTTTTAATATGGGTTTTTATCTGCGTTACAAAAGGCCGAAAGAGCCTTGTATCCTGATAGCACGTAGATTCCCCCGTTCTGCCCGCCAATGTTGACCTGCGCAGAGAAAGTTGGCATCAACTTCTGTGCCGAGAGCTAGATATGGGATTGGATATCCCTCAGGGCAGGAAAAAACACGCCCACTGATAACAGCCCATGAGCTTGGCAAAAGCTGCATGGTACCCAAGCCTTTTGGCCCTAAAGATGATTTCATGAACTGTCCATTTCCGTATTGTGGTGTTCGGTCTCCAAGCCTTGTTCCAAACATTTCAAGCATGTCTAGCAATTCCTTTTTTTTTTCGCGAAGAAAAAAAAAAACAGTGCTGCCATAGAGCCATTCCATTCCGAAGTCTTGGTGTGACTGGTGACATGATCACAAGAACTCCAATAGAAGACTTCAGGCCACATTTAGCCATCTGGCTTGTCTTGGTAATGACGGTTTAGCTAAGTGACAACTTGAATGCACAGCTGTGAAAGAAGCAGTTTAGCCAGTCACTGGCCACTGGTTAAGCCAGCTTACACTCTCAATAATCTCCCACTGTTATTTCTCAGAACTCGTGAAATGCAGCACTGGTGAAGGCATTGCAACATGCATACATGCTGCCACCGTTTCCTAACCACTGACAACTCAAAACTTGCATGAACGTATTGCCAATGCACTAAACTGCGTTTCTCTGAGCTTCACTGAAAGCGCTGAGCGACAATTACAGCTACTATGAGCGCTGTTATCGCTTATTCGAAGTGGTGCACCAACACCCACGCCTCAGAACTACAAAAGAAAAGGGAACAGCTGTTACATCCGCCACATCACGTCGTCGTGGCAACAGATGCCGCTATCTCAATAGCAATAAAACAACCGCCACAAGGTTGCGTATGTAAAGCCGGAGGGAACGACCCGTCAAATCAGGGCAAAGACAAGAAAAAAAAAGGCGACACCTCTCTCCCTCCTCCAAGCCTAAACGCGCACCGTATCAAGATGGCCATGCACTTTATGGCGTGCTTAGTGCAGCCGCGGGACTGGCGCTTGCTTATCGGGCACATCACCTTTGCTGCTCGCGGCGTCTTGCCGACGTCCTCGTGGTACATTTGGTTCCACTTCTCGTTGGCGTCTTGCACGAGCGGCGAAACGGGCAGGCGCCCGTCCACTTGATCGCCGTTGCGTCGCTGGGCGGTGGGGCGCGAGTCGGCCAGAGCCGACACGGAAAGAAAACTGTTCAGCAGAGGCATCACTAGGACGTCGAGGGGAAAGTCTGGAGTTCCTCCACAATCACTGTCATCGTCCCAATCACTGTCGGTATCGCTCAGGTCCTCATTCCCGCCCAAAATGAACGCAATGGCTGAGTTGACGTAGGGCGGTGAAGAGCCTGTCGCAGGCTGCCCTTCGGCCTGCACTTTCTTTGCGTCTTTTTTCAGCGGGCATGCCGAAGCTGCCTCGACGTGTAAAATAAACTCTTTTTTAGTGGGAGACCGCGAGATGCAAATGCCAGCAGCAGCTGGCGGGACGGTCGTCGCCGACTTGGAGGCGTCGGCAGCCGGCGCCGGGCGCAGCGGCTTGGCGCGCCGCCGCCGACTACGCTGCTGGCGGTTCTTCGGTTTTGGCGGCTTCGGTTTTGGCGGCATCTCGGCGGTGTCAGCTACGCTGTCGAGGCTTGAAGCGACCCGAAGTTCTTCACGTGGCTTGTCAATGCACATTGTCAATCCCTGCGCCGTTCCACGGTCGGCGGCACAACGCTTTCGAGGGCTACAATCTTGCCGCGTCCTGGACATCAAGCCTTCGGCGGTGTTCCCGCAGGCTACAATGGGACAGCTGTAGGCACACTTGAGAGGGTGTAGAAGGCCATTCATCGCAGTACTGTTCGCAGCGACCCGGTCACACGTGCGACTGCCCTCCTTTTGGCATGTCTCGCTCATAGCATCGGATGACGGCACGTGATGAGTCAGCTGCGTCACTCGAATGTTAGCTGCCGCAGTGCGTCCGCCCTTTAAAGAGGCTGTGCCATCATCAATCCGTCATAAGAAACAGCGCCATGGTTCCGACACATGGACCGCCGCTTGGACCACGGTTCGAACTTCACGGGCCTGGCGACGAAACAAGGACAAGGCTTACCGCAGGCGGTTTCACCCTCGATTCGATGACCAGCGCAAATACCACGTCCGGCAATAACCATACCACGCTCACCACTAACAACAATGTAGGAGTCACCGTTGATCGCTTGGAAAACACACGGAAAATCTACTACTTCGCAGCAGACCATTTCTCACTCGATGTTGCACAGCTGAAGACGAAGACGAAAATGGCTGCTGTTTCACGTCACATCCCCTCCTTGCCACGACGTCACGACGTCAGAGAAGAGAGGGAGCTTCCGGTGGGGAGAGCAAAATATAGTGCGCGCGCTGGACGACGTTGCGAGGAGGAGGAAACCACTCATTCCGCCAGCCTGACTTGTGCTGCTGTTTTCGAAGAGTGCCTTCACTGTTGTAGTTTTAAGCATTATGCTTTGGTGAAATATGAAGCGGAGACGAATCCGAAAAGCTGCTCAGTTGCATGCGCCCTTCTTGTCTAGGAAAAACTATGGGCAAACTTTGTGCAACGAGCAGAGCGAGAACCTACGAAAGAACCAATCGCTGCTCCGACAAAGAAAATAGTTCACGGCAATATTGCTACTGAACATCTTAACAATCTTATTAACACTTGGCAAAAGTTGGGATGTAAAGCATTCTTTGCAAGAGGGACGTTGGATGAAGCGCACATTGTTGCGCGAGTGTGATTGCGTCATCCGGCATTTGAGAGAATGTGCGCTGACCCACCGGCTGACCGCTACCTTTAAGGGAAACTTTGCATTAGTGGGCAGGTAGGTAGCGATAAAAATATTTGAGATAAAAATGCTGTAAAGGCTAGTAATTTCTGAAAAAAAAAAAAAAACAGCCATGTGGAGGTGCCGGGGTTCGAACCCGGGGCCTTTCACATGCGAAGCGAACGCTCTACCACTGAGCTACACCCCCTGGACGGAGGACTTCACAAGAAAGGTGGTATCAGTGCCTTTCTGGGACCTCTTAGTTACAGGAATGCATAGAGGTAGAGGTGCGTTCGTAACAAGGTTCATTTCGTGGTGCACCCGTCGAGTGTTGTTCACTGTATGATCAAGAGGAATTTCGGACCATGTTGTCTGTGCCCAACATAAGCTTCTTGTCAGGGCTCTTGCGTGCGAGATTAGTTGGAAGATAGTTTCAAGGTCAAAGCTCCACGGACAACCTGCGGTAGATAAAGGTGTCTGTCATAAAAAAGGTGTAGGGCGAAATACTTAAAACATTTCGCTGAAGCTTCCCCACTGGGTACCTTGCGTTCACCCCGCCAACTCCTGTCCAAAACTTGTTGAACGTCATGCGTGCTGGAAGCTTCCCGAGAGAAACTTTCCGCGCTGAACTTCGAGTTGTACTTCAAGCGGCCACGAACCGCAAAGTACCACCGAACGACTTGAACAAGTGTATCGAAGAGGTGTTTTTTAGACAGAAGCGGCCACCAGCATGCGCGAAAAGTGTGGCAACAAGTGTGTGTGCGCGGGCAACGAACTTCTTGATGTGGTTCTCACTTGCTGTCATATCACTCAGGGTGATCCTCCACATCTGTATTGGAGGCATGACTTTGGACAGGTTGTACGACAAATACACGTACCCTGGGCTTCGAACTGCACGGCTACTCGCCTTGCCATTGCAAACCTGGTTTCCGTCGTTAGCGCGTGAGTTGCTTTCATGCCCCGATTTGATTACTAGTCGACACACTGTGCATTAAGTTTGCGACCGGCCGTGTTTTCTTTCAGATTACCACGATAGGAGATGCCTGATTTCTAACCCATTTTTTAGCCCCAAGAACGAATCGGAGTGTTGGCCATGCGAGAACCTGAAGGCAGTTGTCGACTTGACCGGTCATTCACTAACTGCCGTGAACTACGTTTGGAGCCTTGTGCCCTTCGTTGTGAAGGTTTGTGTCGCTGTTTGCGTTGGGCACGATAGAAACTGAGCCGCCTTGGCATGTGATTAGTCAGTGTCCAATCTTTCACACTAGCTTACAATAAATCTTTTCTGCTTAGGATGCACTGAAGCATAATGTCAGCGGTGAGCACCTGTATCAGTTCTTGAAGACACACCAAGAACTTACAGAGGATACAGCAGCAAAGTTCCACTCAACTCTACATGGTGTGCACAAACCACATCACTTATTGGACTGGCAGAACTGGCAACAAGTAGATGACCTCACTTTCCACATCATGTGGTAAGCTCTGCGTCACAATCTGTGGTATCATGTGGCGCGCATGCAGTTTCGCATCATTCAAAATGTTCAAAATCATGCATTGACACGAGTGTTTTAACAGCTTGAGCTTATTACCAAAGTATATTACCAAATGAAAAGGAAGCATTTATTTTCTGCTTATGCTGTAGGTACAGTGCTAAAAGTGTTACAGTTTTGCCAACTTTCCAAACTGCCTCCATGTCATTTTACCACATCTAACAGAAAGCCAGTCCAACATTTTGCAAATTTATTTCGTTTGATCTATCCTATAACTATCCACTGTGAAGTTTTGTAACCCTCTTCTTTTTTTTTTTGAGTATGTGGTCTGCCTCAGTGCAGCCTTTCGCATTTTACTTGTGCATAGATTCTCTTTTACTTTTAATACTTTTATCAAGTTTGCACTATGGGTCTAAATATCTGGCTCAGACATTAAATTTGTCTAGTTTAGTGCTTATTTTAGTCCTGTTTTGATTGCATAAATGCCTGACCTCTCTGAAAGTCCATGTAGCTAATTTAAAAAATACCTCCAAATCAAAGTGGCAAAACCATACAAAGTAATTTTTACTATAAAATGTCTTGTGCACTACGGGTTGAAACAGCCTAGGAAGAGAACCTGTATGGCCCTACTTTTGCACAAGCATTGCTTCTATAGCCCAGCAGCTGTGACAAGGTATTGCTTTGTTTACAGGGAAATGCATTTTTCATCAGCACCTTACGCAAGTTTGCAAACTGCGCTGTCATGTTGTAGGGGAACATAAATGCATTAAACAAACAAAATGAAGACAGATTTTGCTGGTTGGTACTTTAAGTAGCTGAATGATTTGTTCTCACTTATAAAAGAGTCTTGTTGCATTCAAGTGCACATTTCATTCGAAAGTCTCCGGACCACCTGGTTTGCTCTCGAACCATAAAGCCGAACTCTTCCGGCACCCCTGAACACCGAACGGTATTGAAAAGTGAGGGCAAGAATTTTCCTCAATTCATAAAGATTTAAAGCTTCAGCGATTCCACTACATGGCTGAAAAGCAAATCTGTCCTGGAGACTTTTGTCCGAGGTTGTGCGTGTGGTGCTTGACCTCGATGAACAATAGTTTCTCTTTATTGCTATCACCTTGTCTATGTTTCATTTGGTAATGGTTGCACATCTGTTAAAATGACATATGTAGCCTCTGCATATTGGGATTGTGTGTTTCATTATTTGGCTGGACAGCATTTTTTTTTTCCCCATTGTCAGCCTTGGTTATTGATGCCACATATGCAGTCGCGCTGAATATGACTTGCAATACACCAGCGGTGACATTAGTGCAGTTAGCGCTTTATTAGCATTTCACTGTGGCCTGATGCGCACTGTAAAAAGCAGTACCCTTTCAGTGTGCAACTAGATGCATAACTTTTCAGCATTAATTACGTGGTTCTCTTTGATTTCCAAACTTTACATTTGGTCCCATCTTCTTTGGATGTTGAGTTCCGTATGTAATGAAAATAGGCGTTATTACTGAACCTTTATTTTGTCTTAAGATCCAGGATTATGGTTGTGTTGTGCTGAGTGAGGCGGGCCAGTTAAATTACAAAATTTGAAGGGATAAGGTGGTTGCAGCTGGCATAGGATGGGGCTGAGTGAAAATTAATCAGACAATAAGAGGCCTTTGTCCTGCAATGGATTTAGCCAGGTTGATGATGACGATGATCACTGCATAACATTGCATCTCCACGTTTTACAGGCAACTGGCATCACCTCCAGCTGCACGAGTTCTCAGAAAAGTTTTCCACCGGCCGTATTTTGTGCAGAACATCTCTGAGGTGTCCTTGCAGAGGTTCCTGTTGTTCGATGGCCCCCATGCACCTAGCTATTATCTGGTGAGGTGCTGAGCCTCGGCGAGATAAATTCACATGTACATGAAATATCACTGCATATTAATGGGTACAAGAGAGAGCCAAACAATACGTAATGAACCGATCAGCCTAATTTAATACCCTGTTGAACTTTGCATGATTTATTCACATTCTGGTGATATCCTTTAAAAATGCGAAGATGTGTTGTTGTCGAAAGGCACCTTCAAGATATCTTAGCAGCTGAGTTCCCAGGCCTAGTAACATTCGTAAATTTAAACAACAAAAGCTGTGACATTTGAAGGTATGCATAATTTTGTGGGTGAAGAAAGGGTATACTCATAAGTGGATAATTTATTCTCTTTTATGTGTTTAGAGTACGGAATGCAGCATAATTATTTTTCTGGATGAAGATATGAACAGGGCACACAGTGACAAAGAAAATGCATAAAAGGACTAGAAACAAATGCTTATCATACTTTTTATGTGTCCTATCTTTGTGCCGTTCATAACTTCAAGCATATACAGAATAGGCCCTCAGCAAGGCCCCTTAGATTTTTCCCAGGTGAAACTGCACTTAACTGTACTAATAATAATGTGTGCTTGCATTTTGCAGATACCACTTCTAGACCTCTCTCTGGGTGTGAAAACAGCTCTGTGTTGTCTTACTTGGCAGTATTTATTGAGATCGGCTCAAGTTAGTTGGAGCTATTGTTTCCTTCTCTGCACATTTCTCACAGGCGCATAAACAAAGCATAGCTTGGGTACCACAAAAAGCTGTCGTTCTTGTGCTTCGATGGTTGTCAAACGGCGCAAAGCTAAACCACAATGTTTGTTTTTAAACATCCATCCTTTCATCCTTACACATATCTGTGGCATCCTCAGTTATCAGAGCTTTGCTTGTCAAAGCTGAATCCTCTCAGTGTGATGCCTTCTAATCTCCCAGTTGACAAAGGCAAGCTAATGCATTTTCTTATCTCTGCTCCTATTTTTGGTGAAAGCAGATAGTGCTAGCAGTAGCACTTGTAATGAACAAAAACAGAACATGATGGAAGTTTCCTGCACTCATGTCAGGGTCAAAAAAGATTTCCGTGTTATTTTTCAGCTGCCATGCCTTTTTTTTCTTGTATACTAAAGTGATGCAAGAAGCACAGGTTATTGCTTTTTGTCGGCTCCAGTTTTAGGCAAATGGATGCCACGAAGTTGATACACGGCAATCATTGCAGCCCGAAACAGACTTCTCAAGTTCCTGGCTTGTGCAAGTGGAAGGAAGCCGACTTGTGGTGCTTGAACCGTCGGAGCTTTGTGTCCACCACTGCCGTCTGGTGTCAGTACTTTTGAAGCCCAACGACGTCCGTAAGTGCCCACAAAAGATAGTCACCAGCACAACTGCATATTGGAAGAGTACTTTGCTCGCTGGTGAGCAGAACAGTAAAGGCAAGATTTGGAGCCAGTAATGCTAAGGAATGAATGCATGGAGAAGCCGTAGCAGTGCCATGTTCGGCACCACCAGCAGAGATGAGGATTGCACTAGCGCAAGCAGAGAACACTAGACAGTCACCTTGGCCGGACGCAGCTGCCACTGCTCCTTCAACTGCCACATCGATGGTCCTGCAATAAATGTGGTTGTAGGCACTTAATCAGCAACCTATACACCTTTTGCAATTCAGACATTATAGTGCTTCCAAAAGTTGTAGTGCCCTTGACATTGCATTCCGACTAAAGTTTCATTGTCCTTTGCACTTAGCCTCAGGCGTAAATGATGTAATGCCTGGAGTCAGTGATAGCAAGGACCTTTGCAGTCTCCAATTATTAATGACCCTCAATTTTGTTTATGCAGTAATTGGTGTCTGCGCCCTGCATTGTGGTAAATGCTTGCAAAGAAAACCAGGGAGGGTTAGTCCAGTTAGTTTGATGAGCTATTAAGTTCAGCTTGGTGAAACAATGGCAGCAAGAACCGAGAGGGGCCTGCATGCAAATCATAATATAATAAAAACCTAAACTGACACACTATCGTTAACTTATCATGACAGTCTCAGTACACTAAAGGTTGTCATTTGTGACCACTTCCAAGATATGAGCACTTGCAAAATTGTATTAGTAAAACCGAACGAATTTTTTAAAGTGTAAATGTTCCCCCTTCTTCAGAGAAAAAAAACAACAAACGGAAAATCTCAAAGCAGCAAAGCAGTACAAATCTTCATTTTTTTTTATTGCAAAGATTGAAATAGGTATCAGAATCTCTACAATGTTAGGACATGATGAATAGAGCATGTTGAGCAGCTGCAAAAGGCATAGTTTTCTGTATGTGTCAACTGTTACAAGTGCAGCAGCATTTCATAGCCTTATTTTGAAAGACTACATTTCGGTTAGTTCATGCTAAACATTCTAGATTTTTTGCTCGGACGTCTCTAGTTATTTTGAAACAAATTTGTTTGGTTATTCATTGGCGGAAGTTGTTTTCCCAGTGCTTTCTGAGGAAAAACAAGTTTTTGTTCACTTCCCAATTCCAGCTTGAAGACTAGCTTAAATGGAAAAACATGCTCTGAGGAATAAAATGCATGAAAAAAATTTAGCTTCATTTAAATTGCCTGCAAACTGTTTTGGATGACAGAAAAGCATTGATCCTTGATGTTTGTGTATGCTTGAAAGAATAATTATCTCTATTTTTGTTTCTCTGATTAAAATGGTTAAATCAAGTGATATTTCAGACATATTCAAAAAAAGTTTTCTAGCTGCTAATTTTCAAAATCTTTGTTGATGACATGTGTTAGAAGATTTCCAATATCTAATAATTGTGGTACTTGTGAGAAAAAATGAAATCTAGAGTAATGCTAACTGCAGCTCATTTAGTTGCAAACTGTATGGCAAGGTGGCTAAATTCGAAATCTGAAAATAAAAATTGAATAGCTTGGATAAATAATAATTTCCAGAGGTTTTTTTCAAAATGCTCTTGTAGGCAAAAAAGTAAGTTTTGAAAGTTTCGAGCTTTTATTCTGGGTGCCGAAGGAATCCGAGCCAGAATGATTTGTTGCAAGAAACAGAGCAAAAAGCAGTTTGGCGTAAAGTTGGGACAGACTTTTTTTCACATGCTGCGGTAATGTGTTTGGTTTGGCTCAGGTGTTATGACGAGAGAATGAGTGATTGACCGAGTTTATGTACACTCTTAAAAAGGTGCTTAAGAGCCCTTTTAAGATGCTAGCCACAGTCCCCAGTTACCCCTGAAGGGAAGAGCCAAACCGGCTTCGAAGCGTTGGGTTTCAAATTAAAAGGTTTTGTTTAGAGGCTTGTCACAGTTTACGCAAGAAAGAGCACCCCCCACAAGATGGCTTCCGCGCATCTTTGCGCTAAGCTGTGGGGAAGTCATCTTGTGAGAGTGCACTTTATTAGGAGAAAGCTCTCTTGCCAGTGGGGAAAAGGGAGGGTACTATCGCACCTACGCTGGCGCAGAAATCTCGGCAGAAACCTCGATGCGTGAGCTCAAAGTGCACCTGCTCATTGACTTGGGCCTTAAAAATTCCGGGGTTCGCATTTTAAACAGATGCGGTGCTGCAACACGTGTTTTCGAAGTGCGAATAGCCAGATATGGGCACCACGCACATTGCCAGCAGTGTACGGAAAGGAGTGTGGTGTGCCTGCTCGTGGAGTTGGAAACAGCTATGCTGCAGAAGGAGCGATATAAGAGATGCACAGGAGCAGGATGGAAAGCAAAAATCAGAAGAAAACACGCAAATAGCATCCACTGTGGGATACAATTAGAAAAAAAAAAAACGGTTAACAAAAAAAGGAAAACTAGGCTAATGCCATTTTCAAGCAGGATAACGCAAGCTTGTTTCATGCTGTCTGGCTCACATCATGCGTAGTGCAATAATGCTCTATTTGCAGTTATCCTCTCTCTGGAAGGCTATTTTATTCATTGTTTTTGTGTAACATATATTTGGACAAACCTAGCATGCTCACACACCTTTTTTTAGAGGCACCTCTGTTATGTAAACTTCTGAAAAGACGAACAAATTTTGTCCCCTCAAGTTCATCTTAAAGGGAGTCTACTGAATTTGCTAAACATAACAAGCATAGACTAGACTTGCAAGTCACGATTTTTGCAAGCTTCTGGACGTCAAGTGCCACAGTGTGCAGCCTAAAAGATACCACTCACCCTGAAATGTGATTTTTCTTTTAGTAATGCAAAAAGAGAAGGCTAGTGCCCTTTCAGGGAAAATAAAAAACCATACAAAAAAGGTGTTGGGAATTGAACTAAAGAGTTAAGGGCCTTAAGGGCTTCGACTCCACTGCGCTTTAGGATCAAATAGCGCAATTGCTGTTGACAAGCCTGACAAGTGTGATAATGCTGCAATTACTGTACTGCCTGCCGCTGGTAGCCCAGTTACTGGTTGCGCTCGGTGTGGTTGGCAGTCAGATGTCTGTTCGGGCACTTAAGACTTTTCTGTAGCCAAGCAGAATGTAAGTAGTAGTAGATTGGCAGTAAAGTGCTACAGGATTGGCTACTGATCCGGAGTTCCCGGGTTCGAACCTGACCGCGGCGGCTGCGTTTCGATGGAGGCAAAACACCCGCGTGCGGTTAAAGATCCCCAGGTGGTCTAAATTATTCCGATGGCACCTTTCTTCTTTCACTCCCTTCCCTTCAAGTCCCCCCGATATGCGTTCAAGTGTCCTGGATATGCCAGACAGATACTGCGCCATTTCCTTTCCCCAAAAACCAATTTTCATTTTTTTTTTAGAATGAATAATTTCCTCATGCCCGAGGTAGAAACCAATAGTATGTTTCTTTTTGAAAGAGATTGCTTTTCCAACTTAACCAATTTTAAAATTGGACCTAGGGAGCGAAACGTGAAACAAATTCTTTTTGCTTTGCAAGGTTACGTTGGGAGTGGGAATTTTGCTGCAGAAATATGATACACGAGGATTAAAGATGGTTGAGTACTTGGTGTGCTTGTTACCCATAATAAGCCAAAGAGAAAAAATTTTTCAGACTTGAATGAGCCTAGCCGCTCTCTGTTCTTCAGTTGTCATGGTTGCATTTCAGCCGATCTTCAGTGCTAAGAGCAGGCTGTCATTGCAGTATTACTTTCCAGTGCTACACACATTACAGCTTCAGATAATATACTTTTTTTTTTTATTTCCAGTGTACTTCAGCAGCACAATCTCCAAGGCAAGGTCGATACCTGTTCACTTCGGGGACTCGCCGAGTATCACATATCTGGGTTCATTCTACTGACGCTAGTATTTTGCTCTTTGAAAACCACGATACACTCTGGTGCTAAGAATTAGTACTCTTCAACAGAGTTGTCAGGTTTTTAAATCGCTGTTGATGTATGCAAATGCAATTTTGACTGAAAAAGTTCCTTTGGAATGATTTTTTTTTACTTTGCAGTATACTCTGACAGTTTTGTGCTCAAGTGCTAATGCATAGGATGCAGTGCACTATTTTTAACTAGGAGGTGGTTCTTTTAGAAGTCGGTGTCTGACAGAGGAATCGCGCATGCAGGTGTGACTGAGGTATATGGGTATTGTTGGAATGAAGCGCAATTATTCAAGGACTCAAGTCCATGAGTTCATATCAATGCTTAATCGGTTGCCTGCTATGTGTTAGGCATTACGCTTCACATAAAACCAGTAATCACAGCACATAAGACCTGTCTAGTTATCCAAATATCAGTAGTACAAACGTAGTTTGCCGGTGCAGTGCTCTTCCGAGTATGTTGTCTAGTTGGTAATGGAAGTGCAGTTCTGTTCCTAATAGATAACAATGCTAGTCACCTCTGCCTATGCTATAAATATTGCAATAATGCTGCACGACAGTGTGTGTACATTGTGCGAATTCAGACAGCTTCACCACAAGTCGAAGAATATGTCACTGTTCACTGCACCTGATGAAAACAACGACGCAGAAAACAACGATGAGGGCAGCATTTTAATCTGTAGGAAATAGGGTGGCTTACATTTTTGGTCAAATTTTGTCACCCTTCTTGGGTCCACATCCGAGCTCTATTGCAAGACTGCTTGATGGGGCCTTTCTCAAGACCTGATGCATTTTCTAAAGTTCAATGCTAGATGATGGCATTTGTAACTCTGCGAGGCATAAATGAAACAGCTCGGCTCCTTACACACTGATATGACGACTTCGGTTAACTCTAGGGGCAGCATTTAAATTGCCTTGAGCATTGGCAGTATATGAGCATGCTTGGGCACAAACATGTTGAACATGTTCATATTTTATGGTTGCACAAGTGCTTTTATGAAGAGTTCAGCTCATAAGTGCATCCACTGTGCTGGCTTTAGCACTTTGATGCTGACTCGGTGGTGCTTTTATTTTAATGAACTGCATTGTTATATGTACCTTTTCAGCAAAAAAAAAAAGCCAAAGAACCGTGTCGTGGGTGTTGGCTGCTCACCCTGGGAGATTATAGGCTAAGCAGCTCAACGTCTGTGGCAGAGCTGAAGCTTTATTTTTTAATAATGTTCTTTGTATTCACATTTCCAGTTATGTTCAGTTGGCACCTTCTGTCATTTCAGCCAGTGTAATATCTCTCTTGCTATTTTTTTTTTCATGCTGCTATGTTAAAGCTTCTAGCATGAATCTCGCCTTTTAAAGCTGGCCTTTTACAGCGCATTTAGAGTTAAACTTGTCTAGTCAGCTCATTATCCAGCCTTGGCGGTTTGGAACTTTTGATATTAATAAAGATGTAAAAATTTTTACCTCGCGTATTTTTTCTCGTCCAATATAAAAAAAAAAGCTCTCAGAGCACCGATCAAAGACCACTGAGATTTCAGAATTTATTTTGCACCTCAGTTTACACCAATACGCAATCCGTAGCACATCACCAGACTTCAGTGTGAACGACGCTTTGTAACTAGTAAATTTTCAAAATTACACAACACGCTGAGGCACACAGCATAAATGAATGTTACGCAGAGGCACGTTAGTAATAATTTCGGAAGAAAATTTACACAGTGTTTGAATGTAAACAGTATCACAAGTAGGTATTTTGGCTTGTCAAAAACAGCAGCTACCAGTTAGTCCAAACAAGCCTTGAAATTTGAGAGCACAGCTTCTAGTACCCACAAAAATCATTCCAGCGATACTAAGATTGGTAATCAGGCTTTGCGTGGCCAAAGGGTGTGCCATTCAAGAAGAAATTAAATCTATGGAACGTTTCTTACACATCAGCCAAAATACGTCTAAGCCATTTTTCTCATTGCCTATTTAGCTGAGCTGGTCTGTTTTCTTCATAGCACTTCTATGTGCTTATTATTCTCAAGTGCTAAATAACTACAACCACCATGACTAGCTTTCAAGATCAAAGTTAAAAGGCCCGCTCTATAATGAGCTGAATAAAATACTGTTCACTGTCTTTTAACAACAAGCGATGGGAAAAACAAAGACATAATATATCTTGCAAAACGACCCTTTTTTTTTTCTTCTGGTGGGTTCTTCCACTCAACAGCTCTTCTCACCTACGAACAACTACGCTTTGCAACTGCAAATCACGTAAACAGAACTCGAAACTGCAAAAGAAAGAGCACTGCATGCACAAGAAAAAAGGGCATCCGGGATAAGCTAGCTGTACAAAATGTTTTTCTTTAAAATCACATACTTTTTGCAATATAAGAAGAGAAAAGAAGCACTGTCCTGTTACTGCATTATGCACAAAATAGTACTTTGAAAGTGCGTTTTCATCAATGCCTCCCTGAAAAATGACAACGGACTATGAGTGTGCGTAAAAATTGAAAATACTTTCCATGCTCATACACGTAATCCTTCATCTTGAGCCTTACTTGCTAAGAAAGCAAAAAAAAAGAAAAGAAAAGGTTTCGAAGCTATTGAAACTATCAGGAAAGGAAATTTAAAGAGGGCACGTGCATCAAAAGCCAAGATATTGCTGGCAAGACACGGAAAAGATCTTACAAGTTCTAGTTTCACAGGCTGCGCACCCACGCATGCTGTGCTAGTTATACATACACACGACTGCATTTCTGGACTGCCACATTTGTGCCAAGAATTGAGGACTGTCTAAAATGTCCCAGACAGGCGATGGTCAAGACAGTCATTACCAGGAAAAAAGCCTGTGCAACGCATGCATAGAGCACAGGATTTCAAGTAATGTACGAATTTCATTCACCAGTGTTAAGCCTTACTCCAGCTTCTGAACAAACTCTTTATGGTTCGGGTGGAAATGAGTGTGAGGAAAATAGCCCCAACAGCCTTCATGCACAGCTGAATGCAATACATAGTCGAAGAATGTCTGCATCTGACCGGCTTCATAAGAAATGTAATATTTGTGTCACAACTGCTATGCATAACTATTTCTTCAGTTACAGTGCTTTCCAAAAGCTCCAGGACCATTTTGCATTTCGCTAAGACTGTTACCGAGCTGTGCAACAAAACTGCTGTTGCATTTCCAGCACTTTACACACTTTAGGCAGAGAGGAGGATGGTGTTGCGACTGCTTAGGTTTCTGCAGTGCAAGTGGAAATCTGCCACATGCTTCAGTTATTGGCAGTGCAGCTTGGGAAGTTTTTTAAAAACACCATCTACTAATAATTTTCATTAGGTTTTTCTTGCATTACATTGGTCCTACACTTTCACCTACCCTCCTAATCACTGAAAAAGCACTGACTAAAGCCGACAGCAGTAGGAGGGACAACCTCAGCGCAGCGATCCAAATATAAAGCTGCAAAGATGCAAGCTCAGCTTGTGCATGGCTGTGCGGTCCGAAGCATGCTGAAACAAAGATCTTTGGAGCATGTATACGTAGAACCACAGGCTCGGGGGGAAGAAAAAGTGAACGCCCACTTGGTGACCTACCATTTAGGCTAAACGTATTGCTGCCATTTCAAGCCGAATGCGTGAGAGTTTTTACACAGATGCTTCCCAAGCATGTTGCGTGATCCCAATCTCACACTCCCAACGTTGGCTGGCATACAAATATCATGCACACTACACCCATTTGGCTGACAGAGAGAGAGGTCCTGTACCTAAAGCCTACAATGTGAATGCTGCATTAAATATTGCCAGCAAATTGAAAAGTAGCCAAGACTGCAGTCACTTCACCTCAAACGCCAGTTACTCTTCTTTTTCTTGAAGACGCGCATACAGATATCAAGCTCCAAAATCTGCACTTTCTTTGGCTTGTCATGCCGTTTACTTTTGTTGTACTTTGGTGCAGTGCCCCTAAAATACAGAGTCACACCTTCAGACAACTGAAAAATGCACTTTTGAACATGCTTGCTCCCTAGAAACCTGGTTCCCTCAGAGGTCCAGCTTTGAAACATTTCCCCCAGCTTCAATTCCACATCAGAGAACTGCCTAGCTATCCTACTAGCCACAGTAAGGATAGCTGAGCTATTAATTTGTTGGCACCTATAATAATGCCTGAGGTTGCGTGCCCTGCACACAGAAACATGCGCAGCTTTGAATACACAACATTCTTCGTTTTCACAAGTGTACATGTATAATACAGGATTGGTGCCGTACGCCTCACATCACTTGCCTCTAAGTTTGTTTAGAACCACTTGGTCCTGGTCCGCAGCTCAAGTGCTAGGACAGATAATGTAGGAGCAGCATGGTGCCGAATTCATCTTCGATGTAATTTTTTCTCTCTGAATTGTTTACAGGCTACTGCAATCAACGAACAAGTATTCATACTATCCATATAATTCACTGTAGAATGTTTAAGGCAACAGTTGAAGGGGCAAGTGAGAAAGCTTGCACCTGCCGTTTCAATCATATGCTGTAGAACCGGTGAAGAGTAACAAAACCAATTTTGGCCTCACAGATTTCATGGAGGTGGAACATTAACTGCCTGTTTCACATTCACAACACCACACCCTTGTGTAGTTGACAACGCGACACTTCAGCACTGCATCAACAACCACAATTTTCTTGTTTACAGCATGCCACAAGCACAATGTTGGTCGACACACAATGGGGACAACGCAGGCGACAATTCCTGCAAATGCACTGGCACCACTGAGATGCGTGGGCATGACAGCCTTGGCTGAATCAGAAAGGAGAGGATGGGGTGTGCAGAAGAGAGAAATGAGGTCACGAGAGAAAATGCAATTGCACAATCCTGGTTAGAGGAGTACAAAAAGAAAGCACAATCTTGGCTAGAGGAATACTGTTAGCTTTGATGGAATGAGAAAAAAAAAAAGCGCACGGCAGAAAAGCAGATGTGGAAGTATGTCGCAGACCAATGGGGTAACAATGCTGAGGTTCTAGAGGAGGAGCCTACAAAGGCCTCAATACACGGGAACAAAAAGAAACACAAGACAAACCATGATATAGGAGTGCAGTGGATAATGGCTACAGGGCCTATAAATTGGGCTTTCGAAAACAAAGAAGTAAGTGAACAACTGAGAGTAAAAATGAATTGCACGCTAAGGTTTTAAAGGACAATTCATTTGAAGTACACACAAAGCGACCCAACATTGGAGCAACCTAGTGTGAATTGCAGTGACAACACACACTGCTACTTATGTACACCGAAAGAAACACATGAAAGTGGAAAACCAAAGACTCCACGCACAAAACGAAACATGACAGCTTCTGCTAGATATGTTTTTTTCATCGTGACTTTTCGAAAGCCAAATGTCTACCAAGTAACAAATTCTGAGCTCTGGAAATCGAAAGTGACGAAGGATATTTGTGGTTCAGGACATGAACCAGGAATGACATAACGAGGCATTAAAGGACATGTCACGAACGCCTCAAAGTTTCCTGTCATATGGCCACTGCCTTAAATACCAATTTTGGTTCTCTGATGCTGAAAACATAAAAAAACTGAAAGAAATACTGTAGGAGCCAAGTGTGGTGAAAGCACACTGCAAGAGAGGAAACAATATGAAAGTATCTCAAGATACGAATTGAAGCACTATATGCAAATCTTTCACACAAAACCCTTAAACTGCGATTAAAGCTGAGAGGCAAAAAACACTATGACTGAAAGGGGAGGGGGCACAAAAAAAACAAAAAAACTCAAGAGTTTGGGTGGGTACGTCAGCAGGAAGAATGCAAATGGACACATGTGGCATGGCGTCCCAGTTTTGAGAGGAGCACTAGAGCACTTTCTGCTTGAGCTTGCCCTTGAAGATCACTGGCACCAGTGACAGCACTGCAAAGCCAGCCAGTAAGGTCACCGACCACCAAGAAATCGCGTCTCGGGATGATGTCAGCTGATGCAGCGTGGTGCCAGCCTGGATGGCGACAAATGATGGCGGTGCTACACCTGCATGGACAGAAGAACAACGACATCTTGGAAAGACTGCTGTTTCAGGAGACCAGCTTATTCATGATGTAGACTGTCCCTCATATTTGGTATGTGTTTTGCTTTTAGTGTTTATGTTGATATTATGTGTTCTCAATTATTCTACTTTTGCACAGTGCCATTTTTGCTTCTGGCATACCAATCCATGTTCTGCGCCTCTTCCCTCCCTCTCCTCTAGGGTAAAATAAATAATATTTTGTGCACCCCTTCCATCAAGCACTCAACTCTTTTCGTCAACATGCCACAGGCTAGTACATGATCCGATAGTTTAAACACACTACAGCAGTTTTAATTTTGTAATCCACTGCTTTCAGACAAGCAGCGCCATAAATTTTGTGGCTTGAAATCTATCAAGGCCCCTAACACTTTGCGGCGGAAGGTTTTTTAAATTCCTCAAACTGAAAACAATTTGCAATATCCTACGGGAGACATCAAATAATGCTTTGGAATGCACCTCGCGTTATACCTGGAAACAAATTATGAATATAGTGTTAATTTTTATTTCCACGTTTTTCAAGGTAGATAAGGTGACCTAAGCCACCAGGCCTGAAAGCCACGAAGAGAAGCCAACTTTTCAATGACCTCGGAGAAGGTGGCTATAAATGTAGAAAAAAGGCGGAGCGGTTCGTTGCGAGAGAAGGCACTGAAAGAAACGAGTGAAGTAGGAAAAGCAATGAAGGGCAAACGGGCGCAGGACTCGGCATCTCGGAACACTGAGTATACTCAATCCCAGTATACTCGATCCTCACAGCACTACCAAAGATGTGATTAGTGCACAGGGAGCATGTTCTGATGCTGCGAAATGTAGTGTCAGTTAAAATAAGCATACGGGCATATGTGATTGCGTGCTTTAAAGTGCGCAAGCGCCAAACACTATTTCATACTGAGCCTTAACGTACGCTTGCGCTACGTATGTCAGTTCCTGAGTTTAGCGCGGCCGACTCTTGCGTGCTCTGAAAGATTGCTTCCAAAATGGTGGCACCCTTCGAAGCAGGACCCCTCGCCTCATACTGAGTTTGTCATTGTTAATGTCATTTTCAGTATGTTCACTGGCCATAAATGGGGCACTGGGCTTTCGTTTCGTCTAATCTTGCCGATAACACAACGTCTAAGTGACAAATTTGCTTTATTTTTTTATTTCAATCTCGCCTAAAACAAAACGTCTGAGCGACAAATTTGCGAATCTGACAAATGGCGTAACATCCCGCAAAATGCTTGTGCTTAGCGTACGCAAGCGTGCATACACTTATGATAAGTAGACAGTGTCAATTTATATTCTTTTCGGACCATATCTGTGCACACCACGGGGAAGACGACACGCAGACGACTAGACACAGAACAACAGGTGTAACATGCTCTTCTGATTGGTTGACAAGGTCTGCCTGTGGTAGTGCTGCAAGTTGGTTACGGGATGGAGTATAGTTCTGGGGTGGCACAATGGGACGGCGGTTACTGCTGCACGGAAGGGTTGGGTTTGCTCACTTGTGGCAGAGTGCATCTGAAGCATTGCCTCTTAAATAATGCTGACATATCCACTCATTCCGTATTTTAACGTGCCGTCTGCTTTCTTTTTGCTTGAGAGGGAGGAGGAGCCTCAGCTATGGTTGGCCTGAAGAGTTTGAGATTTATTATAGCCATAATAATAGTTCATTAAATAAAAATTTTCCTGAGTTCTTTACTTCCCGCTAACATTATATTAGCGCAAATAAGGTACAATGGTCATTTTTCCATCACATCATAGTTCCTATTGATTCCCCTAGAAACAATAGCATTAAAAAAGAGAATGAGGCTGGTTCCGTAAAAAATGATTAAATCCACAATATCTCAAGAAATCATCGGTAACTAGGGGCTTTAACTACTGTTCATATTCCTTTCAACAATCTTCTTCTAACACGTGTTCCCAGAGAAAATAAATTTTGGTTGCATGCAGCAGCTTCATTCGCCCGTTATATGTGCAGTGAATGTAGCGTACAGTATAAGAAAGCACTAATTGCACCTTTAAACCAATTGACAACTTTGAACCTTATGAAAACAGCAGCGAAGGTACTGCACACAGCACAAGATCATTTGACTTAGGCGTTGAAAGGAATGCTTTATTGCAAAATTTGAGAGACTTGGGCAGCTGTTTGGAGGTGGGCATTGTTAAGGCTTTTGTGTGTACCAATGTGGCACACACAACCTTATTTTTCTCTCACTGCATTTCTGCACTGACAATATTCTCGGTGATCTGCAGTATGCACTGCACAGTACATTGTTCTTGCCCATACAAATGCCAGGTGCTCAAGCAGAGTTCACTTTCGAAGCGACGTCTGAAAATTCTACTAGCAATAGCCAGATAACAGGGACTTTAGTTTGAGCAGAAGAGCCATTTGTTGTCACTGTTCAATGCCTCCTCTCCACATAGTACTCCCGGCAATGTTAAACGTGAGCGGGCTCCTAGGAGGCAGAGGGCTTCAAGCACATTTTTTACACCTACAGCCTTCACTGAAATGCTTCTGCACTTCTCTTTCTAATGGTTTCCCTTTGTCACACAGATTTAGAAAATGCAAAAAATATGCCTCGCCAACGCCACAACCATCACTTTTTGACCAAAGTCTAGCCTAGCCTTACTTTTTAAACCTGACTCTATATAGGGTTCATCGCTTCATACACACTTTTTCTAAAAAAAGAAAAAAAAAAAAACTTACTCTTGACTTCAATCAAAAAATAATTACAACAAAACCTTCCAGTTTGGGTAACAGGTTACTGGCAACACGAGTGCAACAATTTTCATACCTACCATAATGCAATGTTAACTAGCAGCCAACACAATTGCCACAGCTGGGCGCCCAAAAATTTGTTTCACTAATGACCAGCTATGCTAATCAGTATGACAGAAAAACTCTGCTAGTTATTATGTGCATTTTGCATTGGGCGCATGCTGCTATGAACACAGGAAAACGCAATGTCGACCAGTAACATAAGCATCTCCAGAGGGTGCTTACCAAAGAATGTGCCTAGAAAGAAAGGGGCTATGGGCACATCTATCACAGGTGCTGCGATGTTGATGAACCAGTTGGGCACGAACGGCGTCACACGCAGGAAAATCATGTAGTTGAGAAGGTTGTCCCTATGGTTGCCGACCTGCACATCACGCGCACACAAGGCAGGAGACAGAAGTCAGGGAAAAGAAAATTCAAGAAAGGGCATCAAGAAAGGGCAGTGATACAATGCAAAGCTGACAGACCCATTTTACACCACTTAAGTGTCCTTCACGGAATGCAGAACGATTTAAAAATACAAACTGCTAGACTCACCAGCCCCATCATCATCATCAGCAGCAGAAGCAGCAGCAGCAGCCAGGCTAAGTCAAGCACAAGACAAAAGCTTCTCGCAAATGATCTTCAATTATCTATACCTGTGCTGTCCCAGCTGTGGGCACCCTATCTGCAAACTTCCCAACTTAATTTCTTCATCTCAGTTTTTGCTGCATTCACCTCTCTTCCGCTTCTCTTGACATCCGCTCTGCCCTCGAAGACCACCCGTTACCTGTTCTGTGCATGAAGTTTCCAGCCCAAGCCTACCAATATCAGATATGACATCATCAGTTTGTCTTCTCTAGTCTATGCTGCTCCCTTTCTGCAACATTAAATTACGGCGATTGTTTCTACAGGCCTAAGTCAAGCATTGCCAACCTCCACTCCTCCCAGATGTTCCCGTTTTCTCAGTCAGCTTCTGGTTTACAGCAGAACTGCTGCCCAGAGGAGTTTAAGGCTCTCGGCAAGCAAATACTACTTGGAAGAAAACAGACCGCATAATTTTTATACCAGAAGAGTATATCGCAGAAGTAAAAATTATCTAGAACAGCAAACTGGAGGTTGGCAGTGCCACATAAAAGAATGACGAAACACCAACCACTGAATGTTCTCCAGAAACTGAAACGTCAAGAATACTTCTTCAGTGGTCGCTGCTTCACCTTCATCTTCATGTGCATACACAACCAGACTGGTTTCCCTCAAACTCTTGACTTCATAAAAGAACAAAGTGCACGGGATATGGCTGTCCTGGGGCTTCACGATGGAGCTGCAAAGTTCAGCATGGCATATGAAATGTGCGGGCGGACAACCTGCAAGCATGCAGTTATCAAGTTCCCTTCCCGCAGCGGTGGCTCAGTGGTTAGGGTGCTCGGCTACCAAGCCGGAGTTCCCGGGTTCTAATCAGGCTGCAGCGGCCGCGTTTGGATGGAGGTGAAATGCTGTGCTGTGCTATGCGATGCATGTTAAAAGATCCCCAGGTGGTTGAAATTACTCCTGAGCCCTCCACTACGGCATCTCTTCTCTTTCTTCCTTTCTTCTCTCACTCCCTACTTTATCCTTTCCCTTACATTGCAGTACAGGTGTCCACCGAGACACAGGACAGTGCCATTTCCTTTCCTCAAGAACCTATCAACTTTTTCAGTTATTAACTGCATAAAGCCACCAACACAGACACTTAACCGGCTCCCATTCTAAAAAGTACAAATGCTTTATACACTGTAACTCAGTTATAGCAAAAACGCAAAAAAAAAATCTTACAATAGTTCGCTATAGCCAAAATTCGTAGTATAAAATTGTCAAAAACACTGGCAAGGGCGGCGCAATTTAGCCCTTGAAGGGGCAGCAATTCTGGCGATCCTTACTAGAGAAACGGAGAGGCGTGTTCCCAGGTTTTGCCAGCGTTTCGAAGGCGGTCGCGGCTATTCCGAAGGCCGCAAAAACCGAGCGCCAATTAAGTTGGCTTCCCCGCACAACACCGCAAGCGCAGGTTGAACGCCGGCTACGATGGCTTCCCCGCATCACAGCCGTGTCGCATGGAAAGCGGTATGTCAGAGCGAAAGCTATTGCTGTTTTCACCACCTCCGCGACAGCCGACATGAGCGCACGGTTGTTACTGCAAGCTTATAACCACCTGCGTGCGCTGCTGCGTCCATGGCGCTGTCGACGGATGCCAGAGTTGCGAACGCGTGCTGACTGCCGGACTGCAACCCTACACGTCGCGAGTGCGTGATAAAAGCGCAAACCTTGGCGCGTACGCTTGCCGCATCACCACCTGTCACTTATGCAGTGCGGTGAAGCCTGCCGCCTGCCATCCGAACGGGCAGTTTGGCGCTTAGAAGTTCGATACAGTATATCCGTTTCATGGCCAACCGCGTTCGATATATAAAGTAGAAATTGCATGCGTCAAAAATATTTACGAAGAGTTCGATATAGCCAATAATTCGTAATATCCGTGTTTGTTATATCGAGGCTTGTCTCTATATTACAGGCTCTCTCAACGAGGAACCAGTTTTATTACCATGCAGATCATTTGACCCGCTTCAAAGAGGTGCTGCCTGATGCCATGCTCAAGGCAGAACATGGGCTGAATGCATACAGTTAAACACGCTTGAATCAGACACACAAACAGAATGTGGTGACATGCGATTAAGCTTCGCTACAGCGGGACAGTGAGCCTGATGACGCATCACGGTTGGTTCACATGCAAGCGAATGAGCGATTGAGTGGTGTGTCGCAGCGAAAATTTCCAACTTGTTGGAACCTCGCTGCTCACCGACGTGATGACTCAAAAACAGGCTTTTGCGCCGCCGCGGCAGGATTCGCTACCGTTTTCGCTTGCATGTGCAAGAGGCTTCAAACAAAGACAAAAGAATCGCCATGCGTAGCCGCATAAGAACGTCGTCCGGCAGACTCCATGACACTCATACCTGCTCTGACCACTTCATGGCCCTGGAGGGGAAGTATTTGAGCACAAGCTTCCTTCCAACCAGGTACGAGAAGAAGTAGCAGAACGATGCTCCCAACGCAGAGCACTGTAGAAAGATAAGAATGGATCACCTGCAGGACCAAATGGCAAAGGCAAAGCTTCCTATGCAAATGCTGCATGCTTCTATGTTCTCTTTTTTTTGTTACATATGTGCAGCACAGCATATCCTACAGGAGCAGGTGCCATTATTTTCCACCGAAATCTGCTCTGTGACTTAACAAACGTTAGAAAGGGCACAAGTATATAGCAAAGCCAGCATTAACAGTCTCTTGAAAGGAATACGGCTAAAAAAATTCAAAGATAACTATCATCTTCGTGTCCTTGTGCACCTATTGCTTAATACATTAGCAGTTATCTTTTTCAGGTATTTGATACTTCCTAATAATTGCACAGGATGTATAACAAATGCAGGACATATCCTTATGATTCTTTGACACAATTTTCAATGGCTTTGTGGTGTTGTTCGCCTTTCTTCACTGCTGAGTTTTTCGTTCAAACACTTTTATGTCCACTACATACAAGAGGCACCAATTCAGTTCCCCACTATGGGACCTCCTTTTAAATCTACATTTCTGCACTCACTATGCATGCATTGAAATAAACGATTCTTGAGACTTGTCCCGGCAAGTAAACATCCAAGAGAACAAAATTGGGACAAAAGAATTGACCAGAAAAGAGTAGAAGGGCATGAAAACAAGAACATAACTTACGAGGCACACCAGGAAGAGAGCCATAGGGAATGGAAACAGGAAACCGGAGAGAATACTGAGAAAGATGGAGCCTGGTATGGCAAAGGACTGCAGGCTGTATGGGCACAATGTTGTCAGGGGCAACAACTTGCTCAAGCAATATAAAAAAATGAAAAAAGAAAGTGCAGCACCATAGCCACTGACATAAAGCTGCTCTGTCAACCACTTCAGCATCAAAAGTTCAAAAAACATCAGCTTCACTGCAGTGCTACAGATACACAGAAAGTTAGCCTACATTCTAGGTTGGTTTATGGTTTATGGGGATTTAACGTCCCAAAACGACTCAGGCTATGAGGGACGCCATAGTGAAGGCCTCCGGAAATTTCGACTACCTGGGGTTAAAGTGCACTGACATCGCACAGTACACGGGCCTCTAGAATTTCGAATTCCATCGAAATTCGACCGCCGCGGCCGGGATCTAACCCGCGTCTTTCGGGTCAGCAGCCGAGCGCCATAACCACTGAGCCACCGTGGTGGCCCCCTATATTCTAGTATTTATTGCTTCTGCACTCTTGCACAATACAGCAGAGCAGCTTAACATGCGTGTCATGTCCTTTTGGCTCTGTGCCGACTTCTGCAACTCCACCTCGGGTAACATGGTCACATTGTGTACAGATGCAGAAACCAACCACCAAGTGAACTAATCATACAGAAACAATAAGGCTGCCGCTACTTTGAAACCCTCTAGATTGGCTACTCTGCCCATCGCAAATTCCTCCAACACACTGACATGGCCCGCGTTCACGAAAAGACTGCACTCAAGAGCAAGAGGACAGTAGGTGCACGCAGACAAGACATATGCAGCTGTAATGTGCGAGAAAGATGACAGCCAGCACTACAGCTAAGTTCCATCGTAAGAGCATAATACTAGTGGTGATGCGCACAGGAGCAGATTCACAAATTTTTTATGGCACAGCATCCTATGACAATGCAAGTGTCCAGCTAGCAGCCTATGCTGCCTCACTCGAACATGTAGCATTTATGAAAACAGTGCTCTCTTTAGCCTCCTTGCCATTATCATAATGATTGGCAAGTGACTAAACTAGAAAATGCAAATCAAATGTGAAAAAAGAATAAGCTTATAACCATTACCCCTGCCTCAGTTTAAACGCGTATCTGCATGGTTTATGTTACAAAAAAAAACCACGTGCATGCTTAAAAAGGATACAAGATGTATGTGACAAAGAATCCAGATGTGACAGCGAAAAAATAACGGTCCGTGTATCTGTTGAGCACCTGCCCCAAGCCCTTGGCATCTTCTATGTCCCGTGGAAGCTTGATGTGCTGTTTTTCAGATCTGATGTAAAAAATATTTGACATCATCAATAGCCAGAAAAAGCACAGAATCAAAGGGAAAAATGAAAAATCAGCCCTATTTCCAAACAGAAAAATGCTCTTCCCCACGTTGAGTAAACACGCAGGCACTAGCTACATATGTTGTGTGCAGCACAAACTTGAGAAGACTCCAAGTTTTATCATCTTCATCACCCGACTACATTTACTTTAATTAAACAATAAGTTTTTGAACTGTATACAAACACCAACATAACACCTAAACAACAACTGGTCAAAGATTTCAAGAGCAGACAATCTTGCCAAGTGAAAGTCGTACTCACGGATCCAGCTTTGGGAAATTCAAGTAGACTAGAAAAAGGCACAGTAGCGAAGAAAGGAATATCATCACAAGGATGAGGAATGCTCGGCTTGTGCTCTCCCTTCCATGTTTCAAAGGCACTGTCACGCTCTCTGAAAACAAAAAAACAAAGAAAAACCAGTTACGATCACAAAATGCTAAGTAGAAAGCAGCCTCAGAAGCCACTACCCCTGTGACTGCTTCTCTGGTAGAGTAACATTGGTATGTAACCCTGATACAGTCAATTCTTGATTTGAGCTAACTTAATCTGAACACTCGGTTTAAAGTGTCCTGAAGCTTTGGTCTCATCGAATGCAAGAGCATTAAAAGGTCCCCTTTAGTTTTGGTTCCTTTTTCGTTTTTTGAGGATCCTCATTTCTCCCCATGGTAGCCATGTCATTGCTTTTTAAATTTATGTTCTGTAATTATGTGCTAATGCAATATTGTTCAAAAGCAACTACACAGGGAACAAGGAGCCTTTAGTTCTTGGTTTGTCACCACGAAAAACAACCCTTGCTTTGTTTTGATTTGTTTCCAAGAACAAAAACTGTTAGAGAATCATCCACCAAGCAACGCATAAATATCAATGTGTGATCAGAGTTTATCCATATGATTTCAAGCCACACAGCAGGAGGCTTGCATATTCCTAAGCGGTGCACAAAGGACATTGTCAGTGCAAAGCGCAAATGAGCCAGCCCACATACTGCACATGCGAGCTCAGCTGTGAGAAGTCAGCCAAGGCCTACCATGTGAATTCATTTTAAGGCGAAAGCCTTATACGGCCCATTAGCAATGAAACCAGGTGTCATTGTTGGCATCCAGGAAAAGTGGCCCACAAAAGACCCAATGACGTCATTGGCAAAGCAAAATAAAGTTTATTCCAAAGGCGAGAAGAATTGAACCAAGGACCTTCAGATTGCAAGGCGAGCACGCTGCTCATAGGCCACAAAGCCGCGTTGCCGCTTGGCGAATAAAGATGAATCTAGTGTATGCGTTGCCTTACGACTATATGCTAATGAGAAGGTGTATTATTAGGAAGGAAGAAAAATATAAACTAAACAATCAATGCTTTCCATTCAAAACACGTAAGTAGTCTTAACTGCCGTCCATAATTTTTCTCAAGTTTCCATCTCAACAAGCAAATCAACTACAATTGCACGAAGGTGCAGCAAAGACTGTGCTACCCTTCTAATACTTAACACAAGTACCTTAACTCAAGTAATGCATGCCCATTCCTCTCCTCTATTGCCTTATACTCTTTTCCTCAACCAAAAGATGAAATTTACACCAAACAGTATACATTAAAGGTTTGGTTTACGGGGTTTTAACATCCCAAAGCGACTAAGGCTATGAGGGACGCCATAGCGAAGGGCTCTGGAAATTTTGACCACCTGGGGTTCTTCAACGTGCACCGACATCGCACAGTACATGGGCCTCTAGCATTTTCTCTCCACTGAAATTCGACCGCTGCTGCCAGGATCGAACCCAGCCACGTCTTTCAGGTCAGCAGCCGAGTGCCACAATCACTGAGCCGCGGCGGCGGCTTGACATATAAAAGGTGTCATATGATTGTGCAATAAATATATTTCTGGAATTTTCTACAAAAAGTGTCTTTTTGTTACTTTTCATTTCTTGCATTTTTTCTTCATTTGCTAAAACAACACTACTGTATCTTTTTCTGGCCAACACCGTCTGATAGTGTTTCATCAAGGTCATTTATTTACCTATAATTATTACCGCTGCTTTGACATACAAGAAAATAATCCTAGCATATCATAAATAAAGGACATCATGCATATCCTCATTGATGTAATTCTTGCAAATAGTAAAATGTACAAAGCTGAATTCATTGGAGAAATTCAGGAGTCACACAGTTACACACATTCATAATTTTTTATTAACATGCCTACAACGCTACGATCATCATTTGGATGTCTCAGTATGGCACATATGGCCTACCATGCTTGACTGATTTGAAAGGTAAAAATTAACTTAATGTACGCTGAGGAGCCAGATGGTCCGGCATAATGTTTGTCCTCGCCTCTTCTGTGTGCTGTCTGAACGTTACATTCTTCGTTAGAAATTACCTTATTCGTTTAACTCAATTTCCTGTGAAACCAATAAATTACAGCTACATAAATAGTTGAGTTTTACTCACTGAAGAAATGTTTACAATTACAGTTAGAAAAACAAAACACTGGCAAGCAATGGCTACAATTACGTCAGAAGGTTTTGCAAACTTTCACATTTGCCTCTCGACTCTAGAGTAAAAATTTCAAGCAGCTGCAAAAGAAAACCATATGTGTGGTGCAGCTCCAGTTGCTATTACTATTGCCGACAAAATGCCCTTCATGCATTTCAAAACCTTGTGTTCATAAATGAAAATGCTCATACTGCGCTAACCCCTGGCTTGGCAGGGGTAAACCTGCAACTCAAAAACCATACAAAGTGACCACTACTGACCACAAAACATCCGCTACGAATTTATCTTACGCAACGACCTTCGTTTCAATCCCTGCCGATTCTTCGCGGAGTTTGGAAACGAATTTTGCAGCGGGCACGTACTGCGTGACTGCTAATGGCATGCACGGCCGTCACACATGCTTACACAAATTTTTTTAAGAACGAAAAAATGAAAATGAGGTTAGCAAAAGTCCATATTCGTGTCATCACCTTTCTCGGAGCGCTGTGCAAAAAATATATCTGCGGACTAGGTCGAGCTGCTCAATGGCTGGAGAAGTGCGCGATAGCAAGGCCTGTCCTAATATGATAATCCTTACTTGTTGATCCAAGCTAGGGATGGCGTGACGCTCATGGGTTCAGTCGGTCACTGCATCACGAGCGGTCAATGCAGTACACGAACAGTTTTACATTTTTTTTTTTCAGCGACAAGGTCCCATGACAGCATCATAAAAAGGGCCCACTACGCATAAAATTTGCGGCGATTTGGGACACTCTGTTGCTTCAGAGATCACGCGACTTGAAGGCCTAGGAAGATGACCTGAAGAGCGAACGCCTGTGTTCCAGCAATGCGTCAAGCTGCGCACAGAAGTCAAAGACCGTTCGCTTTGACGAAACAACACTCCGCGCGACGCCTACGCTCGACAGCCGCGAAGCCCGCACCTACGCACTAGGCAAAAAAATTCATTCCAAGGCTTGCCTTCCCTGGCTTGTCATTGAAAACACGCAGTTACATCTCTCAATTCGTAAATGCCATCGCCGTTCTTCACGCCGGCAGGAACATTTCATTCAAAGAAAAACGTATCGATGCAGACGGAAATCAAGAGAACGGAACCAGCTGTAGCTGCACACATAAGCACAGGTCTGGGAAATGTATCCAGGTATTTACCGGTGGCTTAGTTAAGAGGTATACGTGGATTGTGACGTGTTGCCTTCATCGAGCTACGCAGAACAAATTCACCTAACCTTGAAAGACAGCGTCACAATGGGTCTATTCCAGCTGCGGCCCGAAGCACGAGCAGGGGCTATATTAATCGCTAATCGATATAAAAATAAAGGAAACGTGCATGAACAAACAGCATGTTTACTTAAGTACAAATGAGACAAACTGCCTAGGGAAGTTCAAGAAAACGTATAAAAACGCTTCAATAACGCACCTTGTTTCGTACTCGCATCACACTCGGCTGCCATTTTTAACAAGCAAATTTCCTTGATCCCTCTGGCGGGGAACGACAAAAGCTGAAAAGTCACTTCTCTGAAAAGCGCGAGTCAAAGTGCAGTAAAGTGAATTAACTGCCGTTATGGAAGCTTTTGCAATACTGGATTCCTGCACAAGCACGAATCAAGAGCTAAGTTTGCTAGTTTGTTTTCTTTCCGCATGTCGTCTGCATCTGGAGTGACTCGCTGAAAGCGCATTCAAAACGACAGAAAAAGCGCGCGCAAAAAAAAAAAAAGAGTCGTACTACAAGAGACGTATACCGGTTTACCAGTTTGTTGGGATCACTAGGATCACTGCTCAGATCTGGCTCAGAGCCTGGGGTGGGGGAGGAGGAAAAGGGAAGTCCGTGGACGAGGCTGAAGCGGGCACCAAGCAGAGGTGGGCATCCTCACAAGGGCAAACCCTCATGAGGGCGTCCCCGCCCTCACCTCATGAGGATTTCAGTCGGTGAGGAGAGGGTGAGGGAGGATGGGCGCATGGAAATTCGTGAGGACGTGGGCGAGGGAGGAAAGACATGATGAGGTGAGGGCGAGGGAGCTAGGAAAGACATAGTGAGGTGAGGGTGAGGGAGGGCAAGGTGCGCTGACGAGCCGTTTTCCGGGATAACGTTTTTTGTCTGTGCAGACCGTTATGAATTCCCGTTTTAAAGCGCTACTTCTTAAGGTGGAGATTCCTGGGGAAGTAGTTTCTGCAGCCTGGAAGTACACGAGGCGAACACGAAACTCGGGTGCCGCACACCTTCTCCGTCGCCGCGATGTACTACACCGATCACAATGCTATGCCGAAAAAAGCGCTCTTATAACTCAAAAAGCATTTTTTTAAATGAATTGTGTAAAGCCTTAGGTGAAACATCCGGTATTTCGCGCTAAAAATGAGCACTAGTCAGGACGTGAAGGTGGCCGCGGGTCCAACGGGAACCGTGGCTCTGCGGCGAACATATTCATTATCAGCCCCGAGTTTGTCGGATGATCAGAGTGTAGTGTGAAACACGCAGAAATTATACTTAGTAAAGCTGTTCAATTCCCAAATTCTAGCCTTGTTTCCCGAATGAAGTCCGATTTCAGCTCGGTGAGCTAGGTTGCAAAGAAACTGGCTACAACGCAAAAAAAAAAAAATGCTTCTACGAAATTCCAATGTCAAATCAAAGCCTGTTGGCGACGTTGGTGTGGAATTTCTTTCACTCACACCGTGCCTACTTGAGTATTTTCTATTTTCGCTGGAATTGTGGTATAGGGAAGCGGTGCCGCAGTGTGGTGGGCAAAGCCAACCACTGTAGTCTTACCATGGAAATAAAGCAGCAGCATAAACGTCCGAATCATCCCTCGCTCCGCCTTGCATTGTGCAATGTGCTAAAAAAAGAAAAAGTTGTACTGCTCTCCAGATAACAGGAACAGTTCTTTATGTATTTCTGTCGCAGGTGAGACGTGTGACCACATAATCGCGCGTCTGATTTCATGAACCAAATTTCTTGCAGGCACGGTAGGGAACTGACACTCAGCATTTGGGTAGTGCGTAGAAGTGCAAGCAAAAAAAAAATTACGGGTGGTTTAGCTTGGGGTTAACCACAAATTATCGTACGCTAGCACCATTAGCCCTGGTTTTGCATGGTTATTATTTTGACTTTCTATGCTTTTGCATGACCTGAACTGGCTTACCTTGGTTGATGTATCATATGATGTAAGTTTGCGTCAAATTGCATCATTTTATACTTGTACTGCGGTAGAATCCCAGCAAACAACGTACCTCCCCACGTGCGCCCAGAAAGGATGGTATGTCCCAGTCCCAGTAAAACATTTGTCGAACATTTCCAGGCCGTAGAGGCAGGACACAGAAACACAAGCAAAAGGGAAGTGCGCTCACTAATTGCCTAGAAACGTTTTTTCGAGAGTGTTAAGCAGAAACAAAAACAATTCAAAGCATTTTGGTCCCAGAAAGGTAACTGGGAGCACGTTTTTGGGACCAATGCTTTTAAAAAAAAATACAGATTGACTCCTCGCTCCCTTTTCTCTCTCCCTCGCGCCAAAAGCTGCGGGGAGAGAAGCTTTTGCTCTTGCACTCGCCGTTTTGAGAGATCAAACAGTTTTGTTCGAACAGCCGAAGGAAGCGCATTTCACCCCGCATCTCTCTCGTGGGCCGTCGGCTCCATGCTGCAGGCAGGCAGGCGACGGCCTTTTCATCGCACCGCCGGGAGCGGCTTTCACCAACGTGCCAGTCTTCTATAGTGTTTCCAACTTCAGCACGGTGCGGCGGTCCCTGCATGCAGGCATCTCCAACTACCAGCAGTCCTCGTTGCGCCGCTGTCTAGCAGAGGCGCAGTAATGGCCTCCCGTCGCTCGCCCGGCTTCCTCGCTGGACGGAAGCCATCTTGCGCACACGTATTCGCGCAGCCGCTAGCCGCTCGCGCGCAAGCCCCAGCGCGCGGCAGCTCTTGCTCTCACTACTGGGCTGTCGTGAACGGTTTCATGGCAGCTTTCCCGCGCACCTCGGCGTGCCCACATAATTCCTTTTGGAACTGATGCAGCGGCGCGCGGCGCATCGCAAGTCTTTTGCGCAGCTTCACGGCCCTACACCATAATGGCGCTCTTACAGGCGTCGTTCGCGGCAGCGGTTTTCAAGGCAATGGGCGACTCCTAGCGCGCATTCTGCATCCCTCAGCGCCTCCGACGACTGTGGTGTGTTGTTGGTGGCAGCGTGGCCGTCCACTGCGGTCATTGGCGGGAGAGATCTTCGGAAGCCCACCAGACTCTTGCTGCGAGTGCCTGCTCTACCTACATTGCCGTCCTGTCGCAGCGGTATAGTTTGTGTTGTGTTCACGTCGCTGACTCCCAACCCACCCCCACCGGATTACTTGTGCCATGATCCCCTTGATCTCGCCTACCAGGCCGTATTGTGCCGCACGCGCGGTCTGCTATACCATGGGTGCGGCGCGCCAGGGCTCCTACCTCAAGACGTTCCCTCTTTCCATTCGGCTCCAAGCAGTCTTATCTCCACTTAGCCACAAGAAAATAAAACGGGGGTGTAACGAGGGTGTAAGGGGCATGTTTGAGCGTTCGCTGTGCCGTGAGAAGCCGCAGGACAGAAGGCTGCGTTGAATTCATGTACACAGTTGCAGCATTTTATTTCATTCCCGTATTTCCGTTGGCAACGTCGTCAAGGTATGTTGCTTTATGCTCGTTTTTATTTTCGCCTCATATAATTAATTTTTTTTCCTGTTTTGATAACACGCTCAAGCTTACTCGGAGGCTCGTGAGAGAGGAAAAGCGAGAGTGAGGTTTCACCCTGTAGAAAATCCGTGACCTGAAGCCGCGTATCTGTATCGTACGCCCATCTCGTCTTTTTTTTTTGGCACCGAGGTTGCTCTTTACATGCGTTTGCTTTTGCGTGTGCATATATGCTTGTGTACCCTTTAGAATGTTTGCTTAAGGTGCATCAACTGTCAGCCTGTATTATGTTTTTATTGCTTCATATTTTCAGATTTCGCAGAGCTAGAGAAAAATTTGGCGATTATTATATGCTGGTGCCGTAGTGCTCCGTACTTTGTGTGTTAAATGGTGCATACATATGCATCACCTGTTTGTATTCATTTAAATGCAAAGAGCACATCTAATAAACTGAAATTACATCTGTATTGCGCTGCTATTTCCTGTTATATGGGCGGGATCGGGCGACTTTTTGAATTCATATTTCCTTTGTGTGTAAAATTTTGGCACATTTCATGTGCTTGTGGCGGAAGCAGCGCGGCACGAAACAACGAATAGAGAGGCGGGAATCAATGCTGACCAGCAACCAGATTTTTAATCCACGTTCGATCGAATATATACATCTTGCTCGTGCAATAAGGAATAAACAAAACCGTGACAAACGCATAAGATGTACACGTGGTAAAAGATTAGGACAACGCACGCAGATAATCAATTTCGTTGTCACGAAACGCTATTGAAGATATGCCGACACATACGTCGCTCTTTGGTCGGATGTTGAAGGCTTCTTCAATCTCCCCGGTTCGTTGATCAAAATATGTCGGGATGACCATTGTGTTCCTAAGTTGCAGGTCACATTCATGCTCTCTGCACTGTTTTGCTAATTCACTGCATATGGCGCCCTTTAGGAATCTTTTGTGCTCTCGAAGCCGTTTAATTCAAACAGCGCCCTGTTTGACTAATGTAGGTGCGTCCGCATGACAGATGTATTTCATAAACCCCGCTTTTCACACATTTCCCGGTATTTTTTCTTGCATTGATTTTTTCTTTGCTGGCTGTTGACTTTGGCGCACAGGCTTCTTGATTGGTTGGGTGCTGACATGAGCAGTTTTATACCAGCTCTTGTGCCTGCCTTTTTGAGACTGAGGGAAACGTCATTATTATTGTAAGGAATGACCGCGTACGGCTTCCTTTATTCTGATGTGGTTGTGACATATTTTCTGCCTCTAAGTGCTTGCAGAATCCCTTCTGCAACGCTGGACCACTTCATGCCTCCCCCCCCCCCCCCCCCCCCCCCGGCCGAACTACTTACTGCGTGTGCGGTATGCTTGGTGCCAGAGGTGGGCAAACGCCCTCATTTTTACTTTTCCTCCCTCACCCTCACTTTTGAATCCGTGGCCCTCCCTCACCCTCAACCTCACTTCGAAAAATTTACCGCCCCTCCCTCGCCCTCATATTGTCGGTTCTCAATCACCTTCACCCTCACAAGCAGTCATTTTAAAACTCGTTTTTTTTGTAGTCGGCAACTCCTGGCGATTTCACTGGGTAATAAACATATAAAACAAGCCTTCAAGGAACTACTGTAAGAGAGGCTAGATGCATATATTTTTGTGTGTGAGCGTGTACGTGCGTGTGTGTGTTTGAGCTAATACGTGAACCAAAACGGAGACATTTGCGAGTGGAGCCCCAAAATATCACTCTGCCTTTACTTCTGGCACGCACTGCATGCATACATGTTCCCTGCACTTATAACATTTCATTGTTATCTATATGCACTGCTAAAATGTGTGAGCGCATTGTTGTGTATGTGTACAAAAACTTGCGTAAGTCAAGAATATTTAGAAAACAATGCATTAGCGTTTACCACGACAATTACAATAAGTGATAAGCACAGAATAGACTAGGAACAAAGAAAGTTTGTAGGTCACTTAATTACCATTACCCGACGAATTGCGATAACACTATAGGTCTTCTGAATTCCACTGCTTCTAATCTCCCGCAGTTTCGAGCGGTTTGCTGCATGCTCGCCTGATGTCGCTTCCATGGACGCGCACGGATAGAAGGTGATGAAGACCACTCTTTCAAACTACAGCGTGAGAGACTGGCAGTTTAACCATAGCGACATGTTTCTCTATGGCTTAACACGCGTAAACGCGGGTACGTGACGAAGAAGACGACATTGTAAGCGCAGCCCGAGAGTTTGGCAGTTCCTACAGACATGATGTTATTTCTTCCAACTGATTGTTCATCTGAGGGAAGTGTACGAACCGACCGACTTCAAATGAAGCGGCATTCCCTCTTGGTGATGTGCTCATTCTTACCTCGCGTCTAGTGCTGTAGCTCTGTCTTTTTTTGCGATGAGTTTTGTGGCGTTTCCTAGAAGCTTTGTAAATAAGTTAGCTAATGTAAATAGAATATATTTTCAATGCAATAAATACCATGCTTTAAAAAAAAATCTGTGGCGATGACGTAGTGGTCTGACGCAGCGGCTAGCAGAACTGATTTTAGGTTCCGATGCCGCTCCCCCAGCTGTCAGTTTTTTTATTTCTTTAGTGTCTTCCCTCAGTGTGATGCCGGCCTTCCGCTGCAGTGAGGCTCTTATGCAATCGCTTAAAATAGAACATTTTCAGTGTCATCCATATGTTTCAAGCCGTTATTCAAGACATCACTTTCGGCAAAAATAAAATCAAACGGGTCGCTAAAATGCAATATTTGAGCTGAATAATGGTAATCACTAACTCGCCGAGTGTGGAGCGCACGATTCCTGTGGTTGCCATGTTAGTGCCCTAGTGCTTCCACTCCACGGAAGAGCGGTTGTCTGTCTGTCCGAAGCCTCTTCTAGCACGGATGCCACCTTGGTCACGTGACTTTGTGACGTCATCACAAGCTGCCCACCTGATTGTGAGCAAACTACCCACCGTGGCAGTTCAATTAATGATTAGTCGCGAGAGATTCCTCAGGAGCAACATAGGTTTCACAAGCCCCATCGATGGCAGCACCTGGCACCCCAGGCCAGTGCAGCGTAGCTTAACGGCAGCAGCTCTGCGCCAGGAGCGGAATCAGTACTCCCAAGGGTCTGTGAATGTAGAGAATGACCAATCCCAACAAACACAAAACCTCCTCAAAATCTCCCAGAAATATCCCATCAGGACATTTGGAATATCCCCAGGAGCTGCTCAGTTTTCTCGATGGCATCCGAAAAACGTCCCCACAACTAGCCGTGTCCAAAAAGTTGTGCGTCCAGGGACGGCCCCAAAAGGTTAATGCTAGATTTCTCGGCTCTGGCTCAATAAAATTATTTATTCTTTTTCATGCAGACTTCAGGCATCTAAGCGCACAAATGTGCCAAATTTCAAGCACATACTTACGTTACAGGTGATGTAATACATCTGTCCACTCGCGTGAATGCTTGCTGGCTAGGCCATTCAGATTTACCTGTTTACATGAAATGTGCTTTAACAAGGTGAAAATTTGGACTGGTTGGTGCATGACCTTGTGACGGGAGCAGCGCAGCACGAGATAAAGAGAGAGGCGGGACACGACGCTGAATAACAACCAGATTTTTAATGCACGTTCGTCGAATATATACACCTCGCTCGTATAAGAAGGAAAAGAAAAAAAGCATGAAAAACGCATAAGATGTACACGTGGTGAAATATTAAGACATCGCACGCAGATAATCAATTTCTCTGTCATAAAGCGCTATTGAAGGTATGCCGACACATACGTCGCTCTTTGGTCGGATGTTGAAGGCTTCTTCAATCTCCCCGATTCGTTGATCAAAGTATGACGGGACGACCATTGTGTGGATAAGCTGCGGAGCGCATTCATGCTCTCTGCAATTTTTTTGCTAATTCACTGCTGATGGCGCCCTTTAGGGATCTTTTGTGCTCTCGAAGCCGTTTATTCAAACAGCGCCCTGTTTGACCAATGTAGGTGCGTCCGCATGACAGAGGTATTTCATAAACCCCGCTTTTCACACATTTCACATGTTTCTTCCGGTATTTTTCTTGCATTGATTTTTTCCTCTGCTCGCTGTTGACTTTGGTGCACAGGCTTCTTAACTTGTTGGGTGCTGGCATAAGCACTTTTACACCAGCTCTTGCTCCTGCCCTTTTGAGACTGTGGGAAATGTCATTAATGCAAGGAATGACCGCGTACGGCTTCCTTTATTCTGATGTGGTTGTGACATATTTTCTGCCTCTAAGTGCTTGCAGAATCCCTTCTGCAACGCTGGATAGCAGTCTCGTCGGGCAACCTGCTGCTTTCAGACGACGGTTCTGGGTGTCAAAACTGCCTTGAACTTCATGATGACAGGATCTCGTCAATGTGGCTCTCATTGAAGTTTTTTTTTCTACCCCCGCTTAATGATCTATTTAGAGAAGCGTGCCCGCTCGACTCCCGGGACAGCACCACTAGCCCAGCCACGGACCAGCGAGGCAGCGTGCGCCAACCTGCGGGACGGCTCTGTCGTGTTCCTCAGGTCATCGGACTGTCGCAGTGCCCGGTGAGCAAATTGTGTTTTGTTTGCTTGTCTCTCTCCTGTGTTAGCGCAGTTTAGGTGCAAAGATTTTGTTGCATTGTAATCTCTCTCGAGCGTTACTTTTCACGAGTTGCATTGTATTGTAAGTCGCTTTGTATGTGCTCGTACGAGTGATTGTGAAATTCTGTGTATCATCTCTTTGCTGTATAAACTTTGTTTTGTTTGTGAACTTTTTGGCTCCGACCTATTCTTTGGCTTGAGACCGGCGAAAGTTGGGCACCAAACGACCCCTTCCCCCCTCGTCACTTGGAGGCTAGTCTCCGGCTGAGCTTGCCACGCCAAGTCGAGGGCATCTCCTTTGTGACCGAGACCGCTACCCCACACGCTCTAAGGGCGTCTAGGAGCGCCTTTGTCACGGGGCCAGGGTTTACCTCAGCATCATCTCCCCCAAGAAGTAAAGCTGTCTGAAGTCAGTCCCTTTGACGACTCTGTATTTTCCTTTTTGCGCCATTTAGATGATTGGAAGATGAAAATTTAAGATGATCAGACCCCTGGCCATCGGTCTGGGCATTCCTAGAGCTGTAGCCAAAATCAACGGCAGTAAAAACAAGCTCTAATATTGAGGATTGACCACCTCATATGGAAGTAGGTGACTCCGGTGTTAGTAGGGAGAGTCCCGCATTGACAAGTGGTGACTGAAGCTGTCTGCCTCTGGTGTTGGACGTGGCAGATCCCCATTGGGCAGGACGCGCGTTAAAGTCCCCACATACTGTGTGGCCTTGGGCCAGCCAATTGGTGTGAATTTTACGCACGGCGCGGCCGCAAGGGGCAGCACCAGTACTAGGGGACCTTTTTGTAGCTCGTTTTGCTGGCGCTTCTTTGGACGCGCCTGGCACGGGTGCTCGATTTTGATGCTGACATTTGCCTGCTTGAAACGACTCATGTTGTTTTGAGGGATGTTCCTTTTTATCTCTGCCCGAATTCTGGAGTTTAAAGGGAAAATTAACGAGCCGAATATTTGAAACTAGCACGTAAAGCAAGCGCAATCTTTTTTCGCTATCATTTGAAATGGTGACGTAATCGCCGACTAAAGCGTCGTCGTCGTTTAGGCTTCTCTGCAGTGCACAGCGACAGACAGACGCCGCAGTAATGACGTCACGTACGGTGGCGTTAAGTTTCTCGCGAAGAAGCGGTTGTTTCAAGGAAGAAAACGAACGCTGTCGAAGGCGAAGCTCACGAACAATTGCTTGGCGGCATCAGAAGACGCACGGCAGCGGACTTCTGAAATTTCGGCAACAATGACGTCACAACGAGTTTCCCCGCGTTCCTCCAGCGCAGTGAGGAGAAGCTGGCGTCGCTGACCGGGAGAGAAAAATACATGAAAAGTACCCAAATAAGCAACCTAGGCGGGCCACCTAGGTCACTTGACTTTGTGGCGTCACCACAACATGTCCACCGGATTGTGAGCAAACTGCCCACCGTGGTAGGCGGCAGATAAGTTATTGATTGGTTGCGAGAGATTGCTCGGGAAGAGCAACCGGGGTCACACAAGCCCCACCGCTGGCACCATCTGCCATATCGCAGGGCAGTGGCGCATCGCTTAAACGCTGCACCACTGCGCCAGGAGTGCTATATGAGGGCTCCCATGGATTTGTGAAGGCAAAGTACAGAATGCCCAGTTACGAATATACGGGCATTAACGCTATCGCGTCATACCCAGAATTTTGTAAGGAAACTAATGTCAAAACATTATAAAGAGGTGGCTGATCTCGTTTAATGAAACCGGCATCTGTATCCTCCAGAAATGCTAACCCAAACAAAACCAGCACCGCATGTCCTGGTTCCCTTTGGCAGACGCACGTATATGTGCTGTGGCAAGCTTGGGGCATATCAACTATCAACGAGCACACGCCGTCGTTCCTACCAAAGCTGCTCCGCAGCTGTTCAGCTTCGCTTTTACTACCGCCCGCCGCTGCACATTTGAAGCCTCCCAGACAACACAACTACATCCTCAGGACGTCCTGAGAATCTAGTTCTCGAGGTCGTTGCTTTGTCCGCTACTGATCCTCAACAAACCCTCACCTGGTCCTGTTGTCCGGCTTCAGTATATGTCCCCAGAAAGTGCTCAAAATTGCCCCGGAGGACCTGTCTGGTTTGTTTTCAGGACATTAGATGGTGATTTGGCGCAGGGAATGAGCATTATTATTTGCTGGCTTATAGTTGGCAGCATTCACAAGTATTGTGAAACAGCTTTCTTTTCCTTCTTTTGTGCTGGATTCTGACAAAAACTTAATTCGCTATAGTATTTGACCACGCTTAGCAAGACTTACTTGTTTTGATCACCAACTTCGGACTGTTGCGTGTGCAGTCTTTTCATACGGTGACGGTTATAGCCCTCTCTGGAATTTAAGTTTGCTACCTCAGTGACATATCTCACTTGAACAAGTACATCTGTAGTGGTCTAAAAACCGAAGTCCAAGCGCACCAGGAACATGCAGTGGAGCGACATCAAATGTATTTTAAAGCAGCCTAAAAAAACGACAGAATAATGCCCGAAGCACAACAAAATATTTTGTCGTTTTGTCGCAACGGCAGATTTTTTTTTGTAGTACTGTAGTATTTTTCAGTCGATACGACAAGCGACAGCGGAACATTATAGAGAATTCTGCTGCTAATACAAAAATTTCTGTTGTCATTGCAAGTTCATGGCGAAAAGTACTGTAAAAATGTTGTGATGACAGAAAATTTTTTGTTGTGTTTTTAATGGGGAAATTTACCTTGCTGCAATGTTTTAGACTCGTTTCTGCGACCGGAAAAGGAGAGAAGTGCGCTAGGCTGTCGAGTGGCACAAGAATCATCCGGTGTTGCATTCCTGCGTGCTTTTCATTTTAATTACCTGAGTACAGGTGAATAGCCACCCGATTCTTGGCCGATCCCCAGTGTGGGTATGTGCCACCTTTTAATAGGCTAACAACAACAACAACAACAACTGAACTAAGGCAACAATAACCAACTTAGCCGCTACCATTGCTTCCTGCAAAACGAAGAGAGTTGAAAGGAAGATATGCGAGGGGGGGGGGGGGGGGGGAGAAAAGACTGACTTCGGTTGCGTCGGCAACAGATACCCCAGCTACCTCCAGTGTTGTAGACTAATGAAAAAAATGTCAACATGATGCGATAGGCGCTACAACCTGCAATAACAGCAACATAAATATTCGGCATTATAGCGCAATTGCATAGGTTTTAGAAATCGACGAGGTTAAAGGGACCGGATGTGCGAAACTTGCAGGTAAAGCATGCGAAGTTCTTGTTGGCTAGCAGTTGAAATGGTGGCGTAATAGTCGATAAAAATCGCGACGGCCTTCAAGCTTCTCCGCAGTGCACAACACCAAGTTGAGGGGCGCATGGGGACGTCATCGACGGTACTCGTACTTTTCCAGTGCATAAGCGCTTGCTTTGAAGAAAAAAAAAACTAACGCCATCAACGGCAAAGTACACCGAGCGCTCTTTGGCAGCATCTAACAAGGCACAGCTAGGCGTGGTTTACGGCAGCGGAAATGTGAAATCTTACCTTCCGTGACGTCACACCGAGCTTCTGCGCGCTCCTCTGGTGCTGTGAGGAGGAGCCTATAATTTAATCATTTGATCGTCGATTACGTCAATGTTTTATATGCAAGCGGAAAAACACTCGTATCTAGGCATATATATATATATATATATATATATATATATATATATATATATATATATATATATATATATATATATATATATATATATATATATATATATATATGCCTATATATATATATATATATATATATATATATATATATATATATATATATATATATATATATATATATATATATATATATATATATATTGTTGGACAGAACTGAGGCTTGGGAAGCGCCAGCGGCCGGTGACAAAAGAAGACGACGACACAGTGTGGGTGTTGTTGAAGAAGCCGACGACGGGCCGAACGCTAAAAAACGCTCCTGTGCCGTGCCGTACCGGGTTCCTGGTTTATATATATATATATATATATATATATATATATATATATATATATATATATATATATATATATATATATATATATATATATATATATATATATATATATATATATATATATATATATATATATATAGAGAGAGAGAGAGAGAGAGAGAGAGAGAGCGGCGAGGTATACGTTTCGGTTTAAGGAAACATTTTTATTTTACTCGACGCTTTGATCAGAGTACCGATCTTTTTCAAGAGTGATTTGCTTCGTTGGTGTCTCTCCTTTATTTATAGGGGTTAGGCCCGGGGCAGGAGGGAGAAAAGACAATACAAAATAAGTAAAAATATAAAAAAAGCAGAAAGCAGGAAAGAGCAGCTGGAGCTGCGCGAGAGGGGGCTGGGGGAGAAGAAAACAAAAAAGAAAAGAGAGAGTTCGCTTATCCTGGCCGGAAGGTCAGGGAGCAAAATAATCTCGACCCAACCACAAAGGAAGGAGTCAAACAGCCGTCAAGCAGTGTTTTTTTCCTCTGGCGATACTGCGCCCCTTGATAGTAAAGCCGCTGCAGCTGCGGACATCGCACCCGCAAAAAAACAAAGTGGGCAGGAAGGGAAAGGGGGAAGGAAGTAGGAGAGGCAGCCAAATGAATGTTGTCAGTGTGAGCGACCTCGGCTCATAGAATAGCCAGAAATGTGAAATAGTAAACAAAGCAAATATAATTAAAAAAATAAAAGAGAAGAGCATATGTGGCCTTCGTAGGACCAAAGAATGATTTGAACGCCAGATGGAAATAACTAGCCGAAACAGACATGCAAAAGGGGTATCACCTCAGACGACGCAGTCAGGGGTGGTGCTTTGGCTATTAGGGTTGGAAATTTCGTTGGTCCCTGCCATCGAAAGAGATGATAGGGTGCCGTGGTTTTCGTTGCTGCCCTTTTGCACTACCCGCCGCGGTGGCTCAGTGGTTAGGGCGCTCGACTACTGATCCGGAGTTCCCGGGTTCGAACCCGACCGCGGCGGCTGCGTTTTTATGGAGGCAAAACGCTAAGGCGCCCGTGTGCTGTGCGATGTCAGTGCACGTTAAAGATCCCCAGGTGGTCGAAATTATTCCGGAGCCCTCCACTACGGCACCTCCTCTTCCTTTCTTCTTTCACTCCCTCCTTTATCCCTTCCCTTACGGCGCGGTTCGGGTGTTCAACGATATAGGAGACAGATACTGCGCCATTTCCTTTCCCCAAAAACCAATTATTATTATTATTTTGCACTGTGTTAAACTCTAAAATAAAGTACGATTCTCGTTGTCCGCGCTCCCGAGTGTTTTTAAAGCCACTCTGTAGTATTGTTACTTTAAGTTTATCAAATTCATTGCCTTTCTCGCGGAGGTGTCTCGAAAGAGGGAGGCTAGGGAGAGACTTGGCATGTGAGCGTGGTTATTAAATCTTAATCGGAAGGAATTGTCTGTCTGGCCCATGTATTGCATTTGACATTTGACACACTCGAGCATGTAAACAACATTACTGGAATCGCAATTTAAATCTTCTCGGACAACATGTTTGAAATCTGAATGGGTACTTTTAGCCAGTGCTGTGGTTTGCATGTGTTTGAAAACTTGGCATCGGTTCTCTCTCCGCAGGGTGTGCAACCGACCGGCCTCGGTATATTAACCGTTGAGTGCACAAGTTGGTTTTGTAAATTTTTTGGCCTTCTGTATGTTACCTGGGGGACCGTTAGAAAAATTTTGGAGAGCCGCTCACTTTGTTCTATGATATTGAAGTATTTTTTAAGGATTTTGTTAATATTTTGGAGGTTGTCTGTGAACGTCAGTACTACATTAGAGCGATTCGGTGTTGGCGGGGATTCCGCAGGGATGTGATTATGATTTGTAGCTTCCGCCCTTTTAATGGCATCGTTGATGATAGAAGACGGTTAGCGCTGTTTTTTTTTTTAGAACTTCGCTCATGTGTTTAGCATTTTTTTTTTTTAAAATCCTCCGATCGAGAGCAAATGCGTTTGAATCGGATAGCCTTTGAGTATGGATTTTAAGTTTTGCGATGGCGTGGGTGGCAACTCTTGAAATGAAGATACTGTTGTCTGTCTGCGCGTTTTTCTATAAACGCTACTGATTAATGCGCCCCTTTCAACACGAACCAAAACATCAAGGTAGTTAATTCTGTTTGTTGAGTAGGTGTGTGTGTGAAAGATATATTTGGATGTATGTTGCTGAATGAGGTTTGGTTTATGAGGGTTTAAACGCGCACAAATTAAAATTAAAAAAATAGAAACATTCCCCTGTGCACCTTGGTTTCGGTGACAGTTGGCGTCCTTCCTATGTTTGTTCATGAGTGCTAATAGCTTAACGAGGGTATCGGTTCTGGAAGTCTTGATGCCATAAGTAGCATATATATATATATATATATATATATATATATATATATATATATATATATATATATATATATATATATATATATATATATATATATATATATATATATATATATATATATATCTTGAATCATTGAATATCGTAGAATTCTCTAAAAGTGGCGCAGTTGCCTTTTAAGAAGCAGCAGACATTTTCTATAATGCAACGACATTTCGTATATACTGGCTTTTTGACGGAGCACAACGAACAATATATTTTAAAGGAGAACGGCAGTCCGTTATTCAGTATTTTATTTCGACAGCTCCAGCCAACCATTTTATACGGTAGCCTCTCTATTACTGGAGGCCAACCCAGCCGCTTCCTAATCGTCTTTCTCAAGCCATTTGCTTATTGTAGGCCCGCAGAATGTCTTGCGAGTAATGAACTCAGCTCAAGGCAAAGGCATGCTTTCATCGACCAAAATGGTCTGCTATAATCGTTTCCTTTTCTGCTGGGCGTATATGGTTCGCCCAAGGAAGTATAACGTTCCCGTATAAGGCTAATGGGTTTGTATATACAGAAGCAAAAAAATTTTCTGTCTTCATTTAGAAGCGGCGTCACGCACTCGTCCCGCGAAGAGGCTTTCATACGCTCTTCAGTCCGATTTGCCCATGTGTCTGGCGTAGCAAAATAGCCACGTCCGTAGGACACGCTTGTTCAGGAGCAGTTAACTCTCTCCGCCTCCCCGTCCACTGAGCTTTATCGTCCCACGTGCAATAAAACAGGGCGGATATAGGATCATTTACGGTTGCCTGCTGTTCCGCTTGATTTTATTGTATGCCGGAGACATCAGCGCACGGTGCCTGCAATGAAGTCCTTCGCAGACCAGTATTTTCAGTTCTTCCGCGCGCCAGCTGAGATATGACCAGTGCATGTAGCGTGGAAATAAGTCAGCCCATGTGCTTCAAGCTGCAGTGTCGTGTATAATCGTAGTTGGAAACGGTGACTATCCTTCCGCCGCTAGTTAGAGGTTCCTGTGGCGCGAATTTGTTGCGGTCGGTGGGAGTTGAAGTCTGCGCTTGCGGCACTGCGAAGGATTACAACATGGCGTCCGCGGTGACAGTGTGCTGCAGCGTCAAGACGGGGCCAAGCGCTGAACCCATAGCGTCCACAGTCGACAGTGTCAGCAACGGACTGAAAGACTGCTGCCGGCCGTCTTGGATGTACGTCCGCGACTGCAGGCGAGCCCTCGAGGAACCGGAGTCCTTCTGGACTGAGACGGCGGCGGGACTCACCTGGTACCGCAAGTGGGACAGGGTCCTCGACGAGTCCATGAAGCCCAGGACCAAGTGGCAAGTAGCAATGGGAAATGGGTGCAGATTAAGCGTGAACATGCGTGCGTATCTCCTCAGTAAATCAGGTCATGACATGAACATTTTTCGCTGTCCGCGCTATTACGAAACTCGGAGTTTGACGGACAGAGCACATCGCGCCTTTTCCGACGTGCTTGGTGAGAGAGAGAGAAAAAAACATTTGGCCAAAAGAAGAATTCGTAGGTGCCGTTTGGTCGGGGCCCCTATAGTCCAGGGTTCCGCTGGCGGCAGCTCACTTGTGGACTAGCCTGACGATCGAGGCCTCCCGGTCCAGGTTGTCGCTTAGTCAGTTCCTCCTCCCACTGCTCGTGGGTCGGGTGTGGCACTTTTAGCGATATATCTGGTTTGTCCCGCCGTTCCCAAGATGTATGGTAAAGCATGGGGCTTGCTCCGCACCAAGGAAAGTAACGTTGGTATTTTGTGGGACTAATCATGCTTATAATGTGAAGATTAGGAAATATGTTTATTTTAACGCATGAGCGTCAGTACCTTCATGTGGGAAAAAATTGTCCGGCGTCGGCGTTGGCGACCGTTTGAAGCCTTGTAGCCGGAGCGGCCGGAGCAACCGGCCGCTCCAGCAACCTGAGTGGACCACCTAGGCCACGTGATCTTGTAGCGTCATCACACGCTGCCCACCTGACTGTGAGCAAACTGCCCACCGTGGTAGGTGGCAGTTGAATGAATCACTGGTCGCGAGAGGTTGCTCGGGCGGAACAACCTGTGTCGCACAAGCCCCACCGGTGGCAGCACCTGCCATCTCAGGGCAGTGGCGCATGCACCACATAACCGCTGCGACACTGCGCCACCCAGGGATATATGAATGCTAAGTTGAGAATTACCAACTCTGCATATATGAGCGGAGCTCAAGTGTGCCCTCTAATTTTTTTTTTCCATTGCTGGCCACAGACGTACAAGCCTTCAACCGACACACGCCGAACCACGCTTTACAGTGCGATGAACGCGCGACGACCGCTTGAGAGTGATCGGCGGTGCGCGATTAACTTCTTGCGAGAAAGTTAGCGCAGAAGCGATCAACTGTTCGGCTAGCCAGAAACGCGATGAAAGGCTCAACGCGGAAAATATTCGCTTGAATTTCTTTTCGCATTTTGTTTTGTTGATTGCTTTCATTGCAGCAGGCGTGTAAGGTCGACCTTGCAGTTGCCGGAGCCTGGAAAGCAGCGAAGGGATCCACAACAAGGCAACGCCCTTAATGGCTGGCAGGCGTATACGGAAATCGTCTCGTACGAAGAAGCCCACGGTCATTAGTGCTGCTGTGTGAAGCGCGCAAACGCGGAAACAAGCGAGGGTATTCGCATTCGATGTACAGGCACGACCAATATGGAAAGGGGACGCTTAAGTTTGAGGCATACTGAAACGCGTTTTCGCAGCGAAATATTGCGCACAGCTCATTCTGGTTTGCTTTATATTATTCCCATTTGCTCTCACTTCTTTTTACTAAACTAGAATTATTGTTTTGTACACTACAAACTGTGTTCAGAAATGGCGGTAATCGATGTTCCATGAACATTTTTCTTCAACGAAATTTTAATAGGTGATGGGTAAATGTGTCAGTTTGGTTTGGTTTATGGGGGTGTAACGTCCCAAAGCGACTCAGGCTATGAGGGACGCCGTAGTGAAGGGCTCCGGAAATTTTGACCACCTGGGGTTCTTTAACGTGCACTGACATCGCACAGTACACGGGCCTTTAGAATTTCGCCTCCATCGAAATTCGACCGCCGCGGCCGGGATCGAACCCACGTCTTTCGGGCCAGCAGCCGAGCGCCATAACCACTCAGCCACCGCGGTGGCTATGTAAATGTGCCGACACAGAGAAATATGCCTTATGAAGTTTTGCAAGAAACGCTGTAGTTTTCTGGGAAAAATCCTATATCACAAAAGGCGGAAAACGTCGCTTTTGCGATTTCGCAAAATCGCCTATTTGGATCCCAGCCGAACGAAAAATAGCAGTTTATGGAACCTGAATCTTTTTTTTTCAGTAAATATATGCAAAGTTTTCTGTTGGAAGCAGCACAAAAAATTATCTGCCTTTTGGAATTTCGCGGCATAAAATCGCAAACATTGTGCATTCCAAGGACACTTTTTAAGGAGAATAATGGAACAAGGTGTAAAATCTCGATCCTGAAATTTTTCCTTAGTATATTTCCTCCGTCAGGGGGAATCTTAACTTCTAGACAGGTAAGGTTTCTTATATCGCGCTGAAATCTTCTGGAATTCCAAAATTGCGAAAAATGGTCAATTTTAACTTGGATTTAAAAAGAAACCATTATCTGCCATTTTTTGTAAAATTTTCCTGAAAGACCTTTAGTGCCCAGTGACTCTAGATTGTTGCATTATGTTGTTTTAAGCTATAAATTATATGCCTAGTGCCGACTAATACGTGATCATTTACCATTACTCTACATTGCCCGTTAAAAAAAGTAGCGATCATGAATTCACCATTACACTCACTGCATGCGGTTGCCTTTTAGTTAGCTCAATGATAGGATTTCATAGATTATTTGCGAAGCTTGCCGTGGCTTATTAGCCTCGTTTTTATTACGTTCAATGTTCTATAAGTCCCTTATTTCGCATATACTCTGACCAAATATCGCTGATGCCAGCAAAATTAATACTCTTTCCTTCCTAACCTGAATACCTTATTGTAACTGTAATGTTTATATATTTTAGGTATTGTTTACTTTATTGGGCCGCCGCGGTGGCTGAGTGGCTATGGCGCTCGGCTGCTGGCCCGAAAGACGCGGGTTCGATCCCGGCCGCGGCGGTCGAATTTCGATGGAGGCGAAATTGTAGAGGCCCGTGTGCTGTGCGTTGTCAGTGCACGTAAAAGAACCCCAGATGGTCGAAATTTCCGGAGCCCTTCACTACGGCGTCTCTCATAGCCTGAGTCGCTTTGGGACGTTAAACCGCCATAAATATAAACATAAACTTTATATATTTGTTTATTTATTGCTGTTTTATAACGTTTTTATATCACCGCTAAATATGTGTAGAAAATTTTGTTTATGCGCTTTAGTAAGGCCACTTTTTGGACTGCGAATCTCATTATCTCAATGTGAAAAGGCATTTTTGACTGTTCAGTCAACTTAGGCTGAGGTAATGTCAACAGCGGGCTCAGGTGAAACTAGACAGTATTACTTTCCGGAGTTTCCTTACACCGGCCTTTGTTTGGCAGCGGCACGCATACATTAGCCCTCTAACGGTCTCGTCTTTTATACATGTAGTGCTTTAGGGTTATTGATGATCCTACTTGGCAAAGTCTGTCAACAAAATTTATCCTTTACGATGGCAATGATTTCAATTTCGCTGCATTGGACGCAACGCGAACATCTCTGAATAAAAAACTTTTTTCGGGCGCGTGATTCAATTTCCATAAAATATTTGACGAAGCAGAGAAGAACCGTTCTTGTCGCTTTTCCCACAGAGACAAGCCAAGCAGAAGTCCACAGACTAGTCCATAACTGATCGTGCTCCAGAAGGATCGTGCAGCTCATATAAGTATTGCTGACATAAATAAGGTTTAGCATCTTTAAGTGCGGATCATGTGGTCATCGCGTACTTTCTCTGACCTTTTCCACTCTTCGATCCTGTCCTGAGAGCCAATAAGCTGACTGTGCGTAAGGCCCAGAAGGCTAATATCGTTAAGCTTTCCTTTCGGTGCGCCTACGAAGCCAATGACTGTTTCTATGTCCTCATCCGAGGCTGCCTGGGCCTCGTCAAGCTGTATACCTACAGCTTTTAGTCCAGGCAGCCAGCCAGAATTTTCTGGGAAATAAATGGAATTGAATTGAATTGAATCTCCATTCGAGAGCCCCTTGTCCAGTATTTGTTGACTAGCCCGTCATCGCCATTCCGCGTACCATTGGACATTGGAATGCATTGGCCGGTCCAGTGCGTTCCCTCCGAATCGACCGATTTTTGCACGCCATAACTAGCTGATAATCTCTTTGTTTCTTTACTTACTGTTCTCCACGCACTCAATTTGGGTAGTGTTCCCTCTGTTTTAAACTTTTTGTTTTAATTGTGCTGCCATGTCTTAGAGTTTTGTTTGTGTCTACTGTGTTTTGTATATGTGCACTGCGGCGACAGCCCCGGTGGGAGCCGCAGTATGTACAAATAAAATAAATAAAATATTCCTCGTGTTGGAGTTCATGAAACTGATGTTTGTCCCTAAAGTGAGTGGGGACCCTGTTATAGGCAAACGTTACCTTGGTCCACCCAAATTGGTCCACTCGCTGCCCGTGCCACTTCCTGCCAGTTTCCGTGAAAATGTGCGAATGAGGATGTGCAAACGTAGCGCATTCTCTGTGCTCTATTTCCGTGAGGAGGAAAACTTTTACTCCATTGAACTCCTAAAAACCTCCCTTCACCAAGGGCGTAAATTAAATACTCCATATCTCCTATCCAGGCGCTAAAGGACAAGTCATTTTACTCCCATTCGAGCTTGTTTTTGCTAGCAGTTTATGAAACCCCATAGATTCGCGCTCTGCAGTTGAAGCATGAACATGCATTGTTTTTTTTAAGGTACACACATAATGGGTCGACTTTTTGCTTCACATGCGATCGTTCGTAGAATCGTACTTCTCTTCCTGCTCGGACCATGGTTGACTTAAGTTACCCTTGCGCAGGGTATCGTCGACGCTTAATGCCGCGTCGCAATAAAGCTGTTTATCTCTCTGTTCCTACCTTTGGCATGACTGCAGCTAGCTGTGCGGGAAAAAAAAAGGCTTAGTAATTGTTGAATTCACTGTTCACACTTGAACCGCGGCGTGAGGAAAAAAAGATTGGAGGGCACGAAAGCAAGGGGAAAGAGAGAGAGAGATTCTCTGTAGTAGAGAACACCGGGATTACTATGATTGCCATCACCCGGGGTTCTTAACATATCAGGCACCGTTGTTGTTGATCTCTGTTCGAGTGGCGCATACCCACAACAGGGGATTAGCCAGGGTGCGTTGCACATTCACACAGTTGTGAAACAGTGACTCATTTAAGGTAGACGAGGCCGAATTGAGTGTTAAAGAAAATAATGTTGAAAATTATAACGAACAAAAGGAGTCTCCCTGACGCAATGATGAAACTATGCAGATAATCGCACACTAGATTTAGGACATATCCTCTGGCGCTTGCCCCAAATGAGAGAAGAACCGGAATAGAAAGAGGAAGCCCTCATCGAGCGAGGGGAATCTGCAGATTAAGCTCTTCACAGAGAAGCAAACTATCGACAGGAGAGAAGAAAGTGACCAAGTGATTCAATTTCGCCTCATGCTTCACCAAGGTACAAGACGCTGTCGTCGTTTGCATTTCGCCTCCATCAAAATGAGGCGGCCGGAATTCGATCTCGCGACGCTGGGCTCGGCAGTCGAACAACAATGAGCCACCAGGTGGCTGTGGCCAGGAGGAAGCAGTAAAGAGGAAGAAGGCGAGGCTGGTGGCGCAGTGTCCAGCGTGGTACGAGCATGCTGCCGCTTCTCCGGCGCATGGGCCATGTCCGGCGGCGGCTTCCAGTGGTGGCCGTCCTCCGACCCGGCGCGTCCCGCTGGTCGCTGCCATGGGGCCGCCGGCGGTGCCACGGCCGCTCGCTGGTGGAGAAGCACTGGCGAGGCACGCCCATCATGGGGACCGAGTACGAGGAAGCCTACCGGTCGGCGCTGGAAGAGCCCGACGACTTCTGGCCCGAGGTGGCCCGCAGACTCGTCTGGGAGCGCAAGTGGATACGCGTCATCGACGACCACCGCAGGCCGTTCACCAAGTGGTGAGCGCGCCACCACTTAGGGTGCGACAGGAGTGTGTGGTTGTGCACAGAAACTGGTGCTGAAATAAACTGTTCATTCGATACTAAAAACTAAGCTCCGTCTGGAGGCTATGTCACTGATAACAATTGACGGTTCCAACTTCCCAGTTCAATAAAGCAGCAGCATACTGTATCTCACGTATAGGCTATAAATGTAGCCGCTAACCAACTCCATCAGCACTTGCACATTCCCATCATGACTGGAAGGAATGTTCGAGTGCACATCGAGGTTCAAAAGCACTTTTTTAATCAAATTCATAGAGGTGTAGAATGAGCTGGACTTCCTAGAAGATGTTGATCAGGTTACATGCACAGCCCGATTTTCTGTAACCTCAGTACTTGAACACTACATACTTGAAGCGCTTGAACTTGAACCGAACGGCAGAATTTAACCGGAGACGCTGTTAAGGAAAATGAATGCCAGTAGTTACTAAGTACATATTAAAAACGTGACGCTTAGACCGGATCCTCTTCCCCATAATTTTAATGCCAAAGCATTATATGGCTCATTGGAAACGAAAACCGATTTTTAGATAAAGTGATGTCCCAAAACTCACCTGACTAGGCAAAGAAGAATAAAATTTCTTCCGAATGTGCGGGGAATTGAACCCAGGAGTTCCTGATTGTGAGGCGAGCGCGTAATCCATTAGGCCACAACACCGCGTTGCTTCTTGGTGAACTAAGGTGAACCTAGTTTATGCGTTGTATTAGGACTGTATGCTAATGATTGGGTGTGTCATAAGTAAGGAAGAGAAAAATGATATAAAAAGGAATAAAAAATAAAACATGCTTTCGCAGTCATTTTTTTCGGTCAGTAAGTAGAAAGAGCGCGTATATCAAGCAGCCAATCAATAACGAACCATTTGCACTACCTCTCTCAGAACTGCCGCGGCGGAGAAAGCTGAAGAAGCCGCCATTGGCTTGGCTCTCGCCTCTCCCAGCGCCAAACACATGAGTGACTCCAAGACTGGCATCATAAATTTCTCAAAGACAGGACATGCCTTAACTTAAATATATTTATTTCCATGAGACATGGTGGGGACGAGGTAAAAAGCCGCTTTTCGCAGCTTGGTCCCTTATAAACAGCAGTGGGTCACGCAAGAACAAAATACCCAACTGCAGCTTGAACAGCGCGAAGTATGTGGACATAATACATCGAAATATGGTCATACTACATCAAAATACTTTTCAACGCGAAGATAAAAGTAACGCCAAGAGTAGTATGCACACATTCAAAATAAAAAAGAATAAATCTGCTCATCTATGCCTAAAATGAACCATCACATGATGACCCAGAAAGCAACTTCATAACACTTGAGGCACATATGATGATAAAGAAAAATATAACAATCATTGGGGGTGAACGGACTACCAAACAAAATAACGAAAAGTATAGCTTAATAAGCAGGTAGTCACGATACAGCCAGTCTTGTTTGAAAACTGATTTGAAACGCTGAGTAACAATCACTGAAATACCAAGGATTCCTTACAACTTAAAAATGTATCTTTAAGGCGCCTTATACTTATCCCGAAGACATCAACATAATTAACTAGGTAAGTGTTTAATAGGTGAGGAATGTTGTATCGTTGTGTTTGCATTGCATAATTGGTGCTATTAGGGTAGATCTTCCGGTGTTCGCAATGCCGCGTGTCATGACTGCAGTGTTCTTTAACAGTTCTCCTAAACTCCTTAGCTTATTGTTGTTTACTAATATCCCCTGCAGCCCTCGCTATAATCACGTACTTACCCCACACCCTGCCTCGACTTGCTCAGTTTATCTGGGCATCGGCTCATACTTCCCTCCTCCCAAGTAACGACGCAGCCCATGCCATAGCCCGAGACCTTACCGGCCGAACGGAGGGGCTCCCTCAAATACCCTGGGAACTCCGGCCCGTTAGAGGCCGCATGGTCACGCACCACGAAATCACCCGGTACTGCCGCCTGGCTAGAACGGTGTTCCCTCCCGGACACAAATCTCTCACCCGCCAACAGGAGGTGATATGGAAGCAGCTCCAGGCCCACTCCCTTCCTAACCCCGCCCAGTACGCAGTCATGTACCCGGCTACACACCCTGCCCGATGCAGACGGTGTGGCGCCCATGCCACATATTTTGTGGGACTGCGCCTGAAGGAACAACTGACTAATCTCGAACAGTGGGAGGCCGCGTTGCTTAGCTCAGATCCAGTCGTGCAATGCCGTGCCACGGCGCGAGCCATTGAGGTCCTCAGGGCCGAAGAGCTCCTGACCACCTGACCACCTCACGCCACGAAGGCCTCTACCTCCTTTTCTCTATTAATAAAGTTAATCCATCCATCCCATCCCACACTCCGCCCTTAAATACTGCCGTGCGCGAAATTTTGTAATCACACAGTGGGAAGGAAGACAGCGCAAAGCCAGGACACTGCACTGAAGCGAAGGGCAGAACAGTTAAGAAGTCTCTGGGACCGCACTGTGACAGTGCGTTGCACGTCTCCGGAGGGACGCTGCCTCCGACGGCATCTTCCCTTTGTGGGACCCCGGAGGCGCTTGAGCAAGACACTGTATGGCGCCAGGAATCGTCGGGTGTCGGGGGCCAAGGCTCATTAGGGTTACGAATTCCGACAGCCTGGCCATCAAATTTATTTCGCACGCCTACAAGCATTCAACTGCCCACTTAGGCTGCCGCCACGCAAGAGTGACAGGGGCGCTGGCAGGAGGGGAAAAGACCCAAGCCGGTTGGAGGTCCGGTGAAGACCGGGAATGCCGCAATCGCCGACGCTGACAAAGCGAGCGGGGAGGGGGGCACTCTGGCCTGGAAAGAGGGATCGCCCGAATGGACGGGGAACCAAGAAAAAGCGGGGCAGTGGAGTGACGAGCAAGGCCCGAGATGACACGCTGGGCATGCCGGTCCTCCGGCGCCGCAAGCGCCCAACCCATCGGCGAGAAGACGAGCCTGAGCGAACTAATAACGTCAACTCCGCAGCCCCTCCGTACCTCCTGACGAAGACTCCGGCGCCAACGCAGCTGCATGTAAGCTTGGGCACCCCGGCCTCCGCATCATGTCGATAATATGTTATACTGTTTTGTTCCAACTGAGTCTAGCGGTGCATCTTTGCCTTTCCGTCCCATGTGGACCCACGCAGGGTCGTCACAGCACGATGTGTATTGACCGTCTCGCACAGGTTTCCAGGCGGCGAGATCAACGTGTGCTACAACGCCGTCGATCGGCACGTGGAGGCTGGGCGAGGAGACAACGTGGCCATCATCTACGACAGCCCCGTCACCGGAACGGTGGCCAAGATCACCTACAAGGAGCTCCAGCAGCAGGTCTGTACACGCTGAGCAGATAAATGCGATCCACTAGCCGCACATCTTCTTAGCTATGGCACCTCACGCCACGCTAAAATCGCAAGGGAAAACAGTGAGAAAAATTTCTGATCGAGTAAGGAAAATTTGCACGGCTCGTGTTTTGATGCTGGCTTCTTTATGAGGCTGTGCGGCAGTGTCTCTCAACACTTTATTTTGTCCACCTCAAAGCACCCCGCCCACAAACCTGCCTCTCCGAAGCGAAGGAAAGTTGCCCCGCAAACAGGCTGCTGTTGTGCCATCCGCCACATATTCCGCTCGCTACCCCTTCCCTGAATCGCTATTAGATACAACCTCGGTCAAAAGTCTTCAGGCCACAGCGTTCGCTTTTGAGAGCCGTGCGCAGTTACGGCATACCGAAAGTTCCAAAACACCGAGGGAGGAGGAAGATCCTTGTCGCCACTGCTTCGAAATTTTCGTGCTTTAGGGGTGCCGTAGCATGTGCTCGACAAAGCTGCTCGAAAGCGAACCCTGTGGCCTAAAGACTTTCAACCAAAACTGTCGAAGCAGAAATACGCTTTCTTTTTCTCACTTACTCCTTCCGTCTGCCTAACGTCTCCCGATCTGGACCGTAATGGCTTCCTTCACGCGATCAGTGTGTTGATTCCAGTCGAGGCCCGTGTTTTCTTCTTTAACTCAGTGGTTTGCCAAGAACTCACACGGGACTACAATATATAAAGGAACAAACGACTCACGTTGTAGCGTCGAAAGAGAGCCTCTGCTTTCACGATAAGTGTAGATATTTACGCAATGTGATTGAAGCAACCCGCACAAAATTACGTTCATAAAATTTGCCTGGACTGGCACTAAATTCCAGCACATCGGGCAGTTCTCTTGAGCTAATTATGCAGTCAGGTCGGAACGTCAGGTAAGGCTGTCATAACGCAAACCAGCCAATTTCTCACACAAACTGAGAGGCCATGGGACCAGTCGTACCGCATTAAGGCTACGCGGACAGGCTTATTGCTACCCTCAGCACTAGACTGTCCAGTCTGAACGAGGTTACAAAGATGTCCCGAGTGTTCAGACTCGTCCCTGACAGAGTGACAGATAGTCAACAAAGTCCTTTTCTGACCTTCATTCCTCCCAAGGTGTCCCGCGTGGCGGGCGTGCTGAAGAAGTGGGGCATCCGCAAGGGCGACCGTATCGTCATCTACATGCCCATGATTCCGGAGACCATTTACGCGATGCTGGCCTGCGCCCGAATCGGTGCCATCCACTCGCTCGTCTTCGGAGGCTTCGCAGCCAAAGAGCTCGCCGTGCGCATCAACCACGCCCAGGTACGGTCTTTGTACGCACGCACGCACGCACGCACGCACGCACGCACGCACGCACGCACGCGCACACACACACACACACACACACACACACACACACACACACACACACACACACACACACACACACACACACACACACACACACACACACACACACACACACACACACACACACACACACACACACACACACACACACACACACACACACACACACACACACACACACACACACACACACACACACACACACACACACACACACACACACACACACACATTCTTCACCGCGGAACCCCTAGTGTCCTCTTAACCTGAAAATGCCGGTCTGTGATGAAGCCTCTAAAGTAAGTCACGTGATGCGGGAAATTGTGAGAAATAAACGAGGCTTTGAATGAGAGTGAGTTTGGCCAACGTGTAGAAATAAGATAAATATTGCCAGGCCTGGGTTTTGAACTCGCGCCGGCTCGAACAAATCAGCTTCGATGGCCACTGCACGAAAGCAGTGCGCCGGAAAGCGCCGGAAGAATGCGTGGAGGCGCGGATGGGAGAGCACACGGGTGCCTCTTTTAATGCGTAGACGCGAAACATCAGCGGTAGCAAGACAGTTACCAACCGCTGACGCAGATTTGCCTCATCACATTGTGTGACCGGCCGTCAGATTTTTTAAACGCGAAAGCGCTACTTCACTAGACAAGCTGAAGAACCCGAGGTATGTGTGAACTCTCACCTTTGAGGAGCGCCAGCTCTTGCGCAGCTTCTCCGTCAACGCGCGGAATCGCCCCCCCCCCCCCCTCCTCCCCTTCTCCCGCTGCTGCCGATAACCGCTCGCGATAAGATCTTGCATGCGGCTGCCTCTGAGGCGGTGTTGCCTCAAGTGCTTTCGCACGTCCTGCTCGGTTTGACTACGTTAACAAACCTACCATCTTTTTACTCGAGTGCCCTATATTGCAGAGGTTGGGTAGTCGCGGAGGCTATTCTCATGCAGGAACTTGAGCAGCCCCCGGCTTTTATTGTGTCAGCCACATGGAGAGGTCATCGCCCTTTCTAACATCCACATCAAGTGACGGCGTGGAACCTAAGCGGTTTTTGAGGAAAGGAAACGGCGCAGTAACTGTCTCACTTTTCGGTGGACACCTCAACCGTGCCTTAAGAGAAGGAAGGAAGGTTAGAGTGAAAAAAGAAAGAGAAAAAGAGGTGCCGTAATGAACACCTCTTGCTTGACGCCCGCAGGATAGCCCCCAATAAAGCTCCAGGGTTAAAGTAAGACTAAAACAAGTTGCCTTTTTTTATGTTGGACCCTCTAAAAAGAAAAAGAAAAACATTCGGTATATGCGTGATTAAAAAAGGAGCTCGCGTGCTCACAGCGATCTATATCTTTTTCGTCCCTCATTATTCCACCACGATGCTCGCAAGACAGCGGGACGGCCTCTTCCACGCTTAGATAGCGAAAAATCACGCTGTATTCTTGGTCATATGGTTCTCAAAACGTCATCCATGACTCATGCGCATCACGCCTAAATCTGGACGCAAGCATGAGGCTGAGCGTCAACTTTTTAGAGTTTTAGAGGGAAACACAAGCTGTTTGCTCTATTTACTTTCGCTATATATCGAGAGTACCACATGAACAAAATACAGCCTGTCGTCGGCTCTACGGGGTCTTTCAGCGCAAGTGGCTCTTTGTGTTTGAAAAATGCTGCTCACACACATGAGGCATGGCTGTATTTTGATAACAGAGGACCTTCTTTCTGTGTCCTTAGGTGACAGTTTTATTGGTTGGACTGTGCGATGAATTCGCCCTCATTTCCATCTTTTTGTGCGACTTCACCACAAGGGAGTATCCATCCACACAACACTCAGCACGAAGAAGACTCGCAGACAATCGTTTCAGTTACAAATTAACATAATGAGCCCTGCGCAATTGTGAGTCAAAGCTGTGCTCGCGTCATTCACGTGCTATTTAATTTAACGGCCGCACAGGTTCATATTCCAGTTTTATATTTTAGCGTTTCTTTCGGGAGAGAATGGGTCAGGACACGCCGTTAACGAGCCTGGCATCTTCGTATGCACATTGCCCGCATCAGTACTAGCACCTCTGTCCTCGGGAACGTTAATCTTGCAGTGGCAGAGTATTTTGCATACGCTTACTATCTAGCCCTTTTCTAATAAACGCCTTTTCGGTCACCAAATGTTCCACCTCACACCCCTGAGAACTGATGTCTCACTTGCGCGTCAGCAAGAAAAAAAAAACGCCCAGAACTGTGAGGTTAGACCTCAAGTGGTTCTTTTCAGCTTGGGCTTGCTTAGAAGTGACAGGTTTTATGCCAAAAGCGGGCTAAGGAAAACTTCTTTTCTTTAGCTGTAGTTAAACTGTGCTACAAGCCTTCACGTAACACCTGTGTGCACAACGTCAAACGGGTACAGTACAGACAGCCCCTCTTGTTTGCTTGTACGTGCCTGCTCGGGCCAAAGTTGAACCACGACTAGTGTTCCGATTCAAACCTGAGGAGACAGAGTTCAGAAAGTTCGGGGAACCACACTACACGGCACTCCTCGCCATGTTCCACCGAGCTCCTGTCTCCAACAGCAGGATACTAAGTTACCCCGCAAACAGGCACCCATTTTCGTGTGCAGATGTTCTTTCTGTATTTCTCGTGTGGTTTGCGCAACATCGATCGTGAGAAATTTTCGCTACGAGCTACGTTAAACCTCGAGCTTCGCTCGAGTTGTACACTCTAAACAGAAAGGAGCAAGAAAGGGAGTGAGCTGTCCTCTAGCGCCCTCTATATTAAAGAAGGTAAGCGCTAAAGGAGAGCTTGCTCCCTTCTTTACTCCCATACAGGCGTATTCGTGTTCAGAGTGTGAAAAACGAGTTTGCAGCAACGTTTAAAGGCGGAGGGCAAAATTACTAGATATCAAGCAATTCTGGCATGACCCGTACGCCCACAAGTTGTCCTGAAGGTGCATAGTCACACTCAGCAGCAATGTTTGCTCTGAATGCAGCAACTTTTCTTCTTGTCCTCTTCCCCTTCAGGCAGACGCCTGCCTGTCGGCCAACTTCGGCATCGAGCCGAAAAGGACGGTGCCATACAAGACGATCCTGGACGAAGCCATCAATATATCAGAGCACAAGCCCAAGAAGTGCCTCATCTTCCTGCGGCCTGGCCAGGCAAGCACGAATGTGTCGCGTCAAATTTCGCCCCGCTAATTCTTCTTCCAGCTTCCGCACGTGGTGGTCTTACGCAAGGTGGCACAGTTTCAAACGCTATATTCGACACAAAACGATTGGAGTGCCACTCAGTCCAGTGTTGCGTAGAGTATGCAAAGCAATGCACAGGCTCAAATACAGCGAACGTATAAAATTATGAGCAGATAGCGGCGCTTTGTGAAGAATAACCCTTCCAGGCGCCATTTTTCGTTTCTATTGAAAACAAACGTTTCTCGGCCTACATAGTATATTCTGGCCTCGAGAAAGGCAATTTTTTAGTTGTCCAGCGCAAAATAAGAGCGATTAGCTTTTTTTTTACATGTATGACACAGCGTTGTTCGGAAACACCATTGGCCGGAAGCAAACATTTCACTGCAACCTTTTGCCCTATATAATCATCCATGGGCAACCAACCGATAACTGGTGGTCTATTAGGATAACGCAGTGTATTCTGAGGGGAAGGAAAAGGTAGCAAGAGTCGGCCTAGAGTTAGATGAGGTAGGGGGACATTTGCTGGCATAGTGGGTGGCTGCAGCCGGGGCAGGACAGGGCTGATTTTAGAGATAGACAAGACAGAGGCGAGGTCTCTGACTCGCGATGATTTTGATGACCATGATGATAACAATCCACATGTCGGGCCAGCCTCATTTGCGAGCAAGGGTCATTCCTTGCGGTTTAACTTAACAGTACGAGAATATACGTTCCGGCCTAACATCTGGCTCATTGTGATCTCTGGTGAGTTTATGCACGCGCTCGTCATGTGCGCATCTGCAAAACGGCGCGCAGGACGACATTCCCATGACTGCTGGCCGGGACGAAGTGTGGCAGGAAGCGGTGCAGTCGGCGCAGCCTGCCGAGTGCGTGCCCATCGAAGCCATGGAGCCCTTGTACATCCTCTACACCTCCGGAACGACGGGTCTGCCGAAGGTGACAAGGACCAATTCAAATCGATGCGTGCAGAAAGCGACATATGAGGAGGACGAAAAACGTGAAAGTTCGGTATCCGCAGAAACAGTAGCTCTATTCAAGCATTTATATTATATGCTTCACATCTAGTGGACCAACTCTACACCGAGATGTAATGAAGGATTGTGCAAATAATTCAGGCAGTATCAGCATGGAAATTTTATATTTGACTCTTTATGATGTGAAACTCTGTATTTGCCCCAGTTTTGTTCGGAAAACTTTTTTCTGCAGCTGTTTTCGAGCTCTCTTAATGAAATTAATGCTTAAGAATTACTACGTTGTTAGTACAGCAGAAAAACAGCATTCATTATATGCAATCAGGGACATTGCTGTGCACCAGCAGAAGCGAGTAAATGCGAATAGCAGGCTTCTAGCTGTCGCTAGTACTGACTTGAAAGACTTTTTATTCAGTGTTCACACTTCGGTAGCGAAAGAGTAAACTAGCTGAAATGTATGGAATCTAGAATATGTTTTACTTCAGTGCAATCTAAATTCCTGAGTAGTAGCGAAATGGTATAGACGCGTGCAGAACGCAAAACGACAATACAAAGGCTAGTATTGTCGTTTCCTGCCTGCTTTTTCCTATTTCACGCTTAGTTAAGTTAGCCCAAATAAACGCTTTAACGTTCATTGTGGCAAAACGCGCATCATTGCTTCATCGGCGACGGGGCTAATGATCTCATCGTTATCGTCTCTTCTGGGTTCTGATCTTCCATCGACCTTTTCGTATTATCTTCATATTCATATTAGAAGTAATAAATGAAATTCCGCTCCAATGAGTCCTTCCTATGAAGGTAAAGCAGACAAAGAAGGCTCTCATGAGTGTATCTGGCTCATTTTTACCCATACATCGGCAGGATCTGGCACATTCTTTATTTGTAATAGCTTTTGATAGTCCGGTACAACTCAAAAATATAGCGGCTTTTCCCCGTCAAAGGACCCCCTTACAGCCAATGGCGTCGGCCGATTCTCATTAGCCTGCTGGCGTGACTACGGAGGGAGGGGACTGTCTCTTTTCATCTGCCACCCCCAGCATTATAACACTAGCAAGGTCATGAGAATCGGCCGACGCCATTGGCTGGAAGCGGTCTTTTGAGAGGAAAATAGCCGCTTCGTCCTTGAGTTGTATCCCACTATAGGTGTTACTGGGCACCGTTCGTTCTCACAGTTTTTGCAAAGGTAAGATCTATGGATGAGTTCACCATTACAGTAAAATTTGATTAATAATAGTAATTGGTTTTTGGGGAAAGGAAATGGCGCAGTATCTGTCTCATATATGGTTGGACACCTGAACCGCGCCGTAAGGGAAGGGATAAAGGAAAGAGTGAAAGAAGAAAGAGGTGCCATAGTGGAGGGCTCCGGAATAATTTCGACCACCTGGGGATCTTTAACGTGCACTGACATCGCATAGAACACGGGCGCCTTAGCGTTTTTCCTCCATAAAAACGCATTTCAAACCTACAGAGAGAATACGACAGAACGTCAAATAAAATGTAAACAAAAATGCCTTGCAAGACGGTTCACTCCTGCACTGACGTCAAAGTTGATAAATCATCATAGAAATAAAATGAGAAACCTTTTTCGACTGTGAACATTTTCTCTCTCTCACCTTTTTTTTCATCTATACCCCTAAACTTGCGCATTGTGGAGGGCATGCGCTGCAGTCCACCACTCTTTTTGCCAGCACGTTCTGCTGGAAAATGTCCAAAGGCATCCATTTTTGCTCAGATTTTGCTAATCCTATCTTCGCTTCACCAATCATTGTGACTGCTAAACTAGATGGGGTGGTTGCTGCAGACTAACCAGACTAGCATTTAGCGTGCGTGCAATTCTACTAGCTTTATTAGCATACAGTACTCCTAGAGTAAATCGGTTCGGCGTGGCGAATGTACAGCGCAGGACACAGAGCCAAAAGTCAGAAACAGTTTATGGTTTATTGGAATTTAACGTCCCTAAGCGACTCAGGCTATGAGGGACGTGAAGGCCTCCGGATAATTTCGACCACCTGCGATTCTTTCACGTGCATTGACATCGCACAGTACACCGGGCCTCTGTAATTTCGCCTCCATCGACATGCAACCGCCGCGGCCGGGATCGAACCCGCGTCTTTCTGGTCAGCAGCCAAGTGCCGTAACCACTGAGCCACCGCTGCGGCTTCAGAAACAGTGAAAGAGACACACGGGCGTTATTTTTTGAGGCAAGGAACCCAACGAATGTTCGGCATAGATGAAAACTGCTTCGCGGTACAATATAGATGAAATACGGTAAACAACTCTGATACTATGAAATGTGCATGCACGCGGCTACCAAAATGAACGGAACTGTGGCGTGATACTTCAGTAAGTTCTGAATCATACTTGGGCACACACATATTTCAACGACGCGTGTTCCTTGTGCACGCAGGCCGTTGTGCGTCCCGCGGGAGGCCACGCGGTCAACCTGCTCTACACGCTGGAGCATGTGTACGGTGTGAAGGACGACGACGTGTGGTGGGCCGCCTCCGACCTGGGCTGGGTGGTCGGCCACTCGTACATCTGCTACGCGCCGCTCCTCAAGGGGGTCACCACAGTCCTCTACGAGGTGCGCCCAATATGCACAGGCTCATGACTGGCTCGGGACGACGTGTTACGACGGGCTGCCTTCAGGAAACACCGTGAGACAAGGCACCGGAGCAAACAGGCCAAGGCAGAAGACAGGCTATAGGCATCAACTAATCATGGCTCGTCTTCAGCATCCGTCTGGTAGCGCTGATACCGTTTCGTCGTGTTCAGAGCAACCAATTAGCCCAGCTGTCTGCGTTATGTGGCCCTCAGGGAAAGATGTTCAAATCGGTCAATCAGTATTCATTTCGACGTCAAATATTCTGACATTGGAGACGTAGTCAGAAAGCCTTGGAAGGCCTGGCGGGGACTGTGCACTATATAAATCTCACCGTGATGGCAGTAGCGCAAAAAGAGGACGAGAGAGTTTTAAATCAGGACAGCGCTGTGGGACTATTTATATTTAACTCCTTACTTGCCTCACATTAGTCCGAGTACTTTTCACTCGCATAACCTAAAAGCATATTGGTGGAAAACAGCGCAACGACGCGGACAGAGTGGAAGAGAATTGTGCTATTGTGCTAAAAGCATGTTGCAGTATATATTTTGCATGCACTGATTTCTTTTCCTATTGAATAGCGCAGCAGAAAGTTACGTAGTGCACACAGGATGTATTGTTTTTTTTTGTGTTCTCATTATACAATCAAGAGATGGGCACTGCAGCGAGAATCCAATGCGCAGACAAGCGCCAACTGAAAGGTTGTGCAGAAGGGGAGCATTTCATGATTGCGCGGTGCGCATCTGCAGTGAAATGAGACCGTCTCGCGGTGATGATCGCAGGGCAAGCCCGTGGGGACCCCGGACGCGAGCAGCTTCTTCCGGGTGGTGAGCGACCACGGTGTCTGCGCCATGTTCACCGCGCCCACGGCCATAAGGGTCATACGCAAGGAGGTGAGTGCAGCTCCGGTGGCACGGCTGTTGCTGCTGCAGTGTAGGTCACAGCGCAAAACCTCGAGTGCTGCATGCTTTCTCACAATGCGTGGTCGTGCGCAAAGCGACGCGTCGTCGATGCCAGAGAAAAGGGGATTCGAAACGAGGTTGGCCTGTCGAAGCGCGCAGTAAAGTGCGAGCGATTCGGTAAAGAAGGAAAAAGAAATCACGTGTTTGCGTCGGTGTCTTTGTTGGGTTGAAGCAGACAAACATTGAGTATATATTATGTTACTCTCTTTCGCTTGTGAGCCGTCTAGTTGGGCATTTACGGCACATGTGAAGCCACAAACCTCAGAAGGGTATGTAGAGTCTAGTAGAGTCTGGAGTCCTCATTCCTCTGGTCATTTCAAGCTCCTGCAGGCTTGCCACAAGTGGCCCACTGCAGGACTCAAAAGGAAGCCTTGTGGCCTGTAGAGTTTTGAACGGGGCTGCATCCATGTGACTATAAGGGTATAATAATAATAATTGTTTTTTGGGGGAAAGGAAATGGCGCAGTATCTGTCTCATATATCGTTGGACACCTGAACCGCGCCGTTAGGAAAGAGATAAGGGAGGGAGTGAAAGAAGAAAGGAAGAAGGAGGTGCCGTAGTGGAGGGCTCCGGAATAATTTCGACCACCTGGGGATCTTTAACGTGCACTGACATCGCACAGCACACGGGCGCCTTAGCGTTTTTCCTCCATAAAAACGCAGCCGCCGCGGTCGGGTTCGAACCCGGGAACTCCGTATCAGTAGTCGAGCGCCCTAACCACTGAGCCACCGCGGCGGGTGAGCCTATAAGGGTAAAGATAAATAAACAGCCCAATAAAATTAAATGGATTAATAAATACGAAAGAAAAACAAGGGCAAAAAAGGTCCATCACAGTTATTGTCCTCACGAAACTGACAAAGCAATGGCGTGTCCGGCTCATGCATGTATAAAGGCATCCACAGAACTGTCTACAGCACTCGAACGATGCGCTCTGTTGTACGTTTATGGCGACTGACTCTACTTGGCGGGACGGATACAGCTTTTAAAGATGTGAGGCACTATAAAGAATCAATGGGAATGCGCACGCAGGATAAAGTCTTGTCTCGAGTCCTACAGGCCACACTTAAATGACGCAAGTATAGATGCACATACTCCCTGGTGCGCCGTATGTGTGCTCCATACAGGCGTGTGGACGACTGTACTACAATATAGCAGCATTTATTTCGCAGCAGAAATTATTTGGAACATTGAGCTTTAGCTCACTCGCACGCTGCTCTTTACTAACGGTAATATCGTCTGTAATCTTGTGAGCGGAAGATCACAGTCAGCAAAAAAGAAACTACATGGATAAGCATATATTTTTAAAGGTCATAAGTATTATTTCCCCTAAACTGATCAGTGCCTTGAATTACCAGTGCTTAGTGCAAAATTTTCAAAACTTGACTGTCTCCAAAATTACCGACGCGCGCTTTTTGCGAGACGCAGTGGAATACAAGATATTGTTGTACAGCATCGGAATAGCGGCATATTTTCCATCTATGCGACCACTGACCATGCGCTCTTGCGAATCGCTCAACAAATCGAAGGATACCAAAGAATACTGGCGTCAGCTAGGGCTCTCCATCTGACCGCTGCCAGCAGTTGCTTCTAAAGCTAATCTTGCGTTTGGTTTCGTCCGCACAGGATCCTGAAGGACAGATGGGGAAGAAGTTTCCTGGAAAAAAGTACGGACCACATTATCAACCTTGCATGCGTTTCTTTTATTCAGTCTTTGAAACGCTGAGTAATAAACCTGCGTTAAAGGGGCTCTGAAAGGGGCTCTAATAAATTTGCGGTATGCCTTAATGTTTAAGGACGCCGCTTCACAAACATTCTCCAGGAAGAACTTTTTGGTGCGCTTTGTAGAAGCTGAGTTACCTGCAGCTACAATTTTAGTTTCAAAGGCTTCGCGCCTTTACCTCTCCTCCTGTCACTTTTTGCACGCTGAAAGGTCGGAGCTCCTCCGCCGGCCCCATCGCCGGGGGCGGAGCTTCCTGACCAACCGCAGCTACACCGCTTATACTGACCGCGACCATGGTAGCTGTCTGAATGTAACCAATATCTATATCTGAACTGGTATACGAAGGCGCGGTGCAACGGAGGATGGTGCTAGCATGAAAAAGTCGCCGGAAAAGGCTCAATTAACCTTCGCACGCGATTGTGGCTTCTCTGCTGCGCGTATAAGTGTATCATTGGGCTCAGGTGTTGACAACACAATGCGTGCAGTGACTGAGTCAGCTGATGTACTTTCCTCGGAAGGTGTTTCAGAGTCCCTTTAAGGTAAGCGCAAGAAGCCTCTAAAACGGAAGTGTGCAGCAGTCGTTCGGCAGGCGACGTGCACCCAGCGTTCGCGAAATGATCGGAGATTCGAAGAAAAGAAAATGTGTGTGCTACCGCATACCCCCCGTCTGCAGCTCACTTCCGTCATGCGTGTAAGCGAGCAACGGGCATGCGGTCCCACTTTGTCACTGTTAGTTGATGCTGTTAGAATTACTTAATAAGCCAAAAGGAACGTGAAATCCGGTCCTCATGTCCTGAACTCTGCCGGTTAGCGGTGCTGGGAAAAGATGGCACATCTTGCATATAGGTCGCCGTGCTCGCGTGTGCTGAGTCGAGCCGCATTAGAATGCAGTCTATACGGTTTTGATGTGCGCAACTTGTTCCGCGGTGTTTGTATCGAAGCCAGCGCGAGTTTTTGCACGCCTGGAAGAGAGTTAACCTTTGCGAGGACACTGATGTGTTCTACGTCCGAACCCTTCGCAAACGGACTGCGCATACCCAAGGCGGCGATGGGTCCTTTTCCAAGGAAATTAAACCTCCGAGCACGGGTTTCCGTTCCACGTTAGTTCGAATAGCTCTTTCTTAGCAGTCAGCACAGTCGAGTTCGTCACCTTCATTTCCCTCACCCGACAAGGGGACCCGTTCACCGGTAGGTTCGCAGCGGGGCCGACGTATTGTCTTCACGAAGCACTCGGTGACTGCAACTTGGAACTCGGTGCAGATTTTAAGCTCGCGCCTGAAAAACGTTGTGCCAGCTCTTTCATGACACGCCCAAAAAGTTTAGGGTTGCCAGAAGTGATTTATCGTTATCCTATAAACGCTAGATACCGCTTATTAGTACTCGGCGTAACAAGAGCAGTTTACTAAGCAGTCCTCCCATACAGACTCCATGGGACGGCTACGTAATTATAAGCCTACAAGAATCTTCAAAATGGAGGTGAGGGACGTTTTGTGGCTGAAGCTTTGTGTCTGGGAAATAAAATGATTGAGACAGTATAGGCCATGCAGAGGGGCAGATATTAAAGGACAGACTGCAGAAAGAGAGTGCACGCTTGCACACTCAGAATGCTCCGCCAATAGGCGAGCTGCTCTGTGATTGCGTGACTGTCCGCCCCAACGCAGACTGCGGCACCTCTTTTTGGCCGGCGAGCGGTGCGACCAGGAGACGCTGCATTGGGCCCAGAAGGCTTTCGGGGTGCCCGCGCTCGACAACTGGTGGCAGACCGGTGAGTGAGGAACCCACATGCCGTCACCTGGTGTGGGCGACGTGTTAAGCGCACAGGTTGCGGACGATACCATACTCGGAACCTCGCACCACAGCAGTAGCATGTTGGTATAACACGCGCGTCCTGTGACTGAGGACGCATCGGGGTCGAACACGGATATACTACCTGTAGTAAACTGCATCTCTGGAAAATCGTCCCGTGTGCCGATTCTCGGCTCTTTTTGGTCAAAAACGCGCGGAAGAGCTGCACGCTTGTTTCCCAGTCCAAACTTATTTGAGAGACTAATTCCGCCTGTCTAGTTTTCCGGTCGTTTCTGTAATACAACATACAGGCAGATAGAGAGATTATACTGTGTTGAAGACCACAGTTTTTTATCCTTTTGTTTAATGCCAAAAAATCATGCTATACACCCCGCATGCACCGATCAAAGGGACAGCAAAATTCCACGGGAAAACAAGGAAAAACAACGAGAAACAAGTGAAAGAAAGGTGACATTCACACTGCAGCTATACGACATAGGATACGGGGAAGCAGCGGGGAGACCGGCAAAAAGGGTTTCGTGGGACTCGAAATTTTTATTTCGGGCTAGAACGCTCCCACAACAGAGCCAAAAAAACTTGGAGGCGAGTTTACTGACCTCCACCCTGGCATTGGATGTGTACGGAATGTCCGCGGCTGTCAGCATACATGACCTGCATTGTGTCGAAACCAGTATTTAGTACTGTGGAATACACGCATGTCGTCGCGATCATTCGCGAACATCTGCGATCATAGCGAGAACTTGAGCCAAGCGACTCCTTCTTTTTTTTTGCAGAAGAAAATAGCTTATGTATTAGACTTCCTTTTATAGCCCTGTGTGAGAACGAAGTGTAAATTTTGGAATGTTTATTTTGACCTGTGCGTTTTTCGTCCGTTAGTTTTCTGTGCGATGCGCGTGCCTTTTTTTCTGTTCTGTTTGTATATCGTTCAATGCCAAACAAATTTTTGTGATTAGTCTGCGTATGTCTGATTGCTTCTTCTGTTCAGTGTGTGTCCCGTGTCGTTCTGCGCAGCATTTTCTTCATAGGTCACTCTTCCGTGAACTGAAACTGAAAACCTGACCACCACGCATGGACTTGCAACGTCATAGGTATATAAACAGCAAACATGAAAAAAAGGTCCCTTCGACATCCATGGGGCCTCCATTAGAGTTTCACCTATAGAGAGTATTGTGGGGTAGCAATAGCATACAAAATATAACTATTCTGAGAAAACTACAGTATACGGACATATGTGTGTATTCGAGCACCGCCGCTCCTGTAGAAGCTTATCTGTATTCGATATAGGCTACTTCTCTTGTCCTTATTCTTCCAGACGCTTCGCTGGCCACTGCACGAGAGCACTATGCTATCGCCGCAGACGATCACGTCTCGTGTTAAAGTGCAACGCACTCTCGCGCTGTGCATTGCACATCGTCTTCTTTATTAACTTCCATCTGCGATGCGAACAGATCAGCTCGATCAGTTTAACCCGAGTCAAATATCGTCGCCAGACGTGCCGACGACCCAGCAAAGCAAAACCATGAGCAAGCTAGGCTAAACATAATCTTCAAAAATTATAAAGCGCACTTAGGACAACAGACAAGAGAGACCAAACCACACAAGCGCTTTACACTTACAGAGGAGCTCAAGGTACTAGAAATGAACTGAAGCAGAATTGACATCTGAGCTAGTTGGTTTTTCATTTTCAAAAATTATAAAGCGCACTTAGGACAACAGACAAGAGAGACCAAACCACACAAGCGCTTTTTTACACTTACAGAGGAGCTCAAGGTACTAGAAATGAACTGAAGCAGAATTGACATCTGAGCTAGTTGGTTTTTCATTTTCAAAAATTATAAAGCGCACTTAGGACAACAGACAAGAGAGACCAAACCACACAAGCGCTTTTTTACACTTACAGAGGAGCTCAAGGTACTAGAAATGAACTGAAGCAGAATTGACATCTGAGCTAGTTGGTTTTTCATTTTCAAAAATTATAAAGCGCACTTAGGACAACAGACAAGAGAGACCAAACCACACAAGCGCTTTTTTACACTTACAGAGGAGCTCAAGGTACTAGAAATGAACTGAAGCAGAATTGACATCTGAGCTAGTTGGTTTTTCATTTTCAAAAATTATAAAGCGCACTTAGGACAACAGACAAGAGAGACCAAACCACACAAGCGCTTTTTTACACTTACAGAGGAGCTCAAGGTACTAGAAATGAACTGAAGCAGAATTGACATCTGAGCTAGTTGGTTTTTCATTTTCAAAAATTATAAAGCGCACTTAGGACAACAGACAAGAGAGACCAAACCACACAAGCGCTTTTTTACACTTACAGAGGAGCTCAAGGTACTAGAAATGAACTGAAGCAGAATTGACATCTGAGCTAGTTGGTTTTTCATTTTCAAAAATTATAAAGCGCACTTAGGACAACAGACAAGAGAGACCAAACCACACAAGCGCTTTTTTACACTTACAGAGGAGCTCAAGGTACTAGAAATGAACTGAAGCAGAATTGACATCTGAGCTAGTTGGTTTTTCATTTTCAAAAATTATAAAGCGCACTTAGGACAACAGACAAGAGAGACCAAACCACACAAGCGCTTTTTTACACTTACAGAGGAGCTCAAGGTACTAGAAATGAACTGAAGCAGAATTGACATCTGAGCTAGTTGGTTTTTCATTTTCAAAAATTATAAAGCGCACTTAGGACAACAGACAAGAGAGACCAAACCACACAAGCGCTTTTTTACACTTACAGAGGAGCTCAAGGTACTAGAAATGAACTGAAGCAGAATTGACATCTGAGCTAGTTGGTTTTTCATTTTCAAAAATTATAAAGCGCACTTAGGACAACAGACAAGAGAGACCAAACCACACAAGCGCTTTTTTACACTTACAGAGGAGCTCAAGGTACTAGAAATGAACTGAAGCAGAATTGACATCTGAGCTAGTTGGTTTCTCATTTTCAAAAATTATAAAGCGCACTTAGGACAACAGACAAGAGAGACCAAACCACACAAGCGCTTGTGTGGTTTGGTCTCTCTTGTCTGTTGTCCTAAGTGCGCTTTATAATTTTTGAAAATGAAAAACCAACTAGCTCAGATGTCAATTCTGCTTAAACATAATATTTCGCACGCCTACTCGATTTAGCTACGTTAAAACACTTTTTTTTCTTTTTTCTTCCCCTCTTAGAGACCGGTTCTCCAGTGACGTCCACGTGCATTGGCCTGGGCAACACTACGCAGGTTCCAGAAGAAGCGACCGGCCTGCCGGTTCCTGGGTGGAACGGTGAGGCAACGAGCTACTGGCTCTCGTACTCGCATTAATGCGCATTCATCAGACTTTGGGGATATTATTAAAGCGGCCGGCCTGAGCGCACCACAGTCACTGGGCCAATACCACGCCGTTTTTAACAAAAAAAGAAGGAAGGTACTATTATTAGCATCTTGAGGACTTCAGAAAATGTTGAGAACAGAAGAAAAAAAAAACTACGCGACGACCATCAAAGATGGTGCGAATTTAAGCTAGTGCCTTAACTCCCATCCTCTGCGGCAGTGACGAGTGACTGCATGACGGCATGCCCACGGGCCGGCGTGGTATGGCCACGCGGAAGCTCTGCACGAGCATTATGGAGAGCGCTGCCGTGTCGCTAGATGAGGGAATCGCACCAGATGCAGGGGAGGCTCGGAATTCAAACTAGACCCCTCTATAGCACCTGGGATTTAAGTTTATACAGTATTGTGGTTCATTGTCCGGGACAAGGAAAAGAGGGGAGGGGGGGGGGGGGGGCTAGAGAGGTCCCCGCATATCGACTGTTGCGTCGATCAGAGAAAATCGAAAAAAAAACTCTCTTGGCCTAATCGCCCGCTTCTTCGGGCTCAAATTTCGCGCATTGGTGACATTTGGTGGTTAGTTTTGTTTTATATTACATTTTTGTGGATTACTTGCCTGACTCGGTCAAAATTAATCGAAAATCTCCATCGTCTGCCGCAACGGCGAAACAAAACAGCAAGCTTTCGCAGCAATCAGCAATGAGGCCGGTAACACCATCGCGCTCCCTTCGGACGAATGAGCACTCTACCGTGGAGGGAGGCTGCGGAGAAATGCATGGGAGAAACGTAAGGTGCAGGGAGGGGGGGCAGTCGCGCGCGAACAATGTTTTATGCGCCAAATTTTGATAGAGCAGTCGAGTAGTTAAGTCACTCGTCTACTGATCCGGAGTACCCGGATTCGAACCCGACCACGGCGGCCGCGTTTCGATGGAGGCGAAAGGCAAAAAGGCGCCCGTGTGCTGTGCGATGTCAGTGCGCGTTAAGGATCCCCAAGTGGTCGAAATTATTCCGCAGCCCTCCGCTACGGCATTCCTTTCTTCATTTCTTCTCTCACTCTCTAACTTCCCTTATAGCGCGACTCAGGTGTCCACCGAGATGCGAGACAGTTACTGCGTCATTTCCTTTCCACAAAAACCAAGTTTCAACTCTCTACCGCGAATACCCCTTTAGGCTTTCCCTCATTTACAGACATAGTCAGGAGAAGCCAGCTTGCCGGGTGCAAGGGATGTTTTTTGAGGGTATGGGGCGGGTGGGTGTGAAGGCTTTCAGTCGAGAAAGCACTTTAAAACCAACCACACAACCGCTTTCTCCGCATTCAGCTACACCGCAGCCTCAACAGTAGCCAACGCTGAGGGTAGCTAACAGCAAAGCGCTCGTTCCTCCGGTGGGCGCAGATGGCGCTACTGGTACCACTGCTGTGAAAGCTTGCTGTTTTGGCCCGCCGTCACCACTGACTGTATATATTTTCGATTAATTCTGACCGAATCGGGCAAGTGCCGCACCTGAAAATAATATAAAACAAAACTGACGAACAAATGCCACCTCTGCCCAAAATTAGAGCCCGAAGAAGCCGGCGGTTTGGCCCGGAGAATTTTTTTTTCTATTTTCTCTGATCGACGCAACAGTCAGTACTTCAATAAAATAAATTCTACTATTGGTTAAATGTCTCTCTTTTGCTGCTGCAGTGAAGGTCTTGCTGGAGGATGGCCTTGAAGCGGCTCCCAACCAGTTGGGAAACGTGGCCATAAGGTGAGCCTGTTTGTCAAGCAGGCTGTTTCGCGTGCCGAAGCAATAGCCATGTGGTCAAATGAGGGCAGTAACACTATAAACGTTTCAACTACGTACATATAACCACTGTCCTTCCTGCTACATGAAGATACAAGCGCCTTCAGTTTAACAGTGCTCCAAAATGCATCGGGGCTGCTGGAATCAATCGCCTGCAGCTGAATTTGAATTCAGTGGACGGCCTTGCTCTTCAGTGCAGCGAACTTGGAGCATTCTCTAATCGAGGTTCACAACACCTGCGGTAGTAGAAGTGCATATAGTGTCACGTCAGTTGTCGATGAGCCGAGGAAGACACTGTGCAAAATTAGGCAGCTCCGTGCACCGTTGAAACCCATGGTATTCGACCGGCTTTTTCAGTGATGTAGTCTCTCTGCATGTCAGTCGGAATATATGAACAAAGAGTGAAAAGTCCCTTTAGTATTACGGGTAGTAAGAAATTCGTTTGGTTTGGTTTGATTGGGTTTATGGGGGGTTTAACATCCCAAGGCGACTCAGGCTGAGGGACACCGTTGTGGACGGCTCCGGAAAGTTCGAACACCTGGGGTTCTTTAACGTGCACTGACATTGACGTCGCACAGTAAACCGGCCTCTATAATTTCGCCTCCATCGAAATTCGACCGCCGCGGCCGGGATCGAACCCGCGTCTTTCGAGTCGTCAGTCGAGCGCTGTAACCACTGAGCCACCGCGGCGAAAGTTAGAAATTCAATGCAGAAAAAAAAAATGACGTGTAATGCTGTGGAAGAGCACGGTTTGAATGCGCTAGCAAACAATTGACCACACTAACTAACGATTGCTAGACTATTTTTCAAACCGCTGCAAACACCTTATGTTGGCCATTGCAAACAACTTCTTTTAGTCATTTTTAACTTCTGCTGAACGACTTCCACCACTGCCACCACCGTCTTGTTCCCACCGCACCATTCTACTTCTTTTGTCGCTTGTATTCGACACAGTAGTGTATTTAAGACACGCCAAGGCATTGCCCATTTTGCCTGGTCCATGTATGGCGCGAAGCCGACGCGATCGCGCAGTAGCGTTCCATGACGTCAACGAACGCGGAGTTTGTATGCGTCATCCACCTTGTGCTCGCTCACGCAACCTAGGATGACGTCATGGAAAGTTATGGCGCCACTGCTACCGCCTTACCGCACAGGCATACGTGGCTTTCGGGATCGCATATGTGACCTGCGGAAAGGCATATGTGGGCCAAACGGGGCGATGCGTGAATGACCTGGCAGCTGAACACGTGTAATCGCTAAAAGAATTAGGAGCCGCGCATTTTTCACAACATTGTGCAGATTGCAGTGCGTGTCACCGAGCGGCAGAACATTCGCCACGGGAAAAATGATTGCATTGCACAAAGTGTGAATCACGGTTTCGTGAGATAGATTCTGGGCAAGAGCAATGGTACTAAGGCACGGGATATTTTGGAAGCTTTTGGAAGCTTTGCACGTAAGAAAGAAAGGAAAAGATCGCGTTAGCCATACTTCTGTTACCCTTTTTAAGACTGCAGTGTCGTATCTTGAACGGTTTGGTTGATTGTGTCTGGTCCTGCTTCAGCACATACCTCAGGTTTCTTTACATTAGCCGGCTTCTCAGCGAATAAAGTTCGATGAAGTTGGCGCTTGTCCTGCGCCGTTCTTCCGCTGTGTTTGTATTTGTAGGCGCTATTGACTCCTGTCGCAAATATTGAAATGTTGCGCGTATATTGCGTCATCTTTCTCAGGAAACAATTACGAGTGGTGCGGCCTTCTCCCAACCGGTCGCGCGTCGCACAGCGAGCGCTAGAGGTCGCTAGGTAGCGAATGCTGAGGTGAAGGACAGCTCGAGCGCCATGCCGTGTGTACGAATTTTTGACGATAGATAAGACAACGAAACTGCTTGCAAAAATGCAACGGTTTAGCCCAATACCCTTGTCCTAGGCATTTTATACCAGAAAAGTCAAGCATCTGGCCGGAGCAGGTACCAAGCGGCGCTGGGGATCGAACCCAGCACCTCACGGAATAAGCATGCATGCGAGCGTTAGGAATATGTAGAGGAAAAATAGGCCGTCGTGTTCAGAAACCGATCGACTTTTTGAGAATGCTGGAAGTTCTCGGAAGCTAACATACAAGCCTGTCGGCCAGTAGAAACCTCTGAAACATCGTTCCTCAATGTGGCAGGCATATATCCTGTGAAAAATAGACGTGTGGCGGTTTTCATGTTACTGCGAAACATGGGCACTTGCGGTGCCTATACAAACTATCCTTGGGTATGTTCACGTTTTGTGCCCGAAATGTTGACGCACAAAACGAAGAAAAATAGAGTGGAATGTTAGCATAAAATTTTAGCCATGGAGGATGTCGACGAGATGAAACCATGGATTAAGAAACAAGAGGGCATACGAATGGTCAAATTTTGACAGTACCCGCAAGCAAGGTCATGGAAATTTATTTCGGAAGAGGGTGGTGTTGTGCTGTTTTATTGCCAACTGCGATGGCAGTAGCGTATGACAGTGGCAATGACAGCGGAGCCCTGATTTTTTCAGCCGGGCGATGCTATCAAGGAACACTGACAATCATTTGCTGCTTGTGGACAATATCCCAGCCCACATGTCACGCGTTTCACAAGGCAGTGTACTACATGTCGCATGTATTCCTTGTTCGTCCGTGTCGTCATCCCGCAAGCTTGTACTTTGCATGCTAATGTGGTCTAGAAGGCACCAAATACCCAGCTTCCGAGGGCATTGCCCCTGGTGGGTTTACCGGTATTTGAAGCAGAACCTTCCGTAATAGAAACTTCAGGGTGGCGATAAACTCAAAGCAGCAGCTGAACAATATTTTCAGATGCCTGTCAAGTTTCTTCTCTTCGGAAATAGGAAAACTCAGCGATCCCTAACGTACAAAAATCTTTCGGGCGGTTTTGTTTGAAAAGATGAGAGTTCTCACTTGATGAACACGTTCATTATGTATGTGTCGGCGTCTGTGCAGATTGCCGATGCCGCCAGGAGCCCTCTCAACGTTGTTCAGAGCGGATGACGTTTTCATTGTCAAGTACTTCGAGAAATACCCGGTGAGGCACCTTGCATGACGCAGCTGTTTTCGCAGCGTAAAAGATATTCGAGTCTGAACGCAGCGCGCCTCTCTGACAGGGTTACTACGACACCATGGACACCGGCATGTTGCACAAGAATGGTTACGTCAGCATATTCTCGAGAACCGATGACGTCATCAACGTTGCTGGCCATCGCCTGTCCACATCACAGATTGAAGAGGTATGATTATGCGTGTGAAATTAATAGTAAAGAGAGGGGATGCTGTAGAGGAACCTACGAGCTCCCATAACACCACTTGTTCTGATGTATGTAATGCTTCTAGGTACCAATGTAGAGCGACTGTGAGTGTGTTTTTGCGTCTTTCATGCATGACCCGGACGGACGTTTCTTGACACGAAGGCCATCATGAAGCACGATGGCATAGCGGAGTGTGCAGTCATCGGCGTACCAGATCCGATCAAGGGGGAAGTCCCACTCGCCCTCTTCGTTCTCAAAAACGGTAATGTACTCCGTGCAGTGCGTTTGTCCCTCCTGTGCATCGGACATTACCTAGAAGGCAAATGCTCGGGTAGAAATTCGGTATGACCCTATTTTTAAGAAATTTCTTCAGGGTGCAAGAATGGGGTAAAAAATGGCCTGGCTTAGCTAAGGTTAAGCCTAGGATGCGAAGCATAATAGATTTGTGAAAGGGTGTAGCCTGGTGACACTTGGTTATACTTGGTAATGCTTGGATACACTTGGTTTATGCTTGGTAATGCTGTATGACTGCCTCGGCGTGAGGAGCGGGGCTCTTTTATACAATGCCGCGACGACAATCGCCCCCTAGCGGGAGTTAGCCTTGGTGGTCGCGGCCGCGCGAGTTGAGCCCCGTCTCTCCTCAGCTGGTGTGACGTCAGACCACGTGGCCGGCTGCAGCGCCCCTAGCGGGAGGAGCGGGAGTTAGCCTTGGTGGTCGCGGCCGCGCGGCGACCGCACGAGTTGAGCCCCGTCTCTCCTCAGCTGTCGTGACGTCAGACGATGGATGGATGGATGGATGGATGGATACGGCTGAACCCTTTACATCGGGCGGTGGCTCAAGCCACCTAGCCATGTCTTGTGAAATTTTACTCCTGTCTTGCTTTTAGCCACCAATCAGATAACCTTCGCTTGGTTACTTCTAACCTCTTAAAATCCACTTTCCCTTCACTATCCCTAAACCCCAATGCCTTGGGTAAGTCATCCCCGCTGCCTTCCACTGTAGGGTGAAGCCCTTTACAGAAAAGTATCAAGTGTTCAGCCGTTTCCTCCTCCTCTCCGCATGCAATGCACAAAGTGTCTATCCCCTGGTACCTGACTCTATACTTCTTAGTCCGCAAAACTCCAGTCCTGGCCTCAAACAACAAAGAACTTCCCCTACAATTATCATAGATATTTTCTTTGACAATTTCCTGTTTAAAGGTCCGGTATGTTTCTAGTGCCGATTTCCTCAGCATCCCTGTTTTCCACAAAGCTCTCTCTGTTCCTTTAACCTTTTTCTTAACCGATAATTGCTGATTTGCCCCCTTACTGCTGTCCAGATATTTGCTTGTCAATTTTCTAGTTCGCTTTCTCCATTTCGTGTCAACATTCTTTATATACAGGTATCTGTATCTTATCTGTATCTTTATATACAGGTACCACGTGCTCGGCTGCAGCGCCCCTAGCGGGAGGAGCGGGAGTTAGCCTTGGTGGTCGCGGCCGCGCCAGGCTGGGCTATGGTTGAGCTAACTATAGTGTTTCTATTATGCTTCGCATAAAAATGGACAGACGATAACCGTATAGTCGGTAATGCGAAATTCGAGCGCAGTTCTTCCCACGCCACCTGCCACTGCTGACAGGTGGCGTGCTATGGTTGTCAGATGGCGTGTTACGCCAACGACGAAGAGGAATCCACGAACGGACGCCTAAAAGCTGCACTCCAAAACGGGTTTTGCCCGACCGATTACGAAGGTCCCTAAAGTATACGGTGTTCACGTGGCGCTAAACAGAGATACGCCCATATGCACGTACGCTACCATGAAGAAAGCGTTCGCAAGCCTGCGCGAGGGTTGTTGAGGAAGCTTGAAGTATGGAATTGCAATGTTGCATGTATACTGCATCACCTTTCCGGATAACTGTTACGAGTGACACGACCTCCATCTTGCAACTGGCCGCGCGTCGTGCAGCTACCGCTAGAGGTCGCTATAGTCGTACAACCTTCCATGGTCAGGGATTGTCCCCTCCGTGCATTATCACACCGCTCCTTGCATTGTCACGCCAACAGGCTCATTGAGAATCGGCCGACGCCATTGTCTGGAAGGGGGTCCTTTGACGGGGAAAAGCCGCTTCGTTCTTGAGTTGTATCCGACTATAGAGTAACTGGAGGCCTGTCGAAAAGGGGCGCGAGTCTCCATATGTGCCTGGCGCCGGCTCGCTCCCCTTCTCGCGCCGATGCGTCCCGCCCGATGACGACGAAGGTTGCACGAGATGAGGGCCACGTGATCGTAGACCGGAACCACGCTGTAGTGGGGCCGGCGTAGCAGTAACAGCTCTGGCTGTAAAAGAAAAAAAGCAGCTAGAGCGCGAGGAGACGCGAGCGTGGAACATATCTGTGCATGAAGCGGACAACAATGGGAGGATTTGATTTGATTTATGGGGGTTTAACGTCCCAAAGCGACCCAGGCGATGAGGGACGCCGTGGTGGAGGGCTCGGGTCCTCTAGGATTTCGCCTCCATCGAAATTCGACCGCCGCGGCCCTCGGTTCTTTCGGGCCAGTAGCCGAGCGTCATAACCACTGAGCCACCGCGGCGGCTAACAATGGGAGGACCGCCCGGCTCTCCCCTTCAACTTCCCTTTTGCTCAGTCGGCGCGAGATGTGGGGAGAGGCAGGGACCCCGGAACTTTTTTTTTTGCGTGAGGGGGCAAGGCTTCGATCTTATTTTGTTATTTATTTAATGCTCATTTACATAAATTTTATATTTTTATTATTTTTTATTTTTCAAAGTTCAAAGGTTGATGTAAACTGTCACGTTGCGGTGACGATCACTCCAGCAGTCAGGAAGACAACAACAAAAAAAAAACTTCCAAAAGGAATTGTTTAAAGGGCTGGCTCGCACCCACTAAGAACTGAATGACTCGGCGGCGGCGATAGCCACAAGCGTGCTCGGCGGTCGTCGAACTGAATGCCTGCAGTACTTGGCCGCGCTCAATTGAAAGCTGGCAAGGAACCTTCGAGATAAGGAACCAAAATTAACAACAATCTGCAAAAATGTGAAAGTATTTGCATGTGGCCACGATCAATGGAGATAAGTCTGGTCGCATCTGGCATTACAAAACAAAACGATAAAGCCGCGTGCCGGCGGTTTTGAGTGCGAACGAACAAACGGTGCAAATATTCACAGCAATATAAAACGAAGTGAAATGAGAAGCTTTAAGCACGAGGAGTGATCAGCTGCAATAAAGAAGTTTTGTGCATAGTTTGTTTGAATTCTGCTATTTATGACCATGTACAGGGGTCAGACAATCGATTTCTGTTGGGACATGACTAGTTTAGGTTACTCATATACGAAATGCTTTACATCTGGCTACGAAGCGAAGTAGCTCAGCCCCACTGTGCTTTGCATTTAAGAGAGTCCTAGAACGGAAGTGTGTCAATTTTCAGCAATCTGATCCAAGTTCCAGCAACTGGAGACTGTGGGGAGAGCGACCGCCCCCCCCCCCCCCCCCTTTTTGTTTCGGGGTCCCTGGGGAGGCACGTCGAGGTGAATGCCCCTTTCACGGCCGTTTGATCTATGGGTGATCAAGCTAGGCTGCTTCGATGCCAGCGCCGCGATCGAGCGGCCGTGCCCCCTTTTCGACGCCTGTGCGTTCAGCGCCACCCCGCGCCAAGCGTCGAAAAGGGCATGCATAAGGCCCCTAGTTTCCCGGGATTCCGCAAAAAAAAAAAAGGCCGAATTGTGCGTTAGCAGTCACATTCTCATTTTATGCTACTGCTGTTTTAGACATATAGATATAGGCAGTATGATGAAAAAAATGGCTATCTTACCTTATTTATATACGAATATAACGCGAGATGGAAATTTGAGAACCCAGGAGAATTTTAGAATAAGTATTATTACAGTTGCAATGCATTCTCAACCACAGGCGCACGGGCCTCCAAAGAAATGCATACAGCACGTTAATATACAGAAACGGCGGATACGTCGACGTTATTTGCGAGGCAATGCTTCAGAGGTGCGCGCCGCTATAGAGCGAACCAAAGCCTGCAACACTTCAATGCACGCAGCCTCCCGCACAACAGCAGCCAACATCACCGCCGTGCACCCACCACTCGGTGTTTCGAGCTGCCCAGTCCCGCGTCCGTTTGGCCCTTTCTTGCTTCCCCTACTCCCCTCAACTCTTTCATGAGTGCCTTCTCTTTCTCAACGACTATCTCCTTCGCACTTACACGCAGCGCGCTTTGCCCCAATGTCATTAAAAAAGCTGGCTTCCCTTGGAGGCTTTCAAAGCCTGCTGGCGAAGGTTGCTTCAGGTACAGTCTTTGTCAAAAGTACACAGCCCAAAGGGTCTGCTCCTGAGCCCTGCTGTGCGGCTCCTTTGGCATACTCGGGGACCCTAATCTCACGAAGGCCGCAGGAATTTAAGTCCTCAACCCACCCATGCTTAAGGCTGTCAAATATACTAGAGCGCCCCGCTACACGGTTTGGAAGCGAACCCCTTGGACTGTATATTTTTGACAAAGACTGTACCTTGAAAACCCTGGGAAATAAAAAAATTGACAATATATACTCGTACCTTGGTTTAAAATATAAAGAGAGAAGCGTTTTGAACCATTATTTGATGTCGCCCGCGGAATTTCGCGGATTGTTTGTTCTCATTTCGCGGAACTAAAATTTTACCGCCGCAGAAAGTTAGGCATGCATCCCCATGTTCCTGGTGCTGGCTCACTCCATCTCTCGCGCCAACTGTTCAAGTTGTGAAGAGGCTGGGGGAGCTGAAGTAACTTCAGGCTGTGAAGTAGAGAGTCGAGAAGAACCGCGCGGTTCTTTCGCTTGGTAGCCGGACCCCGCTTCCGACGCGCACGCGAGCGTCGAAGCTCGCACTGCTCACGTCTCGCGCCGTGCGCATGCGCAGACCGGCTTCGGCCGACGCGGCGTCTCGGGGCGCGTGGCGCAAGTGTCCATCGAGTGATGTTCGCTCAAGCCAAAGCGCTCAAGGCCCTAAGAGTGGCTGGTGGTGAGCCAGCAAGGAAAGGGAGGCTACACGCCGGTTTTGATTTCACAGGATGCTTTATCGAGAAGTGAGCAAGCCTGTCTGCGCATGCGCAGATATCTGTGCATGTCTGCGAACGGGCGCTCGCGGTTTAAGTTGTCCTTTCAGCGCCCCCCAACCCCTTTCCTGCATGGCTTGAAATTATTTGCGTCGGCTCGAGAGGGGCAGCAAGCCAGCCCCGGGAGCACGGAGATGCATGCCCCTTTTCGATTTCCGTCCGGAGCGTGCGCGCAGGCGCTCCGCTCGTACGCAGAGGAAGTGTTCATCGAGTTGTTTTAAGGCAGCTGTGCTCAAGTTTAAATGCTGGTCATATCGGAGATGGAGTTTCTCGAACTTGCCACATGCAGCTGTTTCATGAACAGATTCAGCTACCGTGCGCACTAGCGCTTCTATGACGTACTGTGTGTACAAAGCAAAGTCTTATAGCAAAGGAATGAAAGAATAGGACGTTTTTTTGCACAGGAATTCAATTTTTCAGATCCGCCAGCAACGTACTATTTGGTCTCTCCCCAGGCTAGGCCTTTTAAGGCGCCATTTTCCATCTGACGAGGTGGCCGAGTGGTTAAGGCGTTGGACTGCTAATCCAATGGGCTCTGCCCGCGTGGGTTCGAATCCCATCCTCGTCGCAAATTGCTTTTATTTTCAACTGTGCGCTCTCTCGTTTTTTTTCGTCCCAAGATTTATCATAATTATATAGTCAAGGAGTAAAGTTAATATTTTGTTCGCAATATTGAAAGTCGCTACAGCAGCAGACAAAAGCTTTAAAATCGCTTTTGAATAAGATGTTTAGCATGGGGTGGTGCACTACTGCGATCAGTGGCTTCGAGGAGCCTGGTTCGGGTCGCACCTGTCACTGCGCACGCGCAGTTCATGTCTACTCAGTCACGCTGTGCGCCATGCGAAAACACGCTGTCTGCGTTGCCTCCCCCCCCCCCCCCCCCTTTTTTTTTTCTTTTGCCCCTGTATTGTTTACGTTAGCGGTGAGGTAACGAGTGCAGTGAGTTTTTTAACACGTTACTGCGGCAACGATCTTAGGGGCCCTGTGCGTCATGGCCCACCGGTACCCTTAGGTTTGGCGGTAGTTGGCTCTTGAGGAAAGGAAATGGCGCGGTAATTATCACATATATCGGTGGACACACCGGAACCACGCCGTAATGGAAGGAAGGTGGGAATGGAAGAATAGAGAAAGTGGTGCCGTAGTGGAGGTCTCCGGTTAAATTTCGACCACCTAGGGATCTTTAACGTGCATGCACAGACATCCTACTTCACGAAAGAAGTGGTGGACGGCGGGCACTTGTCTAGCTTTATTAGACCCACAGCCTACTGTGGTTGGACTTCCATCGCGCACTGAAGCAGCACACACTTGGCCGTGCCTCATCATTAACAGTTCCATTCTTCCGGACGATGTAGGCAGGTGCCGGTACGGATTGTGTTGTGATGAACAACTAGCCCACCATTACAGGCCACCTCCATGCGAAATTTAAGCCAAAGCAAGCCACTTATCGCTAAAAGAGTATAGTCGCACCCTTCGTAAGGCGGATATAGACATCCATTATTTGTTCGGCGAGTAGCGCGCGTCACGGTTGTTGGAATGAAGTCTGCCGTTAGGAATGGCTAGGCCTAGCATCGCTGACGAAGTCACGCGGATTACCTTCTCACGGCTACCTGCCTTTGTGTGACGAGGTGGCCGAGTGGTTAAGGCGTTGGACTGCTAATCCAATGGGCTCTGCCCGCGTGGGTTCGAATCCCATCCTCGTCGAACTGATTTCTTTTTTCAAATGTCTCCCCGATTGCTTCAAAGTGCAGGCGCACGTGGAGCCAAGGTTTTTTTTAACCGAACCGCTGTTTACCCGTTTCAGCTCGTCTACCCGCCTCGTGGCGTCTTAACCCCGTTCGCGTGCTGTCGCCAGTAAAATGTCGCGTACATTTTCCTTGTTGCATTCAGTGGTATCTGGAATGGTAACATCTGGAAATGAGCTAAAGCAAGTTATGCCGTACTGTGGCGTCGTCAGACAATGCATCAGATTTGGGACAGTAGCGTTATCCTTCGGTCCACTCAACATAAGTCTGCTACAGGAGGTAAAATAAGGCTGGTTAAACGGTGATATTAGTTTCGAGATGCCTGAAATAATCTAAAATTCTCGCACATCGAACTTCTGCGCCGTAAACGTGCGGGTGTCCACGTGGCCGTACGCGTTCATTGCGTCATGGGTAACTGGTAGGTCACGTCGCGTAATCATGCTGTGCTGCATAGGGACGGAACAGAGGAAGGCGGGAAGACCCCCCCACCCCCCCCCCCCCCCATAAAAAAATGCTGAGGGGTGCCCTTCGGTCTCCAACTGCTCGCGCACAGATATAATTATCCAATTCTAGGACATGATTAATATAAAGCATATTGAGGCTGATCTAGTTGGCAGGCAGTCTCATAGGTTTTCTTCCAAGTAACCTAAGCTAACCTAAGAAGTCATTGACTGACCCCTTTTCATGACGACAAGTGGGACTGAAACGCAGTCTGCAGATTCTTTAATGCAGTCGATCACTTCTAGCATATACAAGTTTATACTGCACAGGATGTGTAATTTATTTGCGTTAAACAAATATAGCTTCGAACAGTGAAGAAAACAAAAAAATTAATACAACTTTGACTAAATAATTAATGCAAATATAGCTTCGAACAGTGGAGAAAACAAAAAAATTAATACAACTTTGACTAAATAATTAATGAAGTCTTACATTGCGAGAGGTCCCGATCCCTTTTAACACAGGGCAGGAGTCTTGAAACCCCACAGATGATCAGCTGCAAATTGAACTCCGCGACTTCCTTCACCGCTGGAGGTCACAGCTGGCCATCTTACAGATGGCGTCACCAATCTTGCCCTTTCCACTTTTTGTGCCCAACCACTGGGGTTCATAACACACAACTTGGGTTAGTTGGTAAACCTTGATTGAACAGTCAAGGGGTTTGCAGGACTCCTCGAGCCCACCCTCTGCGAAGGGGATGGCCACCATATCTTTCTTTTGAATCCCGTTCAATGTTCCTTTTGCTTTTCATTAGCACAAACGACAAAAAAAAAAAGAAAGCATAGAAATGCAAGTGAAATTTACGAATGTAAGCCACGTTTCGAAAGGCATTTATTAAATATTTTACATGCCCGAATTAAGCCAGTCTGAAAGCAGCATGTGCACTTCTTTATTTTACTTTCCCCGCAGAGAACGCCGAGGCCTTGGAGCAGATTCGGAAGGAGGTCACGGAACTGGTGCGCAATGACGTGGGCCCTGTGGCGGCTTTTAGCCTCTGCAACCGCGTGCCTGCACTGCCGAAAACGCGCTCAGGCAAGATACCCAGGAAAACCATCTCAGACCTCGCTCGAGGGAAGGCCGTCAAGGTGTGCATTCATGCATCCAATGCGGCCCGCTGTTTGCCATGTGGAGTGGAACTGTGGGGTGCTCCATTCCTTCGAGTTTATTGCGGTCGAGATAATTATTCCTCCTCTGCAGACCTTTGTTGCTTGCTGACACCTTTCACCTTTCGCTTTAAACAATCTCAAAAGTGCAAGCTACAAGTGAAGTTACATAAAACAAGCTTATGTGCATAGCTAGTGCATTTCACTGTTATACAGGACTGCATCAGGATGGAGATAAACCCTGCACAACTATAGCAGCAAAGCTTAGCTGCAGAGCAACATGACAAAGCATCATCCGTTGTTGCTCCAATGGTCTTTAGGTAAATTAACTCTTACATGGTGTCCCTCGTAGCCCGAGTCGCTTTGGGACGTTAAACTCCCAAAAACCAAACCAAACTCTTACGTGGTGCAAGGCTTTGGTTTCAACTGCAGAGCTGTGCCTGCCTTGAGAAACTCAACAGAAGCTTCGAAAGATTGGTCACATACACCTATGGCACTGTTAAAAAATGTGCTAAGCCACAGAAGTAGACCAGCAAGTTCTTCGTGCAATACAGCAAAAAGTAAAGGGTCTGCTTTTTGTATTACCAGGGTCCTTTGATAGCCATGTACTGTCATGCTGAATATTAATTGCAATGCATGGGATGTATTAGCAGCCGTTCTCAAAGCAGTGCCAGACAAGTGGTGCTGCAAATGCATGCATTTAGCCGTTGATGCAAATAGCAACATACTCTAAATGTTTGTACTGTTTGATCTGTGGGAAGGATCACCAATTTAAGATAAAATGCGGAGCTCAGATTGGCCACCGTTGACATGTTGCATTAAGTGTAGCAGTACTAAGTGTGCATGAGTGATGCCCAATTCCACTTGAATTGTGCCATCTAAGTGGCATAGCACTGCTGCTCCATGCGACATACATTCTAAGGTTTTCAATGGCATTATGCAGAAGCTTAGTGGCCAGCAGAAAAGTATCAAGACATTAGCATTAGCATGCAGGAAGGAAATTTACTCCAATGTACTAATATTTTGGTAGCTGATCCTGCATATCACAGCGCACTATGCCCAGTTAAAATACATCCTAGCATCACTCCTGCATGCTAGTTGGATTAGTTGTCAAAGAACCTGCGCCACTCATGAAACATGTTTCTTTACAGATACCAGTGACTATTGAGGACCCTATGGTGTACAAGGCAGTCAAGGCAGCGCTTGTAGAGCTTGGATATGCACAAGATGCCCCTGATCCACGATAAAAATGCATAATCACAGAGATACTGCACAAATAAAATACTAGCCAAGTGTGGTTTAACCACCATGACGCATTACAATGGCACGGGCTTTGTACGAACAATGATAAAAAATAGCAACTGAGTTTAGCATGGCAATTCATGCAGAGAAAGGCCATTTATCTTTTTCTGACACTGACAACTCCTGAAAATGAGAAGGTATGACAGGCACATACAACCCTTGTGTCTCCCCTCTTGGTAATGACATCAATTCTTGCTCCCCCCACTAAGTCTTTCTCTGAAATTTCGTTTTGTCTAAGTACACTCAAACTATGCCAAGGGCCTGGAATGTAGGCTGAACTCTAAAAGCATCAGACTAAACATGCAAACTGATATTTTAAAATTAAGTGTTGTTTAGACCCCTGTGGCACAGTCGCATGAAAGTCACTGAACTTTGGTAAAGGCCTCATTCCTTCAGTTCACTTTAATTGGATATCATCTTACCCTGTTGTTAGAAGTGTTAAAAATTTCCATCTAGACCCCAATTTTCAGGCAAACCAGTGTACTGTGTGCAGTTGAGGACACACTTTTTGGAAATTTTGAGAGAGTAACCTTTGCAAGAAGAAAGCCTTTTCCCCAATTAGAACCTGCTTTCTTCATATCGCATAGAATGAAATCACCTGGCACCCAGCCGCAGATACATTTCTTAGAAGCATGGCTGGAAGTATTCAATGCAAGTTTCAAAACTTTCATTGTTGTTGCTTCCTCAGCACAGCTCACTAGCCCGTTCCTTGATGCAATCACCTTCGCTGTATAACTCACTACTATGATTTAACGTAACGGACTGGAGAAACAAAATTACGTTGAAAATGCTACTGGTGCACAATGAATGAACAGTGGAACACAGCCGTTTGTCTTTCAGATGTTTTCTCGCAAGTTTTGAGCCAGCAGCAAGTGGTACAGCTGGTTATATGCAGTCAATAATGTACACAAATTTTAAGTATGGGCCCAGAAGACTGGTTCCCGACTCTACAGTGTCATTTGTAGGATGAATTTATGATGCAAACCAAATAAACCAGGCCTGAAAGTGGGAGTTCTCGAATATCACCCTATGTGAATTGCAGTTCAAGTCCACTCTGCCAACATCATTGGTCCTTGCACGATTACACACAGCAACCGCATTAGCCTGGAGCACCTGCAATAAGTGACACTTGCTCTACAATCTGAGATGCACATCAAAGAACGTAATTTTTTGAGCACACAAGCCCTACGCACAACTAAATCCATGCTTTCACAATGAACCCACAAACTGCTGGGCTTAATTAAAAACACTTTATTTTGATGTTATACAAACTGCCCATCCAACTTGCGGGAGGAAGCATCACAAAATTTATTAACTCCCAGCAAGGAAGCCTTTGTCTCCCGATGTGTTAAGTGCAATCTTGGCAAGCCCCAGCGACTGGCAGGTGTAATCTGCTTGCCAGCCCAACCAGCAGATCACTTCATCGGTGCCACCGTTGCACGCAGTCCACATACACCGTGCGACCAGAGCAGCGCCAATTCTTTCGCAATCATTGACCGTCAACAGTCCCCTGCCTCTCCCATCTCAAACCAGTGCACTTGAAACAAGGAGGCCTACTTTTTATTAACCTGTGCATCTTAGCAAGGCACAGAATAACGTGCCTTGAGCCTATGGCAAGTCGATCAATGTTGATGAAGATGGAGTACCTTCTCATGATGCTCTAAATGACTGCGAATGCAAATCCTACAGAGAGAGTGAGGGCACAAAAATAAAAAGGAAGGAAACCCGACAGGGTACAAAGCAGCCTTTCAGAAATCAGATTGCACAACCTAAGCCTTATTTACAGGTTGGCCCGATGACAAAAAAACCTCTTTAATGAGCAACACAGTCACGATGAAGGGAGCTTATGCTCTGTGCTGCTCTGTGCCGTCACTGGTGCTATGCATGGTGGAAGATTCAAATGGCAAGTTATGAAGGATGCCCCAAATATGCAAATGTGACAAATGACACCTCTGGAAAAAGAAAGCACAGATGTGCTCAGGAAATAATAAAACTTGAAGCAAAGCACAAGGCTCAATTGATAGCACACAATTACCACGCGAAATCTACAAAAGCATACATACCACATGAGCCCTAAAGTGCTCTCTCTGTTAAGGAGCAACAGCAGATCGTGCCTCTCACACACAACGAACCCTGCCGCTAAGTTGCCTCAAATAGCTTTGCCACTCACAAATGCACACAGTAGATTCAGTAGATGAGCAATTATAAGATAAGCATCTAAATGCCCTAAAAAGGCAGAAACAAGTTGACAAGGTTCAAAAGCACATACGCACACACAACAAAAAAAAAAAAGCTGTACACACAGTCTGGTGGTTGGGCTGTCAGTGCCGTGCCTGCTCCCTCACCATGGTCTGACACACCTGAAAACTGGACGAGAAGCGAGGCAGGGAGATAGGCATCACAAGGCAAACAATGCAGATATCAACAGCAAAACATGGGAGGGCAATGCTGACGATGAAAGAAGTAGATTCTGGAAACGCGAATGATGCACGTGAGATGGTTGGTGGGGAGGGGGGAGGAAGCGGAGATGTGAAAAGATGCGTAGCCCAGTGCCCTCGGCTGCTCACGGGTATATCCGTCCCCGCCAACCTCTGCTTCCGCCACGGAACTTATTGAAGCCACCGCGGCCACCGCCCCGGTTTGCAGGTGCTGCAAGAATCAAAAGGGGCAATGTGAGACAGATCTCTTCACAATACAATCCTTCATAAAGCTGCTACACAGGTTTTCTTTCTCAGGCAGGCGCATCAAGAACCACTATGAAATAGGAAAGCTTCTTTTCTGCTTCGTAATATGACCGCCTGACACCAGGAAATGACGCCACAACGAAGGTGCTAATATTCCACTTGTGATATGTAAACTGCAATCAAGTTTCTCCTTGAATGGATTATGAAAAAAAAAAAAAAAACCAATGCAGCACTACACAGCTCTTTCGGCTCATTAAGATTCCATGCACCCTGGTTACCACAAGAGCAATGACAAGGTGTGAAAGCAAGGCCACGGCCAGTCTATGCTCACTTCTTCCTGAGCTCAAGTTGAAAATTACCAGCAGAGCAGAATGCCAAGAGTTAGCAACAAAGGAGTGCAGCTAGCCTTTCTTTCGTGATAAGGCAGCCACTAGAAACAGAGCAGTCTGCTCACCTTGAAAGCCTTGTACTTTGGTGCTGTACTTCCCACCTGGAGGACTGTAGAGCTCCCGCTCATTCTTGGATGTGGGCGGCGTCCTCTTAGCGCCTTTGTTCGCGTCCTCGGGGAAAGTGATGCGCCGCTTCTCTCCTTTCGCCCTGAGATGCAAGGAAGGCCCACAGTGCGTTCGCAAGGGTTACATGGCTCCACAGCTCAGCTAGCATGCACAAGCCCTAGTACGCACTCTTCTCTAGCTCAAAGAGGCACTGACAAGTGTGATTATGCTAGTGCTATGGAATGCATATACACTAGCATAAAGACAGTCATTAGAAAAAGGCATGCACCGGTTTTTCAGTGTTTTATACAGTGCGGTTAACAGAAAAGATTGTCGTGTAAAGAACCAACAAAGGGCAAAGGCATCATAACTGTGATTTACCCATTCTTTCCAACAATGCACAATACAGAATCTACTAGTGAGCAAGTTTTCTGCCCCACAGGGCTTAAGTTTCACATTCCCGCAAACCTGATGCAAATGAAGGTAATGGGATGCCAAGAAGTCTTTGTACAAACGTAACACTGGCTACACACTTCAGCGATGCATGGGCCCATCAGTATGAAACATGGTATCCCAGAAGCTGCTGTAATCTGCAACAATACAATTAAAATTTTCTAGTTCACGTGGAGCTTGGCGTTGAAATTACCAACGGTGTATTCCACCTGGAAATCTGGAGCAGAGGCCTGAATTCGCAAAGGAGCACAAAATCCATCTCCACCAAAGATAACTTGGGATTTGAATCCAAATCATTCACTGAAACATGCTCTTTGGTTTGTGAAGCAAGAAAACACGCTACGGATCGCTGATTAGAATACGCCATAAGATGCAAGCAGCATGCCATAAGGGCAGGCAAAAATTTTCGCACCACATGTTGAATGGCCCTAAGCAATACAGAGTAGAACCCCTCTATATTAAAGTGACTTGGACCAGAAAAAATCTTTACTATATCAGGGTCTTTACTGTATCAGTTGTTGGTGATGGCATGGCTCTCGAGGATGCTCTCTGGTAATTCTTTGGCTAATTACTAAACACATTTCCATCAATGCTTTACCGTGTGCATACAGTTGGGAGCACCGAAGCAGAACCGCTGCAGAATCGCAATGGCCTCCTATATCCTTCACGATGTGATGCGGTGGAGTTCCACTGCTATCACGTGAAACCCACCATAAGTGGCACTGTCGCATATGAGGAGGCTTCAGCACATAAACACGAACGGCATGTGACGAGCGCGCAGCTTTGGCAAACTCATGGAAGAATGTAGCGCGAACAAGAGTTAAAGAAATGGTAAACACAAGTGTGTGTGTGTGTACCTTTCTTATACTCCGTTTCATGCAACAGGTGCAACGCTGTGAAAGGTACGGAAGTAGTCCACATGGGAAAATAAAGGGAGGCGTATTAATCCGCGCTTGCTCTGTGGCCGAGTGGTCTACGGCTTGAGAAAGCGACAGCATGTCGTCAACAATAAGAGTGCATTTCATCGAGCTCATGACAAATGTGTCATGTAATAAGCCTGCAGGCAAAAAAGAACGCTAGCTTTGACAGCGTTGCACCTGTGATGTATGAAACGGAGTATAGGTACCATTTCTTTAACTATTGTTCGGGTTACATTCTTAAATGAGTTTGCCAAAGCTGCGCGCTCGTCACACGCCGTTTGTGTTGAATGGCAAACTCATGGAAGAATGTAACTCGAACAATAGTTAAAGAAATGGTGCGCGCACGCACGCACGCACACGCACACGCACACAAAGGCAGAAAAGAAATGCCAGAGACGATCAGTCGGCGTTTGAAACAGGGTTCAGCTAGGTAAGGTTGACTGGCTGGTCGAGCCGCCATTGCTGTGGGCTAGCGCGAAGCGCAGAAAAGTGGGAACGAAACTAAGTGGTCGGACTGCTCTTGGATACGGGGGCCGCCCGCTGTTCGCCACGCCTGCCGTCGCGTGCACGTCAGAGGTGCGCAAGGGACTATGCAGCATGGAATTCAGGTTTTGAGAAGGGCTATAGCAACTACCTCAAGCCGTGCTGGCCATACCTGGACGTAGCCTCTGTTCAAGAGCCCGTTCGAATTTTAACCTGCGCAAGACCCCTAGCGCCTGAAATAGCAAGCGTCTGATGCCACAGACATACATGCGCGCTGGCAGAGACTGAGCCAGCAGTTGAAGCTATCCAGAGTTCCAAATTAACGGGGGTCGAATAAAGGAGCTTGCACTGTAGATTCAAATGGTAGTCTATGGAGTTAATTTGGTGCATATATGGTGAGAAAGTCGGACACCTTACATTGAAAGAATTTAGGCCTACAGCATTACCTACTTCCCAAACACCATGACATGTAACAATACTTCAAAGGCTGTCCTTATGAGCCTCTGAGAAACGCAGAATGAAAGCGAGAGACAGAGAGAGAGAAAAAAGCAGCATGAGCCAATTTTAAGCATATTAGGCAATTCAGAGCAACAAGTGCTTTGAACAGAGCAGCACAAAACCTTCGTGCAGAGCCTTGGATATATAGATACGTTGCACAGAAGGCTGCTTACCCAGATGAAGGAACTGTTTGAGCATTGTCAGAAGCCGGCTTTTCCTTGAAAGAAGAAAAGAAGTTTGATAAATAAGAGGGCACAGAATTCGCTTTTCACAATTCCTCTGCCACCTGTTAACAAATATGGCACTCTAAGTTGACCCCCCAACTTGCGCCCCAAATGGCTGCTGGCCAAATATAAGTTGACGCTTCCGCTACCCTGGCTAGCTAAAGATTTATTGTGTCTTTTGTGCATTTTTCATTACATAGCTTACCACTGTACGGCATCATTAAAAAGCGCACTTTCATGCCTTCCAAACTGTTGTGCAACCTAACTGCCGAGGCCTATGGTTTCGGATTCCAGAGCGACGTGTTTTGGAGATTATCAAGAGTTTGCTCTCGTGGTATCTACCACTAGATCGGGAAGGTCGTCAGGAAAAGTGAGCCAGGTTAACGGCCCACAGTTAGAATTTTTGTTCGCGGAGCTAATTTGCATATGAACACTTTTTTTTTTTTTTTCACGGCAATATGTGGTATATATTTTAATTTACAGGGTAAAAATCTGGGTGCCACCTGTTGCGTCCAGGGCCCTCCAATGGAAGGGAACAAACAGCCGGTTTCCATATTTTTTTTTTCATTCCTTTACCAAAGTGGCAAATGGCTATTAAATAATTATACAAGAAAAATTAGCACAGGAAAAAGAAATGCTTGCCACAAATATTTATAGGGTAATCATTAAATGATTGCTCAAACTTTGTTTTCTAAAATAATGAATGGACCTGTACAGCACAAAAAAAAGTTGTTTAAGTGTTACGATGGTCAAGTGCAATGCACAACAGCACTGGAACAGGTCAGTACCTATGATCTATGTTCTGTATGTAGACTTCTATTAAGTAACATTCCAACTTGACCTAAGGCAAAGATACACCATGTATAGGAAAAACATCACAAAGGGAAGATAAAATCACCATCAATTAACAGAAAGCACCGTCCTAGAATGCATCGACTCGTTTCCTTGTGGTGTCCTTAGCCGTTTGCACTATAGCAAGCTAGATTTCGTTAGATGCATCTTTATGGGCAGAAACTGAATTTCATTTGTGTTATATGAAATCTGCTCGGGCTGAAAAAAAAAAAAAAACAAACAAACAAATAAAATTGAATTTATCCAAGAACAAAAAGCCCTATCAATATATACCCAACACTGTTTTGTTAAAGCCATTGCTTTCTCTTCGTATTCCACAAGTGGTGGAACCTCTGGTGGACGAAGGCATGTATCATTTTATGAATAACTTCAAGTACTCTACCCAATGGACTCTACTTTCTGCAGCCAACAGTACAGAGCAGTCCAGTTATAAAGATACTGAGAAAACCAGAAAATCGGATCGTTATATCTGGATCACAAAAGAAAAAAAAAAAAACTCACAGAACGGTTACAACTGTAACATAAGGTTCAGCGATAGCTGTTCAGGCACTTAAGTCACTTGACCACTGGTGTAGTGGTCACGTGATGCACCCCTGCCTGCCCTGGCAGGCAGCTGTTCCAAACAGAGCTACCCGTAGCGCCCCCACTGGTTGCGCCGACGACTACGACACGAAAGCCAAGGACGGGTGCCTAACAGCTACCGCTGTGAAATTGAAAAGAAGCAAAAACAGCAAACACAAGTATTGCCCCATGCATGTAAGTATTACCACGTGCATGTAGCCACCACCACCGGCGTTCCGTCAAGAGCCAAAGCGTGTTGGCACTGCCAAGTTCGCCGAGCGAGCCATCCCCATCAGAGCTCCCGTCCACGTTGCGGACAGTGCAAAACTGAGGATTGTGCTTAGAAAAGCTGACACTTTAAGAAAAAAAAAGTGAATTCTTAGTGACAAAAGGAGGGGGGGTTCAGAGGTATCGCCTTGCGCTTAGTCACTGCTATTTGTACCGAGTTCAAGAACGCACAACGGGCAGAAACTGCGTGAGAAAGCGTTGCACAGCGGCGGCCAAGCAAGCTCTTCCCTCCTCCCTCCAGCGATTGCAACGATCATGCCGCTTGGCTCCCAAGGCTGCACGCAAAGCTCCCTCACGGATTTGGCAGAGTTTTCATGTCATTCGCTTCCAAATATTTCGTTTTTTAATCAAACTTTCAGACATTCTGTTGGTGAACACCTTCCAGGCAGCCAGAATCCTATCGCAGTAGCCATTATTTCACCGATGACTTTATCGTTATATATGGTTTATGTTTACATTGGGGCAATGGGAGAAATGATAAATCCAAAAAATTTGATCGTTATAAGTGATATATCGTTATATCTGATATCGTTTTAAGTGGATTACAGTGTACACATACACAATAAAACACAGTATTGATACAAACTTTTTCTTCCCATTTCTGAAGTGACGTTTTCAGAACACCAACACCTTAACATCTATGATAGACAAACCAATGGCATGCATATCAGCAAGTTCCTTGCAGCGAAATTTCTTAACTCCCAGCGAAGCTTATATAACATATTACATAAGAGCACAAGGACTTGTTTTACATTAAATTAAATGGCATGTTTAGAATCGGCCCACAAAAATATATGTTCACTGAAGATTAAAAAAAAAAAAAAACTGTCCTACCACAATTCGCCGAAACTGTTGTTGAGGAATATTCAGTGCAGCTGTAAACTGTCCTCCACAAACTATTAAAACTCCAGTTACCAGCATTTTCGGAGAACAACAGAGAAAGGGGGATTTTGCCACTCTAGTACTAGAGAGAGGGAAGAGGGTCAGCGAACAGGGCAAAGGGTCAGGGACATACATTTGTGGCTGCAGGCTTCCAGGAGAGAGTGATGGCTGACTTGAAAGACGGTGGCACGTGGAACAGGTCCCGTATAAGCACATTAATATTCGACGTGGTTTTCAGAGCAGCCACCTTGAGTTTGTTCTAGGCACAGGGAAAACGAAAAACAAAACACAAATGCAGCCAAGTCAACATAGAAGGACACAAGACAAATAATTATCTGCAAATGCTCACATCATGGTTAAGAATGTTGCAAACAGAACTCAACAGCTCCCTGAATGGCTGGCAATTGGTTGATTGATGGGGGTTTAACGTCCCAAAGCGACTCAGGCTATGAGAGATGCCGTAGTGAAGGGCTCCGGAAATTTCTATCACATGGGGTTCTTTAACGTGCTCCGACATCGCACAGTGCACGGGCCTCTAAAATTTCGCCTCCATCGAAATTTGACCGCTGCAGCCGGGATCGAACCTGCGTCTTTGGGGTCAGCAGCCATAACCACTGAGCCACTGCGGCCGGCTGAGTGGCTGGCAATTATGACACTATGCCCTTTCAGTGATGGGCACCAGAGAATTTTCTAAAAGTGAAAGCATTACATGGCTCATCAGCAACGAAACCTGGCGTTGTTGGCATTGACCGCAAAAGATGGTTATGAAAAATCCCTGATGTCGGCACCGTGGTATAAAAGAAAAAAAATTTCTTCAGAAGGTGTGGGGAATTGAACCTAGGACTTTTCAGATTGCGAGGCCAGTATGCAACCCATAGGCCACGAAACTGCACTGCTTGTTAGCAACAAAGGTGAACCTAGTACTACAGCCGACGACCGATTTTTCGAACTCTCTAGGGATCGCGAAAATGACCGAAAAATTAGGCAGTCCGGAAAATCAAATTTCACCGAAAAAAATCACGAACTTATTACCAATATGCCGGAGGAAGGCATCAGTTGTATTGCTCACATTCTAAAGCTCCTCATGACTAAATTTCGCCGCGCGACATGTGCACGGACGAGGACGGCGACCGCTTTCACGTTGGCCTTCGTCATTAGGCCTAGCGACAAGAGCCAAAATCGGCTTCGTATTCAGCGATATGCACTTTGCGGTGGCTTGCGTATAACGAGAGGCGTCTTGCCTGTCTTTGAAACGGCAGTTATTTACGGTTTTACGACAGAAAAGTCAAGGTTGCAGTGTGTTTTGCTGCGGGTACACTGACTTCGCTTTAAAATGCACCACCATTTCCTCCTGCGCTCGCCGTCTCCATGCAGCTGTACGCCTCCCACGCGCTTCGCAGCTACCTCTTTCCGTATTCGGAACGAAAGACTCGGCATAGATGAGTTCCGCAAACTCTGCTTTTCAAGTTCGTGCAGCGGAAGGCGTTCAAGAACCGTACGAATTCGAAACCATGCGGGCGCAATGTGCCGACTCGTGCAGGATTTCAGTACCGCAAGAGACCCCCTTTAAGCTTGAATTTCGTTTTATTTGATCAAGTTTTCGATCTCTCCTGCAGTTTGAATTACTGAGGTTCCATTGTACACATTATATGGCGGCTTGGGTATTGGCGGCAAGTGTGAACAAGGTCCGAAAAATCAAGCAGTCAGTCGCGGTGCGTCCGAAATTTCACGCGCTATTATAATTTGGCTCTATGGGCCATGTCGCAGTGCCACGAGAAAGTCTGAATAACCAAGCATGTCCAAAAAATCAGGCGTCCGAATTTTCAGTCGTCGACTGTAGTTTTAGTGCACTCTAGCTCATGAACACCGAGGCTGAAAGTAGAGGGCATTTTCACGCTGCAGTTGGATTGGCTTGACATACTTTCGGTACCTCATTTTTGCCAGTAAAGGTCCCTGCAATCTCCGACACTTCGAGGTGGTAGCCTGATGTGTCATCGCCGTCAACTTGTCTTTGTCGCCGACGTTGTCGCGGGCAGTTATCGCATGTCTCATATGTTGGAAATTGGTTGTTGGGGGAAGGAAATTGCGCAGTAGCTGTCCCGCATCTCTGCGGACATGTGAACTGCGCATTAAGGGAAGGCATAAAGGAGGGACTGAGAGGAGAAAGGAAGAAAGAGGTGCCGTAGTGGAGGGCTCCGGAATAATTCTGACCACCTGCGGATCTTGCACTGACATCGCACAGCACACGGGCGCCTTTGCGTTTCGCCTCCATTGAAATGCGGCCACCGTGGTCGGGTTCGAACCTGGGTACTCTGGATCAGTAGCCGAGCGCCCTAACCACTGAGCCACTGCGGCGGGTAAAGTTCGCCATTCAATGTTTCGTCACTTGGGTTTCTGTGACCGCGTTGACCCAGTGGCGCTCAGTCTTCACGAAGTTAAATCCATTCGCCGTTTTGTGATTGCATCCGGCAGTTCTACCGCTCTGAACGAAAAGTGCCTTGTCTTTGCATGTGTTTGACGAGCGGTGTGGTGCACACTCGGGTTGTGGACAACATGGCCCCGCCGGTGCCGCCGGGTCCGTCAAAGAAGCGTGGGAAGTATTCAACTAAACGCCGTGACCTTGCTGTCTGGTGTGTACAGTGAAAGCAAAACTTTAGCACAAATACAGGCGCAAATCGTTGCCAGCAAGACAAATTTTCCGCAAGGTAAAATCAGTGACATTTTTAAGCCGATTTCATCTCAATAAAGTGAATTTTTTGTACTTCACGAATTTTTCGGACTGTTCGATTATTCGGACCATTTTCCGGGTCCCTTCGGGTCCGAAAAATCGGTCGGCGACTGCACTAATGAATAACACTGCACAATGTCCTAAATCTAATATCTTGGGTCATTACGTACTAGACACAGTTTGAATGCTCTCATTGAACAAGAAGCAAACAACGTGAATCAACATACCTCGTCTGTCTTCAGCTCGGCAGGCTTTTTCCCTTGCAACGCCAAGCGAAGCTTCTTTATGTAGCCCTGGACACCGCGAGCAAGGTACTGCAACCTGCCAAGGTTATTATGCAAAAGGCATAGTTGAAGCCTAATAATTTACTGAAATCGCTGCATGTGCACAGCATTGTGATACTGGGCATTTGAAGATAATTATCTTATCAAGCAGGCCACACAAACTACACATATGACTAACACTTGATGAAGGACCTTAGACATCTCCGGCATACTGAAACACGAGATGCATCACGAGGTTATTCAACAGTAACTTGTCTTTCAATGTTTGCTAAACTAGTGCTGGAAATGGAGCTTAGCAGCTGTGGCTCACAAGGTAAGGCTGAAGGTTTACCTGAGCTTGAAGTCCCTGAGCCGCTCGGCTGATTCGTCAGCTGTGAGGAACTGGGGATTCCGTTTGGCCAGCTGGTGGAAGCTATACATGAGGCACTCCACGTGGCTCAGCTGAAGCTCAGGCTCGTGCTGCTGATCTGAGGAGTTCTCGGTCTCTTCACCCGCAGGAGGCAGCGGCATCAGTTCCTGTTGAAGATTGGAGAAATGATAAAACTTTAATTCAATTTACCAGAACATAACATGAACACAGTTTAAAAGCGAGGGCCGCTTTTGCATGCATGAAACAAACAAAAATTACCCGAATATAACATGGGGAATAAGACTGCGGTACACTTAAATAGACAGCAGACTGTCATGCACCCTGCAATTTCATGCACAGTAAACAGAACACTAAAGGCCACTGCTGCCATTAAAGACCAGTGCTCACAAGCAATTAAGGATGTAAGGACAACCAATCTGCACCATGTACCAAGTACATGATAAAACAAAATGCTGGTTGACTGAAAGGCATGCTCACAGCCTAATTACTAGGCATGTGCGAATATTCGATAATTTTCTCGAAGAGTGAAGTATTCGATTTGATTCTGAATGTTTGGTATTCCAAATTTAGAAGTATTCCTTTAGAGCGAATAATATTTCTCGAACTCTAGCTGCATGTGGTTCTGGTTCAATGTATGCCCTAAGGAATGGCACCGCAACACGCACGCAACCACAGCCCAGACTCCGAGCCGTTGTGCAGGCGAAAGCGTGGCACACACATCTGCAGCTGTGCTACCCACAGTGTGCATACGCCGTAATCAGCATGGTGGCATGCAACAACAGAGAGATGCAGCACATCGCAATCCACTTCCGCGTGCTGGCAGTGTGCGTGCACTGATAGATTCCCACAGGGCAGGTGTGCTAACAGCTGGCCGGCACCTGGGCCTTGTGGCGTCCTCGGGGCAATTTGCACATGTGCAGCGGCTCCCCATGGAAGCGGACCACACTATGCCAAATCTCTCTACGCTTAGTATCTCTCAATGGAGCGTGTGGCTCCCTTGACTTCCGCGGAACAAGTCTGAGCTGCCTGCAGCTAACACAATCACCCCTTTCCGCGTGAAATTCACTAAAGTGCGATGGCTTGGTCATGAAGGGGAGCTAGGAGCTAGCGCGAGACGCATACAGATGGCTGCCCCTTTCCGACGCCAGATGCAGGGTGGCGCTGGGAACGCGATGCATATGCCTAGCATTTGTCATTGAGTCACCGCTCCAAAGCAACAGCAACGTAACAATGCAATCTAAATTAAGAGCAGCAGGTGGAAGCCCCACATGTAGGCCTCATACCTCACAGATACGTCGGCACTGCATGCAGGTAAGCTCCCTCAGCTTTCGATGGTCATTTTAGCAGAAAGCCAATACAGCTTTACCGAGTGTGAAAAAGCTTCAATGCATTCTCTCCTTTCTTCATTTTCCTAGTAGCACGCCGTGCGCCTGGTGTCACTAGGCTTAGTGTGCTTCGCATTGCAGCCACAGAGAATGTGCTTTGAATCTAGTCAGGGTTTACTATAAAAGGTGTAATCTTGTTGCCAGTTTAGTATCGCACAATAACCTTACATTACAAATGAACACACAACTGATTTCCACAAAGCCTTTGGCAGTGAAGCGCGCAAGTTAAGAAGCAGGCCAGGCGAACGCCATCTCACACTGACGGCTCCGGGTCATACATGTTGCGCGCCGCTCTGAACTGCTGGTCTCACTCAAGCGCCAGACCTTCGGAGGATCCTGACCTTAACTTAGAATCCTGTGATGTTTGCCAGTAATATAGCAACCTGTTTTACTTTTAATGGTTAATTAGCGCCAGTCGTCGGGTGCATGTCCTATCACGCATATTTTCAATGCCTTATGTATTTGAAGAATTCAACGCGAACGTGTGTCACAGCAAAAAAAAAAAAAAAAAGAAGCATAATAGGGGCCCTGCTGTAGTCGGAAAAACTTTGTGGAAAAATGCCGGTCCCGTGTAAGGGCCGCACTCTGAAAACTGCAGAAAAAATGTGCAGCGCTTACACAAGTATGCCACCGCCCTAGCCAAAAAAACCTTATGATGACTTCACAATATGTGGTTGCTCACCAGCAATTTGTCAAACACAAGCTTGAGGCAGGTTTGCAGATCCTCTGCAGAGAGGTTTGATGCAAAGGGTGCCATTTCAGCCAACAGTTTGAGAATCTCCAAAGTCTCTTCATCAGCTGCCACCTGGCCTGGGAGCACCTGCTGACACAGGTGGGCTACGAACTTGGCTGAAGACACATATGGCTGCACAAAAAATGCACGAGGGAAAAGGTCAGGGACGTCGCACCAATGCATACCCATAAAAATATCAAAAGGAAGAGCAACAAAATATTCAAGGACTAAACCTTGGCTTTGCCTCACTAATTAAACAAAGGGAACCTCTTTAGCCAATGCAAGCCCAGATACTTTCACTACAGGACAAGAACTCTACCACTGATGTTCTCCAATTAGCACTGTCCTGCATCAGTTGCGCCCACTACAGTAAAACCTTGTTAATTAGACCCCTGGTAATTAGAAAATCTGGACTGCCAGTGCTATCGTAGACAAGGCCTGTGCATGTGCATGGCATCGGACACTCGTTTACCCGGCTGCAGCTGGCCTCGCACTGGTTAATTTGGACTGGATCCTGGTGGAGAGCCATGTCGAAGCGTGACCAAAAAAACAGCAAGTGATCATAGAAGCAGCCTTCCTCAAGCCTGATGTGCATGGTGCAGTTGTGCCTCAAACCTCTGATTGCATGCAACTGCAGGCATGATGATGGTCAGAGGGCACAGTTGCTGAAAAATTGGCAGGCTACAAAGTTTAGGTTGCGCTTTCCTGACCTTCGTATTGACAAGCAGCTACTGCAGCTATCTCCCGTGCATAGGCCGCCCTGTCAAGCACAGCTGCGCACCGTCTGAACGTCAATTAGTGTGGTGCTGGCCCAGTTGTCCTCACCGTTCCAATGACGTGTTTACCCCGCTTCCGCCCCAGTAGTCCTTCCGTTCTTCTTTCTTTCTTCCTGTGCGCTGAAACTATGTACTTGTCACGTGTTCACAGTTTGTGCGGCGGAGCCTCTTCACACGGGCCGATGCCGCTTGTGAGAAGGCATCACTGATCACGGAAACCCTGGAGACCTTTACTATCTTGCAGCACTTCTGCGTTCACATTCTCGACAGTGTGCAAATAGTAAGCAGTCTGATGGAACTGCGAAAAAATAGTTTCTGCGCAGTTTTCGGCTTTGCAAAAGAAGGCAACCAAAGGTCAGGTTAGCATTAAATAAATTCACTACGATGCGGACTGTTTACGGCACTCTCTGGGAGGCCATAATTTTATTCAGACCTTCGGATAATTCAAACATTTCCCCTGTTCCCTAGAAGTCCATATTAACAAGGTTTTAAGCCCTGTAAGCTCCTAAACCTCAACTTCCCATTTGACTGTGAGCTGTCCACTGCTATGCTTTCTTTCCCTTGAGGAATCTTCACTCTGTGATCCTAGGGGACCAGTAGTAAACTATTTTCCACATTCAGTGTCCTGACCACGTACTATCAAGGACTTATAAATACTTCAGGGTACATGAAGAATGATCTCGATGCATTGGCACCGAATATGTGAACGATCGCACACTTGACTATCACATGTTAGAACACAGCATTCGCATGTTATCACATTTTGGAACGCAGAGCGGTCGTGAGCCAAAACTAATAACAAAGCTATTAGCTTCTGTTGTCACATGTCCTAGAGACCTTTGCCCCCGAAAGTACACATCCTCTCTTTGATTTCAACTAGGACGTCATCAGCTCGTTTGTTGGCCCATGTTCTTTTGCCACCTCTTAATATTGCCCCTATCATGCATCAATATGGAACCTTGTTAATGTACATCCATTAACAGATATTCAGCTTTCACTGAGGAAGACGACCTTAATGTTCATACAATGAACGATAACGACAGCTATCATTACGGAGTGCACAGTAGAAGTAGGCGGCAAGACGGTTCAACAAGATACCGGCAAGCTATCTCAGGAGATGAAAGATCCGATTAGGAAACGCCAAAGCATGAGGGCGTCTAACCCTACAGACAAAGCAGAACTAGCAGAGCTATCAAAGTTAATAAATAAGCGCAAGATAGCCGACATAATGAAGTTTAATATGGAGAGAATCGAGCATGCTCTAAAGAACGGAGGTAGCCTTAAAGCGGAGAAGAGGAAACTAGGCATATGCAAATTTCAAATGTACACATTAAGAGACAAGGAGGACAATGTGATTAGTAATTTGGATAAGGTAGTTAAAGTAGCCAAAGAGTTCCACACAAATCTATACAGTGGCCAATGTAATAAGAACGTTAATGAGAGAGAAAACAGCGCAGAACAATGCGTCATCCCGCCAGCAACGAAAGAGGAAGTAAAGAAACCTTTAGGAGCAATGCAAAGGGGAAAAGCAGCTGGTGAGGATCAGGTAACAGCAGATCAGTTGAAGGACGGAGGAGAGATTGTGCTAGAAAAACTAGCCACCCTGTACAGGCAATGCTTTATGACTTCGACCGTACCAGAAGCTTGAAAGAACGCAAACATTATCTTAATTCATAAAGAAGGAGGCACCAATGACTAGAAAAATTACAGACCGATCAGCTTACTGTCCATTGCCTACAAGGTATTTACTAAGGTAATCGCTAATAGACTCAGGGCAACCTCAGATTTTAATCAATCAAATGATATTCCACAAAAGATCATATTCACACTATTAATCAGGTGATAGAGAAATCGCAGAATATAACCAACCCCTATATATAGACCATTGATTACGAGAAGGCATCTGACTCAGTGGAAATCCAAGCAGTCATACAGGCATTGCGGAATCAGGGTGTAGATTAGCCTTATGTCAAAATACTGGAAGATATATAAAGGAACTGCACGGCTACCATAGTCCTCCATAAAGTCGGCAATAAAATTCCAATAAGGAAGGGCGTCAGGCAAGGAGACATGATCTCGCCAATGCTATTCACCGCCTGTTTACAGGACGTGTTCCGAGGCCTGAATTGGCAACAGTTGGGGATAAGAGTTAATGGAGAATACCAAAATAATCTGTGATTTGCTGATGACATTGCCTTGCTGAGTCGCTAGGAGGTGAACTGCAAATCATGGTCAATGAGTTAGGCAGGGAGAGCAGAATGGTGGGTCTAAAAATCAACATGCAGAAAACCAAAGTAACGTTCAGTCTAGCCAGTGAACAGCAGCTCACAATTGGCAGCAAGGTGCTGGAAGTGGTAAACGAATACTCCTTAGGGCAGGTAAAGACAGCCGATCTGGATCATGAGAGGGAAATAACTAGAAGGATAAGAATGGGGTGGATCGCATATGGCAGGTTCTCTCAGAATATGAATGGCAGTTTACCAATATCCCTCAAGATAGAAGTGTACAACAGCTGCATATTACCGGTTAGTTACCTACGGGGCAGAAATGTGGAGATTAACGAAAAGGGTTCAGCTTAAGTGAACTACAGCGCAGCGAGCCATGGAAAGAAAAATGGTAGGTGTGACGTTAAGAGACCGGAAGCACGCAGAGTGGGTGAGCGAACAAACGCAGGTTAATTACATCCTAGTCAAAATCAAGAGGAAGGAATGGGTTTGGGCAGGGTTTGTAATGCAAAGGCAAGATAACCGCTGGTCCTTAAGGGTAACAGAGTGGATTCTGAGAAAGTAAGCGTAGCAGGGGGCGGCAGAAGGTTAGGTGGGCGGATAAGATTAAGTTTGCAGGCCTAGGGTGGGCACAACTGGCAAAGGACCAGGTTAATTGGAGAGATATGGGAGAGGCCTTTGCCCTGCAGTGGGTGTAGTCATGCTGCTGCTGATGATGATGAAAATTTTCTTTACAGCTGTCATAACTAGGGGTGTGCGAATATTCAAAATTTCGAATACAAACCTAATATGTTTCATATTCGAGAAATGATATTCGTGAATGTCCGAATATTCGAAAATTCGCGAATACTTCGCGCGGAATTCGCGATGGTATACTGCGCCAACTTTCGTAAATTTGGTTGTGGCAAAAGTTCAATGTCTGGGCACATTATCTGAATATAGAGTTTAAAGTTCCAGGAAAACAATATAAAGGTCCTGTTCTCTTTCTTCTCCATCGTTTATCGCGTGGACCAATCGCATTCCGACGCCGATAGGCTTCACCTGGTGCGCAATTCCGCAAGTGGGCTTTCCCATATACCACACGTGCTGTGAAGAAGTTGGGGGACGACCCGCTTCTAACAATTGCAACGCGAAAGCGCGTTTATTTTTTATCCTTCCGTAATATGTTATATAATTAATGCCCACACCCATGGAATTCGTTCTGTCACCTTAACTCTCCGAGTGTGACCACCGCCATTTTGTTTTGGTCAACTACGCTATGCGGGAAAGCCTACTTGCGGAATTTTGTGTGAGGTTCTCGAAGTGGCAAGTCGAGGCGTCACAACAGGGCAAGCGATCATGTAAAAATCCCGCCTATTGCGTGGCGCACTGTAACCCATGCACCACTTAAGTGGGCATAACGAGAGGCGTGACAACGTTCGGAGGGCCCCAAAAATAACATGGCTGCATAGTTTTGGTTTCTGAGCTTCGCCACTCGCCCGTGGCAATGGCAACTGTCGGCCTGCGCATTCGCCAGTAATGCAATCTTAGCACCGTGCTGCTTTCAGACGCTGACTGACGCGTCGCTGGTCCTTTTTGTTCCCTTTTAGAAGCAGTCTCGCCATTCCGACGTCAATGTGCGTTCCCATCTCGCTCACGTTCGCTATTTCTTCCAGCACGCCAAAACTCGGTGCTCGTCACGGGATTACAGTTGTTTGCACGATAGAGCTGCCTCATAAGACTACCGCATTTTTGGTAGCTTTTTTTTCCGGGGCCGCGGAGCATTTTATAAATCGACCCTCAAATAACAAGGCGATTTCTGTGGGTTTTAGAACTCCAAATTAATAAGGTTTTACTAGCCATAATGTTATTGTTTCCAGTCTTTTCATGTTATGGAATTAATTTTGCCTGACCACATTACAGGTTGGATACTGTTATGTTGTTCAATTAAGTAGTATACATTTCTGCGCACATTGTTTTTTTTTATACGATGCTCAGGCAGTTTAGTTTTGTTTATTTCAGTTGCAATGGCCATACACTACTTTGAAAAAAAAAAAATAAAAATATGAGCAACAGTGTTTGCTTGTTTCTTTCCTGAATTTATTTTTTGCGCTGACCAGATATTCGATATTCGAAGCCCGTTTTTTCTTCATATTCGTATTCGATTCGTATTAGAAAATTTCAATATTCGCACACCCCTAGTCATAACCCATTGTAGCAATACCAGACACAAGGGCACAACAGCCCTACTCACCGAGAAATACAACAAGGCCTGGCGGATGCACTGAACGAGCTTGGCAAGAGCCTCTGGCCTGGAGGATGCATCCCCTGCCCCACCACTCTCCCCGAGTGGCTTGCCCAAATCGGCCTGCTCTGCGACCAGGTCTACCAATGCCTGCTGTCCAGGGATGGTCTTGGCAAGCTTGAGTCCCGACAGAAGCTGCATCAGGCTCGTGAACTCCTGTCCTGTCACGTCCTGCATCACCTGCACATAGTGCAAGCAAAAGGTGGTGTTTGTTATGCCATAAGTGAGTGCAGCTTTATGTTCAACATGAAGAACCTGCACCAAAAGCTTGATATTTTTCAGAAATCCACAAGCTGAGTGTGTCAGCCAGAGAGGGGGAGCCAAACTGCTAGCTGCACCTCAGATCCTGCATTGCTTTGAATTTCGTGTCATTACCAAGTCATTACCCGATGATCAAAATCGCCCATTGGCCCCAACAAACATACCTCTGCCCGGGCCTGACAACCATTAGAGTATAAAAGCATCCTTGAACACAAGAAACCTTTAAAAACATTGACTGCATAATTACAATTAAGTGACAAGAACAAGCTTGTAACTAAGCCCAGTGGCCTAACTTAGTTACATTTGAAAAGAACTCTTCATAAATCGAACACCAAAGCTGCTCTACGGTACCAATGTCACGCACAACATAAATGTCAAGGCACATGAGTGAGAAGCTGCCATGCAACATGGAAACACAAAGCCGTCTGCAGCTGCAAGCTGCATACCCGCAACTCCCCAACAGAGTTCCTCTCAGAAAACAGCAACAGCTCAACTAAATACGACCACAGAAGCTTCTTGGCACAATAGTCAACCTGACACTACTTTTTCACACTGCCTTCCAGCACATCATGCACAGGAAAAAATGAAAGATGGGTAGGGGTTTAGACATGCAAAAGCAGGTGTTCTTTCTTCATCTGGACGGGACACTTAAGTGCCACCTGAAGGGTATGACGCCATATCTTTAGTGGGATACTGCCCATACATGCAGAATTGGGCATCCCCTACTAAACATTCATAGAAGGCGGCGAGTCCTCATACCACTACCAGCACAGTGGCACATCGCTTAACCGCTGTGCCACTGTACTGGCAGGTGGTCGTTTCTATCACAGCCACCGGAAGGGATTGTGCGACCCGTGTTGCCCTTCCCAAGCAGCCTTTTGCACAGCTGGTGCGACGCTCCTCTGAACTTACCCGAGTAACCCGGGTAAGCTCGGGTATTAACTCTGGTTGCTAGGCAGCGACACGATTGAAAGAACACACATATGTACGGTGACAAGATTCTTTGTGAATGTTTGCGAGCGCACGAGTGCTTTCTCACTAAAACCTATTCTGAACCTGCTAATGCCATGAATTATGACTATAACTAATGACAGCACCTTCCCAGATATGGCTATGGAAAAGCCAGCAAAAAACAGGAACGAAGTCAGATATTTGCGTGAATCTACAGTTTAATTCTGCTTTTTTTTTTCTGCAGTGCAACTTCAACTTAACGGTAGTAAAGAAAATACCAAGACGACGTCAGCATTCAACTCACCTTGCAGCACTCCTGCAACAGGAACTCCTCCACTTCCTTTGTAAGCACCTCAGCACCCATAGAAGGTAGCTTGGTGCAGAGGAATTTGATGGCACGCTCCCGCACCAGGTCCTCCCCGGCCACCACCTGAGAGAACACTCCACCCAGCGTGCCCCGAGCATCCAACTTGACCAAGGTCACCAGTGAATGCTGAATGACGAGGAGCTCAGTGTGGTCCTCCGTCAGCAACAGCTGGGCCAGCACATCCGCTATCTTTGGCACATACTCCTTGCTGTCCTTGCAGAAACTCGGCAAGTCCTTGATTGCCTGTTTCCGGATCTGCATAATCAGAAGCAATCTTCAGCCAGGTTTCACTCCTAGGAAAACTGCCAACTACAGAGAAATATGGTCATGCGTGCAGCCAGCAGTAAAAAAAAAAAAAACAACAGCAGAAGGAAAAGGAAAACATGGCAGAGGTGTCAACATTATAGACTGCTCCGACACCCTTTAACGCTACCAAAAAGCAAAAGGCTTCTTCGCATCAAACAGGCAGCAAATAAACTACACATTTTGGCAAAGATGGCCACACCGAATGCAAGCTGGCACACACTGTGATAACGAAGTTGACAGAACATCAACTGGCATTATCTGAAATTTTTTTAAGATAACCGTGTTGCATTAAACATTAGTATGCAAGGTGGATGTGGTTTTCTTTCCCCCTTGCATGCATACCTTAACATTCAGATGCCCAGCTGTTGAAGCTAGAAATCTGCTTCCCGCACCACTAATTGCCAATGGAATGGCCTGCCCCAGAATTATCTAAGCATCTTACCAGTGTCGGGGCTCACGATGGCAGAGCTAGTTACATGGTATCAACACTGCCGCAGAAATTTTTACTTACAAGGCCATACAGTAAAAACATGTCATCCATAGCTAACGATCCCCATTATGAATAGGGATATCCTTAGACAACATACTGCCACTGTCAGACACCAGTGCTACGGGGCTTTAGCTGTCGAATCAGAGAGCGATATGAGCCAACATGCATGTGCAGATAGTGAATGTAGCCACTACAGCTCAAATGCACACATGCTGAAAACAGGTGAATTGTGCTGGTGTCTTGGACTTAATGGGCAATGCTCCACAGCGATAGCAGTTGTGTGAGCCAAGCACGAGCGTTAAAGGTAAGTGTAGTAGTACAAGGTGGATTTATACATTACATACAAACGTTGTATGAGCAGCTTTCTTGTATCTGCATGAGGCATCTACAATGTGTATTCCTTTAATAAGCATCTTTCAAAAATGGCTCTCTTCCATTGACAAGACATGCGCCTGATAGATTCAATTTTGGCTATTAATATGAACCGGTAAACTGTACGGAAAAGTGCTTCACAAAACTCTGAAAAGGTTCGTAGCGAGGTTTATAGCAGAAGTGTAAGTGAGTCGTACCAGCACCCCTTCTCGTACGAACTGCTGGTACGGCAAGTTTCACTTGAAATTCCATGCAAGGCACTTTCAACGGCAATGACAAGCAAAACAGTGTCACTCACGGCAACATCGCCATCTTCACATAAATCCAACTGGGCGTCAATGGCCTTCTCGGCCAGATGTGGGAAGCTCTTGAAAAACCGAGCAATGAACTGGGATGCCAGGCGCTTTTCACTCGGCGTACCCTTCACTGAGTCCAAGATGTCCAAGTAGTCGCTCTCGTGCTAGAGGAAAGAAAAAGAGACAGGAAGGTCATACGAGAACGAATTAACTGTAAAAGGTGCAGCGAGTTCGTCTAGACAAACCAATGGACGCCAGCGCACGTCACCCAACCATGCCGACGAAAGAAGCAAGTATCAGCTTCGCCCTAAGTTCAAACGAAGTGTGCAGTGCCTCTCACCAGTGTCTAGCACAGAATCTTAACAACAGACAGCAGTGAACGGGCGCAGAGCCGGCGTTTTCGTTTGAGTAGGCCTAAGGCCTGAAGGCGGGCGCTGGATCCACCATTCATAGTAAGAGTGGGCTAACCTCAGAAACTTTGTCCCCTGCGGACGCCAGGACGTCGTACTTCTTGTAGAGAAGATCCACTTTATCCATCTTTATCGGCTCTAACACGTAATGCAGCGGGAAAAGATCAAGATGTCACATTAAAATCGCAAAACGTGTTTAGCGCGATCAAGAGAAAACCGCTTCGTACACAACATGGCCGCAGATTTTGAGCATAGAAACCGATAAGAACGGAGAAGCACTGCCTGCAAGCAGAATTAAAAATAAAATCAACGAGTTATATCGAAATTACTGCGATTAAAAAACCCGAAGGAAGTCATTAAAAATATGATTTCAAAACCTCAGTAAGCATGAAAAGAAAAGAAACATATTGTGAGAATTGAGAGGTGCTGACATCTAGTGCATCGAATGTGAAGCGTTTATATGGCGTGAGCGTTTACAATTTGCGCGCGAAATATGCGAAGTACGCGAAGTAAACGAGCGAAACTAGAAGCAAACGAGAGGCTGCTCCTGCTACGTAGCCGCACGGCCGAAGTTTTAGGCCGCCCTGACATCGCCCTAGCACTCGATCTACGCAAGGCGTTCGACACCATCAACCACATAGTGCGCTTGTCCTCGATGGATTTGGAGTCCGCGCAATAAACTCGGTCAAAGCCTTTCTCAATATCGAGGCAAATCGCAAGGCGCGCTTCTTTGCAAGCCGTACCCCAGGGCCGGTCATTTCATCTTAAACTCTTTAACGATTGCCAAGACCGAACTCGCACGTCAACTAGACAAAATCTATAGCTTATGGCTCACAGTATACGCGGACCATATCACTCTGGACCACCTACCGCAATACCGCTCAAGAACAAACTTCTCTCCACCCTCCCCCCCTGGCGCAGGCACTGGGTGCCAACGCCAAGCGCAACCTCAGTGCCGTGCTGTAGTTCGTTTCAGAGTCTTAATTGCGTTCTAACTTTCTCCCAATCCTACCAATTCCTGCGCGTAGGTCTCATGCCATCCTTGTCAATAAGAATCCATGAATGAACGAACGAATGAAGGTTTCCCGTGCGATGCAGTTTTTGCATTTCCTATATCGACAGCTTCCGGTCAAAGTGGACATGTACTATTGCATGATTAAAAAATAATATGAATTTATGTTGAGAACGCCAACTTTCTAGTGAGTGGTGTGGCTTCTTACACTTCCATGGCGAAAAAAATGCGTTTCACGCCGAATGCACCGCAGGCATGAGCTATTACTTGCCGATTGGTTCACGTGAACGGGAGCGCGCCTGGTAGAGTCGCCGAAGGCTCTCGATTGCCGGAAAAAATTTCTATGGTTACCGGCGGGAGCGGGAAGCGGCCAGCGAGCGATGTGGTGATCTCTTCATGAGCTTTACCTCTTTCCTGAGTCCTGACTAATCGCGACGCGCACGTAAGCAGGAGGGTGAGAAGGCGTTCAACACGGTCAAGGTTGTGTTTGTGTGAGCCCCAGCCTCAGCTTGGAGCTGAACAACAAACACACACGGCGCGTCTGTGAATGTAGAGCGCTAGCGCAACTGGCCAGCTGGCCAGTCCGCGTCGTAGAATCACCGTTTCGAGACTTTGAAGAAAACGCTAACGCACGGCTACTGGGTCAGCGCCTCCTCTATTTTTTACCGGATCAACACGTCGATGTCGCTCCGCGCTTCGAACTAGCGGAGAAACGCGCTCTAATAAGGAAGCCAACGCCTTCGGAACGTGCGCCCAGCTTCCACAAGTCAATGGACGTACTGTGGCAGCGGCTGGTATGATTACCTTCTGTATTAGTGTTTGACTCTGTCAGTAGAATGTTTAAGGGGAACTCCCAAGAAGCATATTTGTAACAGAGGAGTCGTTACTCGTTAGCAACCCACCAATGAAGCCATACGACATACGACTACAAAGAAAGGCTATATATAGCCTTCACGCAAACTTAGTAGTTAAGGAAAAATTCGTCTTGGTCATGGAATCAAACCAGGGACCACCGCCTGTCTGGGGCAGCCATTCTACCAACTAAGTTAACCAAAAGGCCTCTTAGAAACATTGGACAAACTTCATTCCTACTTCTAGTTGTTGATCAGTGCGCACTCACCCTACCATCTGCTAACCATATTGGTTAGCTTAGTTGAAGCGACAGTCCCGGACAGGCGGTGGTCCCAGGCTTGGTTCCAGCACCAAGACTAATCTTTTTTTTTTAATCTAGTAAGTTTGTGTGAAAGCTTTATTGCTTTCAAGTCGTATCGCTTCGCTTGGGTGGATTCTAATGAGTAATAACTCCTGTATTACAAATCTGCTCGATAGTGGGAGTTTCCCTGCCGTTCCCACTACGAGTAGTTGTTGAATTCGCTCTCGCCCTACCATCTATACTAGCGTCTTGGTTAGCGTCTGGGTGTGCGGCTGCAGCATTACTAGAGCCCGGCAGAGTACTCGAATGACGAGACCGAAAGAGTAATTAATTAAGGAAAAAAACAATGAAAAGGGGTAGCAGAAATCTGTCGACGTTTGCTCGGGCCAGCTCGGGCAACCGTTTGTAACGTTTTCCTAGTGGCAAAAGTGTGCTACTTACTCCATGCACAATGCATAACCCGATTCATCGTGCAAAAATTACACAGAGCAATCGCTGTATTTTCCTGGCGCTTACTTTGGCGCAGACGATCCGCACCAGCTTGTTTAGCTCGCTAAAGACTGGTGGGCCTGGGCTGGCTCATCTGTTCCATGAGAGATTGCTTCGTGTTTTGTTTTTTTTGGACAGACCAGCATGATATTTTCTTACATACACACAGTGCTGCAATAACGCTATGAAGCTTTCTGGCCGAACTTTTTTTGTAATCGAAGTGCTGGAACGATAAGGTGAGGGGGCGGCTTACGGAAAACGGTTGATGCTTATTAAAGCTGAAGATGAACATTTCGTTGCAAAATCTTTGTTCTTTGTCCAAAAAGAAATTGTACAAGAACCTCGCCGATGCCATGCTGCCAATGACTACAGTATATCACTCGAGATACGGTCTGTTTGCCTCGAATGATCTTTTAAAAACGTTCAAAAGGCTGCCTCTTCGGCCTTCGGTCAACTTTTTTTTTTCACCTTCGTAGCGGATGATACTTGGCTCCAGGAAGAAGGGCGTTTTGTTCCCTGGACGATTGACAGACTGCCGTGTCGCAAACCAGTATTAAACCACTTCCTTTTTTTGTTTGTGCAGTTCCATTATGCATTCTGGTTCTTCACTGGAACATCCTGAAACGCACATTAAAGAGAGAGTTGGCCATACACGCCGTAAGACATCCGGTTTCTGTTCCGCAGAGGACGACGGGAGCTTGCCCTTCGACATGTTACAACCACTTATAATAATCCCTACCCCTTCTTTGCCTAAATTTTAGTTTGTATGACCCCCCCTAACCTCCTGCAACCACCTCGGCTACGGAAACTGTGCGATCCAAATTTTGGTAGGTCATCCCATGCTTGCCACATGCAACTGGTCATTTAAATAGTCACCGCCTGGTTATGGCCAATCCCCCTTGTGGGTATGTGCCATTGTGTGAGGTCAACAACAACAACAACAACAACAACAACAACAACAACAACAACAACAACAACAACAACAACAACAACAACAACAACAACAACAACAACAACAACAACAACAACAACAACAACAACAACAATGTTTATGTCCGGAAGTATGAAAGCCATGCAACGTACCACGCCGATGTTGATGCGCGCTCGGTATGAGCGAATTTTATTGACAGTATTTCGCATGTTCGGGATCTGTTGAAGGATCTAAAAGAGCCGCCTTCGTGCAGTTCTTCCTCAGACGATCTGGCTGCTCTCAAGCGATTTTAACCACATGAAGAAAGCCAAATGTGGCCGTTGTTTTAGATCTTGCATGTGGTCTCTTTGTTTTTAGCTCTGGTACTGAGTCAGCAGTAAAGAAAAAAATAGCCTGGGTTAGCTTCAATGGTAGGGGAACTGCCTCGGACAGGCGGTGGTCCCGGGTTTGACCTCCGTACCAGGACGACTTTTTCTACAGAACCCGAGTGCGGAGCAATGGGAGAAACTGCTGTCCAGCGACAACTGTGAAGACCAAATATCCAAACTGGCGGCACAGGCTAGCGGAGCCCTGGACTGAGGGCAACCGACCAATGACCGTAGGTGGACAAGATCAACAGAGACGACTTCGGGGTTAACACCTAGGAGGAAGACCTCTGATGACGCCACCAAGTCAAGTCAAGAATACTAAAGTTAGTTTTTCCTGCCTTTCTTCCTTCAACTACCCAGTTTCTGTGGAAGTTGCATATCTTTCCTTTGTAGCCATGGGGTAGCAGTTGGGTGGATGGTAACGAGTAATTACAACTTTATTGCCTCTCTATTACGTTAGCTTGTTTCTTGTTGTAAGATCTTTTTTGTGTATTTTAGTCTGTGTCAAACATAACTCTCTGCATGTCAATTTATGTCCGAACTCCTGTTACTCTTATATTTCGATTCTCTCTGCTATAAAAACGATTGTTCTGTGAATCTCTGACTCATCCCTGCCTTGCGACCTGCTAACGAAGAGCACTAAACGATAACTTCCTTTTGTCAGTTGGCAGCGATGATCCGGCGGAATCTGACACCTGAAATCGAGGACATCTTCCGTGCCTAACCGGAAAAACTGCAGCTATGGGCTTTAAGGGTGTCTGGTACATGTGATGAAAAGCCACAAAGTCAATGACATCTTCATCGTCTGAACCAATACGTTGCCGCCAATATCGGGACATATACGTATATTAAAAAAAGTTGACAGGAGCTCAGATGGACTGATGCGATGAGGGGGAACCGCTTTTTTTTTATTTAACAAAAAAAAAAAGCTCCTCAACTGCGTAAGCAGAATGCGCTTTCAGGATGATGCTTTTCTGTTCGCTGTTTTCTCTTTGTTGCTTATACTTTCGCAGCATCCCATTGCCTGAAAGTTGCGCCAACAGTTTTGCTTTACTTATAGTTGGCTTTTATGGCTCGCTAATGATTTTATGCTTTATATACGCATTTACACTCAGTTTTACTCTGGCTAGCTTTACAGCTCGGAAATTATTTTTTTATGCTTTTAGATTTTTTGCGTATACACATTTCGCCTTACTTGGCGTGCCGCGTTGGATCAGACGCTGACGCGCGCTCGCCTTTCAGCGCCGCTTTCCCCCTCTTCGCACTCTCCGCTGGTTTGGGGGCGTCACTGCGTCCACACTTAAGTCTCCGCCATGCAGATTTTCCCTCTCGCCTCTCTTCGAAGGGCAGATCTTGAGCCAAGCTCGCGCTCGGCCCGCTGCAGTCGCCGGAGGCTTCACTCGGCGGACGCAGAGACACATGCCAGTATTTTCGCCTACTGAAAAGTCGCAGACGGTTTTGCCGAGATGTACCGGTGTTCGCACTTTAACCTTTTGTAATGGCGCGACCAGAAAGAAAGACAGAATCCCAACATAAGCAAAAAACAATTTTGGCATAATTGGGACATTTTTTTTACGATCTTAAAATGCATTGACAGTAGGCGTACCCGAATGAAAACCTTTTACTTTGAAACTGAGTTCACTAATAAATCAAGTGCGCATTTCATGCTTGCACTACAGCTGAGCCATTCCAAAACCTATCGGGCAAATGCCCAATGTTTTATTTTTAATTAAAACTAAAACCATGGGTGAAATGAATAATTCTCAGCCATCTTAATCTATAGTGGTTTTGGAGGAAAAGAAATGGCGCAGTAATTGTCTTGCTTCTCGGAGGACACCGCAACCGCCCAGCCATCTTTCGCTTTTAGTTGGAAATTTTGCAAAGGTACTTTAAAACAGGATGAGGTCGCGAGGACGATGAGGTCTTAGAGGGAGAGAGTACGTGATCAGAGCCCTTATATTGAAGCAAAGCCCAGTATACATTTGCTGGGCTTTTGCCGGCAGGCAGATGTATGGCGAACTTACTCGGGTGACATGTCACGCCGCGTTGGAAAATGCGTGGCCAAAGACCATCAAATGCTTCTTGGTCTCTTTTTTTAGGGGGAGGATGGGGGAGGGTGCAATTTGTGATGTGCGCTATAGTCAGACAAAAATTGAAAAGGCGGAATAAATGCCGTCATGAAAATTAGCTTAACGGTAATCAGTGCCAGCGCATTTCCTGTTGCAGTAGCTGACCTTGGTGGCGTGACTATGTTGGGGGATACAGACGTTATTTTCTGCTGCCCGATGATGGAGATTGCTTAGGGTTGGTGGAGGTGGAAGCAGGAATAAGGGTATACCGGGGGCCAACTTGAGAGCTCTTCGAATGCCCCTGGAGGTTGACTGCGTAGCGCTAAGAGGCGTTCATGTCTGGTCTGGTGGGGCGAAGGTGTAGTGTGGCGGAGATCCTCTATATTTCTTTGTGAAAGAGCGTATATTGGTTTGTGTGGGTTTAACGTCCCAAAGCGACTCAGGCTGTCAGGAACGCCGTAGTGAAGGGCTTCGGAAATTCCGACCACCTGAGGTTCTTTAACGTGTACTGACATCGCACAGCACACAGGCTTCTAGAATTTCGCCTCCATCGAAATTCGACCACCGCGGCCGGGATCGAATCCGCGTCTTGCGGATCAGCAGCCGAGTGCCGTAACCACTGAGCCACCGCGGCGGCTTAAAGAGCGTATAGTTTCCCCATTCAAGAGGCATGTTGACTGTCAGAGGTAAACCAAGAGTGATTCACTGTCGGTGCCATGAGATAGCCTGTCAACATGGTAAAGCCCTTGTCGGGGCAAGGACATCGAGAAAAGCCGTGCTGCTGCTTCTGCGAAAGTTGCGGTCACCCGGGATTCCTTCGTCAGGCAAAGTCACATGCTGGGGCTCCGGTCGCTGTAAAAAATGTCGGGAAGCGTAACACTCGTTTCTTGCCAGGGGTGTTGGGATCCCGCCGATGGGGCCATCTATTGTTGCCAGCCGGGTCCGCTTTGGTGCATCGCAGGGGAAACGACGAGGAGACAGGGAGGCTCAGGTAAAACAACAACAAGACAAATCTATCCACATTAATTATTTACATGCAGTGAAAATGATGATACAGGTTAAAAAACGACGACGGGGGAAATACGACGGACGAGGCGATCGGACGGTCTTAAGTGACGTTTTGGCCTCCAGTTTCCGCCATTTCCCGCCAGTCCGCAACTTGGGACGTGTCGTCGAAAATTATCCCAAGGCTGTTGCCGGGGGTTTTCCTTTTTCCTTGACCTTTGCGAACATGCTGCGTTACTCAGATTCGAACGCTCGGCCCTTGGATCCTCCTTGAGGCTCCAGGAACGGCAGAAGCACGGTGGTTATCGAAGGAAGGTCATGGATGTTTGGACGAAACCAAAGCTGCATGAAGGTCAGGTTACGGCTGGCTTCCGAACAGGGGACAGGTGACGTGTCGTCCCCGACCCGGACAGGCGTTTGTGCGTCACGGCGTGCGCTGCTCGTTGACTGGCCTGGTCTGAGATGGGCTCTCGTGGCTGTTTTGGCAGCATTCCGCAGGTACAGAAATCTCGGACGCTGCCGACAGCAAATTTTTTTTCGTAGAAGCGGTCCCCCATGGTTCGTCAGTCGTCGACTAAGTGGGTAAATGTTGTCTTCCATCGCCAAGGCCATCGGAATGGGAACAGGGTCACCGCAGGGGCCCGCACACTCTTCGTAACCGCCTCCCGGCGTGCACTCTGCATGTGGCTATCTCAAGTCGACACTGCAGGCATCGTCGGTGACGCGTTTTGATCAGAATTTTTGAGCGCCGGCCGTTCTCTAAGAAGTCAGACTGCCTCAATATAAAGATAGCGCATGGTTGCGTTCTTACGCCCCACGCCAAGTGTTAACAAGTGTGTTGATCAGCATTTTTCAATTTTTTTTGCTTTCTTTTTGGTCTTAGAGGGCTTAACGTCCCAAAGCGACTCAAGCTATGAGAGACGCCGTAGTGGAGGGCACCGGATAATTTCGACCACTGGGAGTTCTTTAACGTGCACTGACATCGTACAGTACACGGACCTCCATCGAAATGCGACTACCGCGGCCAGAATCGCCCGAGCACCCGAGCAGCCGAGCACCATAACCACTGAGCCACCGGGGTGGCTACCAGATATTTAATATTTCTGTTAGCGAGTGCAGCGTCACAAAGGACGAATACAAAAGCGAGGCACACCGGACAAAGCGATTAGAAGATTACGGAGACAGGTGTGTTCGTATTTTGTAGCGCTTTACTCGTTACAAGTAAAAATATGCCCCAAAAAGCCCAGCAACATGTTTCGCGTGAGTACCTTTGAATATTTAGCGCGCCAACTTGACCTATGTGTCTGGGACAGGCTACCACAAGGGCGTACGCTGGCCAGGGGTCGCAAAGTTTGTGAATGTTGTTTACAATGAACGCATAATTAAGAGCAATTTCATTGTATAAAAACAGGATATAAATGTTGATTGAAGGCTTATACGTAAACAAATTTGAGGATGTCGAAAGACCGAAGAATACGACAAGGATCAGGACGCGCTGTGTCCTTTCCAAGAGCCGCAATATAACATCAGAGGTAGATACATACCGAGGAAGGTCTGGGGACGTAACTATGCCTGAGTCACGGGCAGGAAGGAAGGAAGGAAGGAAGGAAGGCCTCAGACGTTGCTTGCACATACCCACTACGTTGGAGTGGCCAAGACACAGGCGGTTAATTACGGGATACAGGAAAGTTTTGACGGGAAAAGCAGTGGCAATAGTATGTAGTCTGATAGATTGGAAGTGGGAAGGAAAGGGGTCCAGTTAACTTGGCGATCGAAGACGGGACAATTGCTTAATGTGCATAATAGTACACAATGCCTGTAATGTTGCAATGTCGTACTGACTGAGAGCGGGAAAAAGAAATTAGAATGGGAGTCGCTGCGTTTCTTAAAGAAAATTTTGCACAGCAGAGCAGGGGGGAAGCAGGAAAGGTCGTCTGTGTCATCTTCCTCGTCTTTGCAGTTCACTGTACCCTTCTGTCTTTTATTGCCACCAGGCACCGACGGTGGGAGGCTATAGGAGATGAGGCCGTATTTCGTCTCCATCTAAATGCGGCTGCTACGGCCATCGGAACCGAGCCGATGAACCGGTGGGTGCTCGCTCAGTCAGTACAACGAATTTAACGCAGAATCACCGTTACAATTGCAGATCAGTTTCGGTGCGATGGCGGCAGACGGAACTTTGCTTCGAGTGAGGAGGAGGAGGTTTGGTTTATGGTTTGGTTTATGGGGGTTTAACGTCCCAAAGCGACTCAGGCTATGAGAGACGCCGTAGTGAAGAGCTCCGGAAATTTCGACCACCTGGGGTTCTTTTAACGAGCACTGACATTGCACCGTACACGGGCCTCTAGAATTTCGCCTCCATCGAAATTCGACCGCCGCGGCAGGGATCGAACCCGCGTCTTTCGGGCCGGCAGCCGAGCGCCGTAACCACTCAGCCACCGCGGTGGCTGGAGGAGGAGGATGAAAAACGTACTAAACAGAACAGGAGTTGTTCGAGCTTATGGGTGGGGTCCGTATTCCAGTACTTCACTGGCTTGAGCTGCCCTGCGGACCTGTTGGGTGAGGGTTCGTTGGTCCTCCAGGTTATCGCTGGTCAGCAGCGCCTCCCACCGCTCGAAAGACGTGTTTTCCTTCTGTAGAGTGTTTGATTTGGCCCGACATCCCCACGAAATGTGGAATAGTGTAGGGCGGGTCTTGCACCAGGTACATGCGTCGATGTATAATGTCGGGTGTATGAGATGTAGTCTATGGAGGTTTGGAAAGGTGTTCGTCTGTATGCGCCGCCAAGAGTCTGGGGTGTCTAATTTCCTCAGTTTGAGGGAACTGTCTGTGCTGAAGACGCTTAAACTTGAGGCATTCGTTGAATGTACTGCGCTGCCTTAGTATGATCCGAGCGAAAGCTCCCGAGTTGACTGATGGGGATGCTGTTCATATCAAGCCAGAAGCTGGAGCTCTTCGAACGTGACTGGCGTTGTCATGAAACTCAGAAAGTGGGTCTGTTCAACGTAGACCTTGGGAGTGTTGGCTGGAGTCGAAACCGCAAATCTGCTCTTTCGACTTTTATTTAATATTCAGCACCGCTAAGAAATCCTCCCACGTCGACTTAAAGCTTGACGTCGCATATACCAAAACCCTTCGCAACAATACCGGAGTTGTAGCCAGCTTGTCCTGTTCACATTTGAAAAGTGCAAATACTTTTTTCACATATTTAGCAAGTGTTCTCGATACGCGGATTAGAGGAGGGCGCTATCAATGCGTTTTAAAAAGCGGTCTGGTATAGTGCCGCCAGACATCCGATTTATCGAGATGGTTAGATTTGAACAACGAAAACTAAAGAATTACTAAGTGCAGGTCAAAGAATTTTTGCACACTTAACGGAATATGCATGTCCCACGAATGGGCCAAATATTCACGTGTATCGTCAATTAGACGGGAAACTATTCAGCCCCTAAAATGTGCCATTTTTTTGCATAAAATTTTGCATAAAATTTTGAAAGACTATACTGCACTTGGGCGTTGTGAGTGCAGCAGCCAGTGAGGATTCGTCACGCTCCAGAAGTACGTGGTCACTGTGGGTACTAACTTGAGCACTGACTTGAGTGGGTATTGACCTGAACAACCATGAAGATACTGCATGCTTGTGCTCGTGCAAGCACGGACAGCTCCCTAACCATTCAAACATGTTTTTGTCGCCTGAGGGACGATATTTGGGAATCCCAGTAAGGCTCATTAGCAAGATTCTTGTGATAGGGAACGCCCAAATACTATAGTCTTCGGAGTCCCACCTGATGCCTCCAACAGGCTTGGTTTGTGTCCTAGCCAAAACCCGTTTGATTTATCAAGGTTAAGAGCCGCACCCGAACTCTCACAAAACTGCTAAGTTACATGCAAAACCTCGAGCACACTCATTTTATCAGAACAGAAAATGACGACGTCATCAGCATAAGCCAAAATTTTAATTTCACCTTGCGATAGCGAGATGCCACGAACTGCTGGTTTTTTAATGATACTAAGTCATAGGGGCTCAAGATATAAAGCGAATAAAAAGGCAGCAGCGGGCAGCCACTTCAAACCGATCACTGAAATAGAATAGGTTTGGTTATCTTTTGATTATCGATCAGTCTTGTAGAGAATGCTTTATAAAATAGTTCTATGCCTTTAAACATAGAACAATGCTTGCGTTTGCGCTCTTCAAGACTGCAAATAAAAACTACTTACGAACATTATTAATAGCTTTTGCCAGATCAATCTGAATAACAGCCACATGGCGAACCTCATCTGACACTCTCTCCAACACGAAGCGTGCGGTTGGGATATGGTTTTGGACACAAAGGCCTTTGATTCCACGCACTTGGTGCAGTATGTGACATTACATTTATAGGCCACGAAGGCTCGTTAGTCAAACAGAGAAAAGGTTAACCTAGCGAATGCGTTGCTTCCTTTGACTTGGTGGACTGTCTTAGAGACATGTACTAATGAGTACGTGAGTAATTATGAGCATGATAATTAGGAGTCAGGTCGTTGTGTGAGTGTTCAGTAGACGATGCGAGCGGGACCCGATAAGCCTATCGTGTTCTACACTTAAAGGCGATCCCTTGATTTTTTTTTTTTTGTGCCGTCGAAGGAAGCTATTGGATTAGGAAGTTCGGCGGCTGGGCATTTAACGATGACGTTTTAGAGCTGGACACTTATTTTATGCGATAGTAAGACACGAAGGATCTCGAAAATTGTCTCTCATATATATCGCGTGCGCACGGGCACAATTCAAGGCGTCCAGGGCTCGTGAGCACAGTCATTGTTAAATAAGTAGACACGCCGGCGCATGCATATGTGCTGTAGCTCTCACAATTTAGGTCCGTTTATTTTATGCTTGATATTAGACTTCTTCCCAGTACCCCTTTTTCGCTGCTAAGATAATGTCGTACACGGTCAGTATACTAAGGAGGCAGTTGAGCTTTACAGTCGACACCGGATATATCGAAGTCAAAGGGGATAGCTAACAGTTCGATATACCGTTAATTCGATAAATAAAAATCGCAATAGATAAGCTTATCCGTGACCTATAAGAGATAATACATGACACTCACGCTAGCAACGGGCTTTCTGCAGCGACGTGCAGCCCGCCGGCGAGCTGCCAGTGCACCGCTTGCCAAGCTTTGCTAGCCTTAACCTGCTTCGCATCGAAGCTCCTACAGACATTGCTTTGGAACTAGCCATTGCCTATCACAAGATATGTGCAATCCTGTTAACAGTACTCGTATGCAGAAAATTGGCCATTGAAATTGAGAGACAGTTGGTTTCCGCAAAGCCTCCGGCCTCGAAACACGGCAGGTGAGTGCCGCAATGCTTTAGTTATGCTGGCTTCAGCGAATGACGGCGATGGGCCATAAGCAATGAGTGCAAGAGACTAAAAGAGACCGAAGGCCGCCAGTTATGATTCTCCAACGATTCCTCCTATCTGTTAGCATGTAGACGAAATTTCCCTGACAAACGTCGGGTTGCAAGGTCAAAATTTATTTGTTCTAACCGACGTCCGAATCCAAAGGTCCGATCCTTATCCTTACAGCCTTACGCGGTTAGATACCATTCACACACAATGTCCACCAATTGGGTCCGAGGTTCAGCCTCGGGGTTGGCTCCTATATATTGCACCTCACGTCCAAGAGCTCTAACACACACAGAATAGAACAATTAGGCTAGTGTAGTGGCGGATTTATAGCAGTGTTTTCCAGCACCTAGCAAAGACAGTCCTTCTCAAGGAAAGTATGCATGGGTGGACCCAAAATACCGCCGAGTGAGAACCCAAGAAGAGTAAAATTTGTGCCGTTCCTAACATGGCTGATGACTACAGAGATTATGGCTCAGTTCATGTTTCTGACAGAAAAATATGAGCCTGCCGCGGAGGCTCAGTGGTTAAGGGCTCTTGTCTACTGAGCCCGAGTAGAATCCGGCCGCGGCGGCCACGTTTCGATGGAAGTGACATGCAAAAGGCGTCCGTGTGTTGTGCGACGCTAGTGCACATTAAAGATCTCCAGGGGCGCCGAACTTATTCGGCAACCTTCCGCTGCGGCTTTCTCTAATCGCGATCCGGCGGGGCTAGCTTACTGCGTTATGAGGCGTTCCGCCCCTCTGACTCAGCAAATAGTTTGTCTTTTTCCTCTTTCATTCCATTCTTCCTCCCTTACTTCACCACTGCACGGTTGAGGCATCCACCGAGAGGCGAGACAGTTACTGCGTCATTTCCTTTCCTCAAAAAAGCAATTTTCAGGAAAAAATATGGTAATGTTTCGTCTTTAATCTGAAATATCTTGACGTGTCATTTTAAAGCACAGCTCTTAGGCTCCCATTCGCGGATTCCGCGTCGTAGTCGTTGTCGGCGTAGCATTCCACCTGACAACCGTGACAGGTACTACTAGCGAAGCGCCACCTGCCGCGGCGAGAGCGGAGGAATGGACAACCTGAAGGTGCCTGCCACTGGAAGGTCCAGAAGAGTGGATGAATGGCGAAGGCTGAACCCTTTAAATCGGGCGGTTGTTCAAGCCACCTAGCCATGACTTGCGAAATTTTACTGCTGTCTTGATTTTAGCCAGCAATCAGATAACCTCCGCTTGGTTACTTCTACCCGGTTAAAATCTACTTTCCTCTCGCTGTCCTTAAACCCCAATGCTTTGGATAAATCAGCCCCGCTGCTTTATCCGCAGCGTAACACGCTACCTGCCAGCGGGGGCAGGTGGCGTGTGAAGAGCTGCGCTCAAATTTCGCATTACCGACTGCCGTAATCGTCAGTCGATTTTTAAAGCGAAAGCTTTACTGGCCGCGAACTTGCGATTTCGCCGTGGCGGTGCTGCGAGGAGGCACATGACGTCACAACGCGCGTCTCGCCAAGGAGCCGAACCGGTCTTGCCGGGCCGGCGGCGGCTGGCGCACTCGGCGCGAAATAGAGACGTGCTCCAAGTCTCCGCCAGTGCGGTCAGAATGCGCCGAAGACGCCGAACGCGTCGGTGGTCAAGCGCAGTTGGAGTATGAACCTCCTTCACCCCGCGACGTCACGAAGATGCGGTGGCGCTGATGTTAGCAGCGACTTTCGCATGGTAGGCAAAACAGGTTCCGCTTGCCCGTGCCTACCGCAGCTGCCGCAGCTACCAGCGGCTGCTTCAAGTCTGTGCACTGCAGAAGCAACATGTATTGACCAGCTGCGTCACTGCTGGATCCGCGTAGTAGCATAAAAATATTAAATTAGCCTCGATAGGTTTCTCGCGCATAAATGCCGCATTCGGAAACTGGCTAACAGGCATTGGGCCACGGTAGTAAAGCGCGAAGTCTGGGAGTCGATAGGCACTGCCACTAAATGCACTTAATAATTTGCAAGTTACTGCGTTCATTCACCTGAACTTCAGGATAGTAGGCTGATAATTGCTCAAGGAAAAAAAAAAGACATATGCAGCTGCACACGTACTTATCACCTTGAGCCGGAGTGCACGAGGCGCCGACAGGTTCCCTCGCCCCCAAGTAATGCGTTTCGTTGATAATAGCACACCATGTTTTAATGGCGCGTTTTATGACATTAAATATTTACTTGAGACTGTTTCTTGATATGACGATGTAATTATTTCATTCGAGTAGAAAGAAGTCTGGTAAGTTGTGTAAATCTTGCGCGGTCGCGTTGGTGTGCTTAGAATAGCTTACCTTAAGTGGGCTAAACGTCATATGCTTTTTCATTGCATCATGCATGTGTCATGTTTCATGAGGTAGTACATGATCGCGAAGCTTGTTTGGAAAGAAGCAGCCGCAGGCGTGCTACTAACAGACACGTGGCAAGATTGAGAGGGGACGCGGCCATGAAAAGTGTTTTCTTTATTCATGCATGCGATATGTAACTAAACTTGGTGCAAATATGAAATTCCTACGCTAGTTTCAGTAATTCCTTTTATTTATAGCTATACCTGGTGCAGTTCTGGATAATTATAATTAACACCGTCGTCAAGTCCCCCCAAGGTCTCAAATAATTTAGTAGATAGTGCGGTTTTTTTATGCCAGCATGTACATAAATCCCTGTTCATTACGATGACGCGATTAGTTCTCTTTCTATATGATCAGTACTTATGCATGCATAGTTACATGAAAACGTTTCTTACAAGAAATAACTAACACAGTACTGCACGTGTAGGGAAAAAATCGAAAGATTTATTACGCTCGTCAACGTCTCAGGAATAGTTTGCGACAAATAGCATCATTTGATTTTCATGCGAATTACGAAGGTAAGTGCTCCAGTCGCAGAAAATGTGAGAGGTCACAAAACGAACCTTAAAGTTTATTCCCTCGTTTATGGCATCTTCGCTTTCGCTTTGGTCAAAGAAATGCGGCACTGAAATCAAAGAAATTACCTCAATTTTTGACGACCGCACTTCTAAAAAGCGTAATTTATAAATTTGTACTCAATAATTTGCTATAATTTTTCGTCACGAAACTAGACTTCAGGACTAGGAAATAAAATAATTCTAGAAATAAAAATTTTTCACCAAATCGACCACCTTATTAAGAGGACAAGTCGGCCTGGCTGGTGCGTGGTCATGCGGCTAAAAACAGCGCTAAGCGAGACAGGAGATGAGGGACACGGCGCTGTCCCCACTTTTCGCACAGCGCGACACGTACGTATGTCAGCAGACGATGAGCGCATGTCTGCTCCGACGAAACAAGGCCAGCACTTCCCCTCGCTACTGTCTCGAAGTAAAATCATTCCGGCTAGTGCAGAGTGTCAAAACTTGTTTTATTCAATGCCTAGCGCATAAACGGCAGGAACGCTTTCTACATGTTTACTACTAACCATATATACAATACAGTGGCAAACTATATCTCTTTATAGGCCGCACGTGGCCAACGCGAGCTCGTGTACTTCAACAAATTACTAAGTTGGAAGCATCGACCATTGCTATGATTCGCAGAAACTGGAAAGGCGCCTACAAGCCTTGAAAACCCGCGCTCAACACCTATCCGCGACGCCACTCCCCGACCTTTTGCCTACCACGAGCTCGCTAGCGACTGCAGCGCCACCTCGTTTGTTTACAAACATGCAGGAGGTTCATAGAGGGTCTCGCTTTGGCCGACGTGACGTTGCCGCGCAGCGCGCGCGTTACGCCGGAGTATAAACGCGCCTTAACAGAGCCTGCTCTTAACCGCTAACCAACGTATTCGGTGGCGGCATCTATGAGAGCCGCTGAAACCCCCGCACACTAACTGAATAAAAAAAAAGAACCTGTGCCGAGGCTCGGAATCGAACCAGGGCCTTTGGCGTTTGAGGCGGAGACGCTACCAACCACGACGGCTCAAGCATTAATCATGAATAAAGGAGCATCTAGTGAATGCCCTCTTCCAATGCAGAAGTCTCCGCGCTTTCGCTACGGATATCCTGGCCTAATAGAGCTAGGCCATCAGCAATTTTTTTGTTGCTTTTTACCCGGAATTAGAAAAAAAAAAGATGAAACGCTCTGCCCAAAACATTTGCTGACGCGGTGGATAAAGTCCCTATACAAGGATGACATCTCTCTCAGGTTGATGTACACAGATGCGAAGCTGCAAGTCGCTTTTGAGTACTATGCTAGAATGGCACTCATCTACGCTGGAGGTTCTCTCCTGGGAGTTTTATCCTCTTAAAACCGCCCAAAAACATCCATGATCTGTGGTAAAACCGGAAAACCAATTATTGAATACAAAGCAATAATTAGTTTGGTTAAAAGTGGAAATGACGATAAAAACCACGAAACTGCAAGTATTCGATTTAAAGCAATTACTTTAATTAAATGAATTTAACTTGAGCAATAAAACCAAACAAACCCTATCGGGCTATGTGTAATAGTAAACTGATTATAAATTCCTCAAAATTCACGGAAAATGTACGTTGTACCCCGTCACCTTAACACCAGCATGCAAGTACCCTGGTAAACGCCTCCGCAAGTTCGTTTTGCTCAGTGCGCAAGAGACTCTGCAGGCTAGTTCCTTCAGGTTCCATCATCTTGGAGAAGAGTATTGACCATTATACGTTACTCCGAAAAGGGCGAACACACATCCTCACTGTTGCTAGGTGGTGTGTTCTGTGCAGTTAAAATGCCTTAACAGGGGCCAGCCAAGAAAAGACTTTCACATGCACTCGACGTTCAGCGTCTTTAAACGCCACCGGGGCTTCACGTATGGTTTACGAAATTTTACATAAACTCAGGTTCACTGCAGCCTTCCCCATCTGAAGTTCCTTCCACACAACTCGGCAATAGTACTGGAGTCCTTGTTGGGAGCAAACATGTTTTATTACCCATAAAAACCACCGTTACACAGAAAGTTGGCGGAGCAGGTTCATGAAACACCGAAGTTATGTACAGGAAAGCTGCCGTGCTAAGTCAGCAAACCCGACGCGCTCGGACCATCAGGGCCTCCAATTTCGTCCTCGCCAGCTCAACCTTTTGTTCCGTCCGCAGTAAAATAGCTTTCTCACATTTTCTTTTTACACCGGGAGGTCTGTTCGTGAAAAATGGCCAGTGCGCTAAATACGAGTCTGTGTGCACAGCGATGAACTTAAAATCAAGTAACTCCCGTCACGTCGGAAGGGGCAGCAGAAACCGTGGTTGCCAGCTGGTGCAGGCGAAACGAGCGGCTCCAGTCCGGCAGTCGGGCGGCCTCGGGGTGTGCAAACAAGTGCCGCTTTCACTGCGACGTCCGCCGGCGAAAAATGGTCAGGTTGGTCTTCTCCCAAAGCCCCTTGAGGGACATGGAGCGCCTACGCGACCCATCGTCCGGCAGGTCGTCATCGGTACCGTCGGGCGAGGCGTCGGCCCCACCCCCGCGTGCAGGACAATCGCGGGAGCCGTGCCGCGGAGACGTGTCCGCAGCCAGAGCGTTAACCCGGCCGTTGCGGGGCTGGTTGTAGTCCGACCGCTGCTTCTGTTGCTGTCGGCGGGATCGTCGCGATGGGCACGGAGTATTGCCAGCGGCCGGGGCCTTGTTCTTATGCGTCGGCGACCTGTTGGTGTTGTTGCAGGCTGTTGCCGCCCTAGGGGCAGCGGGAGCTGCTGCAGCAGGAGGGGTTGCCGGTTGAGGACCCGGCCTGGGGTTAGAGAACTGTCTCCGGACCTGCGTTTGTCCACCGTCTCCTGCATTCTGCTTGTTGTTGTAGTGACGTCCCCGAGACGGCGGAGGAGCCGGCGGTGGCGTCGGTGTTTCCGTGTCGGCTGGACTTGCCCGTCTGGAAGCTCCGGTCCCCTTTTGGCAGCTGTAAGGGACCGGATTGCGGTTGGCGGCAGCACCCCCGCCGCGATTTCCACCGTCCGGATTGTCCGGTCTCGCCCTGTCCTTATTCCACTGGTTGTGGCCGTTGACTTGGCGGTTGGAGCGATTTCGGTTGCGACTGGCCGAATGGCATCCGCCTCTGGCAGGTTGCTGTTGACCCCTTGCGTAGACGTCGTCCGAAGGGCTGATGCGTCGGTTGTTCCCGGCGGGTTCTTTGCACTGACCCTTTTGAGGGATCGGACTATCCGTCTTGAGCTGCCGGCCGGCTCCGGGCGCCTTGCCCATCAAAGGCGGCGTCGCCTGGTCAGGCTCGTTGTAACGACGGGTGCTGTGGTACTCGCGCCGGGCGTGCGCGGGCCGCTTGAAGTCTTGGGCCTTTCGCTGTTGGGCAGCCGCCGCGTTCGCGGGCTCCTGTGGTTGCGGAGGTTTGCATCCTGCGGTCGGATGAACGCCTTCCTCTTCCTGGTTCTGCGACGAAGCAGGACGGGAACTTGGGGAAGGTGGGCTTACTTTTTCTTCGTTGCGAGATTCCCCACCATCTTTTGACTCAGCCGACACGTGGTTTGCGTCCTTTCCCTTTGCTTCCGGAGCGCCCGTAGCGGCCTCCTGTGCTGCTTCGGTGCAGCCTTCACTAGGAGACGCACTCGGTGTCGCGGCGTCGGCGACGGCCGTGGTGGGGCTCGGAGTCGTAGTGTGCGGCGGGAGCGGCGAGTCCGATACTCGTACAGTGGCGGAAACTTTGTCGTCGTCGGCTGCAGCGACCAGCGCGGATTGGCAGCAGTCTGGCGGCGCTCGAATTTGAATCTCGGTGGACGGAGCGCGAAAGCTGCTCTCGCCGCGGACGCTGTAGTCGAGGCTGCTGTCCGAGACGGAACGCCAGAGCGCGGCATCCACGCACACATCCACGGAGTCCGATGAGTCGGCGGCGTTCATGATGCGCTCCCGCTGGAGCTGCAGCTGCGGCAGCGTGGCGCGCCTCCTGTTTCTGCCGAAGCAGGTGTGTCGCTGCTGAAGCACTCGTTCGAAGGCCAGGTGCTTCTCGTGGCGCCTGTCCACCTCGATCAGCATGGCGACCACTTCGTCTTGCTCCTCGAACATCACGTCGAAGTCCTCCGGGGCGCCGCCAACGGCACCGCCGCCGTACACCGGAGCGTCGCCGTCACCCTGCGCAAGTCGCCAGGTTGAGGGGGCGGAAAAAACCGGAGGGGAAGCTTCGGCTACGCCCTAAGGGTTTGACGCCATAGCGTAGTGGGTTAATTCTCTTATATGCCGAAGGCCATTCTCTACATTACATTCATAGACCCCCGGGAGCCCTCATACACCTCCTGGCGCAGTGGTCCAGCGGTTAAGCGATGCGCCACTGCTCTGCGATGGAAGGTGCTCCCAGCGGTGGGCCTTGTGAGGCCAAGGTTGCTCTTCCTGAGCGACCAATCGTTAATTTAACTGCCACCTGCCACGGTGGGCAGTTTGCTAACGCTCCGGTAGGAAGGTTGTGATGACGTCGCAAGGTCACGTGACTTGCGTGGCCCACCTGTCTCTGTAGGTTGCTCTCTGGGGGGGGCACCACTTTTCAGAGTCATGCACGCGATTTTTCGCTCACAACGCCGAAGCCAACAACGACGACGCCATATTTTTTGTGTACAACGATATCGCGTTAAAATTGGGACAAACAGCAATTAAAGCAATAACTGTACCGCAATGTAGGAAATTTGCTGGAGTCCTATAAAAAACAAACTTTTCTGTCGTCGCAACAGATATTACTGCGAAAGCGGTGCTGCTGTACTCGGGGTGTCATATTTCGCGAGTGGGTTTCGAATTCTTTGTGGCACGAACAGATTGTAGCGCCACCTTGTAGCGGCCGTAGCGGCACGCGCGAAGAGAACGAACGAAAAGAGGCGCGAGCTGATGAGAACGCTGGAGGCGCCTTGCTGTCACGGCAGCCCCAAGATCAACTTCGCGTGTTTTTTTTTTATTTTCAGCGTTTAGCTCCTCTTCATCTTGAATTGATTTAAGCCCCGCAATGTGTTGCTGGTTATTTTTTACTGGTTACTGGTTATTTAGTGAAAATTCGACGGAATTTTTTCGGTTTTTATTTTAGAATGCAGCTTTGTGGAGGGGGGGGGGGATGTTATTTTCTACGTGCGATTTCTTTTTTTTTTTTTAGGGTGATACAACGTGGCATTCATGAGCGGTCAAAAGTAGCCTACACGAGTTGTAACGATCGGTTTACCGGCAATAAACGCACAAATGGACGTGATGTAGAAGGGCTATCGCTATTATAAAAGTAAGGGAAGTTAAACGATGGAGCGCCCAAGACAAAAACGCCAGTGGAACTGTACTTTTAAAAACTGGGTCATCATATTACGACTGGGTTGTTGCGCTGAGTAGAGGGAGACAGCTTGCATCCCTTTGTTTGCGTGGCTGCAATAGACTGGCACAGAACCGTCGCGGTCACCAGTTAAAACATGATACCTTGTGACGCTTACGCACGGTTTCGCATAGAGATAAAAAATACTCCAAATTTTCAGTCAAAGTCGAATAAAAAAAATGACTTAGGAGTACTTTTATAGCTTTTCTCTTTAATCCATAAGCGGAACCGTTAAACGTGGCTAGTCGCGAAGTCTTCGAACGAAAAGGTTTACGGTATGGTATGGCGGTTTAACGTCCCAGAGCGACTCGGGCTATGAGAGACGCCGTAGTGAAAGGCTCCGGAAATTTCGACCACCTGGGGTTCCTTAACGTGCACTGACATCGCACAGAACACGAGCCTCCTGAATTTTGCTCCCATCAAATTTACACCGCCGTGGCCGGGATCGAACCCGCCGAACGAAAAGGAAATACCCCAGGAGCTTCGTGTTGCATACCTGACCGCTGGCGCCGAGAGCGTCGTCATCGTAAGGCAGGTAGCTGTGTTGCGCCCACTCGTGCTCCTGCTGCTGCTGTTGCGGGTGCTCCTGGAGCAGGAATGGGTGGAAGGCGTGCAGTTCCTGTTGGGCCACGAAGCCGGTGTCGTCGCTCGGAGCGTAGAAGCCGTCCCCGTCGGCGAACATGGCCTGCCTGAACCCGAAGCAGCCATTCTTGGCGCGCATCTCCCGGCAGGGCACGAACGAGCTGGCCTGCGCGCAACGAGCGAAAGCCGCGTCTCGAGCTTTGAAACACTGGAGAGGCACGTTGAGCAGCAAATCAATCAGTGTCTGGAAGCACCTGCTAGGTTTCAAAGAAAACCAGTTTGGAAGCGCAGTTACACAGATGGGCTCGGGTACCTCTGCTTCAAACTAGCGCGAGTTGGAGCTCGATTTCGCGCTTTATTCAGAGCAGTTAGCGCTCGAATCTTCAGCAGATGGGTGACGCTCGCTGTACACTTTCGCCTCCACTTGACATCACACAACGAAGAAAGACAACAGTCACAGGAAGCAAGTAACACAAGAGAATGCCCTTTTTTAATTATATGGTGTTGATCGATGGTAGATTAATAGTGTAACTATGTTATCACTGAAATTGACTAGGAAGCAGAAGAAAAAAACCACATGTCACCGGTAAGATCTGAACCCACGACCTCCAAATTTCGCGTCCGGTGCTCTACCAAGTAGCGACGGCTGTCCAATCATCTGCTTTCGAGAGTATTATTTATCAATTTATTTATCAATACTGCCAATCCCTGTTTCAAGGATTTTTACAGGAGTGGGTTCTGGCCGCAGGCAAACAGTCGACCAGGCATAAACACTATTTCACAAGTATATATGCTTCCGGGTCGTCCCCAAAAGTAAATTCGGCACCCACTGCCAAGGATGTGGATGAATACCATAGTTTAGTAAAATAGTGGTTATTGGAAAAATATCCACTAGGATACAGGTGAAAATCGATGCCTGCGGCATGGAAATGAAAAATAATAGATGTATCAGCAAGGGTTGTCAACACGCACCTATATAAGACAGGCCACGCGCCTGAGCATGGTGACAACTGTTGTCGGTACGGAGATTCATTTTGGCCCTCGAATTTTGGCTGTCGGGTGGATAGAAGGCCCCGTGAACTAAGGCTTCCATACCTTGCAGTTGTCTTGGTCAATACTAAACCCGCTGCCATACACGCATCAGTATTACAGCGGCATGAAATTCTGTCCCCTGGGACTGAAGTAACGTAGTTGTCGCCACCATGAGCGGATGGGCGTGCATTGAGTATCGAGGAACACACGCGTAAGTGCTTTCTCGGTGGAGCTGTCGAGATTGTCAGACGGCACTGTCAGGTGTCTGTACGGCAGTCTTCGCGAAACATTGCAAATCTTGTAATGGGCAGTCTTCTTCCACGCCATTCCATGTTATCCCACGTTTCTCTAGCCGTGAAGAGTAGCGTTTATGCTCTGTTCTGTCATCGAGGCCAGTGGGCAGTGCCTAGATTTAGTTTAGAAATGACAGGACTGCACACTTCTCTTGTGCTGACGCGGAATCATCTCTAACGGGACCGTGGTCTCGGGCGACTCGCTGTTCAGGAGCCCAGGTTGAACGAGAAGCAAGTTCTGCAACGTCACCTGCACTTAGGTTTGGCGATTATTCTGTGTTATGTTTCTCGGTTTCGAATTTCATATTGCAAAAACTGCGTTAAGAGGTATACAGCTCAGCACAGCGTCAACAAGACTTACAAGCAGCCGTTCTACTTACGTGCGCCAAGCGATCACGGATCGCGACGAGGCTCGCACTAACCAGAATGACCAAGCTTGACTATAAGCCACTTTTCAGTGCACCTTCGATGCGCAGACGATTTAACCTTCCTATGTTTTGAGCTGCAATTTGCTAATTTCGTCCATTTAACCTGCTGCATGTCAGCGCCTTTCTGCCGGTCGCAATCGGAAACACTTACCAGGATATATACCTTGAAGAACAGTTAGCACGACGAAAAGCGTGTGACACGAGCTGCGTCGTAACGCTAAGTGAGCGCGCCATATTTTCCGTCGCCTTCTGCCTGCGTGATCCGCGCCACATCTGCATTCCAATTGTCATCAGACGTTCTGTACGATGCACATAATCCTGTACTGGCTGTACACGCTTTCAGAGAATTCGCAGTCTCGAGCGTGAGAAAAAATCAAGATAGTCTGCGTGCAAGGGTGGTCGAACGGGCTAGTTGGTAGCTCGCATTTGAAAAAAAAAAAGAACAGCGCACCTTAAGACAAGGACTGAGGAAGATATAACGACACAGCGCTGTGTCGTTATATCGCACTCAGTCCTTGCCTTAAGGTGTGCTGTTTCTTTACAAATACCCTGCGTACCGCGCAACTTCGTGATACGCAGGATATTCTTCATGTAATGTGCTATTCCGACAACCGAGCTTTTTATTATTTTTTCAGCTTCCGCAGCGTGACAACGCCCAAAACATTTAAAAACGCGCCGTTTCACGAAATCCGCGCCCGAAGCCCGACCAGCACAGTAGCTTTGGACATGACATTTCAAAAGATAACTCTTAAGAAGCATGTAAAGCAACATGCCACACCACACCTGCCTTCGCATTTGCGACCGCGATATGGTAGCTTTGAAAGCCAGCAGTCAAGTGAATCGGCGTGTACACGAAGTTGTGCGGTACGCAGGGTATTTGGAAAGAAAGAGCACACCTTAAGACAAGGACTGAGGAAGATATAACGACACAGCGCTGTGTCCTTATATCTTCCTCAGTCCTCGTCTTAAGGTGCGCTTTTTTGTTTTGCAAATATGGGCTACCAACTAGCCTGTTCGACCGCCCTTGCACGCAGAGTATCTTGCTTTTTTTCTCACGCTTGAGACTGCGAATTCTCTGAAAGCGTGTACAGCCAGTAGTACAGCATTATGTGCATCGTACGGAAAACGGTTTAGTTAACCCTCGTTGCCCAAATGGCTGCGCGGCTCCCAAGGAGGAGAAAAGAACCACTCTCCGAGTGAAGCGCAAGGGACAGAGTGCAGGACTGGTTCCCACCTGCTGCTGCTGGAAGACGAACGCGTCGGCGGCGGTGCCGCGGTACGAGACGTAGGCGTCCTCGTGCTGTGCTTGCTGCTGCAGCTGCTGTTGCTGCCAATAGAGCGCCGTCGCCGCAGTCGCTGCCCCGGGCGACGCGGCAGCCGCGTAGTAAGCGCCCGCGGTGACCACGTCCGCGAGCGCGGCTGGCGAGCTTGTGCCGGGCGCCATGCGCTGCTTGTGGCGGTGCTGCTGTAGCTGCTGCAGCTGCTGCTGCTGCTGCTGCGACGTCTGTCCGGGCCCCATGCGCTTGTCCCGGCACATGAGCTGCACGTAGCCGTGCAGCGCCGACCACGGGGGCGGCTCGCCACCGCTCCCTGCCTTGGGGCCTTTGCCGTGGCGTCCCCCAGCGGCGGTAGGCAGCAGGTAGTCGGACGAGGGCAGCTTGATGGTCCACTGGCAGCCGCGCCCCGGCTGCATGGCTGCTGCTGCTGCTGCGGTCGCGGCGCACCGGGAGGACCGCTCCGAGGGCCGCACTGTCACGCGCCCGCACCTGCCGCGTGCCAACGCGCCTATGCTTGCGCACCGCGAGCCATGCTGCTGCTGCTGCCAATGGGGCTTCTGCAGCCAATGGGGCCGCTCCTGTCGGACGAAGTACATACTCGCTCTTCCGCCCTGCTGGCCCCGCGACGAAGATTCGAGTCGCTTATTGCGGGCTGTTTCAAGAAGCGATCTTGGTCGTGCCGGATGACTCGGGAGCAAATGCTTGCGCGAGATCCAGAAGATGGTGGCACCCCGGGGACGATCGAGTCACGTATCGTGTCCTCTGGAATCAACTTTCCGCCATGTTGTGTCTTCTGCTTCTTTATCTTCGATGTTCGTGATGAGGCATTGCTACAGCGATGATCAAGGAGGCGCGTGTGCGGCTGAAGTTTGGTCAGCGTTTGGGTCGTTTATCTCGTGCTGCGACCTCATTAGCTTGTCGCTAACTGCTGTGACGATGACGCAGGGGCTCTTGCTTGTCAGTGTGCACGCGCTGTTTATGGTCAGGCGAAGATTTGTGCGCTGGCGAAGCTCGATAGCTTGCAAACTGGTGACGTAGTAGAGTTCGTAAACAGACCACCAAAGCGAATTTTGCACGTGGAGGCACCCAGCCATTGTCCGCAGGAAAATGTCGCTTGTCCCGGCAAGGGGGCGCTGCGACGGGTCCCTTGTTGGCTTGAGCCACCGCCCGATTTAAAGGGTTCCGCCGTATCCATCCATCCATCTATCCATCCATCCATCCATGTTCATTTCTCGTTTCCCATCGCGCGAACGTTGTTATTCGCTAATGATACGCACTTATTTTAAGTACGATTCTTCGTGTACTCGTGCGAGGATGAAGATTTTCTACACGAACGGACTTTGCTGTTAAGGTACGTTTATGAAGCTCCTCAGACCGCGATGTCACAATGACGGCATATTATGTCGCACCTGGCGCCTGTCATCCGCGATCAACTTGTATCTTAGCGGTGTAATCAATAAGAGAACGAAGAACCAGTTCAGCCCCTGTTCACGGAAACTGGTCATGAGACGTGAAGCGTGCATTCCATGAAATCGTGACTAATTTCTTGCTCATTCACAAGGAAAACATCACATATGCACAGCCTTTATTGTAATTGATGACCTTAGTGTTAATGAAATTTAGTGATCTTGGACAATGTCCTTAGGCGGCCCGCGACTCTGAAGAAATACCGACCGGTATAGACTTCCAAACGCGTAACCACACTGCCATTTTTTTCTCGTAGAGAGTCACGGACACTGAAAGAGGCGTAACTATAGTCTCCTGGACGTGCCGCGCGTTGGTGCGTTTAAGTGAAGCTTTGTTTCGTTCAGCTCACCTTCGAAACTTTCAAGTTACATGTTGCCAGTTTTTGTACACTGCTGAAAATTCCACCCTTTTTTTTCACGCGCTATTGTTCATTCCTGACGCAGGTGAGGGAAGAAAAGGGGACATGGCATAATGGGTTGTACGCTGGCCTGGCAGTCGCGTAGTTCTTGGTTCGATATCCAGCGATTTAAGTAAACTTTCTTGTGCATTGCGTACGTTTCTGTGACGCATAGCCAGCATATCAGTATGAACTTTAAGCTTATAACATACTGGAATGAAGTGCACCACAACGCTTCATATTCGCAACAAGGTGGAACAGAATGCGGGACCATGGCTGGCCCCTTGGTTTCGCTATCCTTCAGAGTCGCATTTATGGAAGAGCAAATGATTGTTGTAAAAGGCGAGGCATTTAAGTAAAGCTTTGCTTTGTTGAGTTCACACTGGAAACTTTCATGTTACATGGTGCCACTTTTTGTAGAGTGCTGAAAATTGCACGTTTTTTTTTCACGCACTATTGTTCATTCGAGGTTTAAACGAGAATTCTGATCAAACGCTTTGAGCTTGCTTCGCTGATTCACAATCGACCTCCTTCATATTTGGTCTGGCTGTATGCATACACCCACCGGCAATAGCTTTAGACATCCCATCAGTTTCTGAGACGCGTTTTATCTCTGTACGTACAAATTTGTTATCGATCCTTGGCGCTTGGGAAAACGAGCTCTCATATCAATCAACGTGCTTTTTATTTCTTCTTCAAGAAAAAAAAGTACAAGTGGAAGAGAAGAGCAAGAACAAAGAGTGGGAGATTCCATTTGGCTAGTTCCGAGCCTCCAATTCGCATAGCATATAGAGTTACAGTTTCGGTAAGCGCAAGTCTTTACACAGTAGAAAGGAAATGTAAAATATACCAGATACAATATAATATACACTCATTCTTGTGCCACAAAAAACGTCGTGGCATGCACAGTGGCAGCTAAGGTAAGCACTCTTAATACAACGGAAATGATTTGTGGAATATACCTGATATAATCTGATATACACTCATTCTTGAGCTACAAAGAAAGTTTTCAGAATATTGTTGCTAATGGTACTTATGTTAGTACCTTGACAATGAAGGTGGTTAAGTAGGACAGGTAGGGCATCATGGAGCATTTGTAGACCTGTACACGTGGTTAGAAAACGATTTTCATATTAAAAGTAGCACGTGCGAAATAAAATTTTGGAAGCGCAAAATGATGCACCATTGTCAGTTAACACCAAGCGACAGTGGATGGCAAACAGAAAAGGACAAAAAGAAAAATAAGCACACACGAGCGCTATTCCGCTCATGAGTTCTTTTCTTATATACAGCGCTTGAGCGTGCTATCTTCTTTCTTCTCTTCCTTTATTTCCTTCTTCTTTCCTTCCTTTCTTTCTTCTTACCTTCTTCCTGTCTTTCTTCTCGTCCTCGCCTGTTCACACTGAGTTACGACTTTGAAGCCACTCCAACTTGTGCAGTTTAGAGGCCTCTTGCAAACTTCTCTAGCTTCGTTTCTGCGCGTGCGGCATAGGAATCTCTCGGTCTTGCATGCTTACTTGTAGTGGTAAATGCAGTAAATCGCCCTTATAACTCCGCGATTCAACGATTGTACAGATGTCTTCATTATTGATGTCAAGTGATTTCAAATCTCTCCTAAGTGCGCGTCGACCGTCGGTCGCTCCTCCTTCCCACCGGCAGTTTTAAGACGCCAGACAGAGATTTTTTGCTTGTCTCTCATTTACTCCTTTACACCGTCGGTAAAAGAAAGACTGGCTTGCACGAAGTCGCCAATTTCTACTAGCAAGCGCAAGTTTATCGCGAAATTTTAAAACAAACGTGGTCATACCTACGCTGCCAACAGGAGTTCTTCGTAACGCAGCCGTATTGGGTTACTTGAAGCGCCCCCTCTAGGTGGTGGAAATCACCAATAGCTCTTCTGACGCGTGCGCATTAGCTCCAGCATGGTGTATCAACCGTAGGATTGGTGCCGCGTCGCTCAGTGCCCCCGAAGGAAACTCATGGAAAAATCTTTGTTCCGGAAAGGAGAAAAAAGGGAATAGGGGTTGGTCCTTTAGGGGACTAACTGCTCTGTCACCCACATTAGTCCCTTTTAAGGCCAAGCACCATTCCGAAGAGTCTAAATGCCAGAGACGCCACCACCCACAATTACTCTCGCCTCGGACAAACGGTACTGAAATTGCACCCATTTCACCCCTTTTTTTGCTTAGAGTGTCGATCGAAATTATACTCCGACCCCGATGTTGAGTCATCGCCACACATCGCGCCGATATTTCATTTTCAACGGGACCGTGCCGCCAGGCGGCGGGGCGGTCGGGACTCCCTCTTTCACACTGCCTAGCACGTCGTCAGCGCGTTTTTATTACGCCGCTGTGGAAAGCGGAACCACTTCCGAGCCCGTTGACGAAAGGCACTGGCGCCGATAGCAGCCCAAGCGGGGTGGCCCAGCGGGCAATGGGATTCCGTTTCCCCCGCTCCGCTCAGCGCGGCCGCGTCCCGTTGAAGCGCACCAAGTCCGCCTGTCAGCTCCCATGAGCGTCCCCATTCGTTAGCTGCTCTCCGGGCCAGACACGGCCGGACTCATCTGGATGCCGGCCTCGGCTGCGTCGACGAAGCCGTGTATACCAGGACGATTGGTCCTCGGCACTGCAGCTTTGTGGTGCGCTTTCTGTGAAGGCGACGGTATATAATCATGGCCGGAAAGGGGGTGAGGGGTGGCTTTTCGACGCCGATTTGGCTACATCAGTATGACAGAGATAGCCTGCTAGCCATAGCCAATGAGATCTGTTGTGATGTCTCGTGTCAGCTTCAGCGTGTATTTGTGGATTGGCTAGTGAGCAGCGTATATTCCATTCTCTAGTACTGCATTGCCCCGTTTTCTCCCTTCTGCGTGTCGCGTGATCTCCTGTCCGCCTCGGGTCAGTATTACTAGGAGGTTAACCGTGTAGATTCAGGGGTCGCACTTGGGAATAGTAGTGTTGGTAGTAGTGGTTTTATTGAAATAAAATAATAAACAAACCTGAAAGAAAAATTGGGTGTCGGCAGAAGAAACCGTTGTTCCCTATCGTAGCACCTGAGTTGCGGCCGACGAAAAACGGATAGGAGGGATAGCGAGATAGGATAGGGAGAGCAGCGATTCACTCTTAAGGGACATTGAAGGCGAACTTAAGGTGGCTTGGATCGATAGGGCACCGCGTTCTAATCACAAACATACCACTCTCGTCGGAAACGGAGCTTTCATAAGCTACACAAGAAGAAAAAAGAACAGATACATCTGTAGCCACCACCGGCCGATTTCGCAAGTGCACCCTAAACGAAAAGGAGTAAAAAAAGGAGTAAGGGGAGTCCTCTAGGGCACATCCTTTTATATAAGGGTGCGCGCTAGAGGACAGATTACTCTCGTTTTTTACTCCTTTCTGTTTAGAGTGTACATGACGTGCGTTTACCAGGTTTTGCCTGTCGAGTACAATATTTTTTTAGATAACGGAATTGAAAGATTTCGCAACGAAATGAAGATTTAGAACGGCCTCTTTTCTGGGAGCGCGTCAATTTTTGAGAGTGACCCGTCCAGCAGCTATGCACCTCCTCTACCGCTGCGTCAGTCTGTACATGCCATCATACAAGAATGCGGGCTACTATACGTGGGCTTGAAGAGGCAAGCTGCAACTCGCCTGCAGTCACACGTCATGAAGAAAACGAGTACGTTTCGAAGCGTCGTGTTATTTAATTTTTGATTGGCGTTCTTGTCTCACTTGAATTAAATTCCTTTCGCATCCAGACCGACCTCTGTCGGATGTTTTCTTTCGAACCTTATACCGGTTGTTTCAGCGAAGGGGAGTAAATTTTTTAAAGTTAACGTTCCGTGATATCAAGATGGTTTCTGAAGCGTAGTAACAGCACTGTTGCGGGACATAAGGAAACAGTGTGAGTCATATTAACTAGCAAGCTGGCTGACTAATTTCTAAATGTTTACTTTTTAACTCTTACAGAATTAGGCGCCTGATTGCAGTAAGAAAACTGCAGCCGGTCGTTAGTTTTAGAATTTCGAAAGTGCGATTACCTTGTCCGCAACGCCAATCACTTCACGTCGCTCCATGGCGCACGTGTCACGTGACCTTTCTCCTGTGTGGACTGGAGCAGCGCGGAGAGCTGCGAGCTCCGCAGCATGGCCGTGGCGTAGTTTCTCAGCATTACCTGGAGGAAAAGCTGCATCGCCACCATATATCACAGTTTATTTTCCGCGGGAATGCCGGAGAGACGAGGTTTCTTATTTGGCTTGGCTAGTGTTGGGCTGGAAGTTGGATTCTAGCTGCATCTGAATCTGCAGCTGCGCCGCGATGCTTTCCTCTTCGCGCAGATGAAATGATTTTAATAGCGCGTTTTCACTTCCTTGATAAATTTAACGCATGTAGTAGACTGATGCGGAAGCTCTCGCAGCATTTCTCCGTGGTTTGCCTTGGGAAGAGCATTACTCCCAGCCGTAACAGCTGTTACGGCTGGATCCACATTTCATACCCGATAACAGCCAAGCCAATTACGAAACCACATCTCCCAGGCATTCCTGTACATCTCCATGGTGGGCGAAATGCAGCGCAGTCTACTTTCCCTTTAGGTAGTACAGTTGAACGTTGTTGTAACGAAGGTGAAGGGGCCCGGAGATTACTTCGTTATAGCCGTTGCTTCTTTATAGCCACAGCTTTGTTATAGCCCGTGTTGGCGGAGTTTTTAAGGGGAATCGTCATTCCTTTGTTATATCCGTTATTTCGTTACAAGCCGTTTCGTTATAAAGAGGTTCGACTTTAGTGAGAATCTTTATAAGCCATGGGACATAGAAGGTCACGTGACACGTTGCGCACGGAGTGACGCGTGGTGGTGAACGTCGCTATGAGGCCAGCGCTTTTCGAAAAGAGCCCATGGGGGCCGAAACTTGCTGAGCCACAGTGCCGAGGAAAGTCGCATTCCCGAAGTTATAAAAAGTGATATGACTATTACTAACGGCCGACTACAAATCTACGGTTGCAGTTAGATGCCTGACTGTGATAGATGCCCGCATTCGTGTACGACTGCGGGCATCTATCAGTGAGGAAGGATTGCTTTTCTTGCTTAAAGCTGCTCTGCTCTTTAGCGCAAGAATGTATTTAAGATCTGAATTTTCGACCTTGGCTTTCGCCACAACCGCGGTTTCCTCTCTGTGCAGATAAACATAGTGATCCAGGTTTACTCGGACGAAGATGTTTAGAAGTAGAGGAGGAAGATGCTCCTCGAAAAAATACATAAGCTTTCTGAATGAAATTGACTGATTCATTAATGCAGGGATGCAATTAACGTCTTAATTCGCAGAGGTTATTAGGAGAATCATGGCGGATGCATATCAGCAATAGTTGCATCCAGGATTCACCGGCACAAGTGCAAAAATTTTTTTTAGTTTTTAACTTCTTGCCACGTTATGCACGCCCTGCTGCCGTACCTGATGGGTGAGTACAAGTTATTCAGCATGAATTGCATTAACATGAGCAGTTGGGCTAGTTGGGACGTGTTCATGGCTAACGAGCGCAAAAAGACAACGACGAAGAAGGGGCCGGCAACACGACACAAGCGTTCTTCTTCGTCGTCGTCTTTTTGCGCGCATTAACTGTGAATTAGGTGCGAATATGGAATAAAAAATCAATAGGAGGCAGAAAATGTTTTATTTTCATAGATGAACTTTTTGGTCGTGGCAGCCGAACTTAATGGTATAAGTTAACGCTACGATCGGTCAGTTCGGGTGAGTTAAGGGGCGTTGTGACAGATTACCCAACTACATTCTCATAAACGATCAGCAAAGTGCCTTTACTCTTTGACACATTGCCAGCCAGTTGTACCACCCTGTTAAAAAAAGAAAAAATGATGATTGCGGCGGCAAGTGGAAGCTTCTGCGTACGCATCGCGCGAAGGAGGTTTGTAGAATATCGGTTAGATTTTTAGTGCGTAGACTAATACAAGATGTAGCAACCCCGAGCAAAATATTCCTTTGTCTGATCGCAGCTGGCCTAGCGCGAGTGCTCCGTCCCGCGGCACTACACGCTGATCATCGGCTTCTACGTGGCACTAGTCCCGTGGTTCGGGCCCGTCCGTCTTCTTCTTCTCCTTAGTGAGAATGGCACATACCCACGCAGGGGGATTGGCCAAGGTTCAGTAGATAATCCCAATAAGGTATTTGCGCGGGGAAAAAAAGGCGTGAGAAGACTAAATCAATATAAAAATTGGAACAGTCAAATGAATTAAAGAAATTTGAATTACCAGGAATAGAATCGAGCATTTTGGACATGCGACAAAATTTTGTATACAGCTAACAAGGTAATCGATCAGTTGCACTTATGTAATCATGAAGGTAGCCGCAGACACTGCTTAACGGGAATCCCTTTGCGCTCGCACCGAACGAAAGAATAACCGGAAGAGACAGTGGGAGTCCTAACCTCGAAAGAGGGACCGCCGAGTACTGTTTTCTCTGAACTGCGAACCGCCGGCAAGAGAGGAGAAATGATCTATTGTTTCAACTTGCCCACATGATACACAAATGTTTGTCGCAGCGAACCCACATCTGCATAAGTACAAATTTAAGTGAGGGATTCGGCATCACAGAAGCGTCATTGACACATCAGGAAGCCTTGATTTGCACCACCGGATATTCCACGGGAAATTTAAGCGGCTGATATCCACGGTATTGAGCAATCGATCACTCAGGTTGGCTGAAATATGTTGGAAGCGCTGGAAACGTGAAGTTTCTAACAGTATGAGGTGAGGGACGGGATAGATTACAGGAGCGCTGAGAGCTGACCTTGCCAATAAATCAGCCACCTCGTTAAAATAGGCGCCCGTATGCCCAGGTACCCTGACAAATTGGATCTCACGCACTGTGCGCTTAACAAAAAACCTAAGCGAACGATTCAATAAAGATTTTCGCAAATTTTGGAGAGAGACTAGAACTGAAAGGCAGTCTGCAAGAATAAGAATCCGTCCTACATGCATCGTCGTCTTCTACGTAGCACAGATCTGTGCTTTCGCAGTGATTCGTATTTAGTAAACATCCCCTGTAGTTTCTTAGATGAATGTCCGGCCACGGTCACTTCAAAGGACTTGGGACACTTTGGCGCAGTATACTTTGGAAGGTACCTGGGCGCAAGAGAATGGTTAGCAAAAAATAAAAAAAATCTGCACCTGCTTTCAGGCTGGAGGCAAAAGGCAGCGGAGCTATCTGAGCTTGGAAAGTACACGGATATTTTTATCCAGCGATTGCTTCTCAAAAAGAGAAAAAAAGAGGTATCAGTTCCCTCTCTGTTGTGGGTCTGTGTACGTTGGGCAGAAGGTCAGGTGTCTAAACGTGAGGCTGGGCGAACATGCCTCTTCACTTCGCCAACAAACTGGGGAACAGGTACGTACCAGTGCATTGCAAGAAGTGCAATATTTGTTTTCCCCTGCTTAATCGTACTAAGATTCTAGGGCGTGGTAAAACCCAATTGGCTAGGGAAATCTTGGAAGCCCAGGAAATTTCGAAATGTAGTGAAGGCACGTGCATACCCCATCTGTGTATCTGATGGAGAATGAATTGAAGTTTTTAAAACGCACCTTAGTTTTTTTAGCACCGTTTATTATCTATCGCTCTTTCTCTTTTCTTCCTTTTTTATCTTTTTTCCACACGTTCTAAGATTATCAGGTTGTTTTTACCTTGTTTTATGTTATGCGCATGCGTGTTGTTGCTCTTGGATGGGGTGTGGTTTATGTCGCATTTCATTCTATTCAGTTGTAAGTGTAGCAACCGTGCTGTCTTCGCCCTTCTTCGTTCGGTCCATATGCTACGTTTTTGTTTATAATAGGTCCCTACAGAGCCAAAAGATTTGTACTGGGCTCAATTTTTGTGGTTCTTCATGATTTCATAATTGCAACTGGTAGGTGGATTTGCTAATTCTTAAAATTCTTCGAGCTCTTATTTTCTCACCAAAATGAGTATGTTTTTTACTTTAAATATTATTCTGTACTTTTATGATACATTTTTCAAAATTGACGCTTGATGCTAAAATTTTGTCGTAATCTTCTATGGAAATTTCCTACACTACACCTTGGCCAATCCCTCCGTGTGGGTATGTGCCATGTTTTAAAAGGTAGAAGAAGAAGAAGAAGAGGAAGAAGAAGAAGACGAAGAAGAATAAGAATAAGAAGAGGAATAATAATAATAATAATAATAATAATAATAATAATAATAATAATAATAATAATAATAATAATAATAATAATAATAATAATAATAATAATAATAATAATAATAAGAAGAAGAAGAAGAAGACGCTTCTCCATGGCACAGAAGAGCCTTCCTTCCTTAGAAGAGCCTGCAGCAGCCGCGACAAACGAATTACCTTTGCTACAGAAAGTTTGGGACGGCGTGCACGGCGCAGACCGTCGGTCCACAACTGAGCGTCCCCTTCTCCCCATCTATGTCCCCTTTCTCGCCTGCCAATTTTCTCAACAAGAACACGTCTTTCTCATACCCATTGTAACGGTTTTCTTCTACATGCAGTAAGGTAGCAACGTAAGCACCTCGAAGTTACTATCGCTTTCTTTCCTTCCGGCCACTGAATTTCAGAAGGCACGCATTTCAGCACCTTCGCCGTTCACAGCCCACACACAAAGCACCACTGCAGGCGTAGTATTAAGAACGCAAATACTGCACTGTTTTGGTGTTCGTGTGGGGCCACTGCGCTTACTCGACTTCTATAAACTCCCGCACACGCTATCTCAGATTACTGAGACATAACCGCTCAGTTATTAGGAGGTGATTCGAAAGGTGATTCGGGACGTAGAAAGAAAATGTCGCCTTCCCATTATACCTTCCGAGGTTGAAATCCTGTGAAGGAAAGCAATCTATTGTTGTTTTTGTCCTCAAGAAGATAATGGCGTGTACCCACTGCGGGGGAATGGCCAAGACACAGGCGGCGGCTGACAAGTGCTCAGGACGTTTTTTTTTAAGAATGCCGACTTAGTGATTTAAATTCAGAACAAATCAAACATTGTGATATTGGCGGAGAAAACACTCTACCACGCTAAAGCCACCGTCATTTGCTGCCACTTCTTCCTATCCAGCTGCCTTTTCTTCGTTCCTGTTGCAATATACAGCCGTTCGATATTAATTAGCCAAAAGGTGACAGTTACTGCAACGTTATCTTAACTTACTAATAGCAACGTGTTTGTACTCGTCCATCCTCTGCTGTGACTGACTTCCACTAGAAGCAAGGTCAGTAGCGGGCGTTTTCTGCGATGCCATGCATGCTCATGAGATCAGAAATTATGAGACATGATTCCATCGTACAAAAACACACGGACGAAGAAAGTAGACACCATGGGCGCCGGCGTCCGTGATGTCTACACTCTTCTTCCGTGTGATTATGTGCGCTGGAATGATGTCTCATAATTATACCCAGAACCAACTAGCCCAGCTCTCTACGCTTAGAGATCAAAAACCTCGTTGTACCTCATGGTATGCGACGTCACTGCGTTTCTTGTCACACCAGTTGCTAATGCCGTGAACCCTGCCACACCTACTCGATAAAGCTACCGCCGTTAAAGGAAAAAAAATAGAGTGTTGGGGAAGCTCAAATTTGCGTCCATACGATATGTCTGTCCCTCTCCCTATTCCCGTTTTTGTTCTCCGCGTGAGCACACACACAGGCGCGCCGCTCGCAACCTGCCAGCCATGGGGTTCCTAGCTGCGCACCTCGCAAGGCCGAGCAGAACGCACTTGGGGACCCTCCGAGATGACTCGCTCCTGGGTGTGTGTGTACGTCCTCGGCGCACGACCGTGTTGACACTGGGACCGTGCGCCTTCGCGTTCGGGTTCCGTTTGCTGGCGCGCTCTGATTGCCAACGTCCCCGGGCAGAGAACGGGGCTGGTGACCGGACGTTGAAACGAAGGTGGAGCGAGGTGGGTGGGAGATGAAATGCACAGAAAGAGAGAGAGAGAGGTGGTGAGGGAGGCTTCCTATTTGCCAGTCGGCATACGGAGAGGGGGGGCTTCGTATTTGCCAGTCAGTTCACATGTCTGCGGGCGGCAGGAGGCAGCCGCTGTGGCCATTGAACTTGACACGCATGCACGCACAGACGCACACTCACCCGCACGAGCAGAGAGCATGGTGCGTGAGGAACCTCTTCCCTTCGTCCCGTGCTCCCTCTCTCACTAAGGGTACAGTGCCACCCATGGCGTGTTTGTGCAGTTCACTCCTGGCCGAATGTTATTGCCTTCTGATGGCGGTGCACCGAGGCAGCTGTAGCCTAGAGTGCTGATGCGCGCGGTTGTTTCCCCCTGTTTCTTTTTTTATGCAGTTTATCCCATTGATGTATTATAATTCATCCCTTCTTTCCTTTATTCTATTGTCACTCTATATGGGCACGCCGTTTCCAAGTGCTCGAGTCCGGACTTCAGTGTTCTGTATAGGCATACTTCAAGTACTAGTGCACTAAAAAAACAGATCACTATTGTTGTTGTTGCTTTCTGTGGAAATAGCACTACCCTCACTCAAGTGTTTTCTTTGCCATTAAGTCTTTCTTTCTTTTTTTCATGCTTTTAGGTGACTTGTGAGGTTGTGCTCACATCGTGGCCGTGTCTGGTATCACAGCTGTCGTCGTAGTCTGCGGGTGGCCACTGTAGCTACAAGGGACTCTTTTACGGCTCTATAGACCACGTATAAAGTAGAACAAGAAAAAAGAGAGAAAATAAAAGTTTTCACGATACGCCATAACAAATCAAAATTTGTGAAATGATTGGCCTCGTATCGTTGAAACACGACAGTGAACAAGCATGAACTTATATAAGCGAAACGAAGAGGACAGGAAAATCGAGTTTCAAAAGCGGCTTGTAAGCACCGTTTAAAATTCAAGATGAGAAAGTATAAAGGGTAACTGGGCTCGTTGGTTTAATAGTGCAAACATTCGCAGCGTAGAAAGGAAACGAAGACAAAGAAGAGACTTAGTACCCCGGGGAGGCTTTGTTTAAAGTTTTTACGAAGGAAAGGCACATGAGGGCTCACGCTAACAACAGAAAAACGAACACTTATTTGTGACGGTCTCTTCTGCCTGCCTTCTTTATGCTATGCACCGCAGACGCATTCAACCTTCAAGAAAGACTATCAACTAAGTTATAATTGCTTTTTTTGGGGGAAAGAAAATGGCGCATTATCTGTCTCATATATCGTTGGACACCTGAACCGCGCCGTAAGGGAAGGAATAAAGGAGGGAGTGAAAGAAGAAAGGAAGAGAGAGGTGCCGTAGTGGAGGGCTCCGAAATATTTTCGACCACCTGGGGATCTTTAACGTGCACTGACATCGCACAGTACACGGGCGCCTTAGCGTTTTTCCTCCATAAAAACGCAGCCGCCGCGGTCGGGTTCGAACCCGGGAACTCCGGATCAGTAGTCTATCAACTAAGTTCGACTAAACTTTTTCGGGGAGGAGGTGAGCTTTATTGAAGAAGAGGTCTTAGGCGCGGGTTGGGGTGACGTTCCCCTCCCCTCAGTGGGCTCCTCTTCTAGGCCGGACGCCAGGTGGCCGACCGACGATGTCGTTCGGCGACCTCTTCGGCCCGCTCCGTGACTCTGAGTTGAACCTGCGGGTCTGAGCTGAGCAGCGCGGCCTCCCACTGCGATTGGGTAGACAGCTTCAGACTGTTGGACGGCTTGTCTTGATTACATGAGTGTAGGATGTGTGGTGTGTCTGCCTTAATAAACTTTTTCGAGCATTTGCGTTTTTATTTTCAAATTAAATCAGTGTAGTGCAACGTTGCAATCAATAATAATAATAATAATAATAATAATAATAATAATAATAATAATAATAATAATAATAATAATAATAATAATAATAATAATAATAATAATAATAATAATAATAATAATAATAATAATAATGATGATTATTATTATCAATGTCATTATCATCCTCATCATCATCAGCCTGACTACACCCACTGCAAGGCAAACGCCTCTCCCGTGTCTTTCCAATTAACCGAAAAATACAGTCAGGGAAAAGTGGCAGTTATTTGTTCAAAAGGTCTGCTGTGCGTGCTTGTTTCTTTCTTCAAAGCGGACCCTATCAAACTGCTTGCTAAGCTCTCCAGAACGGCCATTGGCTCGTGGCCAAGACCATAAATGCAGACGAGCCGTTTCAGGGCCATGGCAATAAGTTGTCAGGTGGAGGATTGCAGCGATGGTGTAGAGGCACAGCGTCCGCCTCGCGTGCACGAGGACCGGGGTTCGAATCCCGGTGCCGCGCAATTCTCCACCGGGTTTGAGGAAAAAAAACTCCACGTGTCGATGGAATTGCATAAGCAGGCCTGGGGTGCGGCCTGATCTCCGTGACCAGAACCGACAACGCACTCCCTCATCAGAACAGGATTTGGCCGCCCTGGTGTAGGTAGTACTATGACAAAACATTCTACGAACAAGCCAATTAATCTTTAATGCACCTGGTAACAAATGTTGCGTTTATCTTACTTTCAGCACATCAATAATTGATTTGTACGCATTTTGTTCACATCGTGCAGCTGCCGCTTTCTTCCCTCAGCATTTATTTACAGGAGATGACCTTTTTTTGTTTCGTATAAAGTCTATTTCCGGCCATTTCTCCTCAGAATTTTTGGATACCTCCACCTTGGCTCCACCTGCACTGACACCAGCCTAGGTTTCAGTGGTGACTAAGGCGTGCACGCTTGCGTCGCTCTGGGCACCTCTACCTCTACGTTCTCAGTGCCTGTTTGACAAGCTTCAGCGTCGTTTAGTAGACCCCTGCATTGTGGTGTATGAAAATTTTGTTCCCCAGACATCACGTTGCTGGTGTTTCCATTTTCTCAGGCCGTCGTTACCGCGGGGCAGATATCAGCCATATTTCCCGCCTGAAACCTGCCCACTGAGCACCTCACGCCGGTCCAGCCGCGCCTAAAGTCCCTTCATGAGCTCTTCTAAGCAAAGCTGATCTAGCGACTTTAGCAGCGCCCTCTGGCCGCTTCCGGCCTCAGGGGGCAACCTGATGATGATGATTATGACCTCGGGCTTAATGGCACATACCCACGGCGGGGGATTCGCCAGGGTGCATTGCTTATAAAAACGCACTCATGGGCAAGTAGTGAAGTGATTCTATAATCCTGTGTGAGCACTTTAAGTGCATCATCATCTTTGTCATCATCGCCTCGCGTCTTCATTTTCTCTGGGTGGCTAGTTGTCGATAAAGTCCCTAGATCAGCTTAATTTAGAAAAGCTCATGAAGGGACTTTAATTGTTGAAATACAACTTTGCCTGATCGTTCATTCAGAAGACTGGTGCATTGGCAGAACGCCCTCATTTCACAATTTTAATATGCTAACGTTAAAGGCCGCGTTGTCCAGAAAATCTGGTGTCAGCATTGCGAGCGAGAAATCACGTGCATAACTCCGGAAGGTGGTGCCCAAAGAGCAACCTTTAGAGGCAGGTGGACCGCCTAGACCACGTGACTTTGCATCGTCATCACAAACTGGCCACCGAGTGAGCAAATTGCCTTACGCGGAAGGTGGAAGATAAGTTAATGATTGGCCGCTCAGGAAGAGCAACCTGAATCGCTCAAGACCCAGCGTGGCTGGGAGCCCCTGTGTTGCAAAATTC